>NC_060139.1:442536753-443161753 GCF_021461385.2 Schistocerca piceifrons | reverse complement strand
ATGCATGTTCTTATGTGCACGCGTGATACGAACGCGCAATCTACACACATTGCCAAGTTCGTCGTGAGCGAATCATCGAAGGAATGCCAATAACAATAACAATAAATGCAAATCTACAGCAAGGTTGATTTTTAGATAATAGCTAGGCACGATTCGACGTAGCTCATACGGCGTACTATTCACACCTCTGGTGTAACGCCTCCCTCCTGAACACTAACTCTTCCGAACGTCTACCATTATTATCCAGTGGTTGCGATATTAAACTTATGTTATGACGGTTGTGTTCAGATTCGATGAAGACCAGTTGAATGCACATCTCCGGAATTTCGTTCGCTAACAGACGATAGGTGTATTTGCTGTATGACAGTGTTGGCTATTAATCACGTTGACAATTCCAGTGGAAAGGATACATTACTTAAAGTGGTAGATCAAAATGTACATAGAACTGGGATCCGAACCAAAATGCTTGGGTTTCGCGGGAAATGCCCTTACACGCTGAGCTACCTCTGGTAGGGTCGAGGTCCACCCTCAGAGCTTTAATGCCGCCACGACATCTCTCCTACTCTACAAACTTCACAGAGGCTCTCCTGCATACCTTGTTGGATTAGCAGTCCGGAAGAAGGAATATTCTTGGACACGTGGCGTAACTGTAGCCTAGCGATTGTTCGTAGTACGTATCTTTCACTCTGCAAATGAGTGTGCGCTGATTTCAAAGTTACTGGTACATTAAAACTTTGTGGCGGAGTAGATATCGAACCTAGAAATTTACCTCGAGAAATATTGGCATCGTTTCCACAGCCTATCAAAACACATCCTGAATATCTCAACTTACATCGCCTCCACTCGAGTCTTCATTGTCGAAAGAAATTCACTTAAAATTGCTATTCTAGACAAACATTACCTCATTTTTACTCAGAAAGCTAGGCTTCGGTTTGAAAGTAGATCAGTTACGATACGACATAGTTGTTTCACTACTTGATCTCGCTCTAGGATCTAACTATGGGAATTGTAATAGACTTACCACATTATACTGCTACCTTCAGTCTTCTCTACAATCTCTTTTGAAACGCGTGAGCGTTGATATGTTCGATCTACTGTCCGAATGGCGCCATTAAACTGATGTAGATCTTTGTCTGCTTTTCTTACACGTTGTTTAAATATATTTCCCATGTCAGCAGTTCAGGACCGAATGACTACAACATCTTTCGTGACCTTAGTACTTACATATTACACAGTACGCGTTAATTATATGTTTTAGTTGAACCACACCTTTCTTACGTGTGGAAGAATCAACTAGATATTGTCGTCTTTCAATTAAAATTTTAGTGGCTTTCTATCAGTTCCACTGAACACTCTTCCCGTATTTTGACTATCGTCATTATAATAGCCTGATAAAATCGAGCCTGTAGCCAGGAAACCTAAAATCTATCCTTCGCTTGTGTGCTTCAGGAACGCGTAATAGTTGTTTCTCGCACGTACGTGATAACCCATATTATTTCACAATAATGTTCGTCTTTTTTGCAGGTAATGTATGGATAACGTACGGCGCCTATACGATGCTAAATAAACGACCTCCTATTGCTTTTATGGATAGTGTATTTCACGTCATCGAATTTAGATTGTCTGTAAATTTATCAAAGGGGTCTGAAACTGACAAAAGCATCTGATTATTAATCTAAGTCTCTTATTATTCTCCTTATAAGTCCCTAGATGAATTCAGTTTGGATCTCGGAATACCTTACTTTTCCAGTAAACACATCCGTTCTGGGAAGTTTATCCGCACAGCATATGTTTTGTTTTGGTTATGTACTTCCGCACCCCAGTGGTAACACATGGTGATTTAGTCATATAAAACCGTACCGGGGCGTCACATATGGATTATCTCGTGGAAAAATATTTACGATAGCAATCAGCGAGGTGTCTCACTAGATATCTTGATCCGAAACCGATACAGCCTGTCTGTGGTTGTGACGGGGGGCGTGCAAAATGAAGAAGTCCATATTCTTGCTAAGAAAATCACTAGTTTCGGAACATCAATTGATCTCACACTTTCCCCTTCTGTATTGTGCCGCCTGGCACACAGAAAGCTTTTCAACAGTGGTAAGAGGACTAGAAGGCGTCTTAGTTCTTCAGCCTGTTATTCCATGTAGACCAGGCTCGCACGGTTTTCACCTGCCCAGATGGCTGATATCCGCTTTCTGACGCGTAAGATTTATCCACTGAAGTTTTGCAATGCAGCTTCTGTGCACTGTAATTAACCCAATCCCATTCTGTGACTTCACTAACACAATAGAAGGTGACATAAATCGCGTCCTCTTTTCATGTGCAACATAGGAGCGCCACAGCAATAACATCGTCTGAACGTAGAGTTTCCCACGAGAACCATCATTATTCTTTCCTTGAGTAATTCCATATACGTATAATAAAAAGAGCTTGCTACATTTATACAGGCTGCCAAGAGACTTTTGTAGTAATAACGCAGCACTGGGAGCTAGGTTAACAGTCGTTTTATGTTAAAATGTATTTTATATGTATAATTATTTCAAGTTATACGTTGTACATTTTTATCGGTATCGTGCCTACTCTTTTCGTTTTATTTGTTCAATTTGTTGTGCCACGGGAAATAACTCTGTTAAACAACTTTCTACGATTCAACACAGGGTGTCACACATATTTGTTAAAGATGTATTTATATACATATATTTATGCCGTAACTCTATCGTTTATCGTTTATCGTTAATAGTGGTATATTGTTCCTCTGTCTTTTCATTTGACTTACCAAAATCTATTGTTCAATATTTTATTTGAATGCCTAACAGCAGCAGGTGCCAAAAGCCCTTTGTTAAACGTGTATCTGTATGTTCTCATATTATGTCATCAATTTAAGTTTAATACTGTACGCTAATTTATACCTATTAACTGGCTGAGCGGTTATTAGTGCAGCTCACCTCCTAGTCTACACTGTGCTAGCGTCCTTATCTCCACATACCTGTTACATCCACCTGAACCTGTTTACTATCATAGTCTCCCTCAACAACTTCTAATATCCCCTCTCCCTTCTCTGTCTTGTCTTTATTGCCGAAATGATACCTCAGGATGCGTCCTAGCGAGGTGTCCGGGTTGAGAGGTGGACATGTCACCCTAGTTCATTAAAGAAATCCGTATTAGTTATGCTAATACACTCAACCCTCCCTTTAATTACCACAGTCCCTATCATGCAACAGACAATTTATGGAGCAAGTTATGATATCGTCTTGTTTGTGGTCAGTTTAAGAGTTGTGCCCTTGATATAACTCTGTTTATGATAATTTAATAGCGGATCACTCATATCTGACGAAGGGCACCGATAATAAAGGTGAAACTCAACTACTAAATAACATAAAAATATTAGTATCACAAAGTGATATATTTCGAGAACTCCTAAAATATTAGAAGAGACATATATTGAATGGAACATAAATAAGAACTCTGTAACTTCGGTAATGAGATGCTGTCTATTCACATACAGGAGCGAGATCAACTATCATGTTACAGAGCCCTAAAACTCTGAGAGTTGGTGTGCCTTAACTCGCTACTGCTAACTATTATGAACAATATCAATCTGGAATGGGAGCCCTTGATACACATCACACATGCAAGCCGTGGCTGTGTATAGCGACAAGGCGACAGCGAAAGCTGGCAGGGGTCAAATTAATTAGACTACTGCGCTGGTGCTGCGAGTACATTACCACCTGCAAGATGCATAAGTACATGATGAAAGGCCCCCAGGATTCCGTAAAATTAAGATTTATAAAAAAACAAAAACTGAAACACCGAGTAACCAGAGGGTTGGCAAAGACGTTAATTACGAAAGCGCGGTAAGGCGCAGACAAACGAAAACATTGTCTCATTCAATTTGTTGTACTTTTTTTGTTTTAAATAGACACAGTCAGACTCTCTCGTATGTAGAAGGACGATGAGGATGTGCGATTTTAGAGTTGAAGTATTGCGATCTCGATGTATTATATGTGTGAGTGAATTACAAGGTGTACAACTTTGCTTCCGCCGCTTTTTCCCCAACCTTTGAGGCTTTAATGAAACAAATGGGTTACACATGTATCATTCAAAGTATTTTCCATCGCTGGCCACTACTTTCTCCCATCTTTCGGGCAGTGTACGAATCCCGCGTCGAAAAAATTGTTCATCTTTGGAAGCGATCCACGAGTCGATCCAATTTGTGACTTCTTCATGAGATCGGAGGTGTTGGTCAGCCAGGCCATGCGCCATTGATCTAAACAGGTGATAGTCAGAGGGAACAATGTCTGGAGAATACGGCGGGAGGGGTAGAACTTCCCGTTTTAACGTTACAAGCACGTTTTGATCTCTTTTGCAACGTGGGGTCGAGCGTCGTCGTGCTGCAAAATCACTTTGTCATGCCTCTCGCTGTACTGCGGCCGTTTGTCTTTTAATGCTCTGCTCAAACGCATTAATTGCGTTCGACAACGAGCACCTGTGATTGTTTCTCTTGGGTTTAACACCTCACAGTACACGACGCCGAGCTGGTCTCACCAAATGCAGAGCATGGTCTAAGAGGAGTGAATATTCGGTTTGGCCGTCGACGTGGAAGCATGGCCGGGATATACCCATGATATTTTGCGTTTAGGGTTATCATAATGAGCCCATTTTTCGTCTCCGGTCACAATGCGATGCAGAAATCCCCTCCGTTTTTGCCTCTGAAGCAATTGTTCACAAACACACAAATGCCATTCAACGTCTCTTGGTTTCAGCTCACACGGGACGCAAGTTCCTCCTTTCTGAATCATGCCCATAGCCTTCAGACGTTTTGAAATGGCTTGCTGTGTCACACCCACCAATCGTGCCAATTCTTCTTGAGTTTGACGCCAGTCTTCACTCAGCAGTGTTTCCAACTCCGCATCTTCGAAAACATTCTCTCTTCCACCACTACGCCGGTCTACGGCGTTAAAATCACCGTTCTTGAAGCGTTCAAACCACTCAAGACGCGTTCTTTCGCTAATTGCGTCCTTACTATACGTACTTGAGAGCATTCGATGAGACTCATCCACTGTTTTCTTCATATTGAAACAAAACAGTTACACCTCTCACAAATGAAGAGAATTAGGCTCGTAAACTGACATTTTCAATCAAGAACAACTTTATGATGCAAACACAAATCGACTAATGTTTGAATGAGGTTATGTTGGCCGAGGTCTAAGCTAACTGCCAGACATCTGCGATCTGTTTCTTTCGCCGCTACTTATCGTTGTCACCAACTATCGGCAAACGGCGGAAGCAAAGGTGTACACATTGTAAATAATGTTAAAAAACCTAATCAAGCATTTTATTTATTGAACTGAAGAGAATTTTCGTGATCACGATAAGCGCCGCCTGCAGCTTCAACTAGGTCAGCGAAGTCCTATCGCCAAGAAAAATAAGATAAGCAGAGACATTTTAACAAAGCAACCATATTCATATTAATTTTTTAAAATTTTACGCGCATTCAGCTCGGAGCACAGGGATGATGTTACAGCTGCTGTCTGTGGCGGGCTGTGCCCGTGGATAAAGAGCCGACTGAAACAGAGCGGGCGAGAAGCGACAAACAGTACCAACTGTTGTCACCAAGTGGTAACTGACAAGGCTCTGCCTGGACTAATGTGACAGAAATACTTCTGACTCTTGTGATCACCTTGACTCTCGCTGGCCAGAAGTGAAGAACTCTAACGTTCTCTCTGTCAGTCCAGAAGTGAATTTCTGGCGAACTCCTCAATTCGCCTTTACGCTGCAAGATTAGTGCCTTGTTCTCGCCGTGCAGGGAACTCTCCAATCGTGGGAGGACACAGAAGCGGCTGCCAACCATACTCCTAGATTCTGCCACAACTTTCTCTTTCAAACCATTACAACAAATTTTCATTCTATAGCAGATTGTCCTGCAGATTCGGTGTGCGCCCTTTTGCGTCAGCACATGTCATACTGGTCCACCAATCAGGTGGCGTTTATCGGTTTATGTGCGGGAAAGCATAGCCCTGAAACTGCTTCTGGTTGTTGGACGGCAGTGTTCTACATTGGTGCCATACTGTCGACCCGCCCTGAGGACACGGACATTAAAATTCTCCGAACAGGCGCATACAATGCAGCTGTCTGGAGTTGTCTGGTAGGTGAGCGGCAGGACCCAATGCACTAAAACGATTGGCGAGGTACCGGCCCCGGTGCTGTCCACATCCCACACACCCTGCTTGTCTCGCTACAAATGCCAAAAACGTTCGTTACCCCCTGTGGTGCGACAAGCGAGCTATGGTCTGCTCTTGTCTTTCATGTAGCCGTGCCGCCACACATTGTCCAATGCCTAATAAAGCGCGCCGGCTCCGTCACCCAGTACTATCCAAAAAAAATCAAAGCCCTCATTCCAGATTTCATTACTCCTGTTACCTTTGGGCATCACCACTCGTCAACTGATCTGTTATTTTAGTCAAGTTGTGCCTTACAACTTTTTTCTCACCAGTTCGACTCAGTATCTCTTCATTAATTAGCCGGGCGCTGTGGCCGAGCGGTTCTAGGCGCTTATGTCCGGAACGGCGCTGCTGCTACGGTCGCAGGTTCGAATCCTGACTCGGGCATGGATGTGTGTGATGTCCTTAGGTTAGTTAGGTTTAAGTAGTTCTAACTCTAGGGGACTGATGACTTCAGATGTTAAGTCCCATAGTGTTTAGAGCCATTTGAATCATTCGTTAATTATTCGACCTTCTTCTGTAGCAACAGATTTCGAAACCTTCTATTCTGTTCTGTGCGTACTGTTTGCCCTTCATGTTTCATTTCCGTCCAAAGTTACAGTAATTCAGAAATGACTTCGTAACTCTTAATTTTATTTTAGGTATAATATATTCTAGAGTTTAACTGTGTTTGATCAAATAAAATACACAACTATTTGAGTTATCGACTCTTTTGTCATTTTGCTTGACGTAAGAAAATTGGTTTGTTTGTAAGCTACTCAGTAGGCCTAATAACTGTGTCTTCCAATTCTGTATGCGTATTGCCCATGTTTTAGGATGCAGTTGTTTTTGTGTTTACTGTCAGAACCAGCAGTATTGTGCTTGTAGCTGCTTCTCTTTTTACTGCTGTTTTATCATTTTCATATCTAGCCATAGCACAGGCATTTTATTTCGTTTTAATCACTAAAACCATATGGAAGAAGATTATGAGTAGCTATTTTCCTTGCGACAGAGTTCATGAGGTAACCTGGAAGTCACCCGACAAAAACATTCAGAACGAAAGAGATCACATTCTGTTATCTTCCAAGCTCATAATTAGTACCAGACATGCTGTAGACGAGATAATGAAACCATTGGAGAGAAGGAGGAGGATTAAAGGATGATTTAATGATTGGTGTAGGGGTGCAACCAACAAGAGAAAAGCAGCCGAAGTGCTATGGTTGACAAACAGAAACGGTGAAAGAACAATGTTCGGATACATCGAAGCAGCTTGTCGAAAAAGTCCTCCGAGCAGAAAAGCTCGTTAGCAAGACGACATTGACAGTAGAGGATACAACGGTAAACTGCAGGTAATATAAGAGACTTTTACAAAACAGTCAGGGTCTTTAATAAACGATATAACGCAAGAACTGACGTGATCAAAGATCAAGCAGGACACATGATAACTAATGAGACGAAAGCTACGGGGGAATCGAAAAACTATTTCGAAAACTCCTAAGTATGGACAAAACCATCAACGATACTACGACGACAGTCGAAAAAGAAGAACTGTTCAGAGAAAACAGAGTGATGGTACCAACATTGGAGGATGAATTGCCAAGAATGGAAGAGGTAGGAAAAGTCATAAAAATGCTGGACAAAAGAAAGGCACCAGGAATAGATGGAATACTTGCAGAGATGCTGAAAGAGGGACGAAATGTCCTACAGGAGTCCACTGTCTGATGCGTTTAATTTAGAGGATAGAAAGTATTCTGGCAGAATGGAAGCAGTCTGTCATATACACGGTACTTAAGAAAGGAGATCCAATGAGATGCAGCAACTATGGAGGACTTGCCTTACTATGTACAGCTTATCCTGAACAGATTCTGAGCACGCTGTTGCTGAAGCGGCTAACATCATACGTCAAGGAGGTACTTACATTCCCGCAAGCAACTTTTAGAAACGGGAAGTCAGCCGCAGATCAACTACATAGAAGAAGGCAAGTATTACCAAACAGAAAGGAATTTCACAGAGATGTTCACTGTATTTTTGTGGACTTCCAAATAGCATATGACACTGTAAACCAGCAAACAATATGCCAAGAAAAGTAAGAAGACTAGAGACAGCAATTAAGCTGGATGGAAGGATCAACACCCTGGCCTGTGTGGATGACACAGTTTTAATGGCACAGAAAGATCAAGGTCTGGTTCACTTGGGATGAGTGTTAATGGAAGAGCCAATGAGAGCAGGCTTGAAGATGGATATGGATAAGACCAAATACCTCATAATGAACTGGGAGAAGGATGTCAGATCTAAAATCTTTGAAAGCGAAAAGAGTTCAAATTTCTAGGGGCAGCACTCGGTGGAAGGAATCAGGTAGACCAGAAAATAATGACAAGAATTCAGGCAGAAAACAGGTTAAAGTTTGCAATCGGAAAGATGCTCAAGTACCGGCTTCTATTGAGATCCACGAAGATTAAGATCTCCAAGACTGTAGCGTAAAGCATGATCCGATGCGAAGCAAAGACCTGGACTTTGACCGAAAAGGTAGAAAGAAAAATCCTGACTTGATAATGCTGTTCTGCGACAGGTTTCTGGACTAGGGGAGGCTGGAGACGGCTGGAGAAAATCGAAGAAACATGAACTGCAGAAGTTGTACAAACTGCTGGACATTGTGTCATTGTGACAGGTGGTGGAAGAAGAAGTCAGAGGTAACAGGCCAAGGGACAGACCTTGAATGTCTTGATCGAAAGGATTGAAGAGGATATGAGTACGATAGGAATGGCTGGAGAAAATAGATTTACTGTAGAAGATGGAGGAGGCTGATTGCCGTGGCCAAAGACCGACTGCAGTTTATGTGGTCAACCTAGTACAAGTAAGTATGTAAGTATGGAGAAGATGTTACCCGTCATTTACCAAGTAGTCCTAATTTGGTAGCCAATTTGTTATCAGCAGTGAAACACTTGCGTTATCACGATTGCGACCTAACTCACGGGTTGGGGTTGGGTTGTTTGGGGAAGGAGACCAGACAGCGACGTCATCGGTCTCATCGGATTGGGGAAGGATAGGGAAGGATGTCGGCCGGGCCCTTTCAAAGGAACCATCCCGGCATTTGCCTGGAGCGATTTAGGGAAATCACGGAAAACCTAAATCAGGATGGCCGGACGCGGGATTGAACCGTCGTCCTCCCGAATGAGAGTCCAGTCCTAACTCAAGTTTCCCCACTAATTCCCCTCGTCGGCGCTGCCAACAGGACTTTCTACTAAAGCCAGAGGCACCTGCTGACGACAGCAACAGGAGAGCCACAGTGGGGGAGGTGGTTGTCTCCTTGCAGCACGTGTCGGCCTCGTGGGACGGCGCCCACCCTACCCTGGTCAACGTCAGCCTCAGTATTGCACACGGCAGTCTCTGTGCTGTTGTCGGGCCTGTTGGATGCGGAAAGGTGAGTTATTTAACTCGATAAGTTTCAGAAGTAGAATACATATCGATTTATATCTCCGTGAAGACTAAATATGTGTAGACGTTCAAAACATCTTCAAGACCCATGGTGACAGCTTTATTTTTCGAGGTTATATCTGAAACTTTTCCTCTCATGCTTATCACCTCTTGAGACATGTCTCTCTCTCTGTCTCTTGTTCCCACTTGTATGAAATTTAATGAAAAACCAGTGTTCAGGCTGTAACACAGATTTCAAACCTGAGTGAGGAATCTCCTTTGCGGTGAAACTGAAATTTCGTGGCAGGATTCTTCCTCCCTGGTCTCTTGGTTCGTCACCACGGGTTTGGCGCACAAGTCTTGCCAGATGGCGAGCGTAGCAAGGAGTTCGCAAGGTAGTGTCATGGGGAGGTTTGCTCTGGGAGTCCGACAGAGTGGGAGGCAGTCTGCAGTGCCGAGAGAAGTGGCGATATCGACTTCGCTCTGCGCCAGAGGCCACAGGGGGCAGTAGCTGATAAGTTGTGTGGTGGCGCTGACAGCCTTGGATGGCGCTCTGAGCACACTTGCATGCATCAGTGTGGCTGGTTCCAGGAGTCGCCATAGGAATTAGTCGCCAGTAAAAGCGGGAGTCAGCAGGAAGCAGGAGGGGTGGCTACATCGTCTTCTGGTGGCGCCGTAGGCCTCTGTGGGCAGTGCCAGACTAGATGTGGGGCCTTGCTGGTGCACAGGGGAGACTTCTGTTGCACTGCTGTGGCTGGCTGCAAGGGGGTGGACTCAGTCATCCCATGTAGGTGTTTAGTGGACGGCCACCAGCAAGAAAACTTCGGAGAAGGCAGTACCATGGAACCATGAGCCGCGAGAAAACAGCATCAGTATACTGTAACGGTCAGTGCGGAACGTGCCCAGCTGTAATGCAGACATCGTCCAGCTAGAGTAGCTGAAGTGTCTTCTTGTCGGTCTCCAGGAAAAGGCAGCAGCTCATAGTCAGTGAGGAGTAGTGGTGGAGAAATTGGTTATGGCACTGTAACGTGCTACTTGCATTTTGGTTGATTTGGAGGGAACGACAGGACCTTAATAGACTGAACATCATAGGTAAAGGTTATGCGTATAAAGCGAAGCACCGAAGAAACGGAAATAGGCATGAATATTCAAATACAGAGATATGTAAATAGGAAGAAGGCAGCCCTGCGGCCGACGACGCCTATACAAGACAAGCGTCTGGCGCAGATGTTACATCGGTTACTGCTGCTACAGTGGCAGGTTATCAAGATTAAGTGAGTTTAAGCGTGGTGATACAGTCGGAACACGAGCAATGGGACATACTATCTCCGAGGTAGCGATGAAGTGGGGATTTTCCCGTACGACCATTTCATGAGACTACCGTGAATATCAGGAACCCGGTAACGCATCAAATCTCCGACATCGCTGCGGCTGGAAAAAAATTCTGCAAGCACAGGACCAAGCATGACTGAAATAATCGTTTAACGTGACAGAATTGATTGCCATACATTTCAATGCTGCGCTATCAACAAGTGTCAAAGTGCCAAACATTCAACGAAACATCATCGATATGAGCTTTCGGAGCCGAAGGCCCGTTCGTGTACCCTTGATGATTGCACGACACACAGTTTTCCGCCCCGCCTGGGCCTATCAGCACCGACATTGGACGTGTGATCAATGGAAACACGTTGCCTGGTAGGACTTGTCTCGTTTTGAATTAAATCGAGCGGATGGACGTGTACGGGTATGCAGACAACCTCATGAATCCAT
The DNA here is from genome assembly GCF_021461385.2 of Schistocerca piceifrons. Taxonomy (NCBI): domain Eukaryota; kingdom Metazoa; phylum Arthropoda; class Insecta; order Orthoptera; family Acrididae; genus Schistocerca; species Schistocerca piceifrons. The sequence goes on along the minus strand of NC_060139.1, from coordinate 443,150,366 downwards.
GAACGCTGCATGTTAGTACGAGACTGTTGAAGCTGGTGGAGGCTCTATAATGGTGCATAGCAAGTGCAGATGGAATGATACAGGACTCGTGATACGTCTAGATACGACTCTGACAGGTGAAACGTATGTAAGTGTCCCGTCTGATTACCTGCATCCATTCGTGTCCATTGTGTATTCCGACGTACTTGGGCAATTCCAGCAGTACAATGCGACTTTCCACACGTCCAGAATTGCTACAGAGTGGCTCCAGGAACATTCTTCGTATTTAAACACTTCCGCTGGCCACCAAACTCCCCAGACATGAACATTATTACTCACATCTAGAATCCCTTGTAAAGTGCTGTTCAGAAGAGATGTCCACCCCCTCGTACTCTTACGGATTTATGGACAACCCTGCAGGATTCATGTTGTCAGTTCCCTCCAGAACTAGTTCAGACATTAGTCGAGTCGATGCCACGTCGTGTTGTAGCACTTCTGCGTGCTCGCGGGGCTCTGCACAATATTAGGCAGGTGTGCCAGTTTCTTTCGCTCTTCGATGTATAATGTAAGGATGTATTTTACCATAAATTGTGCAGCATATTATAGCTGTTCATTGCGGGATATGATTGTTGTAGTTCTGATGGGGCGGCATATTTTTTGATCGCTTGAATCATCAGATTCCTGAAATTACTATTCTTGAATTTGAATTGATTGCAAAGGATTAATTTTCAAGTCCGTTCTGGTGTTCTTATATATTACTTAACAAAGAAAATATTGATTGTAAGCACATCTCCCAGCCAAACTCCCCTCCACCCAAATCCTCTACCACACTTTCCATGAGTAACGGGTCCCCAAGTATGAAGGCGCCCCAGCAGGACGGCTGTCTGCAGCAACCAGCGAGATACGAGTATATTCCTCAATTACCGACTACCAACTAGTACCAATCTGTTCTTCTTGAGATAAACTTACTGACTGCGGATGAAAACATTTCGTCTCTACATCAGACGTTAAATAAAGAATGACTATCTATAGAATGAAATTTTCACTCTGCAGCGGAGTGTGCGCTGATATGAAAATGCCTGTCAGATTAAAACTGTGCGCCGGACCGAGACTCGAAGTCGGGACCTTTGCCTTTAGCCGGCAAGTGTTCTACCGACTGGGCTACCCAAGCACGATTCACGATGGCCCCTCAGAGCTTGGAAGGTAGGAGACGAGATACTGGCGGAATTAAAGCTGTGAGGACGGGTCCTAAGCCATGCATGGGTAGCTCAGTCGATAGAGCACTTGTGCGCGAAAGGCAAAGGTCCCGAGTTCGAGTCTCGGTCGGGCACGCAGTTTGAATTTTCCAGGAGGTTTCAATGACTAGCTATGTTCGGTAACCTTGCAGGAATAGAGAATTCATTATAATCCATGTAACATCACCCCAATAAACTATTATGACAACACTGGTCTAATGCTGTGGGCGATTTTCATCCTTGTTAGACATACGGAGCTACACATCTTCGACAGCAGTTTTATCACTGATCTGTGATTCACACACAGTACTCCTAGAATCGTATGTACGGCTCACTGCTGATACAGTAGGACACTCATTCGTCTTGGTAAATGAGAACTTACAGTGTGATCGATGAAGTGGCTGCCGAAATCCCTATTGAAGAAGGTAACAATAGGATGAACTACTTGAGCATCGCTGGGCTTGAGACATGTACAAGCTCCGGGGAATGAAACCTCTCCCAAAAGCTTGGTCGACCTCCTGTCGACTCTCTCGTGGCGACGAGACCGTTTCAGCTAGTTTGCTTATTGGTCACTGTCTTTTTAGCCATTGTCATTTGTTAAGTGGTGATCCCCCACCACTTTGTGCTCATTGCCATCAATCTTTGACAGTTCGCCATTTCGTGACCCAATCTCCTTTTCGCTTACGTTCCAGTATATGTTTGTCGCCTAAGTTATAGGCCGTTTTAGCGGACGACGCGCGTTTATCGATCGCGTTTTACTTTTTACCGATCGTAGCAATATGGCGAAGGACATTTAATCTTTGGTTAGGAACCTCCGCTGTCCATACAGCGTATTTTGTGGATTCCTTGTTATTAGCTTATTAGCTCTCTTTCCTTCCATCGATTGGGCTTAGCGTATGGCCGCTTATAACTTGTTTTATTTATTAGTGTTCTAAGATTATGACATGGGCGCATAGGACTTCAGTTGTTTTGCGCCTTAAAGCAAACTCCACCACCAAGAAAGCATAAAAGAAACTATATACATGCCTTAGAATGGCAGAGCACCAGAGATTGTTTGCTGTTGCATAGAAACTTTATTCCCAGTCGTAATTGTAATTACTTTGCCTACCCGTTACCTGTTTTGACACTGTAGTCCACCCACAGATGTATAGCGATGGTGTCTCAAGGTTACGCACTCAGAATACGACGATATCCTTGCGTCACATGAATGGATGCTTTCGCTAGACGACGTCTGTAGGCAGATTTCGGCTATGACTGTAGGGTCTAACTGTCAACAACTGGGCAAATTAAATGCGATGGTGATTGTAATAACTTTTCTATACCCATATAACATGACCGGAATTGATTATGATCTAGGCAGCTGCCTTGAAAAACAGTTTTTGAACTACGTGTTTTCTTTTCAAAGGAGTAATGACGTATTCCCGTTAAAATGATCGGAGTCCTGAATGACAACATTTCGCGTTATTTGTAAGACTGTTGCAGTTGTGCTGCTCACCATATAGTGATGATCAGCATAGTCTTCCATTTTTTCATATCGTTATAGGGGCACTTTGGCTGGATTCCCTTCAAACTCTACTTTCTTTCCCTGGAATAACTTGTCTTTCTCCCGAAATGCTCATGGATGCGTATATCTTTATGGTGATTGGGGCCATCCTGGTGTAATTATTTCTCACATTAATATGAAATAGGTAATAGAATCGAAAAGATTGTACACTTTTTCTGAAAGGTGACTATAACAATTAGCGAGTAACATATCTTCACGCATATCAAAGTTTTAATATTTTCAGAGCTCTCTCCTGTACGCGCTCATAAATGAGTTGACGCCAACATCTGGAGACCTAAAGATTGGAGGGAATGTGTCGTACGCGAGCCAGGAGCCGTGGGTGTTCGTGGGCACCGTGCGGCAGAACATCCTGTTCGGACAGCCTTACGACCGGAAGAAGTACCAGCGGGTGGTGGAGGTGTGCGCCCTGTCCAAGGACTTTGAGCTGCTGCCGTACGGCGACCAGACGCTGGTGGGCGAGAAGGGCATCACCCTCAGCGGCGGACAGAGGGCCAGGGTCAGCCTCGCCAGGTACCTCAACAACTAAATAGTTAATGAAGACAACGCCAGAATTAAGGATGTTTGCGATAAGTTGTGCCACTTGAACAATAGTTTCAATTCACACAATTTTTTGCTATGCAGGTATCAGTGCCGATTACATGTAGAAAATATGTGAATGAATAGCTAATACGTTAGCTGTTTGCAGCGTACCGGTACTCTTCATGAAAATTCGAATAGCAAAATATGACGTGTGTGTTGGTTACTGTGTAATAAGAACAATATTTCTGACAACTTGCCACTATTTATGGGGAAATGTGAGTAGTTATCTAATGGGAGACCACAGTAAGGCCTTCTGGTGTCGCTTCCCACACTAATGCTAGTTATATTCAAGGTCATCCCTTACCGTCTAGCCCCGACAAATCACGGGCAATAGATCAATATCATCCCCACCCCTCCCAATTCTCTCTCCCCTCCCCTGGACCATCTAAGATTCAAGCACACCCTCCCATTTCTACTATGATAATTAGCACACTAGAGTGGGTGGCTTCATTCTGGAGCTGTGCATAATAGGGAGAGGATCAGGATGTGGGTTCTTGTTAAAAACAAATTAATTTAGTTGTAATTACGTTAAGGTTTAGGGTGTGCGTAATTGGTAATACGAAATTGAATTTAATATTACACGATTTTCCTCATTTGGTGCAGCAGTAGAGACGACATTCAGGCAGATATGTAAGTATATCATTTTTCAAAAATTTTCTTATTTTTCCATATTTTCTATCACTTTTATAATTTTTCAGTATTTTTCCATCTTTTCTACAATATTACATATTTTCCCAGTGAAACGAGTCTCGTCCCATTGCTCTCGACGTCACGTCAACGTTCCATCACGTCACGTTGCATCCTCTCGTGTCACGTTGACGCCATGATGATTTCTGCCAATCACAATGCAGAATTTTCTGAAAAGAACCGACCAGTCTGAATTACTCGTATTTATCATTCATAAGCCATCCCTACATCACTGGCACGTGTGTTAAGTCATACTGAGTGTGTTAAAAAACGAACGTGTTCCACAGAAATAACGACGCCATAACTTATTCCGCAAAATTAATGACGCTATAACAAAAAATTCTGAGGTCCACCATTTCCAGACGCTCTTTAAATTTTAACTAAATACCACAATGCGATACTTACGTTATTCCTAAACCAGGACTACATTACTAGATCGTGTGGCTCATAGTTTAAGCGATACTGAAGTGTCTATGTTTGCGGTACCGACCGCTATCCCATTGGCCGCTCTTTCAAACACGTGCGCCACATTACACCGCCACGTTTCCTACAGCCGCCGCCGCTGCTCGAGGGCGCTGCTACGAGCGATTACGCCGCTGTCAGTGAGATCCTAGCATCCCCTCTCCAGAGCTCCAGCTATGGGTTTACTTATGTTCGAACATTCATGCACTGAACCCATTTTGTGTGTTTGCCAGTTAAATAACATTTACAGAACGTCATAGTGGGCAGGCCTCTGAATAGATATGTACTGAAGAGTGATACATATATGTCTTTCGTATCTCTATGCATTTCTACATTAAAATCTGCTGTTAGCAACTGACGCTGCAAATACAGGAACAAAGTTATGTATTAATTTTGCTACTTTATATTAGAAGTAGAATAAATTAATATTTGAATTCTCTGTTCATGAACGGCGGCTGTTCCTCGTTCCTCTAAAGAACCACACAGTGTGCAAGGAAGTCGTAACAGTGTTTGTCCAGAAATACGATACAATTTTTCTTCGTACTGTAGCGATTTCAGCCGTTACGAAATACATGTAATGTACGCGAAGTGGCGGATATGGACAAACCTCAGCTGTGTGGTGGAATGTCGACAGCAAAAATTTGTGCCGGACTTGGACTCAAACCCGGATTTCCTACTCAACGCGAGCGGTTGCCTTACTATTAGGCTATTCGAGCACGACTCACATTCCGGCCTAGAATTCCACATACCGTGAACCATGTGTCTACAACCTGCACTCGTACATTCATTATGTGTATTTCTGTACAGGGGAGACATTTTAATTAAAAGTTGCTTGCTCGGTGTCGGCTGATTGACGACATGAGGAAGTTTAAGTCTGGCTGTGAGTCGTTGTCGGATAGCGTAACGGTAAGGCAACAGCTCGCAATAAGCGAGAAATCCTGGTCCAAGTCGCGGCCCAGCACAAATTTTCACTGTCGTCATTCCGTTACTCAGCTGATGGTTGTCCATATTTGCAACTGCGAATATGTCACACGTATTTCGAGTTTATAGTTAAAATGAGGATGATGAGGATGATGTTAGAGGAAATGATGCCATGGTAAATTTATGGCATTGCAGCAAAATACTGAGGTTTACGTATTCCAGAGACTATCAATCATACATAATTTAGTTTGCATAAGAATTAGCACAGCGCTACAAAATATGCACCTAGAAAATTGACAAATATCCCCAGCCACTGTGGGTCATTCAAGGCTGGTATTTCTAAGCGAGGGTGTAACTCTGGAAGGGAGCGACAACGTGGCGTTGTTGGGGTAGACCACAGTACAACGCTGACGGATGGTGTAGGACTATTGATATTTTTAAAAATGTCGGGAATGCGATATATCGGTATTATTAATACAGCCCCACGATATATTGTGAGGTATCGATATATGACGAATAAAATATGCACGTACCGATCTAATGCCGGTTTTAGAGCTGTGTATTTAAGGACTGATCTATTATTAGATACTCTGTACACTAACAAGCTAGTAGCCTGGCTATCCCCCATAGAGCAAGAATCGGAAAGAAAACGATGCACGTTCACGTTTGGCGATAGCCACTTTGCTAACAATGCTACCTGCGTGTCAGTGCCACAATAAAAGGCGTCTGTCGGTCGCTTTCGCCACGTATCGCATTTGTTCGGCGCAGTTCATGTCGACTTCCCTGTTCTTTCATTTCTGCCAACACCAGCGATGTAGCAGTAGCTGTGTCAAAATTGTGTGGTGAAGTTAAACGTTGCAGTTTCTGTTAGCAGCGCCGAGCGCCGATTACATCAGCATTTCCCATCATCCGTCTCCGCCCACCGCAAAGACCAATCTACTCATTTAGATTTTTGTTCACCTTTTTAAGCGACTGTTTTTGAAGAATCCTGATGTGAAGAAATTGCATACTAGTTGCGTTAAAGATTGTCTTCTTTAACGCAGCGAGTATGCTGTTTCTTCACATCGGGAATCTTGCTATTCCATTCGCACCGCCACCGGCCAGTGCAATCGAACAACTTATTTGTGTCACCCGTGCTTGCTTCACATAAGGAGAATGAATGACCGCGATGAAAGCTCAAAGAGTAGTAAGACTCCTTCACACCGTGAAAGTAAAACTATTTTCTACTACAATTTCAAAAGAACAGTTTCAAAATTGCAAAAAAGTAATATAAAATAAAAATATCGGTCCTCAGTATTGTCATTTCGGAATGTATATATCGATTTATCGCGGAAAATATATCGCTTCTTTAAATCGATATTTTCTGGTAAAGATTTCGATATATCAATTATTTCTTATTTTCCAAACAGTCTAGGGTGGAATACGGCCACGACCGTGAACACTGTGGCCGTTCATCTTCTCAACAATGTTAGAGAAAAATGCATTATATATGTGTGAAATATTCCCCGATACGGACAACCTGGTTGCTGGCGGAAAAGACACTGCTGCTGCTACTACAGGGTGATTTCTACTAACGTTTAAAAACCTCCGAAGGGACGCAGAGTACGCTGAAACAAGCATGGTTTCACGGCTATATGGATTACAGTACCGAAAGCTTTTTCCAGGTCCACAACTCCTATGATGGCGCCTCGATTTTTCTTCAGTCGTGCTTCCATTATCAGTCACCACTTCGTAACTGCCTCTCTGTTTCCTTTACCTTTCGTAAAGCCAAACTTACTTTCATCTGACAGATCCTCAATCTTCTTTTCCAATATTCTTTATATTATTCTTGTCAGTAACTTCAGTGCATGGGCAGCTAAGGTGATTGTACGATAATTCTCGCGCTTATCTGCCCCTGCTATCTCCGGAATTGTGTGGACGACATTTTTCCAAAAGGTGGAACGTCGCCACTCTCCTTGATTCTACACCAGGCTCATCCAAGAATTGCGCCCGGCGGGCGCGCCCGCGCCTCGCCTGCGCTTGGCAGTGTAGTTCAGCGCCCCGTCCGCGACCGTGTGTCGCTAGTGTCGCCATAGGAGCGAGAGAGAGAGAGAGAGAGAGAGAGAGAGAGCTGCAGAGCGAGTGAGACCGCGCAGCACTGCTCTGCGCTGGACTGTCCCGCAGTCAGATCCAACGTAAACAAAATATTCTATTTTAGAAATAGTTTTATGTAAGGGATATAGAGTCTCATTCTTACTGTTAGTAGTTACAAGTAAATATTTTTTGTTGTACGTCGTGCTACAGCTTTTTGTACCCCTTTTCAGAGTTTAGAAATCAGATCCTTAGTTTGCTGTTTTGTACGAAATAATTTTAACTGACCAAGTTTGAAAACTTATTAAAAATAGAATTAAGGTTATACAGCTCTTTAATTCTTACAGTCAACATTGTTAAAGAAGACAATTAACATTTTACACGTTTTTCTTTTTCGAGGAAACGATTTTGTCTAAGTTTGGCAGAATATTCCGAGAGACTGCTAACCTCTAAGAATTAGTCAAATGTTTATCGCCAAGTAATGAACGGTTATTAGTTTTAGCAAGCTTTAAAAGAGAGAAAAAGCGCTCATAAATATACGTAGAACCAAACATTGAGAGAAATTTGGCCGCGTTTTTGTGCAGAAGAGAATATTTCTCTCGTGAAAGACATCTGTAAAAGTCATCCAAAATTTTACACATAAGAAAGCGGTTCTTCAGGCGGATATCGCACTGCAGGTCAATCAGCTTTAGTTGAAGCACGTGTGAGACGTCCTCTGCCCGAAGGGAAAATGGGCGAACAAATATATCTAAGGCCGGTTGAAGCTCACTGAGCTCCAAAAATCTGCTTTCAAACTGTTCTTGTAATTCGCAAATGATTTGAACATAATGTGAAAAATCCACATCTTTTTTAACATTGTCTCGTGCGGGAAAGTGTCCACAATTCTTCTCACGCAATTGTTTTCCCCTCAAAATAAGTTTTTTTTTTTTTTTTTTTTTTTAATGCTTGAATCGTCTGCACTAAATCAGCAACAAAGTGATTTTCGCCTTGGAGTGAAATGTTCAAGTATGTAAATGACCAGTAAGGTCACTCAAAAAAGACAAATTCGCCACCCACTTAGGATCACAAAGTAATTTTTCTGGACGTCCTTTCATTTTACCCCTCAAGCAGACAAACCGATGAAGCACCTTTCCTCTGCTCAGCCATCTTACTGCGGTGTGGTAGGGGAGTTCCGGGTATTCCGCTTCGATATCAGCCAGAAATTCTTTAAATTGGAGATGTGTGAGTCCATGCGATCGAAGATATTTAACCGTTCGAAGAACTGTGTCCATAACATTTTTTATGTTGACAATCTTCGCACAAAGTGCCTCCTGGTATATCAGACAATGGACTGCCGCGAATAAGGAACAGCCGACTTCAGCGATTTTTGACCTGACGTAACTCAGGAATCCAGTGCGTATCCCTCGTAGCGCGGGGGCACCATCCGTTGTTACACTGGTCAGGCGTTCCTATTTTAAACTCATTGACTCTAACACGTTTCCCACGGCTAGAAAAATATCCATACCCTTGGTTGCGTCTTATAACGGTATAAAGTCGAGACGCGCGGAGGGCGGTCGGGCGGTCCGCGCGGCCAGCTAAGCGGCACGGGTCGGCCACTGCGACAACATAGGAATTCGCCCGGGGCGCTGGCCGCGGGTGATCGCGGGCGCCAGCGCCCCAGGGGCACAGTTTGGACGAGCCTGTTCTACACAGCAGCGCGAAAAGTAGTTCGGTTTCCATTCCCTCCAATGTTTAAGAAATTCCGATGGAGTGTTGTCCATCCCTTTTGCATTATTTAACCTGAAGTCTGCCAAGGCTCGTTGAAATTATGACCCTAACACTGTAGCCCCTGTCTATTTCATATCGACTCCAACTTCTTCTTCTATCACTACTTCAGAGGAAGCCTTTCCCTAATAGAGGTCTCCGATTCCATCTTTCAACCTCTCCGCTTTCAAATGATTCAAATGGCTCTGAGCACTATGGGACTTAACATCTGAGGTCATCAGTCCCCTAGAACTTAGAACTACTTAAACCTAACTAACCTAAGGACATCAAACACATCCATGCCCGAGGCAGGACTCGAACCTGCGACCGTAGCGGTCGCGCGGTTCCTGACTATAGCGTCTAGAGCCGCTCGGCCACACCGGCCGGCTCTCCGCTTTCACCTCTGCCTTTAACAGTGCAGCTCCCGTTGCACTCTTGATGTTGCCGCTCTTGTCTTTAATTTTACCGAAGGTTGAGATAACATTTCCATATGCTAAGCCAGTCCTTCCGATGTTCATTTTTCTTATCTCTTCACGTTTTTCTACGTTATGAAAGAAATAACTCAGAAATGTTCAGAATGTAACCATACGTAGAAATTAATTTGAGGTGTGAATTTAGAATGACTCGTTCGATGTCATTAAGACCTTCTGTGCAAAATGACCCATGGAACATGTAACTATCTAACTAATTAACTGTCAATTGACCTTGGCTTCTCTGCAATTCCTAATTGATTTATAGTCCTGTTTTCCTGTCTTTACCTGAACATTTTTGTATTTCCTTATTTCCTCGATCAGTTGAATTATTTCTTCTGTTACCCATGGCTTCTGCGCAATTACCTTTCTTGGTCGTATGTTTGTCTTTGGAACATGTGTGATTGCACATTCTACGTACCTCCTCCATCCGTCGTCAACTGAACTGCCTCCTGTGGTAGTATCCACATCATTAGTGTTTTTGAAACGTTCTAATTAATCCTTTGTACTTCAATATCCCACCTTCTCCAACACGGATCCTTTATTACTAATCTCTTAAACCTCAGCCTATTCTTCATCACTAGTAAATTGTGATCTGAGTCTATCTATTCCTGGGTACGCCTTACAATCCGATATCTGATGCCGAAATCTCAATCTCACCATGACGTAATCCAGCTGAATCTTCCACTTTCTTCAGGCTGTTACCAAGTATACCTGCTCCTCTTGTGATTCTTGAACAGAGAATTCGCTATTACTAACGGAATCTTCTTGCATATGTGACTTAGTCTTCCTCCTCTTTCATCTCTACTAACAAGCCCATATTCCCCGCAAACCTTTCTTCTACTCCTTCCTGTACAAACGCATGATTATTAGATTTCCATCTCCCTTTAGATACTGAATTACTCGCCCTGTATCCTCATATATTTTCTCTGTCTCTAAATCTTCTCCTAGCAACGTCGGTATGTACTAAAAAAATAAAAAGTGGGTCAAATGACTCTGACCACTATGGGACTTAACTTTGAGGTCATCAGTCCCCTAGAACATATAACTATTTAAACCTAACTAACCTAAGGACATCATACACATCCATGCCCGAGGCAAGATTCGAACCTGCGACCGTAGCGGTCACGCGGTTCCAGACTGTAGCGCCTAGAACCGATCGGCCACCCCGGCCGGCGGTATGTACTCATGAAATATTATTGTCGATGACGGTTTTCTGTCGATCTGATGAGAACAAACCTAGCACTTACCTGTTAACAGTAACTCACTGTCTGCCCTACCTCCTATTCATAACGAATTTTACTCACGTTGTATTATTTTCTGCTGCGATTGATATTAACGTATATTCGTCTGACCATAAATGTTATCTCCTCTCGATTTCACTTCCCTGATCTCCGTTGGATGTAGTTTGAGCTTTTGCATTTCCCTTCCAGAATTTCTAGCTTTCCTACCGCACGTTTCACTGGTTGTTTCCCCGTCAATGCAAGAAAGTGCCATCAGCCTCCCATGTCAACTTTGGCAAGGCCGTTGGCAGAATAAGGGTTACTTCTTATGCCGAAAGTCTTTGGCCACCATTGCTAATGATTTTTATTCAACGTTTTAGCAGTGGCTGGGTTCAAACCCGTGACCAAAGACGTTTTAAGCGCTAGTCAGAGACGCTAATCCTAAATCACAGTCGTAATTATTGTGTTAAAATGGAACTGCAAACTCGAGTGAACACCCGAAACTACACCGTTAATCAATCACACCGAGGAAATCTCAGAGATCACAATCCACTACCATCTTCGTCACGATACTTAGCAACTCCAGCTATTCCCTCCGAACATTATGAATTCGTACAAAATACCGGGTGATCAAAAAGTCAGTATAAATTTGAAAACTGAATAAATCACGGAATAACGTCAGTAACTGCTACCATGACGGGTGAGAAGTACGCCGATATGTTACAGAATCGCATTATCCCCAGCCTGGCTGATAGACACCTGCTGGAACGTACGATGTTTATGCACGGTGGCGCTCCACCCCATATTGCCAGACGCGTTTGGTGATGATCGTGTGTTCAGCCGCCACTTTCGTCATACTTGGCCTCCCAGGTCCCCAGACCTCAGTCCGTGCGATTATTGGCTTTGGGGTTACCTGCAGTCGTAAGTGTATCGTGATCGACCGACATCTCTAGGGATGCTGAAAGACATCTGACGCCAATGCCTCACCATAAATCTGGACATGCTTTACAGTGCTGTTCACAACATTATTCCTCGACTATAGCTATTGTTGAGGAATAATGGTGGACATATTGAGCATTTCCTGTAAAGAACATCATCTTCGCTTTGTATTACTTTGTTATGCTAATTACTACTATTCTGATCAGATGAAGCGCCATCTGTCGGACATTTTTGAACTTTTGCATTTTTTTTTGTTCTAATAAAACCCCATGTCATTCCAAGCATGTGTGTCAATTTTTACCTCTCTATCTACATTATTCAGCGATGTAATAAGTTTTCAAATTTATACTGACTTTTTGATCACTCGGTATGTTAATTGATTATCCACATACTGTCACATATTAAAAGAGAGTGCTAATGAACTACAGTGAAACAAATAATGACTTAGGTATTCATGAGCGGTCATCAAGACCACCTATTAGTTATTGGAATAAAAATGTACATGATGTTTTAATTTCAACAGGGCAGTCTACCGTGAGGCGGACATTTACTTGCTGGATGATCCTTTGTCTGCAGTGGACACTCACGTAGGAAAACATTTGTTCGACGAGTGCATAAGTTCCTACCTCAGTGGCAAGACGAGGATTCTGGTCACTCACCAACTTCAGCACTTGCAGACTGCTGACAACATCGTGGTGCTTAACAAGGTGTGTTGTTCTTTTCTGACAGCTGTAACAACTTTATGGTGTTGTGCCCTCATTCTAATGGGTGTTTACGTTGCAGGGGAAGATCGAACATCAGGGAACCTTCGAGGAAATCATCAAGAGCGGTGTCAGCTTCTCAAAACTGATGTCTTATTCTGAGGAAGAATCTAAACAGGAGTCCGGCATTTCACGACTGCGAAGCACTAGAAAATCGTTTCGTGTAATTAGTCATCTATTTATTCTAAAATTCATTTTGCTTTTCGTAAGTTATGACTGTACTACTGTAAATCTGGTTTCATTTGTAGAGAAAGGAGGATAGTCGTAGGACGCCAAAGCGTATTGGATCACGAAAGGGTTACAAAGGAGGAGCTCTCCGGCGAGTTTCTGACTTGTCACGAGTGGTGAGTACTGCTAACTGCTGTTGCACTTCTGCCGTGTGTGTGTGTGTGTGTGTGTGTGTGTGTGTGTGTGTGTGTGTGTGTCTGTGTACGTGTATGTGTGATTATATGTCGGAGATGTGCATTTCAACTCTACGTTATGTAAAACTTTTTCTCCGTGAAGAGTATGATCGTCTTGTTGTTTGTATCCGATTCTGTAAACTATTTTAGTTAATTTGTGTATAGTTAATAATCATTTTGCAGTTGTGGATCGCCCAGGAATAACGAGACCTTTACTTTTTTGTGCTAGTGATTCATTTAATTGAGCAACAGAGCATTCACCCAGGGCTCAGCTCACAACTGAGAAAACAAGTTTTGCAGAGAGTCAGCCTCTCAGTCGACTGTTATCAGGTTCACCTTTTTCCGTGAAAATGTCTATTACCCTTGTCAAGATCATGAAATCAGAATATTTCTACTAACTGACGTCCTGTGCACTAAGTGTACAGTACGCGTTTGTGCATAGAAGCCTGACGTGATACTATTTTCAGATGCTATTTAAATTTTTTGAATGCGGAAGTATCAGCTGAAATTGTCAATTTTAGTATTTTAATAATTTCTGTTCTTGGACCAAAACTATACATTGCCACGAAAGACATGCCAAAACCTGACGGTATATAATCATTGAAACAGTTCTTAGCAACTGTAGACATTTGTTCGAAGAATGAAACAGTTCTTCCAGACGTTAGTAATATGTTGCCATAGGCCAAAATGCTTAAATTTATTAAGCAGTTAATAAATTTTAAGTAAGGACTGATTACTTGACTGATCACCTAAATAACCATGCAGTTCTGCTTCCGTATTCTTGAATACTACTGAGGTATGCTTGAATGACTGCTTGCTGTCACTGTCAGTAGCAAACACACAGAATGCCACCACAAAACCTGCTACTGTTTCACCAGAACAATTTAGTGCTAAACAAATGCTTTCGCTGTACCTGTATGTTTCTACTTTCACTTCTGCTCTTATCTATGGCAGATGACGTAGGTGCATACACAAAACGCACACTTACACAGAACAGGTAAAATATAAAACGACTATAATATTTATACAGCTATTTAGATTGATAAGTTACTTCTCTGTTTCGCCAGAACAATTTAATGCTAAACAAATGCTTTCGCTGTACCTGTATGTTTCTACTTTCACTTCTGCTCTTATCTATGGCAGATGACGTAGGTGCATACGCAAAACGCACTCTTACACAGAACAGGTACAAACGACAATAATATTTATACAGATATTTAGATTGATAAGTTACTTCTCTGTTTTAACTAAATAGTTGTGCAACAATGTAAGGAGAGTCGATTTTTTCTGTAAAATTACGAGCGTATGAACTGTTATGAATTATTGAAGCTGTTTCGCAGTCTGTATGTAAAACTGAAGACTGAATGGAAACAATAACATGTTTATCATAAGATTATTACTGCGTTATGTGGGACCGTGTCTGTCACACTCGGTTTCATTAATATACGTTGACATGAAGTAGTACTAATGAACGTAATTTTGTAGAGAAAATTGCGCAGTTACTAACAGCATTCGAACTACATAACATTACATGAGTACATTACTGTCAAGTGTGCAGCATTAGCTAAACAGTAAGACAAAACAACAAAACAATTGACTACTAGAGAACTCTGCGTCTGAATGATTTTTTTTTGTAAATAAAAATAATTTAGGAAAATATTATTAACTGCTGCTGCCGCTGTGGTGTGCGAACACATTTTTTTTTAATTTTAGGTCCAACAACGGACATCCACGTAAGGGTGAATTTGAGTGGCGAGGCGTCACTTTACTATTATTTACTGTTGGGTGCAGAATATGCTTTGGTACTTAGGTTACATGTATTTGGCATATAGTTCAACAGTTCAAAGTACATTTCTCAAATACAAATGATCTATAACAGTTACTTTTACAAGAGAGTCCGTGCTTCCATTTTAGTTCAGAGTCCATCTACTCTTTTCAGAGTCAAAATAATGTCCTGTGTCTATTTCGTACAAAGGCTCCGTTAGCACAAATATACTAGCGTTTTGTGTTGACACCTGGAACTTTCCAGTATTTTCGATGTTTGTTCCTCATCAAGAAAATGTTCTGTTATTCTGCGACTCACTTATGCTGAATATGCAGTCCTTGAAAGCTCGTCTCTTTGTGTCTTCACTTTCTTCTGTCTTCTGTTCTCCGTTGATGATTTCGAAAAAGTAGTGATTTCCTCTTACATTTAGGTATTTTACTGCAACAATACTGCAATGATTATCTGCTGGCAACTTGAGTTCCGTTCGCCTCTGCACGCTAAACTGGTTTCATGAACTAGCACTAAGCTACTCGTCTCCGCATAACAGCTTCCGTCTATTATCATAAAGTAAACTGTGTCCTGTCCTTTCTGCAAAATCATCACTTTTCCCACAAATAAAATGACTCGTTCCTTCAGAGCGTCTTTGCACTGCCACATCCCAGCTTCAACTGACTCGCTTGCGGTTGTGGCTTCTCTTTTAACGAATTTTGCCAGATTGAGTTTCTCCTACGAGACTAAACATATTTACAGAGTACACTGAATTCGTTTAACTTTAAAAATCATATAAAATCTTCATTACTTACATTGCTTGTCATCGGAAATATGCTTTGTTAGTTTGGGGCAGGGAAAGTCTCCATTACAGTATATGTAAATAAAACCGAACAAGACAGAACATTTTAGTACTTCACCACTCTAACAAATTTAAAACGTTTAATGAAAAAGTATATGGTTTCTTGTTGATAATAATTAATATCATTCGGGTTTGTCACATAGACGCTGATACTTTAATACCTTATTACACAGATATAATGTGTGTGTGAGTGTATGTTTGTGTGTGTGTGTGTGTGTGTGTGTGTGTGTGTGTGTGTGTGTGTGTATGTGTGAGTTGGGTTGGGTTGTTTTGGGGTAGGAGACCAAACAGCGAGGTCATCGGTCTTATCGGATTATGGAAGGATGGGGAAGGAAATTGGCCGTGCCCTTTCAAAGGAACCATCCCGACATTTGCCTGGAGCGAGTTAGGGAAATCACGGAAAACCTAAATCAATATGGCCGGACGCGGGATTGAACCGGTGTGTGTGTGTGTGTGTGAGTGTGTAGTTTTCCATAGCTCGTAATCATGATAAATAATTAGTCCAATTGCTGTTTGGTAAAAAGTGTAGAATATTCTACTGCAAATTCATTGTTTTCGCACCTAGCAGTACATGTGACAGTCTACAGAAATTGAGCTGCCTATGACCTTCCACACAGTGGCAAAGGGCACAGTGTGCAACTCAGCAGAGCACGTATATGCAAAGTGAGAGATAAACGTCTCTGTTCAGACCACGTTGTTGTGTGTTTCGTGTTCGCTAGAAGTATGTCACTGCTGAATTACGTGCGTTAGTTGACCTGAATTAAGAAATTACGTGTTTTGTTTCTTATTTGTTAAAAAATTATTTTAGATGTTGTAATGACGTTTTGCAAAAATACGCTACGGTTCATTGCGTGTAGGCTTTCACGGCCGGCGTCTTCAGTAATTAAAACTTCCGGGCTAAGAGGCCGTGGTCCAATAGTAGAAATACTTCTCCCTGACGTTTCGTTGCCAGCTACGGTTGCTATTTATGTTGTGCTCGATTTGTTAGGTTATCCGCGTCAGAAGTTAATTCACATTAGTTAATTGTTTCACTAGAAGACAAGAACGCGTAACTGCGTCATTTGAAATCAATCAAAATAACCGAGTAAGATATATCAGCTACAGAAACGGAATTAAAGCGTAACGTAACTGCTTTTATTAAAAATATCTAATTTAAAAAAACAGTTAAGTAAATGGTGTTCACTCTTTACACACTTAATAATTTAATTTGATGTGTCTGCCGCTCGGGGTAGCCGGTGCGGTTTGAGGCGCGTTATCAGAGTTCGCGCGGCTGCCCCAGTCGGAGGTTCGAGTCCTCCCTCGAGCATGGGTGTGTGTGTTGTCCTTAGCGTAAGTTAGTTTATGTTAGATTAAGTAGTGTGTAAGCTTAGGGACCGATGACCTCATTAGTTTGGTCCCATAGAATTTACCACAAATTTCCAATTTTTTTGATGTGTCTGAACTTAAACAAGTAACAACTTTTTATGTTATACTAAGATCTAGAGTCAACTTTATCTTTTGTTAATGATAGCCTCATTTTCGACTTCCTGTGTGTTGTTGCTTATAACTTCGGGACAGAGTGTTGGCAAGTAGACATTTATTCGTTGACTCAGTGCCACACAGAACGTGGTCGGTGTGCTGGTATCGACCATCTCCTAACATTAACACTAACGTTGTGCTCGTGTCACACCCAGCAGCAACTGTTTTGTGGGTAGCTGCAACACAGTAGGACTGAAGTGGAGCATCTAACAGCAAATATCCTGAAAATAACCGGGTCTTAAGCGATCTTCTGGCAGACACTGAAGTGTCGCACATCCAATGCAGCAGCACAATATAACCCAGTTGGAGCATATGTAGGTCCCCTCTCACATCCAGCATTCTGCAAATTTGCCCTCAGAAATTCCTTTCTTTTCATTTGCGAACCAGTTTTCCTCATCTCACTTATCAGTTTACTTGTTAACAATGCTTGGTGCTCTTGGTTATTACCCTCTTCTCAAAAGCCATAAAACATGCACTTGCTTAAAAATGCTTTCTCTAGAAGCATTCCACAATTATGCTCTCTTTGTAGATGCCTTTCCCAGAATCTGGAAACCTCTTTTTCCCGTCGGGTCGTAATTTTTCCGGTCCTCAGACAGAGATCATGGTCATCAATAGTGCATTGTTGTTGATTGTACAGGCCAAACAAGCGTAGGTAACTACACATCTACAGTGGCTTTTGGAGAGGCTCGCCTGGGCACCTTGTTTGGCGAACGTATTTTTACTTGCACCCAGGTCTTCCACGCATCGACATACTGCAGTATGGGTATACATTTCAAAGTGAGGCATTGTTCTGCAACTTGAGATTCAGGAAAGGACCATATAGGAGGGAAAAAAAGTTAGGCTTTGGAGGTTATTGTAAAAACATTTCTCCTGTCTCCTAAAACGAAAATGGTTCAAATGGCTCTGAGCACTATGGGACTTAACTGCTGAGGTCATCAGTTCCCTAGAACTTAGAACTACTTAAACCTAACTAACCTAAGGACATCACGCACACCTATGCCCGAGGCAGGATTCGAACCTGCGACCGTAGCGAAACGAAAATGAATCAGGACAGAAACGACTGTGGTAACACGTTTTAGGTTCTGCGTATTTACCACCAAACAGTTCCTTTGAAGCTGACAGAGTAATCCTCGCAAGTTACTGTTTTACTGAATACGAACTACTGGCTACAAGAAATTTACACATGCACTAACGACAAGGCTAGGATCAACATTATCCCTTATCTCATTCTGCTGTGATTAGATAGAATGAGATGCTAAGTTAGATTAAGGTTTTGGTCTGTTGAAATCTTTGTAGAATCTTTAAATGATCAGTGGCCAGACTAGGAAAGTTACACATTAGCCGTGCCACACTGTCACTTTTAGCTTTGACCGATGCATCTGCAACCACCTCAGACACACTCGCTGCATGCACTCAGGAAGTTATAGTTGCTCATAGCGTTTGTGGAAGTGTGTGCTTTGTATCAATTTTAAAATCAGTTTTCTGGAAGTATTGCCTGCCATAGTGGTTTCTTTTACAAAAATGCTCAACTCATTTCCTTACCTACTCTGCCGCAATTCGAGCTTGTACCCCATCTCTGATGGCCCAGCCTTCGACTGGAGGTTAAAGTGTAATGTCTCTTATTCTGTAGGCATCTAGCAATAATTTTCTAACGATACTCAATTTAGTGATGGGAGTAAGACCATGCTTATCGTACAGTTAAATTTCCTTCTTATATGAACAGCAGAAACGTTGTATGTTGCTGGTTGACGGTACAGTATCTGATGTTTTAAATTTTAAATGAAACTGACTTATAACCAAACTTGACAATTACCTTAAGTCTTCACTCCAGTTTTATTGCATGTTTCACTTTTATAGCATTAAAATTCCGTTTTGAATTTCAAAACCGGCATAGATGATATTGTTAAATATCTTCTTCCCTTCAACTTAAGTTTCATCAAATCTTTTTCCAGGTGTGGTAGATAGCTATCATAAAAGATCTGAAGTACTGTATCGCATATTTTGTAACACGCGGAACCAATCAGTGTAGCACGACATGTACTGTTTGCTGTAATGACAACTGCAATGCGACTCGTGAGTAATAGAACCATAGACATTCCGGATCAAACAGGCTGTCCTTGCCCACATGCAGACTCAAGGCTGCAAACCACACTGGAAACTCTGTAGCTCCACTGGCCTTGACATTTCAAGCCAGGCCCACCTATCAATGATGTTATCAAGCCATGCCTTCTTCCCTCCCCTTCCCTCTCTGCAAGTAATCACAATGCAAGATGGCAGAACTAACCAGCCGGAGTTAAAAAAAAAAAAGAAGAAAAAAACCTCCAATATAGTGGAACTAGCGCAGTTGTCATGTGTAACCCCTACCTGCCACGTCACCCTTCTCTCCCACCTGCTGCAAATCTCAGTTTAGTGTTAAAATTAGGTGGCTCGATCAGAATGCAGTTTCATTAAATAAAATAAATTTGAAAAGTCTGTATATGGAGCCCAACTGTACTTTACACCTTCACTCCTCTCCAGACAATCACAGTGAATTATTACTATGAGGTAGCCTGATCAGAACGTAGTTTTCAAAAAAGAAATCAAATAAATTAAAAATAATGTTCCTAGCACTTGGTCCTTCTCTTAAAAAACGGTTCATTAACTGTGTGTGAAAGATAATTTCCTTTTGCGGGCGCACACACACACACACACACACACACACACACACACACAATTTCTCTCTCTCTCACTCACTCACTCACTCACACACACACACACACACACACACACACACACACACAAACACACAATTTCTCTCTCTCTCTCTCTCTCTCTCTCTCTCTCTCACTCACACACACACACACACACACACACACACACACACACACACACACACACACAAACTGTGATGTGTCAGTCAATTGTTGTCATTTGGAGCGAGAAGTTTGCTCGCGGGTCGCACTTAAAGGGAGCTCGCATAGCGGCTGGTGAGACCAGCGGTGGAAGAAGACGGCGAACGAGTGATCAGTAGCAGACCGCTCCACGTGGACATGTCAGTTTCAAGCGGCGGTGGTTACGTGATGTCACCAGGGTTTACTCCGTTCTAGCACACGGCTTTGAGACAATGCTTTGTCCGCGTTTGCATTGATTACACTCAAATGCAGATTAGTACGACAAAATACGATACGGCAAATGAAAGACGAGTTTAGACGAATCAGTCGATATATTGACACGATTTATACGAATTTATATCAAAAGATATTACATAAACAAATCTGCAACATGAGCAGTTTTCTGAATAATTTATAACTTTTGAAACAGTGCAAGTACAGAGTAGAGCGAGTGCTCATGTTAAAGGTTTCATCGAAACGCAATGACTGAGATGTTTGTATAACTTACAGCATTAATATGTCATTGGTAAAACACCAATTTTATTAATCTATTGATAATAATTAATTATAACAAATAATACAAGGCAGATGCACGAACAGCAAGGCGGTGGTAGATAGTGGGTGTCGTTATACACATTTCAGCATGATTAGTTTGTGATATTTGTAATTATTATGGCATGTTGTCTTGTTTATTAATAATTTTTGCATAGTTTTTCTAATATTTGTTTTACCTTTGTATATACATAAATTATGATCAGCGCATCAGAAAGAGCACTTCAAATCCATATGGGAAGTGATGCCTTATAAAGAACTCTAATGTCGTTTAGTGGCATAAATGGACAAAAACTATTTTCGCACTCTACAAGGATAATTGCAAAACATTGAAACATTAATTCTCAGGAAACTATTGCAGCTACAAATTTAAATAATGGAGAGTTTTTGGTGCGTGTATAGCGGTGCAAACGCAATTAAGATTGCTCTTCTATGTAAAAAGTTATGTAAAGAAGTGGTGATCAATGGAAAGCAGTTACGTGACGTAGCTTGGGCAATTTCGGATCGAAGGTATTTAACCGATGCTAACACAAATCTCCAGGACAGAATTCTGCTCGCCTTTGCCGACGCCAGACCTGTGTCGCTCGACGCGATTCATTGCTGTTAGTTTTTGCGGTTCCAGAAGTGTTTAACATAGCCGACTTTCATGTATGCGCGCAAACGGAAGATAAAATTTTTATCACAGAATCCCTACTTACAATATTTTTGGTGTGGAACACGGTAGAAATTTGTGTTTTTCACTCGTTGAGTCTTTTGGTGATTGTTTTTGGCAGCAAACGGGACTTTGCTGCAAAATCGTAGCTGTGCGACTCTGTTTCCTTTCGTGCGTCGCCACACTTAGTCGCTGGCGCGTTACTGTGGGACTCTGTTTTTGAGCATTCCGAACTGCATTTTGGAATACCAAAGGGACTTAGTTCCTAGGATGGACTCCAATTATTTCCACCACGCTTAGGGGACTGATTCTGAAACAGAGCCACTGAACTTTAACTGTGTTTGCCGGTCGAAGTAGCCGAGCTGTTCTAGGCGCTTCAGTCTAGAACCACGCGACCGCTACGGTCGCAGGTTCGAATCCTGCCTCGGGCATGGATGTGTGTGATGTACTTAGGTTAGTTAGGTTTAAGTAGTTCTAAGTTCTATGGGACTGATGACCTAAGATGTTAAGTCCCATAGTGCTCAGAGCCATTTGAACCATTTCTTTAACTGTGTTTAAACCGGTCGGGGCTCTGAAAATTTTGTGGCATCCGACAGTCATGAGTGCAATCTGCTGTCAAATGAACTTTAGATCATCGGGAGTGGTCATGTTGTAGCGAATTGATCGATTTTCTATGTTTCATCTGATGTTCTTCAGTATTCGACAACTTTTATTAAAATTTTTGGCGTTTTGAATATCGCTGTTGGGAGCTCGAGCAATAATTAAATCGGCACGTAACTGTTTCATAGATACCGCCAGTAAACTATTTTTAGTTACGAATAAAAACTTGCGTATTTTAATGAACGTAACACACGCATTCGATTCCTCACTTGACATCAGCCTCCTAGACAGAACCCTGGTTAACGTTCATACTTTTCGTTCAGCAGCATTGAGAGTATTTTATTTATGCAGTTCAACAGGTGTCAAACAAACGTATCTGGCGGTAGTAAGGGTTTGATATCATCCCCGAGTTAGACGACGAGAACCAGCATGCAGAGGCATTTGCAGCCCTATTTTTCATTACACCGACCGTCGCAAAACACAACATATTGATGCAAAAATTATGTAAAACGAGTAACTTGCAATATTTCATAGTACTTTAAAAGATGCTCAAAAGTATTCAAAAGCTCTTAATTTTCTTGCACCATGTTTATCCAAAAAATTACGTAAAACACCTCTTGTGTATGTGCAAAATTTGAACAAAGCAGCTAATTGATTATTCTCCACGTCTAAATTGTTTCAAATATCATAAGGCAGGCAGGCAATAGAAAGACTGAACTCATTGATTATGCATTTTGCTAGACTCAGCTTCTGTGAGAAAAGTACACACGCAGTTTTGTCGAGATTGCCAAAGTATTTACTGAATAAAGTACTTTTGTTTGTTCCGACATCTCACGTCCAATCACGCATTCTGCAGTGCAAAACACCCATGGACACTACAGCTTAAAGGTGAACCTGTCGACAAAAGTAAACAATGTTGTTACCACGTAATAAACTCGTGTGATATTAAAGTGATGTGAATATTATAGTGATATCCTCAAATCAATTGTGCTCCACATCCATATTGTTGTTCAAGCGTCACAATGTGTAAAACATCTGCAAAAATATATCAGTAATGAAAAAAAGTGTAATGTCTGTATCAAATTTGTGTCTAAAACATGACTGCGAACTCCAAAGTAAATAACCCAATGCTATTTCCATCCTAAACAATCACAAATAACGTTTTAAACCAGAATTTGACATTACATTTTAGGTAAAAAAGATCAAAGTTGTAAAACTACCCTGACCACGCTCACAACTGCAGAAAATCGTACGTTAATTATTGTGCACTCCGGTAACCATCATTCTTCAAAGACCATCATTCTCTTCACCCAATAGTGTTCAGCTTAATGGTGGTCAGATATTCTACATCTGTCTAATTCACTGTATTGTCTCATCATCAGTTTTCATTATACATATGTGCACACAGAACATCAAAAAATTACATACAATATTTTCACATCTGCCTCATCATCATCTCTCTGACTTATAATCCACAATAAATTTCCTCTCTGAATTGCTTACTTTAATGAGGCAAGAGTATATATAAATGTATATAAAACTTGCCAAAACTTATCTTTACTTTAGAGTTCACAGTCATGTTTTAGACGCAAATTCGATATAAACATTGCACTTTTCGCATTGCTAATACATTTTTAGAGATATTTTAGACATTGTGATACTTGACAAACATAATAGATGTTGAAAACAATTAATTTGAGGGGATTACTATAATGTTCACATTAATTTGATATCACACGAGTTTATTACATGATAACAACATTGTTTTCTTTTGTCAACAAGTTCACCTTTAAGTTGTAGTGCCCATGGGTGTTTTGCACTGCAGCACGCGTGTAATGTTACAATGACTAGATGTGAGACTTATCGGAACAAATAAAAGTTCTTCACTGAGTCAATACTTTCGCACTCTCAAAGCACGTTATCTTTCGACAGTTTGACAAAATTGCATATGTACTGGTCTCACACAAGCTGAGATTTGCAAAATACATAGTCAGTGAGTTTAATCTTTCTACTGCCTGCCTGCGTTATGATATTTGACAACATTTTATACGTGGAAAATAATTAATTAGATGAGTTGTTCAAATTTTGATATACGTAATTTTTTGGGAAAAGATGGCACAAAGAAAATTCAGAGCGTTTGGATACTTTTGACCATCCTTTAACGTACTATGAGATACTGCAAGTTAATCCCTTTACAAATGTTTTGCATAAATATGTTGTGTGTGTGTGTGTGTGTGTGTGTGTGTGTGTGTGTGTGTGTGTGTGTGCGCGCGCGCGGAAAGAAATTAAGGGTTCACACACAATTACTCGATTAGCGACCATAATGTCGTTGTGGCTCCTACGTCAGTGGAAGTTGAGGAAAAAAAAAGAAAAAAAATCAAAGAAACAGCGTAGAGTTTTCTTGTTTTGGACAGCAAACTTTACAGAAGCTCTTCTGCGAACCTTGCAGAACTAGCACTCCTGAAAGAAAGGATAATGCGGAGACATGGCTTAGCCACAGCCTGGGGGACGTTTCCAGAATGAGATTTTCACTCTGCAGCGGAGTGTGCGCTGATATGAAACTTCCAGGCAGATGAAAACTGTGAGCCCGACCGAGACTCGAACTCGGGACCTTTGCCTTTCGCGGGCAAGTGCTCTACCATCTGAGCTATCGAAGCACGACTCACGCCCGGTCTCACAGCTTTACTTCTGCTAGTATCTCGTCTCCTACCTTCCAAACTTTACAGAAGCTCTCCTGCGAACTTTGCAGAACTAGCACTCCTGAAAGAAAGGATAATGCGGAGACATGGCTTAGCTACAGCCTGGGGGACGTTTCCAGAAAGAGATTTTCACTCTGCAGCGGAGTGTGCGCTGATATAAAACTTCCTGGCAGATGAAAACTGTGTGCCCGACCGAAACTCGAACTCGGGACCTTTGCCTTTCGCGGGCAAGTGCTCTACCATCTGAGCTACCGAAGCACGACTCACGCCCGGTCTCACAGCTTTACTTCTGCCAGTATCTCGTCTCCTACCTTCCAAAATTTACAGAAGCTCTCCTGCGAACGTTGCAGAACTAGCACTCCTGAAAGAAAGGATAATGCAGAGACATGGCTTAGCCACAGCCTGGGGGACGTTTCCAGAATGAGATTTTCACTCTGCAGCGGAGTGTGCGCTGATATGGAACTTCCAGGCAGATTAAAACTGTGTGCCCGACCGAGACTCGAACGCGGGACAGTTTTAATCTGCCAGGAAGTTTCATCTCAGCGCACACTCCGCTGCAGAGTGAAAATCTCATTCTGGAAACGTCCCCCAGGCTGTGGCTAAGCAATGTCTCCGCATTATCCTTTCTTTCAGGAGTGCTAGTTCTGCAAGGTTCGCAGGAGAGCTTCTGTAAAGTTTGGAAGGTAGGAGACGAGATACTGGCAGAAGTAAAGCTGTGAGACCGGGCGTGAGTCGTGCTTCGGTAGCTCAGATGGTAGAGCACTTGCCCGCGAAAGGCAAAGGTCCCGAGTTCGAGTCTCGGTCGGGCACACAGTTTTCATCTGGCAGGAAGTTTCATATCAGCGCACACTCAGCTGCAGAGTGAAAATCTCATTCTGGAAACGTCTCCCAGGCTGTGGCTAAGCCATGTCTCCGCATTATCCTTTCTTTCAGGAGTGCTAGTTCTGCAAGGTTCGCACTAGAGCTTCTGTAAAGTTTGGAAGGTAGGAGACGAGATACTGGCAGAAGTAAAGCTGTGAGACTGGGCGTGAGTCGTGCTTCGGTAGCTCAGATGGTAGAGCACTTGCCCGCGAAAGGCAAAGGTCCCGAGTTCGAGTCTCGGTCGGGCACACAGTTTTAATCTGCCAGGAAGTTTCAAAAATATCATTAATGAATATATTCATAGTCAACTCCAAGCATTCAGCACGGGACACAAAGATATTGAGCATCTTTGATCGGAATTCAAAGGTATTTCCGCCACGTGCTAGAGAAATATGTGCCTAGCAAGAATACAGGAAAGAAAAAGGATCCATCTTGGTTCAACAAACGTATTAGGAAGTTTCTGAGAAAGCAGAGAATTTAGCACAGTCGTTTTAAACGTAGTCACTGCCCCGCTGACAAACAGAAATTATGCGAAATGAAAGCTGCTGTCAAAATGTCAATGAGAGATTCTTTTAACGAATTTTAAATCAATATTTTATCTGCAGATTCTAAAAATAACGCCAAAAATTTTGGTCGTACGTAAAATCTGTAAACGCTACAAATAATTCAATACCTTCTCTTGCTGACAGTACGGGTAATGTAATGGATGATGATAAACAGAAGGCCGAAATCCTAAACCTAGCTTTCAAAAACTCGTTTACGGTGGAGAACTGCAGCACCATTCCCCCTTTCAATTATCGAACAAATGCAAGGATGGCTGACATAGTGTTTAGTGTATCTGGGATTGTAAAACAGTTAATATCCTTAGTCGCGAGGAAGGCATCTGGCCCAGACGGTATCCCCGTAAAATTTTATGTTGACTGTTTTACAAATATAGCACCATTCTTATCCATCATCTATGAGAAATCATCGGAACAGCGGAACGTTCCACGGGACTGGAAGAAGGCCCAGGTCATAGCAATCTATAAAAAGGGTAAAAAATCGGATGCTCATAATTACCGGCCAATTTCACTGACATCGATTTGTTGTAGAATCATGGAACATATTTTGCGTTCAGACATAATGACGTTCCTAGACTCTGAGAAGCTCATCTGCAGAAACCAGCACGGTTTGAGGAGACAGCGGTCATGCGAGACACAGCTGGCTCTCTATGTTAACGTTAATGTTATACAGGGTGGGTACAAAGTCTTGCCCTGATTATAACAATTTATTACAGAATAACCGTTTGACATAATAATTTACATTTGATGCCGTTAAAAAGGTTAGTGTTACT
This sequence comes from Schistocerca piceifrons, assembly GCF_021461385.2. Taxonomy (NCBI): domain Eukaryota; kingdom Metazoa; phylum Arthropoda; class Insecta; order Orthoptera; family Acrididae; genus Schistocerca; species Schistocerca piceifrons. The sequence continues at coordinate 443,123,632 of NC_060139.1, read as the reverse complement.
AGTTTTTTTAGGACCACTTAAGTTAGCAAACCTTAACGTGTGCTCCTTTGGTAGCTCGGTGAATGTCGAGGCAGTATTCCAGCTCCCACCAGCTGTTTCGTAACATGTGTCTGTCACAGTACCCACAGCAGCCTTCAGTTCGTCGATGTCAGCAACTGGTGTGACGAAGATCCTGTCCTTTATATAGCCCCAGAAAAATAAGTCGAAAAAAAAGTCAAGGGACGTAATCAGAATGAGATTTTCACTCTGCAGCGGAGTGTGCGCTAATATGAAACTTCCTGGCAGATTAAAACTGTGCGCCCGACCGCGACTCGAACTCGGGACCTTTGCCTTTCGCGTGCAAGTGCTCTACCAACTGAGCTACCGAAGCACGACTCACGCCCGGTACTCATAGCTGTACTTCTGCCAGTACCTCGTCTCCTACCTTCCAAACTTTACAGAAGCTCTCCTGCGAAACTTGCAGAACTAGCACTCCTGAAAGAAAGGATATTGCGGAGACATGGCTCAGTTGGTAGAGCACTTGCGCGCGAAAGGCAAAGGTCCCGAGTTCGAGTCTCGGTCGGGCGCACAGTTTTAATCTACCAGGAAGTTTCAAGGGGCGTAATGTCTGGAGGGGGGAGTAATGTACGGATCGGTAGATTGGGAGGAACGGTCCAACAGCCCTGGCCACTCCGCTCTCCAGACATTACGCCCCTTAACTTTTTTTTCTTATTTGTATATTCGCACTTCTGTACACGTAAACCAGGAATATTCGTAATATTTTGCGCTTTATACTTATAGTTGGAATAGCTACTGAAAATGTATTTCACTAAATTTATAATGAGACTTCATTTTCGAGAGCGGCATGTATGTAGTTCCTTTGAATTATTATTTTATTATGTAGCTGCTATTTACCGTTCAAATTATTGGTTTCATTGACTGTTCAACTACTTAGAATAATAAGGAACTCTTTACAGCTTAACTGTAATGTGGTTTCAGTTTCTGGCCTACGAGCGAAGAAATAATAGTCACAATGGATTTGTCCAGTCCGAGGTATCGAAACCTAATCTGAACTTTTTCACTCAGGAAGAAAACATCGAAAGAAATTCACCATCAAAGTTTTAGGTCCTAAGACGCACTGCAAGTAATTCTTAAAAAAATGTTCAAGTTACTCATTTTTTCGCACGAAGAGCTGCTTGTAAGAGCGGTTTGCACGAAAACAAACATTTTTCGTACACCTGACAAAAGAAAAAAATGAACATATTCAGGTATTTCACAGAAATTACCAGTTTCATTTGGACGAACTGGAAAGAAGTAAGAAACTACCGTGGCCATTGTTCCACACACATGTAAATTTTATGCACTTAAACCATACCAAAAATAACGCAAAGAATTAGTTTTTGAGTAACTTGCAGTTCATATCGACAGATGCAGTTTTTACAGAAGTGACTAACAGAGGAAAAAAAAATCAAGGCGATGTATGATGTTACATTACACACGACTTACATGAATCAGGAATTTAATTTGTTGACATTAAATATTTCATAGCAATTCCTGTAGCTCAGTTCTGATGATAAATTTTGAATAACGTATATTTTTCTAACAGTGAAACAATTCATTTTTATTACCTGTAATCGTTACGAAATGCTAAGTATGCATTGGATGACGAAAACAAAATTTTGCATGCACAAGCATACTTTACAAAAGAAAATTTAATGCATTCAGGCACTTCACAGTAATAATTCACTAGCTTTATTTAGAGGGAAATGGGATGGAGTAAGAAATGATCGTTGATACTGTTCTGCATATTGTGATGCATAGAGATATTTGATCAATTTCGTAAAACGTGATAATGCAAACTGAAATTGCGTAAATGCTTCAGATTTAATAATACTGTTACGCTGATGGACCTGAAATGACAAAGAGCTATTAGAATTTATATTGCCCAACAATGTCCTGAAAAATGCCTAAGACTGTCGAAAAATTTCTTTATATATGGGCTGAATTACACTATTAGTTCCGGCTGGAATCGGAATTAACAGTCTTTGGCCTCCTCCGAAAGAGGTGTCGTTATGTACAGAACAGGAATCCAACAATAGCAAGAATTATTTTCGGCAAATGGTGAGAAGATATTTTGGATATAACACTGAAAGGTCTTCTCTCCCATTTTCCAGATGTTGGTATGTTGATTACAAGACTTTTACAAGTAAACAGTTCCATTTTTTAAAATTTTTGGTCCTAATCTGCCTTGATGTTCTTGAAGATAGATTTAAAGGTGCGGAAATGGTAATCCTCTGATAAGACCCCTGGTATTGTTGTATGCGAATGTGTTAAAACATTGCAGTCCGGGATGGCGGAGCGGTTCTAGGCGCTACAGTCTGGAACCGCCCGACCGCTGCGGTCGCAGGTTCGAATCCTGCCTCGGGCGTGGATGTGTGTGATGTCTTCAGGTTAGTTAGGTTTAAGTAGTTCTAAGTTCTAGGGGACTGATCACCTCAGAAGTTAAGTCCCATAGTGCTCAGAGCCATTTGAACCATTTTTTTTTTTGTTTAAACATTCGTCGGCTGCACAAGCAACTCTATCGTTTTTCGCTCGAATTGATAAAAATGCAGTTTACACAAAACCTGACTGATTGGGTGTATATACAGCTTTTATGGGATAACAAGAAGCTTCGTCTTCATGTCACCTACGAATTTCTCTGTAGTATTACCTATCAATGACAACTCCTGTACATGTTTACTTGAGGTAAACTACGTAATTCTGATTTTACCGTATAATTCCGTGAATCTGTTTAACCGCTGAAAGAAGCCTGGAAATTAGCAATGTTCGTCTCCCTTGCATTTCAGACCTTCAAGTCTCGTAGATCTGCCTCGGTAATAGTGCACTGACTCTAACGAGGAGCTCGAAATCTTTTCAATAGTTTTTCTTTCACGATTTTGCGAGTTTCATTTTGACGCATATTTCGTACTTCGTGTAAAAATTCCTTCCATTTACACAATTCATGTTCAGATTCTACGAAACGAAACCGGCTTTGCACACTGCTGAAGTTTAAGTGTTTTCTCCCTCCTCGGTTTATCGAAAGAAATTTACAGTCTTTTCGTTCTCGCTGAAAGCTATTACTGTACGGTAATTAGCATAACAGTCGTCGTTCATTTACTGTTCAAGGAAATGTGCTTGCTATTTCCTGTTTCTTCTAATGTTTCCACAATTTCTAGCAAAATGTCAACATCATTGGAATGAATGTCCAAGAAATTAACTAGCAAATAACACATATGTAGGTCTTCAGGAGAAGTAGGTGATTTCGATTCATACTGGTAGTACGTTCTTCATATTTCGGTCGAAAACACTAATTGGATTCTACATTATGTTAAACTCTGGAACCTGCATACATACAGACGCTATTAGTAAGCATATACCAAGAAATCTCAAATAATATTGATTCAGTTTCATCTCCACTGTTGACAGCGATACTGCAAAGCAACTGCTGGATATTAAATGAGTAGCAAACTTGAGCGAATAGTAGTTATGAATAATTGTGTCAGAGAAACTATCGACGGAAGCTGAAATTCTATTTACAAATTACGGGCTTGTTGTGCAACGTTATATGTTTACCGTAGTGTCATCAGCAAGGACATGTGCCCGTCGTTTTGCACATGCGCCATCTGCTGCAGCTACCACAGGGGTCTACATTTCGCCAGCCACCTGACGAGCTAAGAATTTGGCATATTTCAACTTTTTTTTTTAAAAAAAAGCTTGCGCTGTGTCTTAGCAGCTAAAATTTTGACTTTGTGTTTCTTTCGGTGTACTCCTCAAATACAAAAAAAAAAAAAAAAAAAAAAAAATCAGGGGAGTTTTCGACATGTTGGACTGGGCTGTTCCCATGTTGGAGTTAAGTTTCACGTTATGAAATTTCAGTACATCAATCTCCTCAATGCGGTCAGTTCCTAACATTTACATACAAAGTAATAATATATTTTCTAGACGTTCTTACTACCTTTAATGTTAATTAGTTTTGTGACACTTTGTTCTTATTTGCCTTTTGATGCAAGAAGAAAGAATCTCTTACGTCACAATTTGAGATTAAAATTAACTGCGTATAGTGAAGTAATCCCCCAGGTATATTACATATCTTCCACAACCCAAACAAAACAGCAAAACTGGGGACAAAGTAAATTACGATTGTAAAGAGTCACGTGCAAAGCTAACTTTCTGTCACGGTCAGTACTGACTAATCGTTGCATAGTGCAAAATTTTTCGAATATTTTCCACAGAAATACTGTTTGCAAATATCACTAAGTAATTATATCCCACCACAGTCTGGTACTACTTCGTTTTACACAGTCACAGTGACATTACGTGAAATGTGTCTGAGACTGTGACCTCTATACTATCTGGATGTCGAACTTCAGCTGTCTGAGCGCACCAGCCAAAGATGCTCGTGTTTCGTTTCTTGCCTAATTACAACATGGCTTCTATGAAATGTTACGAGAACGCAAAATGAAAATACATTTCGCTTCTGCTTCCAACTCAGCCTTTTCATCGCTTACTAATATCAAGTTCGGAGGTGGAAGTAAGTACAGAACTTTTTTGGCTAATTACAACATGGCGGACTATGGAGATGACAAGAATCTATAGGAACGTCGAAATCCCATGCACTAAAATCAGAGATCTGTGTCTCGGTAGTATAGAGAACTTAGGCAAAGATTATGTGGTACAATATTGCTCGGTGTATTCTAATTTCGAATGGCCACGGTTATAGATTATCCACCACTGACACTTCAGAACTGTCGCGCGCTCCACGAAGTTAATACGTAGTGTTGTCAAACTACGGCTCCACTTTAGTTCCAGCATGTACACTGAGGTGACAAAAGTCATGGGATACTTTTTAATATCGTGTCGGGCCTCCTTTTGTCAAGCTTAATGCAGCAACTGGACGTTACATGGACTCAACAAGTCGATAGAAGTCTTCTGCTGAAATACTGAGCTATGCTGCCTCTGAAGCGGTCCATAATTGCGGAAGTGTTGACGGTACAGGATATTGTGCACGAAATGACCTCTGGATTATATCCTACAAATGCTCTATGGAATTTACGTCTGGCGATGTGGGCGGCCAAATCATCCTCTCGATCTGTCCAGAATTTTCCTAAAGCGAGTCGCGACGTCACATCGTTGAATCGCTACAAAGGGTCTCCAAGTAGCCGAACACAAACATTTCCAGTCAGTGATTCGTTTAGTTGAACCAGAAGACCCAGTTCATTCCAAGTAAACACAACCCATACCATTGTGGAGCAATCGTTAGCTCGCACAGTGCATTGTTGAGAACTTGGGTCCATGGCTTTCTGGGGCCTGCGCCACACTCTAGCCCTACCATCAGCTCTTAACTATTGAAATCGGGACGAGGCCACAATTTTCCAGTCGTCTAGGGTCCAGCCGATAAGGCCACGAGCCCAGGGGAGACGCTGCAGACAGTGTCGTACATTCAGCGAAGGCACTCGCGTCGGTCGTATGCTGCCACAGCCCATTATGCCAAATTTCGCCGCAGTATCCTAACGGAAACGTTCGTCGTACGCCACACATTAGTTTCTGCGGTTATTTCACGCAATGTTGCTTGTTTTTTAGCACCGAAAACTCGACGCGAACGCCGCTACTCTCCGTCCTTAAGCGAAGGGCGTCGGCCACTGCATTGTCCATGGTGAGAGGTACTTCCTGAAATTTTGTATTCTCGGCACACTCTTGACACAGTGGATCTCAGAACATTGAATTCCGTTACGATTTCCGAAACAGAATGTCCCATGCGTCTAGCTCCAACTACGACTGCGCGTTCAAAGTCTATTAATTCCCATCGTGCGACCATAACCACGTCGGAAACCTTTTTAAATGAATATCCAGAATGCAAGCGACAGCTTCGTTAAAGCACTTTATAGCTTGTGTACATGTTATTACCGCCATTTACATGTGTGCATATCGCTGTTCAATGGCTTTGGGCGCCTCATTGTATACAGACGTAGGGAGTCCTAGCGACGTAACAAAAATACACAAAGACGTCAGGCTGAAGAAAAATTCGCTCATCCGTATATCACTGCACCAATTTTTGAGTAGTACCAATACAAAAATGTCTACATAAAATTTAGCTCTGTGCATTAAATAACGGTGACTTGCCAACACTGTAGTGACATACACGAAAAGTATCTTTAAACCGTACAGCTGAGAGGTGCTATAAGTACTCAGTGTAGAATTTTTAGGATATAAAAGTCGAGTTGAAGGGTTCGATTGTTGGTGTAGGCGAATTTATTATTATTTTTTAATTTGTCTGTGTCGTGTGGTACATGAATTCTTAATTGTTATGTAACAGTTATAGCTGGTCCTGCAACAAACACGTGCGATGACTCAGTACCAACACAGAAATGACAGAATCATCATTTACAGTCATTTTTATTATTCCTCTCTTAAAGACGTTGTCTTACGACTGACCAAAGATAAAATCTACCCGCCTCCCGTTTCGTATACCACTATTCCTCTAATCCTCCACTATTAATTTCGTGCTTATTCGAGGCACGTCCCCCCTCAACAATAGGCTTCACGTAGCCAGATCTTTTAAGAACACTTCTTCGCATCACTTCTTCTACTACTTTCGAATCAGATTCTACACACAGATCCACGCTCTGCAAACCAGTATGAAGAGGACGGCAGAGGGCGGTTCTCATTATGCCAGACAGTAGAATATTTTTTCTTTTCATTAGCATATGAAGCTTGTATGCCTCAATGCGCATAGTTAATAATCTAATCTTGGCTTCGCGGTTCCAATGGGAAGGAATCGTAGGGGACTGTGGCATATTCCTATATTCCTCTCTTAACACTGCTTGTTGAAACTTAGTAAATAATCTTTCATGGGGTAGATGGCATAGGCGATTATCTTCAGGCCTCTGCCAGTTGGAGGTTTTGTGTTTCCACGACGCTTTCCCGTGCATCTGTTTGTTCCATCCTTCTTCATATACTTTCCGTATAACCAGAGAGTCCTATCTGGCATTAGTCCTGCACAAGAAATATGCTACGATGGATAGCACGAGTGCTTTGCAAGCAATATACGTTGTAGACTTATTGCATTTTTCCAGTGACCAGAAATGTGGTGCATGGTTTGTCTACGGCTAAGCTTACGTACACACCTCCGCAAACCTAGACATTTGCATGAATTGACAGATACCAGCTGCGAATCATTGAGATTCTGTTCATAGAGCTACATTTTTTGCGTTTTGTGAAGTGCACAATTATGCATTTCTGAACATTTAATTTTCCAATGTTTGCACGAATCTGAAATGTTATCAAAATCTGCCTGCACGTTTGCGCAGCTACTTTTAGATAGTAGGCTACATTGTAGATAACTGTATCACCTGCAAAATATTTAAGTTACGATTAATATTCTCTGCCAGGTACAACATGAACAGGAATGGCCTTAAGACATGTCCACAGCTTAAACTCCTATCATTGATCCTATCGATTAATTCGTTCTTGCCGCTTTCTCACTCATTGTGTTAAGTTTGGCAATAAAGTGAGTAGTAGGAGTACCACAACGGTTTGCAGGTAATTTCCAAACTCTGCAAGCAATTGCTCTATATATTTTGGGGAAGAAGGTAGGAGTATAGTGCGTGGTGAGAAAGCAGAGCTACTAGCATTAGAAGGCACATTAAGTGTTTAAAGGTAGAAAATAAAAATGATTAGAATCTAATTTTTCTATTAGTATTGAATAATTATACACTTTTTGTGCAAGATCTGTTATATTTGATTAAGAAGTCAGATGGCACTTGACACAGACTGAAATAAGTAAATATAAGCAATACATCTGGACGAGGAGTGTAATCTTCCATACAGAACTTCATACCCCAAACGCTTTATGCAGTCCATTATCTTTAGAGCACTGCTGTCGGATATCAAAGGAATGTATTTGTCTCACATGTGATTCCTCTTTTGAGATATTACCATTCTACGGCGACCAATTTCTCCTGGAAATATGCCCACCGCCAATTTTCGTCCCGTAAATATTTTTACTGCTAGTATACATGGAATGACTCTGTGAAAGCCGAGTGTGCAAATTTTCTGCTCTCTGTATTGTACGTGAATTGTACGTTACAAAGATACTGAATGTTCTTACTGCTGTTCGTTTCACGTGTATTTCCCTTACACATGTACGAGTGGTCACTTCCAATACTACTTCGAACAGAAAAGAATATATTGTGTATCAGAAAAGAAACTATTAGGTCCTTTTCTAGTCAATAAAATTTTGTATATCTATGACAATATATCAGTGTCTCCGATGAGTACTGTCGCTCTCAAAATGGTCTCCACATTCAGTCATTATGAAACTAATTTTGTTTGCTGTCTTGAGCTGTGTAGGAATTACAATAATAGCTTTGAGTGGAAGACAAATAAGGAACTGACTTCCAGCAGATGCACTGGTGTCTTCCTTACAGAGCATTGCTGCTGACAAGCCGGAGAAAACCAAAGAGGACGCTTCCCAACAGGACAGTAACGATGAGAAGGCGCAGCGGTCGCTCAGCTGGTGGGTGGTGTGGGAGTACTTCAGGGCTGGCGGCGGCGTGTGCGGGGTGTCCGCCGTCGCGGCGCTCATACTGGTGTCACAGGTCGTCACCAGCGGCTCCGACTACGTCATCACATACTGGTCAGCACGCCGCAGCGCTCTGCCCTGAAAGAGGGCTTGGTGACAATCAAATTTAGGTTTTGACTGTACGAGGGGCGTTCAGTAAGTAATGCGATACTCCTTTTCTGTCGACCAATTTCAGTTGAAAAAATGCTGACTCTGTTGTGGGACATCGTGGAATATCCCCGCATCAGTTCCTGTAGTTTCACGAAGTTCCGATAAGTGGCGGCGCTATATGTAACCGTCAAAATGGCGTCTGTAACAGAGATACCTTCCAAGCAGAGAGCTGTCATTGTGTTTCTTTTAGCGGAAAACCAGAGCATTGATCTGGTGTGTAAATATGACTTGCGGAATTTATTTCTTTGTCTAACATACCAAAGCGTCCTTCATTTGGTACGAAGGTGTTACTAGATATGAGGAAACGATACACATTTTCGTATTTCGAACTCAATCAAACAAGGGCATAATATAGTTCGAAGACTGATTTCGTTTGAAGACTGATTTTTGACGGCCACTGTGGCCGAGCGGTTCTAGTCGCTTCAGACCGGAACCGCGCTGCTGCTACTGTCGCAGGTTCGAATCCTGCCTCGGGCATGGATGTGTGTGATGTCCTTAGGTTAGTTAGGTTTAAGCAGTTCTAAGTGTAGGAGACTGAGGACCTCAGATGTTAAGTCCCATAGTGCTTAGGGCCATTTGAACCATTGGAACCGATTTTTTTGTTCTGTTCTGAACAGGAATGATCATTTCGTAAATCTGGCCACATACACACTCACATACACATTGTCCGTGCTACATGGGTGAATACTATGATCGTATTCTTAAAGTCGTCTGTGACTAAATAACGTTTATCGGCGACGTTGGAATGGACAATGGAAATGTTAGTCGCAAATAGTATTACCAAACAGTAATCGCTCTTTTCAGTTATTGTACTCTACAAGACTCTTTTTGGTAAATCGTAAGATGGATCTGCCTCAGATATTTGAAGTCGTACACATACTGTTATTCTTAGTTTTCTGAAACAAACCACTCATTATGTGTAAGAGCGGAAGGTACAAATGTGAAATTGGCATGAAGTGTACTGCATACTTCGATATTCAAATGATGAACATCAGCGGTACTGTACGGTGTAGGTAGGACTGACAACCCACATTACATAAATAATGGTAACGCAACGGGTTTCTCGTCATAAATCGCATCTGAATGTTGCTTGGTTATAAGATTTTTCTACGACGCTGCTGCTCGCATTGGGCGGAATCCTACGACTGCCTTGCGAGTATGGGTTCGGTGGGTTCAGGAGGGCCATACTTCGGCACGTTGCAGCACCTCAGCTGTACTGCGCGACCAGCGGCAGAGAGAACTGTTTGTCTCGATCGTGCAGGATCTTAAGGCCTCGGGAAGTCCTTTGCATCTGAAAGTGGGCAGCAGTATACGGTAGCGCGACGACGTCACGAGCATCGCCGACTGTCTGCACTGCGACCATTGTTGCGGCTTCCCTTGACGCGCAAAGAACAGCAGTGCAGTGCATCGACATCACTGGCCAAAGGAGAGGCACGACGTCGTCTTTTCAGAGGAGCAGTGTACAGCATCAGCATACACGCATCCGTCATTGGAGGCCCCGAGGGACTGTATGTATCAAATTTCGCACTTCATACACCTACATCTACATCAGTATTCCGCAGTGACACTAAGGCGGAGGGTACCTCTGGTACCATTAACATTAACTGGATTCCCCTTCCCTGCTCCGCTCATGAAAGGCACATGGAAAGAATTATTATAGGTAAGCCTCTCTGTTAGCTCTACTTTCTCAGATTTTTTCATCGTGCTCAGTTCTCGAGATATAAATGGGAGGAAGTAAAATGTTGTTCGGCTCTTCCCGGAAAGTAATCTCTCGAAATGTCGATAGTAAACCCCTCCGTGATGCACAACGCCTCGCTCGCAGTGTCTGCCTCAGGAGTTTGTTGAACGTCTCTGACGAATAAACGATCCCGTGACGAAACGCGCCGCTCTCCGTTGGATCTTGTCTATTTCTTCTATAAGCCTATTTCGTAAGGGTCCCAGATTGAGGAACAATGCCCTATAATCGGTCAAGAAGCACCTTGTAAGCGGTTATAATGAGTTACATTTCTTTAAGATTCGTCCAATGAATCAGAGTCTGACATCTACTTTTCTCACTATTTGTTTTTTGTAGTCATTCCACTTAATGTCGCTCTGAGTAGTTACTCCTAGATTTTACGGTAAATACTGTTTCTAGAAATTTATTACCAGTAATGTGTAGTTGAACAGCAGTGGATTTTTTTTATGTACACACAATACGTCACATTTGTTTACGTTCATGGTCAACTGCCAGAGACTGCAACATTTATCAATTTAATGTAGAGCATTTCGCAAATCGATGCCACCGGCCTTGCCGCAGTGGTAACACCGGTTCCCATCATATCAGTGAAGTTAAGCGCTGTCGGCCTGGGCTAGCACTTGGATGGGTGACCATCCGATCTGCCGAACGCTGTTGGCAAGCGGGGTGCACTCAGCCCTCGTGAGGCAAACTGAGGAGCTACTTAATTGAGAAGTAGCGGCTCCAGTCTCGAAAACTGAAATAAGGCCGGGAAAGCGGAGTGCTGACCACATGCCCCTACATATCCGCATCCATTGGCGCCTGTGGTCTGAGATGACATGGCGGCTGGTCGACACCGTTGGGCCTTCGTGGCCTGTTCGGGAGGAGTTAAGTTTTTTTTTATTTTACAAGTCGATACTGTCTTCTGGCGTTTCTACTTCCTTATAAACAACGCGTCATCTGCGAACAGTCTTAATGAGCTTCCGATGCTTTCTACTAGATCATTTGTATACATTATAAACAGTAACGGTTCTATCACTCTTCCTGGGAATGCTCCGGAAATTACCTTTACACCTGTCGATTTTGTTCCGTTAAGAGCGAAGTGTAGGACTATCTGCTAGGCAGGCCTGAATACGGTCGCTAATCTGGTCTTATTTTTGGTAAGCTCGTATTTTCTTCACTAGACGGCAGTAGAGAACAGTGTCAAAAGCCTTTCTGTGGTCAATCAACAGCTCCAAATCACTTAAATTTAGTTAGGTACTCATTCTGCTTTGCTCTATACGCACAGTAAGGAAAATTTCGTTATTTGCTATCCTTCCTGCTGTTGCAATTTGAATGACAATCAAGGTACGTAATGTGACCTTGGATTTATACCTCTCTTATCATTCCTTTTCACAAGTCGATACTTCTCACCTATATAAGTAGCTGTACTTATATACACGTTATTGGGAGTGACACGGAGGGAATAACGGGGCGGGGTAGCGCCGTGATTAGCATTCGGGAGGACGACGGTTGAAACCTGCGTCCGGCCATCCTGATGTAGGCTTTCCGTCGCTTAAGGCAAATGCTGGGATGGTTCCTTCGAAAGGACAGGGCTACTTTTCTTCTCCATCCTTCCCTAATCCGAGCTTGTGCTCCGTCTCTAATGACCTCGTTGTGGACGGGACGTTAAACACTCATCTCCTCCTCCTTTCTGTTCGGCGGCGAGGAACCCAGCGGCCACACACCTTTGAGTACCCCAACCGATGGACGAGTGTGTCAGCGCTACCAACAGACGTCCACGTGTGAAGCGAGGTGTTCGATTGTGATCCGTCCATCACCTCGAATGAGAGTGTCCATACACTCCAGGAATCGCAGCTGTGGCCGCACGCAGGAGGTCGGACAAATTTTGGCGATCTCTCTGCGATTATGACAGACGCTTCGCCCAACGACTCGTCGTGCTTGTGTTAACTGCCAGGTCTCCGTAGACATTATGCAAGTGGCTACGGATATCTGTGACGCTTATGTTTTCCGCCGAAAGAAACTCAATGACAGCTCCCTGCTTGGAACGTACCTCCGTTACAGACGCAAGTTTGAAAGTTACGAATAGTGCCGCAGAATGTCAGAAGTTCATGAAAATATAGAGACCGAAGCGGACATATTCTAGGATGTCACACAACAAATTCCGCGTTTTTTAACCAAATTGACCGCCCCTCGTATTTCACGGATACCGATCATTGTCACAAGACGATATACAGTCGATTACCTCTACAGTGGCTTGCTTCTGCCTCTGCTCTTGGCCAGAGTACTTTTTACTATTTCAACTTGCGAAGTGATGCGTTCACATACTAGTGTTCCCTGCTAGACCCATCGCTGGCAAAATGTTGGATACATCGGGGCATTCTTTATCGATGCTGCTATTTTCTCAGACGTTAGCGTAATTTGAACAATAATGAAGCCAGCTGGTCTTTCCTGGCAGGTCCAACACAGAGGTGAGGCGCAGCTCTCTGCGGCTGACCAGCGCCGCCGACCAGGCGGCGGCGTCGCAACTGGAGGCGCTGCCGCCGGGCCGCTTCTTCCTGGAGCTGTACGGCGGGCTCGTGCTCGGCTGCATCCTCCTCAACCTGGTGCGCGTGCGCGCCTTCTTCTACCTGTGCCTGCGCGCCTCCAGGAACCTGCACGACCGCATGTTCAACTGCGTTCTCAGGGCCGCCATGCGCTTCTTCGACACAAATCCCACTGGGCGGATTCTCAACAGATTCTCCAAGGATATTGGCTCTATCGACGAACTCCTGCCGATGTTTGCGATGATGATGATTCAGGTAGCTTTTGTTTCTGAAGAGAATTTTTAAAATTTAACTATGTCCATTAAATTTATTTAATTGTACTGGTTGAAAAATAGTGGGCTGTGAAGTGTGACAGTGTTACATGACGCAGTTGATGCGGAGTGTTAGCGGTGAAGACAATTACGTTTGGAGAAAATAATACGAGAATGTAACGAACATTGCAAATTTCTTGCACAATGAAGTATCAGAACAACAGTCAATGTACTCGAGCCACTCAGCTTCACCAGAATCGAAAACATTCAAACAGTCACTTTAATCCAGTCGAAAAATGGTGGCTATCGCATCTTTTCTGCAACTTGAAGAGTCTTATTTGGTTGATTTCGCAGATGTCGCCAAACAGTTCTGTTAACGCGCACTGCAAAACGCTCAACAAACTGAGACGAGCCTTCCAAACTGACCGGAGCAGGAAACTGTCGTCTGGGATAGTCTTCCTCCACTACAACGCTTGTCCAAAAACCACCACCCGTACCAAGGGTAACATTCAATTTCTCCGCAGGGAATTTCTCGACAGTTCATCCTAAAATTGCGACCTCGCATACAGCGACTATTATCTGTTGCTACACTTAAAGAAATGGCTTGTTGGACAACGGTATAACGATGACGACGAAATCAGGACTGCCTTTGTCAAATGATTCAATTGGCACCAGGAGAACGCTATTCAGATGAGTTGCAGAACTTAGCGCAACATTACAACAAGTGCTTGGAGATAAACGGCGATTACACGGAAAAATGAAGTAGGTTTGAATGAAATTAATACCAGTTCTAGAAGGTTTTTCTAACGAACACGTTTCTTTGTGATGTATCACCCGACTTTTCGAAAATACAGCTTAGATCGCATAACCTAATTAACAGAATTATTGTATAGACTCGTAAGAAAGAAACTGCTCTCTACCTTGACAGGTGTAGTGGGTGGTGGTGACGCCACTCATGGAAAAATTCCTGTAGTAGTTGGTGTTAGAGCTGCACCTATTTTAGATTGAAGTCAGCTGATAATTATACCTGCTTAAAGGAAGTCCCTCTAACAAAGGGCTCACCTTCACAGGACGTCATGTTTCCAAGTGGAGAAGTAATTAGCATATTTCATCAAAATATACGAGGTATTAGAGGTAAAGTTAATGAACTGCTTATAGATGTTGACGCTGAAATTGTTGGTATATAGGAGCACCACTTAAATAATTTGACAATTCAGAGGCTGGCTGTTTTTCAAGAAGTTCCTTTCGGGGTGGGGGAGTGGTCATGTACGTAAAAAAACAGTATTCCATTTGAGTTCATGGACGTATCACGGGACTGCACTGAACAGATATTTGAATGTTGTGCAGGGGCAGTTGAATTTAGTGAAACTAAACTTCTAATTTTTGTTGTTTATGGGTCCCCTAACTCTGACTTCAGAGCATTTCTGCTCAAGGTAGAGAGGGTTCGTGATCCACTTTATCGGAAGTACCAGAAATTAGTTATATGTGGTGACTTCAATATAAATTTTGTATATAATGGCGCATGAAGAAGGATGTTGGTAGGTCTCCTAAATTCACATGATCTGATGCAGATTATCTTTTTTCCAACTAGGGTGCAGCGGAACAGTAGCACAGCCATAGACAATATTTTTATTCATTCTTCATTATTAGATGGGCATTCTGTTAGTAAAACGGTGAATGGCCTTCCAGACAAATTTTAACACTAAAACGCTTCTGTACTCAAACAAATGTGACATATGTAGGAAAGTTAATCCAACAGCAATAGTTTTTTAAACCTTATTAAGAAACAAGAGTGGCAGGATGTTTATAGTGCCGATAACATAGATGATAAATATAATGCTTTCCTTAACACATTTCTGATGCTCTTTCAGAACTGCTTTCCATTAGAACGTTACAAACGGGGTATTAGCAGTAAAAGGCAGCCGAGGTGGATGACTAGTTGGATAAGGATATCATGTAGAACAAAGAAGGAATTATATCAAAATTTTAGAAGTAGTCACACTCAAGCTGCAGTATTCATTACAAACAATACTGTAAGGTGCTTAAAAATGTTATTATGAAGGCAAATAGTAAGTGTTATGCTAACAGAATAGCTAATTCTCAAGATAAAATTAAAACCATATGGTCAGTTGTGAAGGATGTGTGTAGTCAGCATCACAAGGTCGACGATATAAAGTTAGTTCACAGTAAAAATATTTCTGTTACTGATAAATCAGGTATATGTACAGCATTTAACAATCATTTTCCGAGCATTGCTGGTGAAGTAAATAAAAATTTAGTTTCTACAGGGAATCTTATAACTCTCTTGGAAAATGCCTTCCGAGATTGATGTCTGAAATACTCCTCTATGATACTGACAAGGGGAAGACTGAGTCAATAATCTTAGACACCCGTGCGAGTTTAGGAATTGTCATCAGGAAAGATTTGGATACTTTCTGCGAGCAATATGTATCTCTCTGAATGAATATCATCATAAATTGATATTGGATGTTACTGGTTAACTTTCTTTTCAGTATGATAATAGTGTCCGTAGTAAACCAAAATATGAATACCCAATCCAGTACAAAGATTCCTCTATGTTTCACAGAAGCGAAGACTGCACTTTTCTTCTCAGGTTTTCTGTTCGTTAATGCTCCCTTCTGTATAAGACAGTGTAAGAGTTATTTCATCAGATCTCATTACATGCGTTCATTGGTCACCAGTCGTATTTCTGTGCTCCTTGTACCACTGAAACCTCTTCTTTGATCCGACCTGATTTATAAGCAGTAGCGGCTCTAAACGTGTTATTTGTTTGACGCTGTTTTCTCTAAACTGAGAACTGTATTGATCTCAGCGCTTACTTTTCACTAATTGGCTTGTTATTAGAGACAAAAATCGTCTTTACTCTCTTATTGTGTCTGTCAGTAAAATTATTTTATCTCCAAGACTAAACTTTTTGCATTGTTTCCACTACGCAAGGTAGTACAGTAGTTAAGGCACTGGCCTGGCACTTCGAGCAGGATTTAAATCCTCGTTCGAGCATCCATATTTTGGATTTTAGTTGTGTTTTCCTAGAAACCTTAACTCAATTGCTGGGATAATTCCTTTGAATGGCCGTCGGCTGTTTGCCTTTCATCCTTTTCCTGTCAGGGCACTTACATTTTCTCCAACGAAATCGTCGTCCAAAACGTATTAAACCCTTATCTTCTCCATTTCTTCCCATGAACTCCGTGTATTTTCTTGGTACCATATTCATAAGCTCTAGCTATTGCACTAGATTAGCAACTGTTGACGTGCTTGAAACAGCTATAGCAACATTGGCAATTTGTTTCTAAGGGCGATAATGAAGGTAGACACAATGATACCAAACTTACTGATACCACAGACAGACAGCGCAACGAGGAACTAAATCCGGTAAACGGACTAATTCATTCATTTACTCGACAAAGTTTGTTGCTGTTTTTTGTATTGCTGTTGTCTCAGATTTGTCAGGCTATGGTGATAAAACAGGACTAGCAGGGAGTAGACCGGTCGCCTGGTGCAAGTCTTTTGAGTTGACGCCATTTCAGCGACTTGCGCGTCGACGGGGATGATGATGAGGAGGAGGAAAACACAACACCCAGTCCCTAAGCGGAGAAAATCTCCGACCCAGCCGGGAATCGAACCTGGGCCTCTTTGCACGGCTTCCGTCGAGCTGACCATTGGTTATAGTGCCCAAAGACAATAACAAACAACATTAGTGCGTTTCAAAGCTTGCAGAAAGGAGCTCTGCGCTCTGATATTTATTATGCGAATTGAGATTATTGGGCCCGATCCCTATAAGAGCCTGCAGCTGCTGGAGCAAGATGATGAAGGCCCCCAAAAGAACAGTTGTTTCATCGTAGGAATGATTACATCGAGGCTCATTGGAACACGTGTCGCATCGAGAATAAAGAGAAATCAATGCTGCGTTTTCTATGCAGGATATGGGTGACGCCGTGATTCAAGGGATTTCATATGAGCAGATATTCAAGGTGTTGCGGCTACGAACGCGAATAAATAAATAGTGTAGGTTGTCGATACTCACTTTCCACCACCATTATTTACCATCTAAAGTTGATGAATTAAGGTAGAACTAGACTTCCATGTCTCATTCCGAATTTTAGATTACGAAAAATAGGCCCATTTTCTAAAGCAGATAAGGCAGCAACCTAATGCTCATCTCTTATCAGAGTATAGTACAATAATAACGAGGTTACAAGAATTTCAAAGCGCTCGTTTTGTTGCTCAACGAACATGTGATGGGCCCTACTAGTATTTATACTTGTATTATTCTCGTTTTTTATCTTAAATAAGTTTGGATTATTATCGGAAATTATTTTCATTTAATTTAGCGGCTTCATTTTATTTATACGGTGGCCTAATAAGATTTTTGGAATCAGTTTACATTAGTTATAAAATGACACACTTACTGTCTATCACCATTTGATCATAGCAGCTGACAAGATACCTAATGAAACAATTATAACGTTTCTGAATTACCATCCATTCACAGCTCGTATGTAAGTGGCAAGGCAAAAGGCTTTCGAACATATAATGACACACTGAACAATGGCCTTTATACCACTGTACACTTGCTTAGCATCCTCTAACATCGTCACAGTTTTGTGGCAGTGCAGTACACACCGCTAAGACAGTTTTACATTTTTGAAAATGTTTTACTCAATCAACGAGGATGATCGAAGTCAGCAATTCCATCCCTGGTAATATTACTGCCCAGATAAGTAAATTTATCAACTTGTTCAAGCAGTTCATTGCCCACATGAACTTGGACTTTCGCTTGATCTTCTTTGTCGCATGCCATTACTTTTGTTTTTGCTTTATTAATTCTCATATTATATTCTTCACCCATAACTTTATCCATTCTATTCAGTAGGACTACAAGATCTTCTTCACTTTCAGCCAGGACAGCTATATCATCGGCATATCTTATCATATCTATTCGTTGGCCATGAATTACTACACCTCTCTGTGAATTTTCCCTTACTTTTTTCAGCGCCTCTTCAATGTATACGTTAAAGATAACAGGGGATAGTGCGCAACCTTGTCGGACACCTTTCCGTATCTGCACCTCTTCTTGTTTTGTCCGTCCACGGATAACTGCTGTCTCGTTTTTGTACAGGTTCCATATCATTTTTCTATCTTTATGGTCTATTCCTACTTTTTTGAGTACCTCAAATCTTATCCCATTTAACATTATCAAAGGCTTTCTCTACATCTACGAAAGCTATGTATGTTTTCAGGTTCTTATCTAGTCGTTTCTCTATTATTAGTTTTAGAGCAAATATTGCTTCTCTGGTTCCTCTATCTTTCCGGAATCCAAACTGGTCTTCGGAGAGTGTAGCTTCGACTTTTTGTTCTATGCGTTTTAGGATAATTGAGGTTAATATTTTAGAGGCGTGAGTAACTAGGCTGAGTGTCCTATAATTTTCACATCTTGTAGTATTTGCCTTCTTTGGAATGGGGATCATAATGTTTTTCTCAAAGTCTGTAGGAATTTTACCCTGCTCGTACATGTTAAAAACAAGATTATACAACTCCTGATTCAGTTTTGCTCCTCCAGATTTCAGAAGTTCGGCTGGGATATTGTCTATACCAGGCGATTTGTTGTTTTTCAATTTTTTCAGAGCTAGTTCAAACTCTACCTTTAATATAGGTTCACCTATGTTGTGTGCATCTACTTCTGTTTCTTCTTCCATGATGTTTCCAGACAGGTCTGGTCCGCTGTACAGTTTTCCTATATATTGTTTCCATCTTCTTGCAACTTCATCATCGTCATCCAACATATTGCCATTTTCATCCATCACAACCCTACACTTGTTTCTTCTGTCTCCAAAGCAATGTCTCACACATTTATAGGCCTTTTCGATATTTCCCTTGCTCATGTTGTCCTCAGCTGAAATACAGAGATCATCAAGGTATTTTTCTCTTGCTTGTTTTGCCTCTCTGTTGACTCTGTTTTTCAGAATCTTGTATTTCTCTTGGCCTTCCTTCTTCACAGAATTTTTTAATTTCCTTCTTTCTTCCATCATATTTAGTAGGTCATTAGTGATCCATTCCTTCCTTTTCTCTGTCCTTTCTTTTCCTATTACTTCTTCTGCTGCTTCAAAAATACCAGTTTTTATTTTTTCCCAGCTGCTTTGGATGTCATTGCAGCTCTGCGTATTTGTTTTCTTGTCTGTTTCTAGTTGATAGTGCTTCAGTGTATTTTCGTTTTTCAGGTTTGTCAAATCCCATTTACATGTACTTCTTCTTTTAATGTTCTTGAATTTTAGTTCAGTCGTCATCATAACGAGTATGTGGTCACTTTCCACATCACAGCCTGGATATGATCTGCTGTCCTTAACTTGGTTTTTAAATCTTTGCTTCACTAATATGAAGTCAATTTGGTATCTGTTAATGTCACCAGGCATTTTGAAAGTATATCTTCTTCTTGGATGATGATTAAAGAAGGTATTTGTAATGCAAAGTTTATTTCTTTGGCAGAATTCTACAAGTTTATCCCCTCTTTCATTTCTTAATCCTAATCCAAAATTCCCTGCCACATCCTCTTCTTTACCTTCCCCAGCAACGGCATTCATATCTCCCATGATGACAAGGTTTTCAGCTCCTTTAATTCTGCCAATTACTTCTTCGAGGTGGTCATACATCATGTCGATTTCATCATCCTCGTGCCTCGTAGTTGGCATGTATACTTGGATTATGATTGTGTCTCTTGGTTTAGTTTCCAATCGGACATAAATTATCCTCTCACTATGTTGAACAAATCCTTTTACTCTTAACCCCATCTCTTTATTGAGGATAATTCTCACTCCTGCAATCCCGGGACTGTCTTGTGCTGTTCCAGTGTGTATGATTCCGTAATCGTGTAGAAAAGATATATACAAGAAATGGTATCAGACAAATAAAAAATTCGACAACTCAAATGTACAGCTCGTTACATATGTGTAACTTGGCACTTACATATCCTACAGTAGACGGCCTGTAGATCTGTCTTTGTTGGACATACGACGCTGTCATCTACTTCTATGGAGTGCACGTGAGCTTCATAATTGGGCAACGAGAAATATAAATAATTTTCCTGGTCAGAGGTAGGAGGCTGTCTCCTCTACATGACACTGTGACGTATGTCATCCTTGATGACAACATAATACTTGGTACGTAGGTATATTGCAGAATAAACCGTGAAACTAAGGACGAAGTAAAAATATTCCTTACCAGTTCATAGGCTGCATGGCTGCATTTCATCTACTTGATACCCGATCACTGATATAGTATTTGCATGCCTCAGGTTGAACGGTATCTAGAAATATTCTGTATAGGCGCCCATTTCTAATTATCTCATTGATGTGTCATTAAAAACTAATTTTCATTATTTTTTATTTGGATGCCATGTCCGTCTCTCTCTCTCTCTCTCTCTCTCTCTCTCACGCACACACACTCGAGAAGGAATAGATCAAATATCATTCAGTCCAGCTTCAAAAGGACCCAGAAATTGTCAGAACTATTCCTGTGACAAATGTTTCACATTGGCCTAAAATTAACGTTCCGAATTAACTGTTAGGTCTACGATTAATCATTCGAACCTATATAGTTTTTGTGCTAGTAACCGCGTTATTATTTCTTCATGAAATACCAAGAATTTGTTTTCATATTTCAGATTTACCTGGTGCTTTGTGGAATTTTAGCAATGGTGGTAGTGGTGAACTATATTTACATTGTTCCCATCATCATCGTTGGAGCAATGTTCGTCTATATGGCGCGACTTTTCATAATTACTGGAAGAAGTGTGAAAAGTCTTGAGAGCATTCGTAAGTAAATAAAACACTCGTTAAGCAATTAAGTAGACTGTTCAGGTACAGAGATGAGCTAAAATAAGTTACATATTGAGAAAACATTTAACTTTTCATATGTTTTTTTTTATTTCAGTCTTTGATCACAACATAAATTCCTTTAACGATGGCCGGTTTCAGTCAGTAATGACCGTCTTCAGATCTACAATATAAAAAATATATACACTTAGTGGGCAATCTATCTTTCAACACAACACAACATTTTATACCACAATACAGTATCATACAACCTGGGATATGTACAGATAAAGTAAGTAAAGCGTACCTGTTCTACACGATGTCCTAATGTGATAAGGCTGTAATGGCATCGTTAAAAAATATAAATATACTCAGCACAGCATCGTCACAAAAATCTAAAATGCGGTGTAAAATAGGCCACATCGTCCACATAGTCATTTTGCTACTGGTGTTATTGTGCAAAACCTACTGAAGTGGAGTAGCTTGCAGAAAACTGTTTGCCTACATCCTTCATAGATGGTCATTACTGACTGAAACCGGTCATCGTCAAAAGAATTTATATTGTGATCAAAGAATGGAATAAAAAACAATTGACAGTATTGGATCACTGTTCAAATTCGCGACTATGTTGCAGCTGGTGATATAACTTTTCTCACAGACATTAAGAAAAACTATGTTAAGCTTTTCTCTAGGAACTGTGTAATCGACGGAAGCTGCATACGAAGTCTAAAACCTTTAAAGTAAATAAGGAACCCCGTACTGTGAGCAATCTGAAGAATCTGGCAGATTGCCATTGCGATATTTGTTCAGCATATATATTGTGTTGTTTCAGGAAGAAGTCCCATTTATTCACATCTTTCCGACACAATCAATGGTCTGGCAACAATAAGAGCCTCAGGGACGCTGGCTCTTGTCAAGGAGGAGTTCGATCTTCACCAGGTATGCAACATCTCTTACAAGAGCAAAATTACAATTGTACAAAGTTACTACAGAGAAACATATTTCATGCGACAAAGTAATAGGAATAAGAAAACATACATTTGTTTCAAGGTAAATAGTTTGATTAGTCTCTGTCGACACATCGACTGCTTTCGACACACGCTTGTAGAAGTTTGAAAATACTTCTCTTGCATAAGTTCGTTTGAAGAATCTTGCAGGGTTTGATGAGCACACTGTTTCACACCATCACTGATGATATAAAATCAGTTTTTTTCCTTGTCTAATGTGTTACAGAGGACGAGCGTATTCATACTAAAGAACAACAGCATTAATTTCAGGAACTTACAATTTACTGTACGTAGGAACGTTTGTAAACAAACCAAAACTGCTTTATTCATCTCCTCACTCTACATCCATGCTTTGGTAACCTCGACAGTTAACTTGTGTAATAAAATGGAACACCTATAGCTGTCCTTACGACGTTATTTATTATATGGCTACCATTTTCAGTGCTTCACTGCATCCTCTTTAAGACGTAACTGAAGCCGAGGCGGGTGGGAGGGGGGAGGGAGGTCAACACCAATCGTATTCACGATTCATCAGTGGCCAACTTCTATGACCTCTTTTCCGCACACTACCTGTAACAATGATTTAGACGTAACATCATTGTTACAGGTAGTCTGCGAAAAAGAGGTCATAGAAGTTGGCCACTGATGAATTGTGTATATGGTTGGAGTTGACCCCCTCAGCATCATATAAGGCCTAACGATGGTGCACTGAAGCACCTAAACTGGTAGCCATATAATAAATAGCATTGTAAGGACGACTGTACGTGTTCCATTTTATTACGCAAGCGAACGGCCAAAGTCCCTCAAATATCCAATCACAAGGGTGGACATACAAAAGTTAACTTTTACTTGTGTTGTTGAAGTAGCTTCGCTCGAGAACTCAATGGCCAACATCGAGACTGTTACTATTTTGCCACAGTTTGTGTTGTCCACCTTCTTGAAGCAAGTCATTCGGCTTTACTTCCGAAGGGACCATCTGCCGCACTACAGCAAATAATACAATCGTCACACATGACCTGGGAATAAAATGCTCGGAACATAAAGTGTGAGACTTATACAAGACTACTACAAATCTTCATAGACCATGGAGTTAGCAAGGTAACTACAACAAAAAAGCCTAATAAATTATTCGCCAAACCAAAGATGGATGCTGTATTCCTCCCACATGAAATACACTTCATTCAGCCAGTGGCCTAGTATCATGAGAGTCCCAAATTTATACAGAACTTAGCACTTTCAATGCACTAAGTATTGTCAGCATCTGTAGATGTAAAACTAAACTGGTAATAACATCTTAATGCGACTGTTAAGCGTGTTAACACGGGGTTGGAGAAGGCACTGATGGCAGAGGGCATGGGTCACATTTTAATGGTGTCAGTTGACTCTACCAGTAGATCGGGTTTCACTAGGCATGGCCTGCACCTCAATAGGTTTGGGAAGGGGAGGCTGGCAAAACTTGCAGGTGTAGTGGGTGGTGGTGAGGCCACTCATGGAAAAATTCCTGTAGTAGTTGGTGTTGGAGCTGCACCTATTTTAGATTGAAGTCAGCTGATAATTATACCTGCTTAAAGGAAGTCCCTCTAACAAAGGGCTCACCTTCACAGGACGTCATGTTTCCAAGTGGAGAAGTAATTAGCATATTTCATCAAAATGTAAGAGGTATTAGAGGTAAAGTTAATGAACTGCTTAAAGATGTTGACGCTGAAATTGTTGGTATATAGGAGCACCACTTAAATAATTTGACAATTCAGAGGCTGGCTGTTTTTCAAGAAGTTCCTTTCGGGGTGGGGGAGTGGTCATGTACGTAAAAAAACAGTATTCCATTTGAGTTCATGGACGTATCACGGGACTGCACTGAACAGATATTTGAATGTTGTGCAGGGGCAGTTGAATTTAGTGAAACTAAACTTCTAATTTTTGTTGTTTATGGGTCCCCTAACTCTGACTTCAGAGCATTTCTGCTCAAGGTAGAGAGGGTTCTTGATCCACTTTATAGGGAGTACCAGAAATTAGTTATATGTGGTGACTTCAATATAAATTTTGTATATAATGGCGCATGAAGAAGGATGTTGGTAGGTCTCCTAAATTCACATGATCTGATGCAGATTATCTTTTTTCCAACTAGGGTGCAGCGGAACAGTAGCACAGCCATAGACAATATTTTTATTCATTCTTCATTATTAGATGGGCATTCTGTTAGTAAAACGGTGAATGGCCTTCCAGACAAATTTTAATACTAAAACGCTTCTGTACTCAAACAAATGTGACATATGTAGGAAAGTTAATCCAACAGCAATAGTTTTTTAAACCTTATTAAGAAACAAGAGTGGCAGGATGTTTATAGTGCCGATAACATAGATGATAAATATAATGCTTTCCTTAACACATTTCTGATGCTCTTTCAGAACTGCTTTCCATTAGAACGTTACAAACGGGGTATTAGCAGTAAAAGGCAGCCGAGGTGGATGACTAGTTGGATAAGGATATCATGTAGAACAAAGAAGGAATTATATCAAAATTTTAGAAGTAGTCACACTCAAGCTGCAGTATTCATTACAAACAATACTGTAAGGTGCTTAAAAATGTTATTATGAAGGCAAATAGTAAGTGTTATGCTAACAGAATAGCTAATTCTCAAGATAAAATTAAAACCATATGGTCAGTTGTGAAGGATGTGTGTAGTCAGCATCACAAGGTCGACGATATAAAGTTAGTTCATAGTAAAAATATTTCTGTTACTGATAAATCAGGTATATGTACAGCATTTAACAATCATTTTCCGAGCATTGCTGGAGAAGTAAATAAAAATTTAGTTTCTACAGGGAATCATATAACTCTCTTGGAAAATGCCTTTCGAGATTGATGTCTGAAATATTCCTCTATGATACTGACAAGGGGAAGACTGAGTCAATAATTAAATCATTGAAGACAAAGAACTCTCGTGGATATCATGGAGTGCCTAGCTGAATATTGGAGCACTTTGCTGCACATGTTAGTCCTGTACTTACAAGGGGAGGCCGCCAATTGTGAAATCCAGATTCGATTCATACTGCGCATAATAAAAGCTCTTGGCCAAAGGTGCAATGTGGCAAAGCACCAAGATGCACTTCTCAGCCGTTGTCGAGAAAATCGACAGTTAAAAGAAACCGTTGCCGTGAAATACTCTCTACGATTAATAGCTTCCTACAGCGTCGTGGCGCAGCGGTAAGCGCTCTGGTTCGTAATCCGAAGGTCGCCGGATCGGATCTCGCGCCATGCAACTTTTTTTTTTTAGTATTTGTTTTTTGTAATTCATATATATATATATATACACTCCTGGAAATGGAAAAAAGAACACATTGACACCGGTGTGTCAGACCCACCATACTTGCTCCGGACACTGCGAGAGGGCTGTACAAGCAATGATCACACGCACGGCACAGCGGACACACCAGGAACCGCGGTGTTGGCCGTCGAATGGCGCTAGCTGCGCAGCATTTGTGCACCGCCGCCGTCAGTGTCAGCCAGTTTGCCGTGGCATACGGAGCTCCATCGCAGTCTTTAACACTGGTAGCATGCCGCGACAGCGTGGACGTGAACTGTATGTGCAGTTGACGGACTTTGAGTGAGGGCGTATAGTGGGCATGCGGGAGGCCGGGTGGACGTACCGCCGAATTGCTCAACACGTGGGGCGTGAGGTCTCCACAGTACATCGATGTTGTCGCCAGTGGTCGGCGGAAGGTGCACGTGCCCGTCGACCTGGGACCGGACCGCAGCGACGCACAGATGCACGCCAAGACCGTAGGATCCTATGCAGTGCCGTAGGGGACCGCACCGCCACTTCCCAGCAAATTAGGGACACTGTTGCTCCTGGGGTATCGGCGAGGACCATTCGCAACCGTCTCCATGAAGCTGGGCTACGGTCCCGCACACCGTTAGGCCGTCTTCCGCTCACGCCCCAACATCGTGCAGCCCGCCTCCAGTGGTGTCGCGACAGGCGTGAATGGAGGGACGAATGGAGACGTGTCGTCTTCAGCGATGAGAGTCGCTTCTGCCTTGGTGCCAATGATGGTCGTATGCGTGTTTGGCGCCATGCAGGTGAGCGCCACAATCAGGACTGCATACGACCGAGGCGCACAGGGCCAACACCCGGCATCATGGTGTGGGGAGCGATCTCCTACACTGGCCGTACACCACTGGTGATCGTCGAGGGGACACTGAATAGTGCGCGGTACATCCAAACCGTCATCGAACCCATCGTTCTACCATTCCTAGACCGGCAAGGGAACTTGCTGTTCCAACAGGACAATGCACGTCCGCATGTATCCCGTGCCACCCAACGTGCTCTGGAAGGTGTAAGTCAACTACCCTGGCCAGCAAGATCTCCGGATCTGTCCCCCATTGAGCATGTTTGGGACTGGATGAAGCATCGTCTCACGCGGTCTGCACGTCCAGCACGAACGCTGGTCCAACTGAGGCGCCAGGTGGAAATGGCATGGCAAGCCGTTCCACAGGACTACATCCAGCATCTCTACGATCGTCTCCATGGGAGAATAGCAGCCTGCATTGCAGCGAAAGGTGGATATACACTGTACTAGTGCCGACATTGTGCATGCTCTGTTGCCTGTGTCTATGTGCCTGTGGTTCTGTCAGTGTGATCATGTGATGTATCTGACCCCAGGAATGTGTCAATAAAGTTTCCCCTTCCTGGGACAATGAATTCACAGTGTTCTTATTTCAATTTCCAGGAGTGTATATATATATATATATATATATATATATATATATATATAATTCCCGGCAATCAGTTGCAACAATTATGCATATAATAAGTTGTTGAAAGTCGTTTGTCGTGGAAAAACTGGCGACTTCGAACATCATTATGTTTTCCGCAAACAAAGTTGTATTTCACAAATGTTATTAATTATTTTCATAAAGTTATCCACGTATAGTTAACGGAAGACGTAGAAACGATATTCCGAAACGAATACGTATAGCGTAAGTCAAACGGGACAGACGTTGAATGGGCCGAAACGAGCCGCCGCGTAACAGCGTAGTTGCGTGCTAACTTCGAAAGAAGGTAGATGCGGTCCCTAGTGCAACTTATAACATCATCGAAAATCAGTGCGGACGGGAGTGCTTTGTTGGTACACCCTGTTAAAAAAAAGGGAAAAATGGAAGCGGTACAATTGGAGAGCGATCCGCCTTCACCAACATGCATAAGCAATTCATTAATAGTATATATATATATATATATATATATATATATATATATATATATATGAATTATAAAAAACTAATAATAAAAAAGAAAGTTGCATGGCGCGAGATTCGATCCGGCGACCTTCGGACTACGAACCCGAGCGCTTACCGCTGCGCCACGACGCTGTAGAAAATTATTAATCGTAGAGAGTATTTCACCGCAACGGTTTCTTTTAACTGTCGATTTTCTCGACAACGCCTGAGAAGTGCATCTTGGTGCTTTGCCACATTACACCTCTGTCCGTGAGCTTTTATTATGCGCAGTATGAATCGAATCTGAATTTCACAATTGGCGGCCTCCCCTTGTTGGCCAAATTTGTAATTTTTCCTTTAAGAATAGTCAGTTTCCTGAACGGTTAAAATACTCAGTAGTAAAGCCGCCTTATAAAAAGGGAGAAAGGGGTAATGTAGAGAATTTTAGACATATTTCTACGCCATCAGTGTTTGCCAAAATTATTGAAAAGGCTGTACAGGTAAGGATAATTGATTATTTTATATCACACGATATGCTATCAAACATACAGTTCGTCTTCAGAAGTCGTTTAACAACTGAAAATGCTATGTTCTCTTTTCTCTGTGTGTTGCTGGATGAGTGAAACAAAAGGCTTCGAAGTCTAGGCATATTTTTTGAATTAACTAAGGCGTTTGATTGTATTGATCATAAAATATTGCTCCAGAAGTTGGACCATAACTAAATATGGGGAGTAGCTCACAATTGATTCACCTCTTACTTTGGCAACAGACAGCAAAAAGTCATTATTCACTGTGTTGAGAATGGCTGTAATGTGGGATATGAGTGGGGTAGGGTCAATTGGGGTTGCCCCAGGGATCAGTGATGGGGCCACTCCAGTTCCTTACTTCTATAAATGATATGCCCTCTTGTATTATGGGTAACTGTAAAATATTTCTGTTTGCGGATGACAATAGCTTGGTAGTAAAGGATGTTGTATGCAACATTGTCTCAGTTCAAATAGTACAGTTCATGACATAAGTTCCTGGTTTGTAGAAAATAAACTAACGTTAAATCACAGTAAGACACAGTTTTTATAGTTTATAACGCACAATTCAACAAAACCTGACGTTTTAATTTCACAGAATGGACATATGATTAATGAAACTCAACAGTTTAAATTTCTAGGTGTTCAGATAGACAGTAAACTGTCGTGGAAAGTCCATGTTCAGTACTATTCGAAAGGCACCTGAAGTGAGTGATCGTTCGACACGAAAATTAGTCTACTTTGTTTATTTTCATTCGATTATGTCATATAGTATTATATTTTGGGGTAACTCTCCCCATTCTAATTTTTAGCCCAGAAACGGGCGGCTCGAGTAATAAGTGGTGTAAGTTCACGAACGTCTTGTCGACCCCTGTTCAAGAGTCTAGGTATTAGGACATTGCCCCTCAATATATATGTTCTTTACCGTCATTTCTTGTTAACAGTATTAGCTTATTCCCAATACTCGGCAGAAATCAAACCAGCATTTGGATCGGATTTCCTCAACTCGTGTGCAGAAAGGTGTGCAGCATACTGCTGCATCCATTTTCAATAACCTACCACTAGAATTAAAAACATCTTAGCTGTAATCCTCGCGCTTTCAAATCGAAACTGAAGAGCTTCCTCATGTGTCACTCCTATTCTGTCGAGAAGTTCCTTGAAAAATCAAGCTGATTGTACTGTTGATTGCGTTTACTTAAACCTATGGCTTGACTTTTTTCGGGTTCATAAACATTTTTATGTTATTATTTTTATGTTATGTACTGAGACGTTCCATGACCTTGGAGATTTGCTCCTCAATTTGGTCCTACGGAACTTGACGTGTAAATAAATAAAATGAATAAATTTGTCTTTCAATTTAGGTTATGACCTTCTCAGGTACATATCAGGTGGTTATAATTAAAGTGACAATGTTCCAAGTGGTGCAGTGTGGGCTGTAGAGATCATAGGAAACTGAAACACCAAAAGTATGTTCATTTATCCGTGCGCTGGCGGAGCATGCTGAAAATATAGTAGTTCCACTTAGTGCCACCAACTGAAAATATTGTGCTATAAGTAGTCAGAATGCGGTGTGGAGGCAGAAAAATGGA
The DNA here is from genome assembly GCF_021461385.2 of Schistocerca piceifrons. Lineage (NCBI taxonomy): Eukaryota > Metazoa > Arthropoda > Insecta > Orthoptera > Acrididae > Schistocerca > Schistocerca piceifrons. Next base: position 443,094,209 of record NC_060139.1, on the reverse strand, counting down.
AGGAGCGATCAAATACATGATAACGATGGTTCTGGCATTTGTTAGGTATGATCACAAGTTATAATGTGCATTGAATATAGTCTCCTGACTCATCAATATGCCGTACTTGCAACACGCCATGGTTGACTGTTGCTCGTAGAATATCCGATGTAATCAAAGCGATATGTCGTAATATGCTATCCTTCAGGCCCATAAGAGTCTGAATACATCCCTGATAGGCACAGCCATTTAGATTGCCCCACAACCAGAAGTCACAGGGCTTTAGATCGGGGGACTTGGAAGGGCGCACGTCTTAAAATTGCCTGGAGAGGATGCAGCCGTTGCCGGAGGTTTCTCAAAGCAAATCTTTCACCCAGCAAATCTTTCACCCACATGTGGTGTCGCCACATCCTGGGTAAAAAAACCAGTGGTGTGGACGAAGCTGCATTCTGCACAAGGAGGTCCTTATTGACGTGTAGATGTCACTGTACACCTAACTGTATCTCATAGAAGAAAAAACGGACCTAGAGTGAAGGCGCTTGTTAAATCACACCATATAATCAAATAAGATGAGTACAGTAGATGTTCCTGACGACATAGCCACATGTCATCCATCCCCGAACGTGCATAAAAAAAAGAAAAAAATCCGAAGGGAAAAATCACGGCGTTGTAGTCTATCTTGTGGCCTCATTTGGTGCCCATTCTGTATCTTGTGGGGGTACCAGTGAAAAATGCGCCGCAAATCTTTTGAACTGCTGACCAGGGAAAAGGGAGAGAGAGGTTCGTTGTCAGAGCTCGAGCACTGGATACAGAATTTGAGGTATGTGCTGCACAGTCGGCTGTGGCTACACCATCTTCATCAACGACTGTAACGGGAATCGGCCAGTTCCTTCTCTCTGCTGCACTAACTGATTTATTTTTCCTTCAGATTTTTTTCATATTCTTTAGCCCATTTATTGACATGAGGCGTCTCCGGAGCTGTTATGTCGGCGATATTCCCTCAATACGATGCTGCTATTGCTGCCATTGTGATAAAACGACTTTATGAGCGGTGCAAGGTCTTGCTTCTTAGTAACTACTGGATTTCGGATGGAAAACTGCAGCCTTCTTACCCCTTTACACCAACAGTCACTTCACAAACGAAATGAACACGTTTCGCCAAGCGAAGAACAGTCAAAACAGAAAACATTTCGCATTCCAACTGCTTGCAGCGCCATGGTTTCACCTGGTGGCAAAAATGGAACTTTGTTTTCAGCATTCTGCGGGAGTGTGCTGATGAATAATATACCTAGGATATTTCAGCGTCCTACAATATATATAGCGTGCATCAGTTTGATTATAGCCGCAACTGATACTTGTTAACAGTTAAGAAAAAAACATATTTAATTTATTTTGCAGCATATACTTTGTTAAATTGCTTGATGAACACTCATAATTTCCTAGTCTAGTTATAACAGAATTCTGCTACTGTGTGCTACATTCATTATAGACCAGAGAAAATTTTTTAATAAGATACTTTTATTTCCTTTGAATAACATGCTTGGATCTGAATCCTGCAAGAGCACTTCTAGTGACTGGTCGCCTATTGATATTTTATTAATCTCGTAACAAACGACATCGATATTCAGGAAGACCTTCAAAGTATTCGTTAAATTCTTTCATTGCAACGGCTTCGAGAAACCAGAAAAGATTTTGAGTTTATGTTACTGCAAGTAGTTCGTTGCAGCTTGATGTTAGGTGTCGTTGTTTATTTATTCTGAGAGCTTCCCAGATGGCCTCACGACACTTAAAGAGGGAGCGCCTACTCGTCATTACCGATGTTGTCCACGTTTATGATATACACACGGTTTGGCCAGGAATGAAAGTGACAGAGGTGGGAACTGAAGCTGTCCTAGCGTTTAGAAAAAAATTACACTTTTGCCGCGGGTCGGGCGAAGCATGAGTCTTCTACGTTAGCGTTGTTCGCAGATAGCAGTTAATCTAGAGGAATGAGTACAGACCTGTAATCCGAGGTTCGTAGGCTCGAGTCCACAAGCGGAAACATCCTTTTTAATTTTCAATTTTTACGCTACTCACAGACAAAAAACTGAAATAGTGCTCAGTATAGTGTGTTTATTAATATTTGCGCAAAAGGTAAGAAAAGGAAAGCTTCAAAACCGCTCTTATGTGATAGACAGAGAAACAGAAATCGACTCTTGAGAAGACAGCAACAAAATACAGTCCATTGCACATCACCAGTTATCCTTGCCAATATTTGGTGAAATGACGCGTTGCGCGTGGTTTACTGCTACACTGTTCCATGAGAGCGAACCTACTATGACTTACATTCATAACAGTTTGTTTTTCTATAGAGAATTTAAAATAAGCATGTAACTGTAAAAGTGCAGCGGTTGTAGCATGTGCAAGATGCTGGAAAATTTACCGCTCCTCTTTTTTTTGCAATGATTATCACCTCAACAAATGCAGATTGTCAACTGCAAAATAATACAAGTACAGCAGAGTATCGATTATCCGAACGTTGGTCAACCGAACGACCGCCTAACCGAACCAGTGTTGCCAACTATCCAAAACGAAAGAAGCTAAAAGGCTCTATAAAAAGAAGACAGAAAAAAGCTGAAATAAAGTAAGGTGCATTACTGCAGTTTTATTTTTTCAATAATTGTACTGTGTGATAGGCTAGTATGAATTTATATTTACTTTCTTAATTTGGAATCCGTTGGACATTGGAGCAATACAAACAATTGACTATCAATGTATATAATTATTTGAATTATATTTTCTTTATAATATGGAAACAATAGACCTGCACTCTAAAAGGTTCAAAACAGATGATATGCATCACTATGCGTGTAAATTTAACATTACGTTGTACCAATGAAACGTATATTTAGTAGTGTTTCATCCAAATCGTCTGTGAATTGTAGTGAGGTTGATATCTTAGTAAAATACTGCACGGATTAGACGTTCGCTGTTCCTTTCCTCAGTTCAGTGCTCCAACATTATTTACTGGTATTGTAAAGCTTGCAATTTCTAATTCATCCTGCATAAATCAAAGTCTGCTTTGCTTAGAACAGCTTCCATCGTCATTGTGGAGTTACCATACTTCGCTGATATCAGCTGTGCTGCAAAAGCGTTGCCACTCAGCTGTTTATACTTCGTTGTTAGGCTGTTCTTGTGTAACACAGCTTTAGTTTGCTTTGTTGTGCTTTTCAATGCAATCTAATAACAAATTTTCATGCGATATTAAAAGGCGTTTTGATCTCTTAGTTCAGTGTACATAACTTTCCTTTAATCAACCTGGATTTTAATCCTTTCCAATAATCAAGAAATAGAAAGCCAGAAAAAATTGAAATGATTGTGAAAATAGCCACATTTCTGGACTCCAGCTAAATCACTCATTTGCCAGCTAAATGGTGTTAAAAAAGGCCATAGTAGGCCAGAAACAGCTAATTTGTCTGAACCTAATTGTTTCTCGCTCGCACATGCTGCATCCTCCCCATAAGCGTTAATTCTAGACTTATCTACCGTCCTTGCAGCATGTATATGCATTACATATTTTCTGTTTATTAGGCTGTACTACAAATATTCTACTATACTTGCCTTTGTGATAGTAAAAGATTTATTTTCTAATTAATACAAGTAGTTTTCATTGCTAAATTGATAGACGAGACTATACAGTTAAATTATCCAAATAAACCGGTTTTCCGACCACCCATGATCTCAATTAGTTAGGATAAGTGTTGCTCTGCTGTAATTTTATATACGAAGTTCTCGTATACGCCTTAAAATCCCTTCCTGGAAATTCATTTCCAATCTCAAATTTTCTTTTGAGTTTCCTTTTTATCTCTTTTACAAAAATATTAACAAATACAAGATATTAAATACTATTTCTGGTTCACTTGTAGTGTAAGTAAGTGAGTAAAAATTGAAAATAAAAAACGTTCCTTAGAGGTACTCCATTCCACGATTGTCGGATTACAGCTCTGTACTATGACCGCTACGCGAAAACTACGCTTACATAGATGGCTCATGTCTCGCCCGCTCGCCAAAGGTGCTATTTTTTCTAAACGCTCTGTCATCTGAAGTTCCCACATACGACACTTTCATTTCAGGCCAAGCCCTGCATATACCATTTATCTGGACGAAATCGGTGATAACAAGTAGGCGGTATCTTTTTGTGAATGGACACCGTTTTAATCTTTCCCGCCAGAAAAGTTTGCATGTGCCTCCCAGAATCGAGCCGGAACCTCGTCGCTAATCTGTTTGTTCACTAAATACCATTCACAATGATATTTTCATAAAACGCTGCTCTTTTATTTCCGTAATTATCAGCTAAAAGTTTTAGCTGGTATACCGCTAAGTTTTAATTTATGAATGTAGCATGGGAGCAAAAGATTATTTACAAAATGTACAAAAACCAGACCGCTGTTATGCGAGTCGAAGAACATAAAAGAGAAGCAGTGGCTAAAACGGAGTGAGACAGAGTTGTAGGCTATCCCTCATGCTGTTCAGTCTGTATATTCAACAAACAAGGAAATTAATTTAGGAAATGAGACACTAAAAGCAGTAGATGGGTTTCGTTAGCTGGACAGTAAAATAATAATCGAAGTACAGAGGATATAAAAGCCCGCCCGGCTAACCGCGCGGTCTAACGCGCTGTTTATCAAGCGGGAAGGCGTACCAGTCTCCGCCACGAATTAGTGTCGAGATTCGGTGAGCCGGCCAGTCTGTGGATGGTTTTTAAGGCGGTTTTCCGTCTGCCTTGGCGAATGGCGAATGCGAACTGGTTCCGCTTATTGCGCCTCAGTTACACTGTGTCGGCGACTGCTGCAATAACACTGTCTCCACGCTTGCGTTCACCATAATTACTCTCTACCACGCAAACATTTGGAGCTACACTCGTCTGGTATGAGACATTCCAGGGGGAAAGGGGGGGGGGGGGCGGTCCACTGGGGGCCGAACCTCACAATAACATAACCCTAGGTTCGGTGTGGGGTGGCAGTGGGGTGGGTGGACTGATGTAGCCTGTTGTTGGGTTGCGAACCACTGAGGGCTACGGCGGGACGAAGCCTCTCCGTCGTTCCTAGGTCCTCGGTTCAATAATACACAGTACACAGAAGATATAAAATGTTGAAGAACAACGGAAAGGAAAATGTTTATGAAGAGGGGACATTTGTTAACTTCGTAGACTTTCGAAGACAACAAGAAATCGTCAGTTTTGTGCTGGAGGGAAGTGTGGGCGGGGGGGGGGGGGGGGGGGTAAAAATAGCAGAAGGAGATCAAGAGATGAGTCATGAAGCAGGTTTAAATGTATTTGGGTTGAAGCAGTTATTCAGAGACGGAGACGCTTGCGCAGGATAAAGTAACTTGAAGAGATGCATCAAATTAGTCCTCAGTCTGAAGACCAAACCAACAATCACCATGGAGAACGATGTAGTTCTTGAAAAGAGGCTAATTCCAAATCGCGTTGGACATTGGAGAAGAAGTAAAGCATAACAATAACTTAAAACGTTTTGTCATTATTAAAGACTAAGTTTGAAGTTACAGTCATTGTATCGTATAAGGACTGTACTGTTCATTAATTACGCCATAATGATGTTTACTTAATAAATCTGTTTCCAGGCCTTTCTGACAATTAGCTACCTTGAATAAACATTACTGATATTTTTGTTTAGAGTTTTTATGTTTTGCCCATTTTTAGGATAGGCATACATCAGCCTGGTTCCTGCACAGAGCGAATGGAGTCGCACTTGGCATATGGCTGGACTTCCTCAGCAGCGTTTTCGTCGCCGTAGTGACGTATGGTTTCTTCGCGCTCTCAGCAGGTGAGATCAATGAAGCGCTTGTGTGCTCTGTGAGGCTCGGTTCAGCGCCTCTTGTGCATACTTGTACTGTTTACTTCCTTGTTCTTAAGGGGATCGTCGTTGCTTTGGGTAACAGTCACTTGCAGAAATCCTGTGTGGAGAGGAGGCGCGGTTTTACATGAGCCTTTGGTGTGTGTTACTCTGTGTCCGTCGACAGACCGAACTAAACTCCTCCCAAACAGGCCATGAGGGCCCAACGGTATCGACCGGACGCCGTGTCATCGACAGCCCACAGGCGGTGCTGAATGCGGATATGGAGGGGCATATGGTCAGCACACTGCTCTCGCAGCCGTATGTCAGTTTCCGAGACCGGAGCCGCTAGTTCTCTACACAGTAGCTCCTCAGTTTGCCTCACAAGGGCCGAGTGCACCCCACTTGCCAACAGTGCTCGGCAGACCGGATGGTCACCATTCCAAGTACTAGACCAGCCCGACAGCGCTTAACTTCAGTGATCTGGCAGGAACCGGTGTTACCACTGCGGCAATTCCGTTGGCAGAACGAACTAAAAACGATAATTATTAGCGACTATATATAACAACCCTATTACTTAGAGTCAATATACCGGTTGACAATTATTGAACTATTTGAAAAAAAAAGTAAATTACTTACAAACAATGGCGTGCACACATTTAATTCAACATGCAAACGTCGCTACACATATTCGAATTTAGGTTATGACATATTCGATATGCTTGCCATCACTGGCGATGATGTGGCGCAGAAGAATAGTGATATTCCGCGTGACCCTCTGAAGTGTCGGAACATGGATACGGTCGATGACTTCCTGAATGGCTCTTTTCAGCTCAGCAATGATTTTAGGGTTATTGCTGTACGCCTTGTCTTTAATATAGCCCCACAAAAAGGAATTGCATGTGTTCAGATCTGGAGAATGCGGCAGCCAATCGAGGTCTTCTGGGTACCCCAGAGCCAGAATGCGATCCCTGAAGTGCTCCTCCATGACATCAAACACTCATCTGCTTCGATGAGGTCGAGCTCCGTCTTGCATGAACCGCTTTTTGTCTAAATCAGGATCACTTTGGATAATTGGGATGAAATCATCTTCAAAAACCTTCACGTACTGTTCGGTAGTCACCGTGCCATCAAGGAATATCGCACCGATTATTCTGTGACTGGACATTGCACATCACACAGTCACCCATTGAGGGTCAAGAGACTTCTCGATAGCGAAATGCGGATTCTCAGTCCCCTCTACACATCAACTTTTCTTATTGACGAACCCATCTAAATGACAGTGGGCTTCGTCGCTAAACCAAACCATGTATGCAAGTACTAATTCCCACCATGCCCCACAGCCAGCCTTGCAGTTTGAAGAAAGCGCTTTCTCAACACTCTTGTGTACGGTACGTGCATCCACCTGTGTAATAGAGGTGAAACTACTCCCACATTCTAGGCACAGCTCAGTAGAACGGGTCATTGCGGCCTGTGTACGCTGTTCAATAAGTCAGTATGTCTGGAAGGGTGTTTTCATGCTTAGCCCGCGTGCACGTTATCACTTTTCGACAAGTCGCCGTAACGGGTATTCGCCCGCCGCGCTGTAATAAAATACTGAAGGTCTCCTCCGCCATGTTGAGGCGTAGCGCCGTATAACGATCCTGCCTTGGAGGCGGTTAAGTGGGAGATGTGTCTCAGAGCTGGATAGTGAAAGATGGTGACGCGAGACTGGACGCACACGTAGTTTATGTATCAGCCGAGAGAGTACAGTATTGGATAGGGGGACTGATTTTAGTTTCGATTATGCCCAGTAGAGTGCACTAAAGTAACAGAATGTTTTTCATAAACTGTTCTAATATTTTCATAAAGTGTTATTATGTCTTTTTGTGCATGTAAAATTTTATAAATCTGTTTTAGCAGTATGAATGATGCGTGAGTGTGGTTTAAGGTTAATATGAAGATAATTGTTTAACCAGTTATGTAGTAGGATTTAGTGTGGGAACATTTCGAAAAGTATGGATATGAACAAAGGGGATTTTTGTGGAATAGATTTGTAAAGTAAGTTTATGGTAAAGGGAAAGTTAATTCAGGTATAAATAACAATAGTAAATATCTTTATGCATATTAGATAATTACGTCGGTAAAAAGTGCAGTCGTGAGGTTTACTATTTTGCGATTGGTTATGGATGAAAAGCGCGGACTGACGTGGGAGAATGTTGTTTTGCTATTGGCTGTTAAGTAAACTGACCAATAGTAAAGCAGTATTCCTCGCGCGCCTTTCTCTGCTGGTAGAGAAGACTTGGAGTATTGTAGAGAAGAGTCGGAGCCTAGCTGTGAAACAGCTCGGACGTGTGTAGTAGTAGTTCCGATGGAAATGATAAGTTGCCGAATCTAGCAGTGTTTCATACATCAGAAGTGTGGTAAAGTGACGGCATAATTACTCCAATGGGCGTGTAGAAATTTCGGAAATTTTAAGTGAATTTTGTGACGAGAAAAGACATATATTCCGCGTGGCGTATTGAACAGGTTGGTGGCTAAAAACTTTGACTGCATTTGGTACCGACAGACTTAATATTTGGCGAGAATTCTCAATCAAAAACAATCAGTATTTTCGTAGCTATTACGTTTTCGGGAAATGCTACACCATAAACTTGCTAATGTGAGTGAGAGGGATTGTGAGTGACTGTGTTAAGACTAGCACGGGCTTGGCACTGATACTTGTTCATCCAAGTTTCAGAATATATTAATTAAGGATAAAATTTCCAATCTTTCATATCATGTGAAAACTTTCTCCCGAAACGTAGGTTTAGTGACTTTAATTGCAGCCTGGTTCACGTCGAAGTACAGTAGGTTTCGCTCGGCTTTCGTACTGATGATCTGCTGAGACAATGTTCACAGGTAGGTGCAGGTTCGTCGTAAAGGGACGGAAAGAACCGCGCCGCCGTAATGTCACTCGTGGTCTCGACGGTCTGACGATCTTGATAGATTATAGCTCGTAGGTTCGCCGAGTAGGCTGAAACGGAAGCGTTCGCTGCCATTTTAGAGGCGAATGGGAGGGCTGTGTCGTACTATGAAGTACTCAACTTTCTCCACACGATCAGTTTGACCTCTAGGTGTCAGCTACCAATAACAACAAAACCCTCGTAGCATCGTGGTGGACTAGGGAACTCCTGCTGTTGAGCCTAGATCACAGGACGATATCGTGAGACTCCCCATGATTGTCCTCCAAAATATCCATCCCTTCCAACGACTGCACATCCTCCAACAAATTTCCCTTGCAGCCTGATCTGTATTCCCAATCGACTTACTCCCAATAGCAAGTGCACTTCCTATTCACCTGCCTTGACCTCCTCGTTTAAACCCTCTCCGCTCCTCACCTACATAGCCCCACTCCCTGTCCTCTCATCATGATGTGACAGCAACACAGCATCCGGCACCGCAACATTAACTTCCTTCCAACTAATAATCCTCTATTAATACATGCCGTATCACAACACAGTTTCCATACTTTCTTCCTGAATGAAATATTCCTCCAACTCTATCATACCATCTGGAGCTCTCTGTATCTCCTCCACCATACAGATAATCTAGAGGTCACGTTTCAATTGGCCACCACAACAACATCACTGTTCGCCACAACCCTGACAATACTTGCACTGAACACCTTACCTTTTGCTCCATAACCTTAACCATTACCTGTGCCATCATTTTCATACAACCTAATCACACCTTCCCCTATGACTTCCTCGCTCACACCGATTACATATTTTCCACCTATGTTAGAGCCAGTGACCTTAATATCCACAGCAGATCCCCTGCAGAACTCCAGCAGTGGCATACGTTTACACATTTCCTTCAAGGTAACATTGTCCTCATTCTATAGCATACCCATCCTGAAAGTAGCACCACTCCAGATGTCGACTTAGCGTCTCCCAGTCTCCTCGGACATCTCACAGTAGAAGCCCTTGTTCCAACTGGAAGTGACTTACGTGTTCTTCATGGCATATTACCTCATCTCAAAGCACCTCGTCCCAATCTCCACCAACAGATTATCCAAGGTCCCACCTACACGAACAGAATATATACCAGTACAGTAACCGCTACATAATTTGGAAGCCATATGCTCGTCATCCAGAAGCCTGGTGACATCCCTCATGCCATGCTCTTCCTACAGCACAGACTGTATATCGGTCCACATTCCTACCAAGTCCATATATCTTCCTCAGCTCCCTTTTCCGGCAAGCCATACTCCTCCTCCAAGAATCCCATCGATTATGCTGCTCCTTCCTATGGACTTGTGGCAGGATACTGTCAAGTATCGTTGGCAAATACACAGATGTCTCAGGAACTTATTAAACTCTACAAGCTGCCGAGACTGGCGCACATCAAACCCAATGCTACAGTACCCCTTGACTTTTCCAAGTATAGGAATGCGTTCCATAGAATTACTTGCAGTAATCCTGTCCCTTTCTATCTGCTCCTCCACAACAAACATCCACTATCGGACAACCTGAGCAAATTTGATCCCTTTGCGTCCTATCTGTTCGACATCTTCTCCATTCCTGAGGCACCTCATTCCAATTTATCTGTATTCCTTGCAATCAGTGAACGCACAGATACTACTTTCGCACCTCTGGCTCCCAGCTTTCACTATTTGGACAACATGTTACAAACAGAATTAAATTGATCTATCACACTACAGACAAAAGAAGCATTTCACTATAAACAGACACATTTCCCCCAGCCATGACTACAGTATTAATCGACGCCTTAAAGATGCCCCCTCTCCTTTCTCCCCACCCTCGTAACATGCCCCTCTCCACGGTTACTATCCTGAACTATGGAAAACCTGCAAAGTACTACTTTTACCAAAATGGCACAAAACGCTACTGATACGTCTCCTTACCGCCACATGAGCCTTACCTCAGCGTTTATTAAGGTCACTGGATCTATTCGCTCCTGACACAACCACCTACACCTACATATCTACATATATACTCCACTAGCCACCAAGCGGTGTGTGGCGGAGGGCACAATTCGCGCCAAAGTCATATTTCCCACCCTCTGTTCCAATCGCAGATCGCACGAGGGAAAAACGACAGTTTGAACGCCTCAGTACGAGCTCTTATTTCCCTTAACTTTGAATGATGATCATTACGCGATTTGAAAGTTGGTGGTAACAATATATGCTCCACATCCTCGGTGAAGATTGGATTTAGGAATTTAGTGAGCAGCTCCTTCTTTTTAGTGCGTCGTCTATCTGCGTGTCACACTTCAAACTTTCTATGAGATTTGTAGCGCTCTCGCGATGGCTAAATGTACCAGTCACGAATCTTGCCACTCTTCTTTAGACCTTCTCAATCTGTTGAATCAGACAGAACTGGTAAGGGTCCCATACAGACTAACAATACTCTAAGACTGGAATAACTAAAATATTGTAAGCTATTTCCTTTGTTGAAGGAGTGCATCGCTTCAGGATTCTACCAATAAACCGCAATCTCGAGTTCGCCTTACCCGTTACTTGTGTAATCAGATCATTTTATTTGAGATCATTTCAAATAGTCACACCCAGATACTTGACTGATGTTACCGCTTCCAAAGACCGATAATTTATTTTGTACTCATACATTAATGGGGAGTTTCGCCTTGTTATACACAGTAGGCTGCACTTACTAATATTGAGAGATAACTGCAAGTCATTACACCACACATTTATTTTCTGCAAGTCCTCATTGATTTGATCACAACTTTCATGTAATACTTGTAATACTACTTTCCTGTAGACTGCAGCATCATCGGCAAACAGTCTAAGGTCGCTGTCAATACCATCAACCAGATCGTTTATGCAAATCGTAAAAAGCAGAGGACCTATTATGCTGCCCTGGGGCACACCTGAAGTTACGCTTGTTTCTGTTGAAGTCACCCCGTTCAGGATGACATACTGCTTCCTGTCTGTTAGAAAACTTTCTATCCAACCGCATACGTCATCAGATAGACCATAAGTGCACACTTTTTGTAGCAAGCAACAGTGCAGAACTGAGTCAAACGCCTTTCGAAAGTCAAGAAATACGGCATCAACCTGGGAGCCGGTATCTAGAGCCTGTTGTATATCATGCACAAAGAGGGCCAGCTGTGTCTCGCATGACCGCTGTTTCCTAAAACCATGCTGGTTTCTGCAGATGAGCTTCTCAGAGCCTAGGAAGGTCATTATGTCTGAACAAAAAATATGTTCCACGATTCTACAACAAATCGATGTCAGTGAAATTGGCCGGTAATTATGTGCATCTGATTTTCTACCCTTTTTATAGATTTCTATGACCTGGGCCTTCTTCCAGTCCCGTGGAACTTTCCGCTGTTCCAATGATCTCTGATAGATGATGGATAAGAATGGTGCTATATTTGTAGCATAGTCAACATAAAATCTTACGGGGATACCATCTGGGCCAGATGCCTTCCTGAGGTCTAAGGATCTTAATTGTTTTACAATCCCAGATACACTAAACAGTATGTCAGCCATCCTTTCGTTTGTTCGATAATTGAAAGGCGGAATGGTGCTGCAGTCCTCTACCATAAACGAGTTTTTGAAAGCTAGGTTTAGAATTTTGGCCTTCTGTTTTTCATCATCAGTTACATTACCCGTACTGTCAGCAAGAGAAGGTATTGAATTATTTGTAGCATTCATAGATTTTATGTAAGACCAAAATTTTTGGGGGTTATTTTTAGAACCTGCAGATAAAATATTGCTTTCAAATTCGTTAAAAGAGTCTCTCATTTTCCTTCTGACAGCTGCTTTCATTTCGCATAATTTCTGTTTGTGAGCGGGACAGTGACTGCGTTTAAAACGACTGTGCAAAATTCTCTGCTTTCTCAGCAACTTCCTACTATGTTTGTTGTACCAAGGTGGATCCTTTCCCTCCCCTATACTTTTGCTAGGCACATACTTCTCTAGCACGTGGTGGACAATACCTTTAAATTCAGACCAAAGATGCCCAATATCTTTGTGTCCCGTGGTGAATGCTTGGAGCTGATTATGAAGATATTCATTAATGACACTTATTTGCTTTCCCAAACAAGAGAACTCTACGCTGTTTCTCTGTTTGTTTCTCAACTTACACTGACATAGAAGCCACAATGACATTATGGTCGCTAATACCTTCTTCTAGATTAACTTACTGAAAAAGATCAGGTCTGTTTGTTACCAAGATATCTAATATGTTCCCATCTCGAGTTGGTTTTCTAGCGAATTGCCCAAGGTTGTATGTTCGCTCCTAGAATAACTTCACACGAATCTTTGCTTCTGTCCCCTGTGATAAACGTGTAATTTTCCCAGTCAATGGATGCTAGATTAAAGTCTCCACCTGTAATTAATGGCCGGCCGCGGTGGTCTAGCGGTTCTAGGCGCGCAGTCCGGAACCGCGCGACTGCTACGGTCGCAGGTTCGAATCCTGCCTCGGGTATGGATGTGTGTGATGTCCTTAGGCTAGTTAGGTTTAAGCAGTTCTAAGTTCTAGGGGGCTGATGACCACAGTAGTTAAGTCCCATAGTGCTCAGAGCCATTTGAACCATTTTTTGTAATTAATGGATAAATTGGATATTTACTTCCTATGTACTCAAGACTTTCCCTGAAACGTTCTGCGACGTTTGTTGCGGATGCTGGTGGTTTATAAAAACATCCTAATACAATGGTCAATCCTAGTCTGATTGACAGCTTTATCCAGACTATTTCACAGTGCGATGCAATATCGATCTCAACTGCATTTAAACAGCTTTTAACTGCAATGAACACACCACCTCCTATAGCATCAGTCCCAACCTTCCTAAACATTGTCCAATCAGAGTTCAAAATTTCACTGCTTTTTATGTCTCGTTTCAACCAGCTTTCGTTACCTAATACTATATTGGCGTTGCTACCGTTTATTTCAGAGATTAACTCGGGGTTCTTGCTACAGACACTTCAACAATTTACTAACATGAGATTAAGCATATTTAAATCGTTTGGAATGACCTGCTTAGGCGAACTAACAATTTTTACAGTTGGCACGCCAACACTTGAGCCAACACCACCTACTTCCTGTCAATCAGTGTGACTTCCACCCAACTTCTCCTCTGATGACCAAATCCTCTCTCTTACTCTAATCCTATTTCACCATCTCAACACACAGATATCCGGCATTTTTATCTCCCTCTACCTAGAGAAAACCTGTGACCATGTATGGCATTCTAGTGTACCTTCCAAACTCCAGACTTATGCACTTACAATTAACTATGTCTACCTTTCTGCATCCTTCCTATGTAATCTCCCAACCTTTGTCACTATTACCAATACCAGTTCCCATAGCTTACACCCCGTTGTGGGTCTGCCCAAAGGCTTCCCTCACCTCTCCTCTTCTTAATTTCCTGTGCACTGTTGGTACGCCGAAAACAGCTTCACCAGTTCACCTTCTTTTGTGTGCTGACATCACGCTTTCCTCGTCCTACACCAAACGCTGCAGGAATCACAACGACCCTTCCAAATCAACACTGATCACTTTAGCCTATTGGTGCAACCAATGGCTCCTCAAGATCAACCGCTCCAAAACCAGCGCAATAATTACACAACGAACCATATGCAGTTTGCATCTCTATGGGTTCCACAGCAACATAACCTACTAGCTACCCAACAGAAAGCCCACATTAGATTAAAACTAGCAACTGGACGATCTTGGCGATTGCATCCCGCTACTTTCCTCCATACCTACTAAACCTTGATCTGACCTACCCTCCCCTATGCAAATCCATGGATGTCTGCTTCGCCTAAGACTCTCAAAGTCCTTGGACGTCATACACTCCATCTTGCTACAAGCATCTATTTATCCTCCCCCATATGTATCCTTTTACCATCTGATGAAATTCCCATTCGTCCTCGCTAACACTAAATACCTTTGTATATCCTGAGCTATCTGCAAACTAGACTCCAGTAACCCAATATTTTCCCCTCTGATCACCAATCCTAGTATGCCATTGCACCTCTACCACACATCCCACTGTCACTACATTTGCATGCATGATATATTCTACTAGAACACAGCTTTAACCGACTCCCTCTCCGAGACAATATAATCCACCCAAGTATTTATTGGTACTATCAACTTTAGTTCCTCCTCCAACTATCACATTCGACAACAGGGCTCCCTCCTCCTTCTTCCACATCCTCTTCTTCCCATCCATTCTCCTCTTGATACTACGGCCCTGCCCGCCCACCAGGGTCCTCCACATGTTCTCTCTACCCACTATTCATTTTATCACCTACCTTTATCTCTATTCCTTCCTACGCAACCGATCCCTATATGTTCGCCTCCACCCCTCCACCCTATAGAACTCATTTTCGCCATCTCAAATTCATTCCTTCTAGTGGAACGTCCTTCAGTACTTAAATGACAGTGCAATGCTGTTTTTTTACAAGAATGCTACCATTTCTGTAAATTGTTTTAAATATATTTTTGTTTTTGTCTTTCAGGCGTTAAGAGGCAATGAAAAATCAACATTTTTAATGTTTTACATAAACGCCAACAAAATTTATTCTTTTATTGTTTTTAAAACTATCTGTAAACTTTTCTTCTTTTGGTGAAAATTCCAGAATGAGATTTTCACTCTGCAGCGGAGTGTGCGCTGTTATGAAACTTCCTGGCAGATTAAAACTGTGTGCCGGGCCGAGACTCGACACAATTTAAATCTGCCAGGACGTTTGACGAAAATTGTTCATTATTTGCTTATGTTTAAAAGCTTTCGGCTGAATAGAGGGTTTGTTGTACTGCTGACAGTTCACTTAACGCTAATGTGAGGTAAGGGGAGGGGGGGTGGAATAACGATAAAGAAAGCAAATTATAACTTCTCATTCAGACATCACTATTTACTAACTTTGTGAGTCAAGTTCGTTAAACTGTGTTTATCGAATGGTAGCACATTACGCCTTGCAGTTTGTTATCGATGCGTTTTATTGTTTTCAGTTTTCGTCTTGTGCCTAAAAATTGCTCTGTAGGCGAAATTGTGATAGTGAAATACGTATATAATGAAAACTCACAGGCAAACGGCAGCAGTGAAAAAAAGTTTATTGGTGAACATGACACGCACGTCACATGGCATAAGTATTTAGGGGTAACAATAAGGAGCCAGGTCATGTAAAATCTATATTATGGAAGGCGAATGGAGTTC
This sequence comes from Schistocerca piceifrons, assembly GCF_021461385.2. Lineage (NCBI taxonomy): Eukaryota > Metazoa > Arthropoda > Insecta > Orthoptera > Acrididae > Schistocerca > Schistocerca piceifrons. The sequence goes on along the minus strand of NC_060139.1, from coordinate 443,078,223 downwards.
TTGGGAATAACAGTGCACCTCGAAAGGCAGTGCTCTGCTCGCATCCTTTCAAGTAGGAATAACGATAGAAGTGGAAAAAATTCAGAGGTGCGCTGCTGGAATCGTAAGAAGTCAGCATAACCCATACGAAAGTGTAACAGAAGATAAGCCAGAAAGAGGCTTAGCTCTTGTGAAACACTGTCGAGAAAATTTAGAGAACCTTCTTTTTTCGAAGAAGACTATGCGAGCATTGTGCTTCTTCAGTTGGATTTTTCATGTAGGATCCAGAGAATAAGAAGCTAGAGGGCGGGCAGGAATAGGCAGACCTTCTCTCTCTCCCCTTGCTCAATACACGATCAGAGTAGGACAGAAACAATAATGTTGTTGTTGTTGTGGTCTTCAGTCCTGAGATTGGTTTGATGCAGCTCTCCATGCTACTCTATCCTGTGCAAGCTTTTTCATCTCCCAGTACCCATTGCAACCTACATCCTTCTGAATCTGCGTAGTGTATTCATCTCTTGGTCTCCCTCTACGATTTTTACCCTCCACGCTGCCCTCCAATACTAAATTGGTGATCCCTTGATGCCTCAGAACATGTCCTAACAACCGATCCCTTCTTCTGGTCAAGTTGTGCCACAAACTTCTCTTCTCCCCAATCCTATTCAATACTTCCTCATTAGTTATGTGATCTACCCATCTAATCTTCAGCATTCTTCTGTAGCACCACATTTCGAAAGCTTCTATTCTCTTCTTGTCCAAACTATTTATCGTCCATGTTTCACTTCCATACATGGCTACACTCCATACGAATACTTTCAGAAATCACTTCCTGACACTTAAATCAATACTGGATGTTAACAAATTTCTCTTCTTCAGAAACGCTTTCCTTGCCATTGCCAGCCTACATTTTATATCCTCTCTACTTCGACCATCATCAGTTATTTTGCTCCCCAAATAGCAAAACTCCTTTACTACTTTAAGTGCCTCATTTCCTAATCTAATTCCCTCAGCATCACCCGACTTAATTCGACTACATTCCATTATCCTTGTTTCGCTTTTGTTGATGTTCATCTTATATCCTCCTTTCAAGACACTGTCCATTCCATTCAACTGCTCTTCCAAGTCCTTTGCTGTCTCTGACAGAATTACAATGTCATCGGCGAACCTCAAAGTTTTTATTTCTTCTCCATGAATTTTAATACCTACTCCGAATTTTTCTTTTGTTTCCTTTACTGCTTGCTCAATATACAGATTGAGCAACATCGGTGAGAGGCTACAACCCTGTCTTACTCCCTTCCCAACCACTGCTTCCCTTTCATGTCCCTCGACTCTTATAACTGCCATCTGGTTTCTGTACAAATTGTAAATAGCCTTTCGCTCCCTGTATTTTACCCCTGCCACCTTTAGAATTTGAAAGAGAGTATTCCAGTCAACATTGTCAAAAGCTTTCTCTAAGTCTACAAATGCTAGAAACGTAGGTTTGCCTTTCCTTAATCTTTCTTCTAAGATAAGTCGTAAGGTCAGCATTGCCTCACGTGTTCCAGTGTTTCTACGGAATCCAAACTGATCTTCCTCGAGGTTGGCTTCTACTAGTTTTTCCATTCGTCTGTAAAGAATTCGTGTTAGTATTTTGCAGCTGTGACTTATTAAGCTGATAGTTCGGTAATTTTCACATCTGTCAACACCTGCTTTCTTTGGGATTGGAATTATTATATTCTTCTTGAAGTCTGAGGGTATTTCGCCTGTTTCATACATCTTGCTCACCAGATGGTAGAGTTTTGTCAGGACTGGCTCTCCCAAGGCTGTTGGTAGTTCTAATGGATTGTTGTCTACTCCTGGGGCCTTGTTTCGACTCAGGTCTTTCAGTGCTCTGTCAAACTCTTCACGCAGTATCATATCTCCCATTTCATCTTCATCTACATCCTCTTCCATTTCCATAATATTGTCCTCAAGTACATCGCCCTTGTATAGACCCTCTATATACTCCTTCCACCTTTCTGCTTTCCCTTCTTTGCTTAGAACTGGGTTTCCATCTGAGCTCTTGATATTCATACAAGTCGTTCTCTTATCCCCAAAGGTCTCTTTAATTTTCCTGTAGGCGGTATCTATCTTACCCCTAGTGAGATAAGTCTCTACATCCTTACATTTGTCCTCTAGCCATCCCTGCTTAGCCATTTTGCACTTCCTGTCGATCTCATTTTTGAGAAGTTTGTATTCCTTTTTGCCTGTTTCACTTACTGCATTTTTATATTTTCTCCTTTCATCAATTAAATTCAATATTTCTTCTGTTACCCAAGGATTTCTACTAGCCCTCGTCTTTTTACCTACTTGATCCTCTGCTGCCTTCACTACTTCATCCCTCAAAGCTACCCATTCTTCTTCTACTGTATTTATTTCCCCCATTCCTGTCAATTGCTCCCTTATGCTCTCCCTGAATCTCTGTACAACCTCTGGTTCTTTTAGTTTATCCAGGTCCCATCTCCTTAAATTCCCACCTTTTCGCAGTTTCTTCAGTTTTAATCTACAGGTCATAACCAATAGATTGTGGTCAGAGTCCACATCTGCCCCTGGAAATGTCTTACAATTTAAAACCTGGTTCCTAAATCTCTGTCTTACCATTATATAATCTATCTGATACCTTTTAGTATCTCCAGGGTTCTTCCATGTATACAACCTTCTTTCATGATTCTTAAACCAAGTGTTACTTATGATTATGTTGTGCTCTGTGCAAAATTCGACCAGGCGGCTTCCTCTTTCATTTCTGTCCCCCAATCCATATTCACCTACTATGTTTCCTTCTCTCCCTTTTCCTACACTCGAATTCCAGTCACCCATGACTATTAAATTTTCGTCTCCCTTCACAATCTGAATAATTTCTTTTATTTCATCATACATTTCTTCAATTTCTTCGTCATCTGCAGAGCTAGTTGGCATATAAACTTGTACTACTGTAGTAGGCGTGGGCTTCGTATCTATCTTGGCCACAATAATGCGTTCACTATGCTGTTTGTAGTAGCTTACCCGCATTCCTATTTTCCTATTCATTATTAAACCTACTCATGCATTACCCCTATTTGATTTTGTGTTTATAACCCTGTAGTCACCTGACCAGAAGTCTTGTTCCTCCTGCCACCGAACTTCACTAATTCCCACTATATCTAACTTCAACCTATCCATTTCCCTTTTTAAATTTTCTAACCTACCTGCCCGATTAAGGGATCTGACATTCCACGCTCCGATCCGTAGAACGCCAGTTTTCTTTCTCCTGATAACGACATCCTCTTGAGTAGTCCCCGCCCGGAGATCCGAATGGGGGACTATTTTACCTCCGGAATATTTTACCCAAGAGGACGCCATCATCATGTAATCATACAGTAAAGCTGCATGCCCTCGGGAAAAATTACGGCTGTAGTTTCCCCTTGCTTTCAGCCGTTCGCAGTACCAGCACAGCAAGGCCGTTTTGGTTATTGTTACAAGGCCAGATCAGTCAATCATCCAGACTGTTGCCCTTGCAACTACTGAAAAGGCTGCTGCCCCTCTTCAGGAACGACACGTTTGTCTGGCCTCTCAACAGATACCCCTCCGTTGTGGTTGCACCAACGGTACGGCTATCTGTATCGCTGAGGCACGCAAGCCTCCCCACCAACGGCAAGGTCCATGGTTCATGGGGGGAGAAACGATAATATCGGTAATAAATATCCCCCCCCCCCCCCCGCAATGCACTGTACAGTGGTTTGCGGGATGTACCGTGTGTCTCTCTGAAAGCCGTCAGGAGCATTTCCTCTGGTGTTTCTGCAGATATTTGCATTTTCGATCATGCAACTTGCTTCTGGAGTCAGCCCAAACAAATACAGCTCATCACGTCTTTTATACGATGCCCAGTGTCGACAGAAAGCGCCGGTTTGTTTCCCGTTAGCAACAAAATGATTTTTAAATCGTAATTTTACGCGCTAATTCGTTGCAGTGGCTCCAAGTTAATCTAGTGCGATATTCGTTTCATCAGCATGTTTTATCTGGGACATCAAAACACAAGGAACAGCCAGTACTCCAGCAGCGAGGAGCGACTGAGCAGCGCTGCTGCAGTCGGCACAGGCCTGGGCGGAGCTGCCGCTACTGGGGCACCGGCTGCTCTGGGTGTTGTACTGTCCCTGCTAATACATACTGTCAAAGCGAATACCGCACTGGATTAATCTGGGATCGTTCTATAGAATGAGCACGTAAAATTCGTCTTCAAACATCATTTTGTTTGTAAAGGGAAGCAAACCGACTCTTTCTGTCGACACTGGGCGTCGTATAAAAGACGTGATGAGCTGTATTTGTTTGGGACGACTCCAGAAACAAGTTGCAAGATCGAAATTGCAAATATCTGCACATACACCAGAGAAAATGCGACTGACGACTCTTAGGAGATACACCCTGTATAAGTAATGAATGTGTCGCTGCCAGTATGCAGAAGTTACAGCATCAATTGATTAATATTGCAGCGGCGCTCGAGAAAAAGGATGAATAACGTTATCGAAGGTGAACAACATTTCAAATAACAATCCCATCAGGGTGAGATACCAGCAACGAGGTAATATCAGTGGACGCAACCTTTTAACAGGCTAATGATAACGAGAACAGTGAGACAGTAATGAATTCTGACCAGAGAGAGGCTTGAAATAACTCTGCAGTGTGCTTCCCTTGGTCACCGACGCAATCATCACTGCGCTATGGGTGGTGGACATCTCTCCCCTATACACGACGCGTATGTCGGGTTCTCATATTCTTGGGAGTAGGCACATGTGTTGGGACACAGCGTATTTACTATCTGATTCCGTTCACTACTGCACTACCGTGCGCAAACACATTCGAACTTGGCTGTTATTGAACCGTGTGATAAGGCTGCCCGTCACTTAGTCCCGGCTGCATAAACGCGCTACGCCTTCTACGCAGACAAACGAAAGTGGAGCAGGGGAAAAAAGAAAGAAGGAAACCGGAGTTCAACGTCCCGTCTCCGACGAGGGCGCTAGAGGGCGAGGCCACTTAGCCAGCCTGTTTAGTACTTCTTTATAATGCTAATGTAGCTAGATTTTCTGAAAAAAAGGAGCAACGAACAGCCATGGCGGCTGGAAAGGGAAAGTCCCATTCGCTGCACGCACTGCTGATGTGATTGTAAAATTTGTACTGAAGACATAGCAATCGTTCTCTGTAACAATAGACTGCATTTGCAATGAATTTCAACCTTTTTCTCTATTAATAAAAGAGAAAAATACCACTATTCTCCTGGTCTCATTCCCTGTTCTCTCCTCGAAGAGGAACACAAAAATCCAAAAGTGAACAATAAAAGGTTTGAGATCTACAGTTAAACTAAAATTTAACTACTTACAAATTTTGTCACTTTAAAATCATTCCTAATCATTGTCACATTTCACTTTAAAAACGTTGTGTTACGATCTTTGTTGAATATTTCCTCTTCTCTCTCACATGCCGACATGCACCAGGGGGTTTAAGGGGAGCCGGAGGTGCCTATGCTGTCCATGTTAAAATCACTAAGTTTGAGGAACATTTATGAATAAACTACCAAATAGAAAAATTTGAAATTTTTACATATAGAGTGGTTTAGTATTGCAGGTATGACAGAGGGATTTTGGAGTATCTTTTCTAGTTTCCTTCCAATTATTTTTTTTATTAATGACCCAATTTTTTTTACAAATAATTGCTTTATAATTAAACTGAAATGAACCTACTGAACATATTGCCAAATGGCTGTGTTACAATGTAAGTTTGACCACTAGGAGTGCTGTAAAAAAATTTCATCTCTCTAGCTTGAGTGGATTTTGAGAAAATGTTCCTTATATTCGAAAAATTCTAATTTACGGGAAATGGCTATCAAAGTTTCTCAATACATTCCTGCACTATAGGATGGATTATCAGGGTCTTCTTCTTCATCCTCCAAAAGTTTCCTCTTCTGTCTTCTTTTCTGAACTGTTGTTCCATCATACTTCATATGCCTTTCTCTTCTTTCTGCTCCTCTTATCCTTTCTCTGTCAATATTTCTTAGTGCTCGTACAGTGTTCACCCCAGCTGTAAATCCTAATGCCTTCAGAACTTCACACTTCGCACTGTTCCCCTGGTTGAAGGTTGCTATTGCATCATAAATGCCAAAGTGCAGTGTTTTTATACTTACAAACGCCCTTTTAGGAATCACTTGCCAATCAAATTGTTTACGCTCTCATTAGGATTCTGCGTCTTTCCGTGTAGACATTTGTGTAACAATTCTGGCTGTGCTAAGTCATGAAAAAATGGTTTTATTGCATTTATCACAGCTGCTGGCAAACCATGTTTGTGATCATAGTCCTTTCTTGCATTATCTACATCTACATCTACATTTATACTCCGCAAGCCATCCAACGGTGTGTGGCGGAGGGCACTTTACGTGCCACTCATTACTTCCCTTTCCTGTTCCAGTCGCGTATGGTTGGCGGGAAGAACGACTGCCGGAAAGCCTCCGTGCGCGCTCTAATCTCTCTAATTTTGCATTCGTGATCTCCTCGGGAGGTATAAGTAGGGGGAAGCAATATATTCGATACCTCATCCAGAAACGCACCCTCTCGAAACCTGGCGAGCAAGCTACACCGCGATGCAGAGCGCCTCCCTTGCAGAGTCTGCCACTTGAGTTTGTTAAACATCTCCGTAACGCTATCACGGTTACCAAATAACCCTGTGACGAAACGCGCCGCTCATCTTTGGATCTTCTCTATCTCCTCCGTCAACCCGATCTGGTACGGATCCCACACTGATGAGCAATACTCAAGTATAGGTCGAACGAGTGTTTTGTAAGCCACCTCCTTTGTTGATGGACTACATTTTCTAAGGACTCTCCCAATGAATCTCAGCCTGGTACCCGCCTTACCAACAATTAACTTTATTTGATCATTCCACTTCAAATTGTCCCGCACGCATACTCCCAGATATTTTACAGAAGTAACTGCTACCAGTGTTTGTTCCGCTATCATATAATCATACAATAAAGGATCCTTCTTTCTATGTATTCGCAATACATTAATTTGTCTATGTTAAGGTTCAGTTGCCACTCCCTGCACCAAGTGCCTATCCGCTACAGATCTTCCTGCATTTCGCTACAATTTTCTAATGCTGCAACTTCTCTGTATACTACAGCATCATCCGCGAAAAGCCGCATGGGACTTCCGACACTATCTACTAGGTCATTTATATATATTGTGAAAAGCAATGGTCCCATAACACTCCCCTGTGGCACGCCAGAGGTTACTTTAACGTCTGTAGACGTCTCTCCATTGATAACAACATGCTGTGTTCTGTTTGCTAAAAGCTCTTCAATCCAGCCGCACAGCTGATCTGATATTCCGTAGGCTCTTACTTTGTTTATCAGGCGACAGTGCGGAACTGTATCGAAAGCCTTCCGGAAGTCAAGAAAGATAGCATCCACCTGGGAGCCTGTATCTAATATTTTCTGGGTCTCATGAACAAATAAAGCAAGTTGTGTCTCACACGATCGCTGTTTCCGGAATCCATGTTGATTCCTACATAGTAGATTGTGGGTTTCCAAAAACGACATGATAATCGAGCAAAAAACATGTTCTAAAATTCTACAACAGATCGACGTCAGAGATATAGGTCTATAGTTTTGCGCATCTGCCCGACGACACTTCTTAAAGACTGGGACTACCTGTGCTCTTTTCTAATCATTTGGAACCTTCAGTTCCTCTAGAGACTTGCGGTACACGGCTGTTAGAAGGGGGGCAAGTTCTTTCGCGTACTCTGTGTAGAATCGAATTGGTATCCCGTCAGGTCCAGTGGACTTTCCTCTGTTGAGTGATTCCAGTTGCTTTTCTATTCCTTGGACACTTATTTCGATGTCAGCCATTTTTTCGTTTGTGCGAGGATTTAGAGAAGGAACTGCAGTGCGGTCTTCCTCTGTGAAACAGCTTTGGAAAAAGGTGTTTAGTATTTCAGCTTTACGCGTGTCATCCTCTGTTTCAATGCCATCATCATCCCGGAGTGTCTGGATATGCTGTTTCGAGCCACTTACTGATTTAACGTAAGACCAGAACTTCCTAGGATTTTCTGTCAAGTCGGTACATAGAATTTTACTTTCGAATTCACTGAACGCTTCACGCATAGCCCTCCTTACGCTAACTTTGACATCGTTTAGCTTCTGTTTGTCTGAGAGGTTTTGGCTGCGTTTAAACTTAGAGTGAAGCTCTCTTTGCTTTCGCAGTAGTTTCCTAACTTTGTTGTTGTACCACGGTGGGTTTTTCCCGTCCCTCACAGTTTTACTCGGCACGTACCTGTCTAAAACGCATTTTACGATTGCCTTGAACTTTTTCCATAAACATTCAACATTGTCAGTGTCGGAACAGAAATTTTCGTTTTGATCTGTTAGGTAGTCTGAAATCTGCCTTCTATTACTCTTGCTAAACAGATAAACCTTCCTCCCTTTTTTTATATTCCTACTAACTTCCATATTCAGGGATGTTGCAGCAGCCTTATGATCACTGATTCCCTGTTCTGTACATACAGAGTCGAAAAGTTCGGGTCTGTTTGTTATCAGTAGGTCCAAGATGTTATCTCCACGAGTCGGTTCTCTGTTTAATTGCTCGAGGTAATTTTCGGATAGTGCACTCAGTATAATGTCACTCGATGCTCTGTCCCTACCACCCGTCCTAAACATCTGAGTGTCGCAGTCTATATCTGGTAAATTGAAATCACCACCTAAGACTATAACATGCTGAGAAAATTTATGTGAAATGTATTCCGAATTTTCTCTCAGTTGTTCTGCCACTAATGCTGCTGAGTCGGGAGGTCGTTAAAAGGAGCCACTTATTAACCTAGCTCGGTTGTTGAGTGAAACCTCCACCCATAATAATTCACAGGAACTATCCACTTCTACTTCACTACAGGATAAACTACTACTAACAGCGACGAACACTCCACCACCGGTTGCATGCAATCTATCCTTTCTAAACACCGTCTGTACCTTTGCAAAAATTTCGGCAGAATTTATCTCTGGCTTCAGCCAGCTTTCTGTACCTATAACGATTTCAGCTTCGGTGCTTTCTATCAGCGCTTGAAGTTCCGGTACTTTACCAACGCAGCTTCGACAGTTTACAATTACAATACCGATTGCTGCTTGGTCCCCGCATGTCCTGACTTTGCCCCACACCCGTTGAGGCTGTTGCCCTTTCTGTACTTGCCCAAGGCCATCTAACCTAAAAAACCGCCCAGCCCACGCCACACAACCCCTGCTACCCGTGTAGCCGCTTGTTGCGTGTAGTGGACTCCTGACCTATCCAGCGGAACCCGAAACCCCACCGCCCTATGGCGCAAGTCGAGGAATCTGCAGCCCACACGGTCGTAGAACCGTCTCAGCCTCTGTTTCAGACCCTCCACTCGGCTCTGTACCAAAGGTCCGCAGTCAGTCCTGTCGACGATGCTGCAGATGGAGAGCTCTGCTTTCATCCCGCTAGCGAGACTGGCAGTCTTCACCAAATCAGATAGCCGCCGGAAGCCAGAGAGGATTTCCTCGGATCCATAGCGACACACATCATTGGTGCCGACATGAGCGAACACCTGCAGATGGGTGCACCCTGTACCCTTCATGGCATCCGGAAGGACCCTTTCCACATCTGGAATGACTCCCCCCGGTATGCACACGGAGTGCACATTGGTTTTCTTCCCCTCTCTTGCTGCCATATCCCTAAGGGGCCCCATTACGCGCCTATATTTGCACCAGGAATCTTTTGGGCACAGGTTGTGTTGAGGGTATTCATTGGAAGAGGCAGTATGAAGGAACAGTGCTCACACTGCTTTTCGCATGTCACTAACATTACTAGTATTTTGCCTTATAGCATACCCATAGTATCTCTGTAGACGTTCAATCACCTCATCAGTAAGCCTGCCTCTCCCTCACTGAGCTTACTTGAACCCAAAGTTTGTTTGAGCCTTCGAAGCCGTGCACCCATACGCTTTTGCACATGCCCAATGCATTCCAACTTTTCAACTTCAAATTCATTTCCATATGGTTTCAGTTCCTCTATAGTCTTGAAACCTTTGGAGTCACCATCCCCAAGGTAGTATTTGTACCTAACGTTGTATCTGGGAACTGAACGTTCAAAAATTTGTTTCACTCCATCCACTTCCATTGCTCCACTTGATCCACTAAAATTTGCCTCACAGCTCCCACTGTGCCCTCCTTTGATTTTGTTTTTGCACCTACAATGTTTTGATAATATTGCAACATCTATCACTTTTGCACTATCACCACAAGTAGCAGTTACAAACCCATTCAGGGATTTATGACCCCTCTTTTGCCAGGAACCATCTAATGCCACTACCAAATCCCTAGAACCACCGTTCATTTCTACAGATTCCTCCACTGCTTCCTTCATGGTTTTCAAAGCCACATCTTCAACAGAGGATCCTACCTGTTCACAGTAGTACCCAAATTTGCTTGGAGGCGATGGCAAGTTCATAATACCACAAAACAGTTTACCAGCAGCAGACCCTTTTCCAATGGATCGAAGACCATACACAAGTCGAACATTCACATCAAACACTCTAGATCGTCCATCTTCACCAAAGAGACTGGCATGTGAATTGTAGAAAGTCACTTGATACTTGCAACATGCACAGATTATCTTTATCTCACAAGCTAAACCAAAGTGCTTTGTTATCTCTAGTCCCACTCCTACACTTGAACACATTTTGCACAGAACACTTTCTTTCAGCACAGAAGATAATAATCCAATATTCATTACTTCGTTAATATCATCACTGTCACTAACATATTCACGAAATCTGTCACTTCCACCAGTCAGCTTCTTGCTAGAAGATGTTACAGGGCTATGGCCGGCCATGTGTTGCTTAGCAGAAGAACGCACTGTTTCAGTAATTGTAGTATCGCAACTTGGTATTAGTGTTAATTTTCTTTTCCCTACGTTCTTCCTCTTCTTATATACACGGTTACTAAAACATGTCATCATAACCAGAACAACGCTTTACACAAGAAGTATAATACTACCAACAACAGGCGCAACACTGAACTAATTCGAAACGGTAAACAGCAAAGAGACGATGTTCCGCGCTCTTAGCGCTTCATTTGTCACAGAAAACAATGTAGCCAACCCTTGCACACTCGCTGTATGCGTAACATAAGGCGCTGTATGCGTAACAGGCCGAGAAAATCCCAAGCAGTTCGCCAGGAAGTCATGAGAGGGTGTTTGATGCATTCAGCGGCCTCCCATTTCCTCTGCAGGCGTGGGGGGAAAATGGTAATAACTCCACTTCTAGGGCGAGTAGAACAATAATTCAAAGTTTACATTAAAGAGGAATGTTCCAATTAATTTTCGGTAGCAAAAAAAAAATCGTAATTTTTTGGATTTGACCACCTCCGGCTCCCCTTAAAACCCCCAAGTGCGTGTAACAGTACATGTGTATCTCAGTGGTGCCTCCGAGGCTTATAATTCATTCCGCTGGTCCTGTAGATACTCGGATATCCGTTAACCAAGGCGGAACGGGCAGGGGGACGTGGTTTCATTTGTTACCACCGGGCCTCGGTAATCTAACAAGGACAGATGTATTTGCAGGCAGACTGCAGTAAATCTCGTCTACGTATACAGCAGCATCAGCTTGGAAAAAAAGCATAAAAACTTTCCCTATTCTATGGCTATACAAGTGCAATTGCATCAAGCATGTGTATAAGCACCGGTTTTACGGGTATTTCATGGAGATTACTTTTTTGTGGCAATTCATCGTACCTGTTTCCCGCCCCCACTCTCCCTCTCTCTCTCTCTCTCTCTCTCTCTCTCTCTCTCTCTCTCTCTCAGTACTGCTAATTGAAACTACTCATTCTTCAAATCTGTAATAGCAATTACATCCAACAACCAAGGAACAGACTGTAATAATAACTGAAATAGTAATTTGCATCATCAAAGTAGCTATGTACGTGTTTTCCATTTGGCATAAATAATTAATCGAACAATCGACCAAAATCATAAAACAAAGAATAAATAGGATTAAAATAAGCATGTGCGTAGGTTATGTGGCAACCGGACATTGTTGTAGCGCATCACGTACGACGCTGCAAGCTTCTCCTTCGCATTCGTTTCTGAGACTGCCGACAACCTACCTTTTATGTGGTAACAATTTTTACATCGGCGGACATATTGTCAAGCAAGGTAGCGCAGGTAGTTAGTTCACTGGATGACAACGGTTCAAATCGCCTTCCGGCCATCCAGATTCAGGTTTCCCGTAAGCCAAATCGCTTAACGCAAAAGCTGAGATGGTTCCTTTTAAAGGGCACGGCCGATTTTCTTCCCATACTTCCTTAATCAGAGCTTGTACTCCCTCTTTAAGACCTCGTTGTCGATGGGACGCTAACCAATATCCTTCCTTCCCCGTGGAACGTATTGTGGAATATCTGAAAATAAAGTTGGACATTGTGCTGTTTCACAGAATTTCCAGCTTGAAAGGTGGCTGGAAATATAACTCGCTGCTGCAAATTAAATCATTGTAACAATTATTGTTATTGAAGAAATTCTGCTTTTTCAGGAGAGTTTGGAAGCTCTGGAGTGGGACTTGCCATTTCGCAGTCGCTGATCCTCACCGGTATGCTTCAGATCGGGATAGTCCAGACGACGGAAGTCATCAGTCAGATGACGTCAGTAGAGCGAGTTATTGAGTACACCAAGATCCCAGCAGAAGGCGCGCTTGAATCAAATACAGGTAAGCAAATAGTTCCGAGTATGTGGACTGCCCCAGAAATCGCATTACTTGTAGAAAAAAAACAGACAGCTTATCTACCCATTTTGTACCACACTTTTACGAACCCATAAGATATGCTGGTTTCATAGTGCCTTGATGGCCTGAACAGCTTGTGATACTTCTCTGTGCCTGATAATTAGTGGATGACACCGGATGAGCACGTACAAGTACATTAGAAATAGCCGTAGCCTGCTATTCGGCGGTGTTACAGATCCGTTGCTTAGCGCTGAAGTTCAGAGAATCTGGAGGCCAGATCATCAAGGTGAACTCATCACTACAATAACTATCCTGAAATCTACATTTACATCTACATCATACTCCGCAAGCCACCTAGTGGTGTGTGGCGGAGGGTACTTTCGGTACCACTATCTGATCCTCCAACCCTGTCCTACTCGCGAATAGTCCGTGGGAAGAATGATAGTAGGTAAGCCTCTGTATTGGCTCTGATTTCTCGAATTTCCTCCTCGTGGTCACTACTACGCAAGATGTATGTGGGAGGGGGGGGGGGGGGGAGTAATACGTTGTCCGACTCCTCCTGAAAAGTTCTGTCCCGAAATTTCAATAACAAATCTCTCCGTGATGCCCAACGTCTCTCTTGTAACGTCTGCCCGTAGAGTTTGTTTAGCATCTCCGTAATGCTCTCCCCAGCCAAACGATCCCGTGACGAAACGCGCTGCTCTTCTTTGGATCTTCTCTATCTCCTGTATCAGTCCTACCTGATAGGGATCCCAGATAGATAAACAGTGCTCAAGAATCGGGCGAACAAGCGCCTTATAAACTTCTTTCGTGGATAAGTTACATTTCCTTAAGATTCTTCCGATGAATCTGAGTCTGGTGTCTGCTTTTCCCACTATCTGTTTTATGTGGTCATTCCACTTTAGGTCGCTCTGGATAGTTACGTCTAGATTTTTACGGCAGACGCTATCTCCATCAGTTTGTCATCAATATCGTAGCTGGACAGTTGATTTCGCAATGTTACGAATGCGGCAATGTACTGTTGCTAAGCAACCAGCTGAAATATTCTTTATGAGGCTCAGAAAATACATCTCGTGAAAGGATGTGATAATATGGATGTAATCCATTACTTCCACGATTCTTCTACAACAAAAACAGGTTCGAAGGAGATGCAGGAGATATTCCCCTCTGCATAATACTTATGACTTCACGATTAAAACCTTCCTAGGCTATCTTTACGAAAATTTTAACTATAAATATTAATTAACGTGGTGTAACTACTACTTTTCATTGCAAGAATTGTCGAATATCGTTAAATTATTTTCCATTCCATTTTAGAGATCGCAGTTGCTCAAATATCTCGACAGATAGAAAATACTAAACAAACTATCACTGCAATGAGCGATTAGGGAGACCCATGGCCATTAGCCTGTTTACCAGCATTAAGTGAGGTCTCTCTCTATATATATTGCAGCCTTCTTCGTGTCTCTCGTGTAGAAACCGCGAAGTCAAAATTAGGGTAATTACAGAGTGCTGAGTGGCATTTAAGCACTTATTCTTCTCGCGCTCCATACGTGAATTCAACGGGAAGAAGCCGTCACAACTGATATAATGGAAAGTATCCTCTGTTATGCACTGCCATTTTGCAGCGTGTAGATGCAGATTTAGATGTAGATATACATGTACAGTCTAGACCTGATATGTTGCAACTTTATTCATTATGAAGTAGAAGGAATATACGGAGTGTCCCAAGTCTGCAGCTTCAGTATTATACAGATGGTAGAGGATTCTACTTTGAGGTAAGGAACTAATGAGATGGTTTGTATATGAACAAGTAAAGCCTGATAGAAAGATTTACCCAGCTTACCTATTGTTCAAAGTGACAACCGTCCTCCTCATTGTTGGCCAATGTATTCTCGGAACTGAGCTCTAGGTTTATCATTAGTAGCGAATACTTCCGCAGCTTCTTTAATGACAGCGCTGTATTCTCTGCTCCAACAGCACAAATTTCAACCAAATTGGGTACACGTATCCGTTACTGTCAGGCAACAATCGCTGTGGGGGGTAAAAGCCACCTACTTATCATAGTTCAGGGGATATGGCGTCATAAACTGTGAGATGCTTGAGAAACTACCACATTGTGCTTGACATTTAAATTTATTGCTTCGTTGATACTAACACTGTTCTTCACATATTTAGCTGGTCAATATCCACATATGCCGCTAAATGTACCTACACAAATAAATCGTTGTACGACTCGTAGCCCAAGGGATATGACGTCATAAATACTGAGACGCGTTGTGCATGCAGTTTTAATGCATTTGTTCTTTACTACTAAGACACTCCTGTAGTTGAGTTAACTTAAGGAAATCCCTGGCACTTGACAGCGTTTTTGACAGCTTTTCAACTGCGAAGCGGCAGTAGGCGGAAACGGTAGCCGTCTTCTATACGTGTAGAGTTATGAAGAGGCGTTGCCATAGATACGCTTACAGAATCACGTGAAGCAGCTGCTCCCAGCGCACGGAAGCTGTGCGGGTTGATGTGTCTTAATTTGGGTACTGTACTTCTCATTAGTACATTATGTATATGGCTCAGTGCGACTGTCTTCTAATTTCAAATGTGTTTTCAGGAATTTACGCAAATGAAATTTTTTCGATAATTCATTACAAACGCAGTTCATTTTTTGTTTTCGTTTCTAATAGAAAATTGGCAAAATGTAAAATCGGACAGTGCCGGTTTGTCAGCTAGTAAAGCTAGACAATCATGTTCCAGGTTGCTGTATTTCTTCAAGTAAGACAAACTTAGTCCGCAGCTCGTGGTCGTGCGGCAGCGTTCTCGCTTCCCACGCCCGGGTTCCCGGGTTCGATTCCCGGCGGGGTCAGGGATTTTCTCTGCCTCGTGGTGACTGGGTGTTGTGTGCTGTCCTTAGGTTAGTTAGGTTTAAGTAGTTCTAATTTCTAGGGGACTGATGACCATAGATGTTAAGTCCCATAGTGCTCAGAGCCATTTGAACCATTTTGAAGACAAACTTGTTTGGCAGTAAGACTCCTCTGTTGGCCAAAGAAAAGTTCTGCTTACGAGACCAGAACCTCTCAAGGGAGCAGACCCACTTTCGTTTCGTCACGGTTACGTAAATGATGGGACAACCGATTGGGTTTAAAACAACCGATTGGTCAGTCGATTATTTTTGCGTTCATTCGTTCTTTTCAGTCGAATGAAACAACCGTGGTCACATCAACTACATTTACGTTTTCACTCACCATCAGTGTTGTCCACCCCGGTAGCTGAGTGCTCGGTCAGAGGGTTAGCTACCCTCTGTAATAAAAAAAAAACTGAGTGAACGGATCAACAAGATTGGTTGGTTGGTTGTTTTTGGGGAAGGAGACCAGACAGCGTGGTCATTGGTCTCATCGGATTAGGGAAGGATGGAGAAGGAAGTCGGCCGTGCCCTTTCAGAGGAACCATCCCGGCATTTGGCTGAAGTGATTTAGGGAAATCACGGAAAACCTAAATCAGGATGGCCGGACGTGGGATTGAACCGTCGTCCTCCCGAATGCGAGTCCAGTGTCTAACCACTGCGCCACCTCGCTCGGTATCAACGAAGAACCTGAACGGCTGTCATCGGACGTCCGCCCCGAACAAATTCAACGAACAATATAGAACAAAATGAGATAAAAAGTGGTCAGCGCAACAGAATGTCAATCCTAAGGACCCAGGTTCGATTCCCGAGTGGGTCGGAGATTTTCTCCGCTCAGGGACTGGGTGTTGTGTTGTCCTAATCATCATTATTTCATCCCCATCGACGCGCAAGTCGCTGAAGTGGCGTCAAATCGAAAGACTTGCACCCGGCGAACGCTCCACCCGACGGGAGCCCCTAGTCACACGGCATCTACATTTTTTACCATCAGGGTTCGAGCGGTTTCGCTTAATATGAGACAACCGATTCACTTAAGTCCCTGAGGATTACGTGTGTTATATGAGTGTTTTCGCTCAGTCTCTTGGGCGTGAGTGGTTTCACCGGCTCCGCCAAAAGCAAGGCGGCATCCCGGCCCCTGCGCCGGCGCTGTGCAGCCCCGCGGCAGGAGGGGGCTGACTTGGGGCGCACGGGGCGCATGCACAGTCTGAGTGCTTTTTAATTAATTAGAGGACACCAGTCACTTCTCTTCAGGAAAACGGAAAGCAAACAGGCACTGAAATTGGGCCATATTCTTGTCCTCTTCAGGTACCCCTAGGGAAGCTTTTACACTCAACTCTGTAGCCGCAACGACACATTAGCTTAATTAGTTGTGTCTTGATTGCGTCTGGAACCACTTTATCCACAGCAGTGTATTAATGAATGTTAAGTGATGAAAAAAGAATTAGTCTATGCAGTACATTAT
Organism: Schistocerca piceifrons; assembly: GCF_021461385.2. Classification (NCBI taxonomy): domain Eukaryota; kingdom Metazoa; phylum Arthropoda; class Insecta; order Orthoptera; family Acrididae; genus Schistocerca; species Schistocerca piceifrons. The sequence continues at coordinate 443,061,124 of NC_060139.1, read as the reverse complement.
TAGATGAATAAATGCAATGTTTATTTTAACGTTAGTATATTCTCTGAGATGTCTTCGCGTAAATGCGGGAGGCGACTAGTTTCACTCAGAGGAGTGAATGGAGAGCTTAGTCAGCTAATACCCTGAAGAGTAGTTTCAGCTGAAACGACTAATACATGGCTCAACCGACAGAAGAACAACAGACTGGTTGAATTGTGTCGACTGTTTTCATTCGGCAGCTCCAGCTTCTCTCGAAATAGAGTGAATAGTAATCGGACTGATTCGTGAAACAACAACCGACTGATTCGATTCTTTTCATTCTGCTGCTCCTATACACTAGCTCCACTCAAAAGAGCGAATAGTTCAGCTAGTATGTAAAACTACAACCGAATGAATTGATTGTTTTCCAATGAATGACTGAACAGACTGTTTTCATTCGACTATTCCCTACATTTGTCCGGATGTCACGTAGGCCTACTTACATCGAACGGGGGAGAAAGAAAGAAACGATGGTGCCTGTGCAGGAGGAGGAAGACCCTGCCCTTTGGCACGGCCCTCCGTATGCTAACTTCACCAGTGCCGCGTAACAATAGCTGACTCAACATCAACCTGCAGATGTTTAGGACATCCTTTACCATGGGTGAACCTGAAAGACCCTAAAAGACATTTATGAAGTCTTTGAAGGACATAATGTCAGTCAACTGCTTCCCCTTCACCACTCGCCAGCACATCCAAAGACTCCGTAAAAACGGGGTGACGGTGACAACACTGACCTTAGCAACAGCAATAATTTCTCCGTTTTCAATTTTATCGTCAGCATTACTTGAACAAAAGTCATTGCAGAAATATAATTCTGTACAAGAAGTAAACGCTATTGTAGAATACGAGATAATAGGCTATAACGGAAAACAAAGAAAGAGATAAATCAATGTTCATTCATTTTCCGACCACAACACTATTCCCACGGCACATTAAATGCATGTCATTAACTTCCTATTATCACTTGAATTCATTATCTTCAGCCGTGTCCATAGAACTTAGCTGGTGAGAATATATCAAAAGTTACAATCAGCATTCATCACGGATTGGAATCGTATTTAACATTTCTATGACTGAAAAATGTATATTTGTTAGCTCAATACCCACCATTTATGTTTCAGATCTGGGTTAAACTACTCTGAACAAATACACAAATATCGTTGAGCAAATCTGTAGTCTTGCAAAATTCATGCTACACAAATGAAAATTGTATTGAACGTTTGTTGTGATCACATAACGTATACCAGAATAGATACTCTCCTTAGTCACTACAATAATCGAACATTGGACTATTATATCTTGCAGTGCAAGCAAAATTACGGAGCACCTACTTAGCATATTACAATATCTCTTAACATACGGGATAAGTGAAAACTTTTGGAATGTGTAAGTCAACACACTTTCACGTAAAGCCAAACGTAGTAAAATATTTGACCCGTCATTTTTACTCAGTTGTTATGTAAGTTTGACTAATTGTTGTTGATGTTTATTAAAAAAAGCAATACATTTTTTATTCCAGATGCTATTCCACCTGTTGAATGGCCGCAGAGAGGGAAAATTGTCTTTCAGAATCTATATCTCAAATATAATGAACCAGATCCTCCCGTACTGAAGGATCTTAATTTTACTGTTGAAGCTACACACAAGGTAGTCATAATATTAACATTCAGTAGGAAAAGCAGTTTTTATGTAATTTCTGCCTTCTGTGATATTTTGTAAATCTGTTTCAGGTTGGCATTGTGGGGCGAACTGGCGCTGGAAAATCTTCTATCATTTCCGCGCTGTTCCGTCTTGCTCCAACAGAGGGCACCATCGTTATTGATGATATCGACACAAGCCGCCTCGGACTACACGACCTTCGGAAGCACATTTCCATCATCCCCCAGGAGCCGGTGCTCTTCTCGGAGAGCCTCCGGTATAATCTCGACCCATTCTCAGAGTTCGAGGATGCAAAACTCTGGGAAGCTCTTGAAGAGGTGAGCTCGTACAGCATCATATTCGTCTTCTGTGGGAATAGAAAATGCTACAAAACCAGATGTGAAAGCGACTAGCAATCAGATTGTTGTTTAAAATGTGACAGGCCTCTGATACGAGTAGTCCTATAGAAGACGGTTGACTGCTTAGCTCAGCTTTCTAGATAGACTTGCAGGAGGAATGTTAGTTTAATGGTGGATTCCGAACAGCGGGGCACCTTTGGACGTTTTCATGTCCCAAAAAGTATTGCAAGAGGTGAATGTCATGTTGAGTGAAATAATTCAGTGACAGACTGCAGGTGAAATTCGAAATTTGTAGATTTGTAATTCGACACTTCAGCAATGCTACTTAAATAATGTTATCTGCCTTTTCATAGGAATACTTAAATAATAGTATCTGTCTTCTTACAGGAGCCTTCAGAAATAACAATTATTAAAATGTGAAATCCTAAGAGAGAGATAAACTGAATACAAATGAAGTTGAAAATCAAAGACAAGTTATATGATTCTTTGTCTTATGACGAATCACAACAGAAAACAACTCCTTAAATAGCATTAAGTAGATAAATCATGATATAAATTAAAGATAGAGACGAATCCCAATGAATCAGCAAGCTATCGTAAAAAGTTATGGTTCAGTTCCAATATTTAAGATTCGTGGCGGAACTGTTGCTGTCGAATAACGAGTGATAAAGAAATGCTCACTGAAGCTAGAGTTTAATTTCATGATACTGAAACACTTTCTTTGAAACACGCTGATACTATAATCACAGCTGTCAGAGGATGCCAGAGGCATTTTCATTTATCTGTAGAGCTTGTCAGTATCGTAACACTATTTTGTGTTCAGAATGACTCAGCATGAAGCTATGGTTCACTTTGGTGATAATAAGAGAGATAACATAACCGCAGCTATAGTATTCCTAAGGTGACTGGTACTTTGGCTAAAAACACCTTTCGAAGAAAACATTTTATGTCTACTCATGGAGCTCCACTTTTCTCTTCTAGTATGTTGTCTGCACAGAACTTTTAGTCCAGCCTTTTCTGCTACCCACGACACCAAACTCACCTCCTTTCCAATACGTCCTTCCATTTCGAACTTCTTGCTGGTACTCTGAATGGTGGCGCCTTTGTTCTCACCGTGTCGTATCCTGGTCTAGCAAGAAGGCGAAAAACCTACCATTAGGCCTCCTGCTGGTTCTTGCTGGCTTAACAGTGTTAAAATTAACGAATTCCCTGTGCTGATGGTAGACTTTACAAATCGCCGTAAGTTCTTGTTCTTATTTTCTTACTCACATTGTTTCTGTTGTTAATATTTAAGCAAACATTATTTCTTCAAATCAAAACAACATCTTTCGAACGGTGGCCTTACAGGTTCTTTGTCTTCACACGTGTCGTTGCTGGAACCAACACAACTCAGGATGAAAATACAGAGTGATCGTTTTCCTTCTGGATATGATAGAACACTCTTGCTGTATTCCTATGCAACAAAAGCATTAAAGTACGACGGTGTATGGCTTATGTCGCTTTAAGCGCAGAAAGCAGTGGCACGAGGTCTGTATTACAATTTTCAGATACTAACAACGCCCACGGTTACCTTCACCTCTGTGTCCTGCGAACAACTGACACGCATCACCACATCGCGTGCAATACACTCATGGGGAAAAAAATCGCAACACCAAAAAATGAAATTTCGTGACTTTTTATATAGGTCAAATATTTAAGCGATTAACATTGCAAAATCGCACGTTAATGTACTCGCGAAATAAGCCGTTGCAAATGTGAAATGCTGGTACATTAATAACCGGTGTAACCGCCAGAATGTTGAATGCAAACATGCAAACGTGCATGCTTTGTGTCGTACATGTGCCGATGTCAATTAGTAGGATGGCGTTCCAAGCCTGTTGCACTTGGGCAGTCAATATCGGGACGGTTAATGATTCAAATGGTTCTAAGCACTATGAGACTTAACATCTGAGGTAGTCAGTCCCCTAGACTTAGAACTACTTAAACCTAACTAACCTAAGGACATCACACACATCCATGCCCGAGGCAGGATTCGAACCTGCAACCGTAGCAGCAGCGCGGTTCCGGACTGAAGCTCCTAGAACCGCTCGGCCACAGCGGCCGGCGGGACGGTTAATGCTGATTGTTGATGACGCTGGAGTTGTCGTCCGACGATGCCCCAATGTGCTGAACTGGAGGTAGATCTGGTGACCGAGCAGGCCAAGGCAACATGTTGACACCCTGTAGAGGCTGTTGTGTTACAACAGCGGTATGTGGCCGAGCGTTATCTTGTTGGAAAGCTCCCTTAGGAATGTTCTTCTTGTATGGCAGCACAACAGGTCGAATCACCAGATTGGCGTACAATTTTGCAGTCAGGATGCCTGGGATAACCAAGGGAGTGCTCCTGCTGTCATACGGAATCGCATCCCAGACCATTGTTCCAGGTGTAGGTGCAGAGTGTCTAGCACGCAGACAGATCGGCAGCGGGCCCTCAGCTGGTCTCCTCCTAACCAACACACAGCAATCACTGTTACCAAGGCAGAGCCAGATTTCTTCCGAAGACACAACAGACCTCCACCCTACCTCCAATGAACTCTCGCTTGACACCACTGAGTTCGGAAATGACTGTGGTTTGGGTCAGTGGAATGCACGCTACAGGGCGTCTGGCTTGAAGCTGTCCTTCAATTAAGCGGTTTGTAACAGTTCGTTGCGTCACTGTGGTCGCAACTGTTGCTGGCTCTGAGCACTATGAGACTAATTTTCTGAGGTCATCAGTCGCCTAGAACGTAGAACTAATTAAACCTAACTAACCTAAGGACATCACACACATCCATGCCCGAGGCAGGATTCGAACCTGCGACCGTAGCGGTCACGCGGTTCCAGACTGAAACGCCTAGAACCGCACGGCCACACCGGCCGGCGCAACTGTTGCTATTATTGCTGCTGCAAAAGCAGAACGATGCGCCAGAGCCATACGCCGAACATGACGGTCTTCCCTCTCGATAGTGCCACGTGGGCGTCCGAAGCCCCATCTTCTGGGGACCGTACGTTCTTGTGACCATCGCTGCGAGCAGTGGCATACAGTGGCTACACTCCCGCCACGTCCTTCTGCAATATCGCAGAAGGAACAACCAGCTTCTCGCAGCCCCATTACACGACCTCGATCAAACTCCTGAGGTGTTGTTAATGGCGTCCTTGTTACCTTAAAGGCGTTCTTCACTAGCATCAAGTCACCATGTTCAATTTCAAAGATAACTAACACTCACGACCGTTACAGGGTCTATTTAAAGCAAACTGATTTGCATCCCTATAGTGGCGTTACTGACACCACTCTCATGTGACTGGCGCGAATAAGCATCAACTTTCGGATGTAGAAACATGTCTGGCTAATTTCGTTTATGTCGCACAACTCCTTCATGGTTCTGCGATTTTGTTTCGTCACTGTGTAAGCAACAGCAGCGAGGAACAAGAAATACTGCAAAGGTCGCCACAGAAATTCGAAATAAGGGAAGTGGAATGAAAAGATAACGGAAAACTGCGTTTTTCTGTCAAATTATATGGAGACATTCGATTTGGAGGTAGCCGGTTTGATGTTGGTGGTGAAAGAACAGGGCGTGCGGCACTGATGAGGGTGATTCGGCCACCAGATAGGGGTGTTATGCTCATCGGGAGACAGGTGCTATTACAGAGGAGTTGACTGTTCGCCGGCACCTGGTTTTACTCTGACCCTTCTCTCATCGACGTACCGCACGAACATGTCACCACACTAATCAGTCCTCTGTTTTGAATAAAAGACATTTTATAGCCAAGATTGCATTAACTAATATTTATTACTGACGATGGGTTTCGAAGCTGAAACTGTCATCCTCTTACTTTTAAAATGTTTTGGCTTCACCGTATACTTCGAATGAGATGAATTCAAAATGTATAAAACATGTAATGTAAGCGTAAACATTTATTCAAATGTGCATTTTTACTGTACATCGTGCACTGTAATAACTATCAAGGTTCCGTTGCATGCAACGTGTGTGAACATGTCCATTTGCACAAGGTGCTTTTTATGTTAATATGGTTTCACTGTGGACAAGCTTATGCTCTCCACCATAATGAGGACACGGCATGAGTCATATTCATAGTAGACCACGATATACAGCCAAAAATGTTTTGAAGATCAGAAGGTGACAGTTTCAGCTATAGAAACTGGTCGTCAATAATAAATATTAATTAATGCGATCTTAACGTTTTTTCAAGTCGAATATAGATCTCGCCTTTCATTTTCTCAATACGAGGAACTTCAATAACACCTCCGTTGTAGGCAGGTGTAATCAGCAGCTATGCCTGACATACAGCTCTGGCACACTGCAAGGGAAGGAGCCATTTTCTGCGTGGCAGGGGCCTCTTTCCACTTATGAGGCTGAACCTACACCATTACACCACTTAATTTAGTGACTACATACCTAAATGCTGTCTCATGATTTACTAGGCGGAAAGACGAACAGCACGCCAGCAATTTTTCACGTTACTCAAGTGTAAAATGTTTCAGTTACTCGCAGGTCTGTCGGCCTGTGTGGATGATCGGTTCTAGGCGCGTCGGTCTGGAACCCCGCGACCGCTACGGTCGCAGGTTCGAATCCGGCCTCGGGCATGCGTGTGTGTTATGTCCTTAGATTAGTTAGGTTTAAGTAGTTCTAAGTTCTAGGTGACTGATGATCTCAGATGTTAAGTCCCATAGTGCTCAGAGCCATTTGAACCATTTTTTTGAACTCGCAGGTCGGTCTATATTGTTCCCGACGGCTTCAGGTCTTCATGGAAGAAAGTATTCCGACATCGAACCATCATCGCCTCCCAGTCAGCTCGCCCAATGAATTCTACATCGTCGCTCTCATATCTGCTGTAGACTAAATTCCATATCGAAATGGTTCAAAGGCTCTGAGCACTATGGGACTTAATATCTGAGGTCATCAGTCCCCTAGAACTTAGAACTACTTAAACCTAACTAACCTAAGGACATCACACACATCCATGCCCATGCCAATAGAAAAGGTGCGATAGGCTATAATGTCTCTGTCATAGTAAGATTCCAATCCTTGTAGTGCTTTATCACTACCTAGTACTACAGCAAGTGTTAACCATGAATTACCAGGAACAAGTTCAGTAGTCGTACATGAAAAATTAATCTTGCATCCAACAAATGTGATTGGACCGGTGAGTAGCTCCTCTTGAGAAACATTATTCGGCACAAAACTGAAAGTGTCCACTGTCTTGTACACTGGTAGTCTGCTCCTCCTGTATCTTCTACAACGATACGGCATGGCTGTGTGCTTCGTGCGACTGCCTCGAGTCGAATGAGCATGCTGCTGCCTCAGAACAGGATGTACTTCCTGCCCCCCACCCGTGCGCGCAGCGCCAGCGCGCCTTATCAGTGTTGCGCAATCTTGATTTTCCAGCAACACGGGCCTAGTAAATCTAGGGCCCGTGTTGCCCGGCTGCCTCGCTCAGCGACAAAGTCCCACTCAAGGTCACCCGCCTTACACAACAGCATAAGGCTAAGTCACACTAACCTAAGGACATTACACACATCCATGCCCGAGACAGGATTCGAACCTAAGACCGTAGCGGTCGCGCGGTTCCAGACTGAAGCGCCTAGAACCGCTCGGCCACACGGCCGGCTTCCATATCGAGGCGAGCTGGTTGGAGGAAGACTCGCTTTGCCTAGAATTAAAATAAGTAACTAAGAATAGGTCATACACTGAAGAAATGCAGGGCTATGTTTCTCTGGCTGATCTTCGTACATGTGAGCGTGGTTTTGTTCCCGGCCCCTGGAACGCCACTCACACTACCCGGGCTATCAAAGCCCGTTAACTACGGCAGGCAGTCTCCAAACAACCACACGCTGAGCCCCTGGCAGGTGGCCTCTGTCTAGTGCCAAAGCCCTGCCCCAATTGTCCAAATCTTTCCTGTATTCTGAAGCCTAAGCACTACCAATACTTTCAATTTGTGTGTCAAATTATTTCTTTACACCCTTGTAGGATCTACAACACCTCGCTTATCCTACCATTTTCCCCTCTCTGTGGAAACAAGCTCTTGTAACGGAGGGTGAGTCGAACCTTATATGTTACTTTCATCGACAGTAAGTCACTGATTACGCTGCCCTAGCACAATTCACAGAGTCACTCGCAGCTTGCAGCACGTTTTTCGCAGTTAACATAAAAGTACCTCTAAACTTCACAATGGGAGGAACTGATACAGGAGAATGACGATAGCCCGATATTCTGGCTAATCAAATCGTCAGAGATATTCCTGAGGCAGGATGCTTTTAGCCTTTCTTATGTATTGATTGTATTATAGGCCAGATGACCTCACAGAGACAACAAAAGGCAGATAGCTTGGTCGAAATTCATTTCTTTAAAGAGCCGTGATTAGCGATTAGTGACAGATTATAACGTACATTGAGTAACATTAGAAACGCAATTTCAATAGGTTACTTTTGAGCTGTCCAACCGACTGAACTTTTATACATGGTGTATCGCGTAAATTGCAGATATTTCTGCTGGTTACTGATGACGGGAAAATTACATCAGTATTTACGTCATTTGTTGACTAATAATTATAGCTACTACAGTTCGTGTGTTTTAGGATGTTTTGTACCTCCAAGGACGTGTGGCAAGAGCAACCCATTAATGCTAATTTTCCTCTAGGCAGCAATTCAGGTGTTGAAGTGTGGATTCGTGGACGTACAACGGCTAGTCTATACTGACAGGCGTAGTCCACTTAGCGATCCTGTTACGATCATGAAGAAAATATAAACACATAATATTAGACACGTGTTTGTGGGAAGACTGTTCGATGCAGAGGAAAGGCAACCAACGCACTGATGTGCGTACACATTAAGGTACCTCATGTAAAAATATGTGCACTTATACCCGTTACACCCCATATAATATGTGCAGTGTCTCAATGACTTTTTACGTATACACAAATTAGCAACAGAATGATACTGCCATCACTAAAAAAACTCCTTTCTATACATGAGAACTGGGATTGTGATAGAAAAAGCAAGAGACAACTCAAATGTACACAATTATACTATTATTTACTGATTGAGGGTGGACACTGGGTGTTAAGTTACGTAGTGGCCTTTCTATTAGTACCAACCGTTGTAATTATTGTTGAGCATACGACTGCTGGAAGTAAAGGAATGGCAGATGAATTCTACATTAAGATTCCGTGTAATCCCCAAAATACTTCATCGACAGTAAGTCACTGATTACGCTGCCCCAGCACAATTCGCCATATATTTTCCGAACGAATCAGAGAGCAGTGTACGAAGAATCGCTCTGATGAAAAGGCAGAGCTGTTCCGATACCCATAAAAATATCGGGCTGCGGGCCACTGGCTGACAATAGACGAAACATCTAAGGCAAATAAATACATGTAAATAATAAATTTCAGCTATCAGTCGTCCTTTTGAAATTTTATTTTCAGATCTAGATTTCAGCTAGAAACTAGCCATTCTCAATGCACCATCATTTTTATCAATGTAAGTGATGCCTCTTGGTCGGGCTTCATTCACAGTTCATTCAATTGTAACTTAACGCCCAGTGTCCACCCTCAATCAGTAAACCATAGTATAATTGTGTAAAAAAAATGGTTCAAATGGCTCTGAGCACTATGGGACGTAACTGCTGTGGTCATCAGTCCCCTAGAACTGAGAACTACTTAAACCTAACTAACATTAGGACATCACACACATCCATGCCCGAGGCAGGATTCGAACCTGCGACCGTAGCGGTCGCGCGGTTCCACTGTAGCGCCTAGAACCGCTCGGCCACTCCGACCGGCTATAATTGTGTACATTTGAGTTGTGTCTCTTGCCTTTTCTATCACAATCCCAGTTCTCATGTATAGAAAGGAGTTTTTTTTAGTGATGGCAGTATCAATCTGTTGCTAATTTGTGTATACGTAAAAAGTCATTGAGGCACTGCACTTATTATATGGGGTGTAACGGGTATAAGTGAAGATATTTTTATATGTGGTACCTTAATGTGTACGCATATCAGTGCGTTGGTTGTTTTTCCTCTGCATCGAACACTCTTCCCACAAACACGTGTCTAATTTTATGAGCTTATATTTTCTTCAGTGTAAAGTTTCCGAACTACATCGTCTTCCTGTTTTGTTAATAGCGTTGAGCTTTCAAAACATTACGGTTTAAATCAACAAAATCTGTGGAGCTCTAAATTGCACGAGTTTTCTTTTTAAGAGTGACTTCACTACGAAGAGGATATGTCGTTATGTCTGTGGCAAAAGATATTGCTTTATAAGATAGGCAACGTAAAGTCGCAGCGTTTGCAATGTCTTCAGATGACTAGTTGGTACTCCGTCCCTTCATAATCACCTTCTGAAGATGTTTTAATTTCATATAACTCAGCCCTACATCGAGAGAGACGTGAAGCGTGTCGCTATGGTATCCCTGCGTGTGCTGGACTATTGGGATCGAGCATAGGTTTGGTGGCGCGGTGGTGGTGGGTGGGGGAGATGGGGGGAGGGTGAGGGAGGAGGGGCGGACGGACACTGAGCATTACTCGTTTAAAAAGTTTCCAAATTCGCTGGGCCATATAATTATTATTACTACAAATGGAAACTGAGCACGAGATAATTGTTGTGAATTAAAGCGATTTTAACAAGGGAATCACCGTTTTATTAGAAATAACATGAAACAGAACCATTAAAAGTTACAAGATAGGTAACAGAATTTGGGTGTTCTTTGGAGACTCGATTAAGTTTTACCCAAATGTCCTAAACAAACAAGTTTAAGATTCTTTAGTGAAGAAAACGGAGGCACACACACACACACACACACACACACACACACACACACACACACACACACACACAACTTTACAAAAAGATAATAATACCAAACATAACGGTCGGAATAGAGACAGAGGTGGAGCCCGTAAGGTCTGAGCACCAGCAGCGTGTCCTAAGACCGGTCAAGACTGCTGCCTGATACCATCAACCGAAACAGGCGTACAGAGGGTCCGCCCAGGCCGCAGGCCGTGACGGCGCGCGTTAAGGCAGACTGTAACTGACTTCTATAAAACACCAAGACTCTTTAAGACAAATGAAAAAACGCCTATTACAACTGACCTTTTCAAAGTAATTTTAAAAAAAAGGGTGCCTCGAGGGAGACAGCAACGTCCAACAAATTCAAACATGAAATACCAAAAGGTGCCTCAAATAGCTAAACACGCGTCAAAAAAATTTACAGTCGGTTTCTAGGCCTAACATGATAACACATAAAGCCGACTCAACAGACGAACACATTAAAACAGAAATGTTTGGCAACAGAAGGCAAAAGCGAAGACAAATTACATACAAGAGGGAGGCTGAGAATAGCGTTGCTAGATCGACATGAACGTGCGAAAAGCGCACAAAATAAGAAATACGGACATGTGTCGATACAAAGAAGAAAGTTATGCACCACAATAGTGCAAACGGGTAAACTGCCGAATAATATACCAAGAAATGTGCTAAACACACCACTGCCCGAATCTCAGGAAAACTGCCAACGCACAAGGATAATTACGGCGCTCAGCCAGCCTTAATAAATCCAGGAGCAGCAAGGCTTCGGCCTCCGGATAAACCAGCACCCTCAGAGAGAGCTGGAAAACAGAAGTAGCGACAAACCACACGTCTTCTGGTCGCGGAGCGTCCCCGGTGCAGGAACGTTCTCCTTCTCGTGTTTACGCTGTTTCTCCTTACTTGACCTGCGAGCTCCGAGCAGTGTCCTTCCGTATGAGCGCCTCGTAGCCAAAACAGACCGACAGCGACCTCTTTCAACGGCAGAATCCCGACCCCCCCGCGTGCTGTCCCAGCCTGCTCTATCCAAGCAGACCAAAAGAGAGCCTCACACCGCAGCACCACAGAGACACTCGCGAGTCGTGCGCGATGTATCGATCTTGCAGTCCGGCTCAGGACGATCCTATAAATACGACTCTTTTGCCTAAAGTCTTTCGTTTCTGTTCTCATAATTTCTAATTGTTGGCGCAAGTCACATTGTCGAATTTACAGCAAGTTTCTTTTCACGGTTAGTGTCATGTCTAGTAGTAATTTCTTTATCACTTGGTGTACGTATTTATCTGTAGAACGTCTTCTGCTTCTTTGTAGTTGCTTCATTTCTGTGCCCGAATATTTCTCACATTACCAGGCTCATGACTGCGCGCTAAATCGGCACTGGAGGATGGAAGACTTAGAACTGGGTCAGCATCTGTCTTCATCTTACATTTCGAAACACCATTCAACAGTTCACTTTTCAAATCCCTTTCATAATACGAACCAGTGAAATTTATTGAGCAGACATGAGCATTTTCAACTCAGAAGAAATTTGCACATTTACAAGCATTTATTCATTTTCTTTTCATCTCATTGTTTTTAGGAAATATATGAAACTTACTTCCTAACTTACTGAGTTGTGATTCCTACCATGTATTGTAGTATTTGTGGAATTTATTTATTTAATCGTATGGCTAGGGCCCCCATCGGGCGACCGTTCGCCGGGTGCCGGTCTTTCAATTCGACGCCACTTCGGCGACCTGCAGTCGATGAGGATGATAGGATGATGATGAGGACAGCGCAACACCCAGTCACTGGGCGGAGAAATTTCTCCGACCCAGCCGGGAATCGAACCCGGGCCCAGAGGATTGACAATCCGCCACGCTGACCATTCAGTTACCGAGGGCGGACATTTGTCGAATGACCTGTTGTTACACGGGGACCTCTTTCCGCTAGCGCTGGCATGTGGTGTGGATTCTGTGAACTATTTAAACTAGCTTTGCAGATTATACGCCACTAGGGGGCTTTCTACCATATTTATTCTGATACAGAGAATATGGGGTGTCTTCGTGACTGGCCTTCAACAATACTCAACAGTGCCTCTTGTCCTGATATATGACTGGCTTGCTAAAAGCAGGCTTCACATAACAAGGCATCACAAAGCTTAAAGTAAAAGCACTGTCGAGATGTTTTGGTATAGAAGAAATTTATTTAGGCCAGTAAAATAATGTTGTGTAGTTGAACGATTACATTGCAAAAGTTGTGTCACTACATGTATAAGAACAAAAGGAAAAATTTTGAAATGCCACAAGGATCAAGTAGTTATTCAAGGAGAGAATGAGCGGATTTCAAGGTCACTGATGACATTACTTCCGGTGTATCGCTCTAGGTCTAGTATTCTGTTATGCAATTATGCATACAAGCACAGGTTCAAGGTCACTGATGATGTGAAATCCAGTGTCAGGTTACGTGGGCATATGAGCCCCCTCCACCCCTCCTACACACGCACTTCGGGTACTCCGGTACAAGCACAGTTTCAAGGTCAATTCTGAGAATGAGAGCGTGGCTATTTGTTAATGACAAATTAATTTTATTATAGTTTCGTTATGTCACTTCTATCGAGTTGTACCATATCCTGTCAGGTATCTAAGTCCTCTCATTTTTACGGTTCTTTTATTTTTCCAGATTTTCAGCAATATTTCCGCATTTTCATAATTATTCATATTTTTTGAATAAGCAAGTTTTGTCCCATTGCTATAAATGTCGCATCATGTCATATTCTGTCAAGTCGACGTTGTGATGCTGTCAGTCAATCACGCTGCAGCATGTGCTCAAAAGTATCTGAATTACACAACTACACAATTAGATTGTATGACATCATACTTTATTTGTTAAAACAAGTGCATTGCTTGAAATAGTGACATCTTGGTAAATTAATGAGATCGTAGCAAGATTCTGAGGCTCACTGACTCCAAGACTGTCAACGAAAGATATATTATGTGTCGTACAGTGTTGCAATATGGGTACCTAGAGAAGTGAGCAATCTGTCCAACCATCCCCAGTAGAAAGTTATGCCCCTGTGGTGTAAAGCACACTCCAAACACTAATGCCTGGAGTATGGTCATGGCTGCGTACACTAGTCAGTAACCCAGAAATGGTCAAGAAATTTGAAATGTTTCAGGTTGCAGTAAAATCACTGACGTGATAGCATACACAACAGATAGAGCTATCCCGCCCAAGGCAAATCTGTTGTGACCTATCGGAGAACACACGTGAATAGCTACGCAGATAAGCGTCATCCCCTCTCTCTTTCTCTCTGGACCAGGTAGAATCAAGCTCACCCAACGATTTAGCTTTTATCTCTGCACAAAAAATGCATAGGTGATGCCAGTCTTGGTCAGTCAGATCTCCAAGGCAGAATAAAAAAGCATTACCCTACCACAACACGATTTAAACTATTGCATTAATAGTGTGTATGTGACGTTGCTAGAAGATTCGGAAATAACTACGAATAAAATCCGAGTAGGAGCGCTGCCAATCCTTCTGTGTCCATCGAATTGGTAAGGTTAGTCTGGAGTTTCCTTCAAATGTGGGCAGGAGTAGGGCAATGGCACAAAAATGCTACATTCCACTACACAGTGACCATGCATGGCGAACTGGGAAATGTTTGACGACAAATAGGGTTTTGCAAGCACGCTGACTGTGGGCAAGATCTGAGACCGCTCCCCTGTAGATCAAAGACATGCAACAGGACAGAAACTCCTACTATATTAATATGTGATGTCGCTATAAGACTCTGAAACAGATACGGAAAAATTCGGAAGTATGGACACGTCTCCACCACCCAAATGAGACTGAGCAGTGGTCACAGAGCAGAAAATTAAACTGTTTCTACATATGAAGTAATCGACTCACAGAGGTCATTGCACCTCTGCAGCTATGTGATAAAATGCGAATTAATTAGTTTATGTCTCTTATAGTGGTCACAAATTGATAAGATTATGGATATTATAGGGCTCCCCCCATGAACCATGGACCTCGCCGTTGGTGGGGAGGCTTGCGTGCCTCAGCGATACAGATAGCCGTACCGTAGGTGCAACCACAACGGAGGGGTATCTGTTGAGAGGCCAGACAAACGTGTGGTTCCTGAAGAGGGGCAGCAGCCTTTTCAGTAGTTGCAGGGGCAACAGTCTGGATGATTGACTGATCTGGCCTTGTAACAATAACCAAAACGGCCTTGCTGTGCTGGTACTGCGAACGGCTGAAAGCAAGGGGAAACTACGGCCATAATTTTTCCCGAGGGCATGAAGCTTTACTGTATGATTAAATGATGATGGCGTCCTCTTGGGTAAAATATTTCTGAGGTAAAATAGTCCCCCATTCGGATCTCCGGGCGGGGACTACTCAAGAGGATGTCGTTATCAGGAGAAAGAAAACTGGCGTTCTACGGATCGGAGCGTGGAATGTCAGATCCCTTAATCGGGCAGGTAGGTTAGAAAATTTAAAAAGGGAAATGGATAGGTTAAAGTTTGATATAGTGGGAATTAGTGAAGTTCGGTGGCAGGAGGAACAAGACTTCTGGTCAGGTGACTACAGGGTTATAAACACAAAATCAAATAGGGGTAATGCAGGAGTAGGTTTACTAATGAGTAAAACAATAGGAATGCTGGTAAGCTACTACAAACAGCATAGTGAACGCATTATTGTGGCCAAGATAGATACGAAGCCCACACCTACTACAGTAGTACAAGTGTATATGCCAACTAGCTCTGCAGATGATGAAGAAATTGTAGAAATGTATGACGAAATAAAAGAAATTATTCAGGTAGTGAAGGGTGACGAAAATTTAATAGTCATGGGTGACTGGAATTCGGTAGTAGGAAAAGGGAGAGAAGGAAATGTAGTAGGTGAATATGGACTGGGGCTAAGAAATGAAAGAGGAAGCCGCCTGGTAGAATTTTGCACAGAGCACAACTTAATCATAGCTAACACTTGGTTCAAGAATCATAAAATAAGGCTGTATACGTGGAAGAAGCCTGGAGATACTGACAGGTTTCAGATAGATTATATAATGGTAAGACAGAGATTTAGGAACCAGGTTTTAAATTGTAAGACATTTCCAGGGGCAGATGTGGACTCTGACCACAATCTGTTGGTTATGACCTGTAGATTAAAACTGAAGAAACTGCAAAAAGGTGGGAATTTAAGGAGATGGGACCTGGATAAACTAAAAGAACCAGAGGTTGTACAGAGTTTCAGGGAGAGCATAAGGGAGCAATTGTCAGGAATAGGGGAAAGAAATACAGTAGAAGAAGAATGGGCAGCTTTGAGGGATGAAGTAGTGAAGGCAGAAGAGGATCAAGTAGGTAAAAAGACGAGGGCTAGTAGAAATCCTTGGGTAACAGAAGAAATACTGAATTTAATTAATGGAAGGAGAAAATATAAAAATGCAGTAAATGAAGCAGGCAAAAAGGAATACAGACGTCTCAAAAATGAGATCGACAGGAAGTGCAAAATGGCTAAGCAGGGATGGCTAGAGGACAAATGTAAGGATGTAGAGACTTATCTCACTAGGGGTAAGATAGATACTGCCTACAGGAAAATTAAAGAGACCTTTGGAGATAAGAGAACCACTTGTATGAACATCAAGAACTCAGATGGAAACCCAGTTCTAAGCAAAGAATGGAAAGCAGAAAGGTGGAAGGAGTATATAGAGGGTCTATACAAGGGCGATGTACTTGAGGACAATATTATGGAAATGGAAGAGGATGTAGATGAAGATGAAATGGGAGATACGATACTGCGTGAAGAGTTTGAGAGAGCACTGAAAGACCTGAGTCGAAACAAGGGCCCGGGAGTAGACAACATTCCATTGGAACTACTGACGGCCTTGGGAGAGCCAGCCCTGACAAAACTCTACCATCTGGTGAGCAAGATGAGACAGGCGAAATACCCTCAGATTTCAAGAAGAATATAATAATTCCAAACCCAAAGAAAGCAGGTGTTGACAGATGTGAAAATTATAGAACTATCAGTTTAATAAGTCACAGCTGCAAAATACTAACGTGAATTCTTTACAGACGGATGGAAAAACTAGTAAAAGCTGACCTCGGGGAAGATCAGTTTGGATTCCGTAGAAATGTTGGAACACGTGAGGCAATACTGACCCTACGACTTATCTTAGAAGCTAGATTAAGGAAGGGCAAACCTACATTACTAGCATTTGTAGACTTAGAGAAAGCTTTTGACAATGTTGACTGGAATACTCTCTTTCAAATTCTGAAGGTGGCAGGGGTAAAATACAGGGAGCGAAAGGCTATTTACAATTTGTACAGAAACCAGATGGCAGTTATAAGAGTCGAGGGACATGAAAGGGAAGCAGTGGTTGGGAAGGGAGTGAGACAGGGTTGTAGTCTCTCCCCGATGTTATTCAATCTGTATATTGAGCAAGCAGTGAAGGAAACAAAAGAAAAATTCAGAGTAGGTATTAAAATCCATGGAGAA
Organism: Schistocerca piceifrons; assembly: GCF_021461385.2. Lineage (NCBI taxonomy): Eukaryota > Metazoa > Arthropoda > Insecta > Orthoptera > Acrididae > Schistocerca > Schistocerca piceifrons. Next base: position 443,043,791 of record NC_060139.1, on the reverse strand, counting down.
GAATTAAAAACTTTGTTCGCCGATGACATTGTAATTCTGTCAGAGACAGCAAAGGACTTGGAAGAGCAGTTGAACGGAATGGATAGTGTCTTGAAAGGAGGATATAAGATGAACATCAACAAAAGCAAAACGAGGATAATGGAATGTAGTCGAATTAAGTCGAGTGATGCTGAGGGAATTAGATTGGGAAATGAGACACTTAAAGTAGTAAAGGAGTTTTGCTATTTGGGGAGCAAAATAACTGATGATGGTCGAAGTAGAGAGGATATAAAATGTAGACTGGCAATGGCAAGTAAAGCGTTTCTGAAGAAGAGAAATTTGTTAACATCGAGTATAAATTTAAGTGTCAGGAAGTTGTTTCTGAAAGTATTTGTATGGAGTGTAGCCATGTATGGAAGTAAAACATGGACGATAAATAGTTTGGACAAGAAGAGAATAGAAGCTTTCGAAATGTGGTGCTACAGAAGTATGCTGAAGATTAGATGGGTAGATCACATAACTAATGAGGAAGTATTGAATAGGATTCGGGAGAAGTTTGTGGCACAACTTGACCAGAAGAAGGGATCGGTTGGTAGGACATGTTCTGAGGCATCAAGGGATCACCAATTTAGTATTGGAGGGCAGCGTGGAGGGTAAAAGTCATAGAGGGAGACCAAGAGATGAATACACTAAGCAGATTCAGAAGGATGTAGGCTGCAGCAGGTACTGGGAGATAAAGGCTTGCACAGGATAGAGTAGCATGGAGAGCTGCATCAAACCAGTCTCAGGACTGAAGACCACAACAACAGGGTTTATTTGCTTAAAACGTCATGTTGTGCCCTGTTACCATGTTAATAATAATGCATCGTCTTTCCATTATCAAAGCATATATATATATATATATATATATATATATATATATATATATATATATATGTGTGTGTGTGTGTGTGTGTGTGTGTGTGTTGCAACTCATTATCAATGCACAGGTGAATTATTCATTCCAATAGTTTTTAAATAATACAGTGTACTAGATGTCCAGTAGGCATATTGATAGGTCGAAATAATTTTAACAGTAGTGTAGTTACAAGGATTTTCCTTGGTTATTTACGAACACATAAACTACGACGTCACACAATCTGTGGTTCAGCAATGATAATTCACATGTCTTTCAGTACACACTGCCTTATGATCGGTTGACAGGATCGTAAGCCGGCCGATGGTCACCGAGCGGTTCTGGGCGCTTCAGTCTGGAACCGCGCGACCGCTACGGTCGCAGGTTCGAATCCTGCCTCGGGCATCGATGTGTGTGATGTCCTTAGGTTAGTTAGGTTTAAGTAGTTCTAAGTTCTAGGGGACTGATGACCTGAGGTTTTAAGTCCCATAGTGCTCAGAGCCATTTGAACCATTTGAACAGGATCGTAAACATCGACATGATGCTAAACGACTCGCCACGAGCTTGTTGTGAATTTAAGAACAGTGGTATAAAAATTGCGAGATTGGAAAAATGTGAAAAACTAAAAATGTGAAAAAATACGCAGAATTGTAGAAAATATGGAAAAGTACGAGAAACTTGAGAAATGACAGTACTTACATATCTGACTGGGTGTGGTTTCTGCTGGTTTTTCTGCACTTGTGTGCCAGTGTAATCTGATGCTGGGAGAGACGTCGTCAGTGACCATGGATTTGTGTTCGTATACTTAGTTGCACAACAGAATACTATCCCACATCGAAAGTGTGACCTTAAGATTTGGCTCGTTCTCTCTTTGAATAGCTACTGGAGCATACTGCTACTTCAGTTTGGATTTTCGGGGGGATTTATATAACAGAAAATCATTATCAGTATCATAAAATCATATATATTCTGAATAATATTCGAAACAATTTCATTGCATCAAGTTGATGGTAAAGAGTAGATGCTATAATAATTCGTGGAACTTGAAGTGTGTTGCACAAAAGAAAATTACTAAGCAATGTCTCAAAGTACCGATGAGATCGGTAAACATGTAGGAACAACGTGGCTGCATACAGCTAAAGACCGAAACGGACAGAAAGGCTAGATGAGACCGTCATTAAACAGTGGATGTTAAATGGCAGTTGACGATGATGACAGTGATGATGATGATGATGATGATAAACAAACAAACCGACAAACAGATTCCAGGAAGCCTAGGAAGTAATTGATTCACTATTTACTTTACTTTCCGTGCCAGAGCAAGAATTTATAAACTCTCTTCTTCCAAAATCACGCTGCCTCAAAAGCCTTGTCTTTGCATAAAAATCAGATCTTCCGCTAAGTAAGAAAACTCAATGCTTGGACACAGGAGAAAATGTTCAATCGTCTGTGCTTCTTCACGTTCATTCACTACGGGAATCATTAATTTTGACCATACACAGCTATCTAGTAACATGTCTACAGGTTACTGTTATTTCAGTCAAGGTATCGAGGAATTTAATACCAGATGTGGCAGAAACAATGACGTATTCTTAACAGTGTATTTGACCACGGAAACGCACGGCTAAACATCTTGGTGTGCACTGTTCGAAAGACTAGTTCGTACAAATATGCTAGACATGCTATATTTTACAAATAATGTCCTTTAGGTGTCCACCATCGTTGGCGATGAAATTTTAGTCACCAAAATGCACAATCGCTGTAACTTCGCAAAGAGTCTCGATTTCAGCTTGAATGTTGATTTTCGAGCTCTCTGAAGCTGTTGGTCTGTTTTCATACACTTCTTATTTCATAAATCCCAACAGAAAAAGGCTCTAACCTATAAATGAGCGAACGGGGAGGCCAGTTGACACCAGCAAAGCGCGAAAGAAGACGCTACGGAAACTATCTGCTTAAGACCCTTATGGACGTTCTCGTTGCGTGAACGGTTGCGCCGTCCTGTTGGATCCACGACTGCGTATAAATCTTCTGAGGACACATTTTCTGCATTACGAACTATTGCAACATAACAACATACCCACCTGATGTTACTGTGGCGGTGCCAGCTACGTCATTCTCAAAAAAGTACGGACCCTGTTTTGAAGTGGTGTGCTATGCATTTGGTGAGGACTAGTAGGCACCGAGTGCCGAAAGTTTTGTTTATTCACATAGACCGGTAAATGAAACTAGACGTAGACGGACATCATTAAATTGTTGAGAAAACAAAGTCCATTGTTGTTCTTTTCTGGAAACTGTGAACAGAACTTATGACATGCTTGCTTACCTCCTGGCAATAACTGTTGCACCACTCGGAGCGTATAATGATGGGCATGATTATCGAGATGCAAAATTCGTCGCAGGTTTCCGTCCAAGCTGTTCAGCACTTATTTTACGAATGCCGACAAACTGACCACGTCGACCTTCACTGGAAGGCAGCTGTTACAGTTGCAGTGTTGTTCGGAATGCGAACCGTTCCTGGTCTACAGGATGATGCCTTCCTCGTTGCAGATGCTGTTGTTCTGAACTACAGCAGCCATTTCGTAGTCTACTTCTCTGAAGGAACTTGATGATTACGGCAAATGTCAAAATGTAGCATAAGCAAACGCTGCGTTAGCACGAGGCCATCACCAGATTAAAAAAACTTTTCAGTTGCCTAACACAAGATGTTCGTTTGAGCAACGACTCACACTGAATGGTAACGCTCAAAACCGTACTAAGCAGTGGTACAACCATCGACTCTTTAGGAAGCCGTGCTCAACAACGGCGCGCAATTTCGAACAGGTTATTGTTCTTGCCGCATCCTGTAGATCGTTTGTTGTATGTTTATATTGGACAATACTTTAAAGCGTCATCACGTACAAAAAAAGGTCATACTCACTGACGGAAAGAACGCACAATACTGTGAAATATTTGACTCACAATTACAATGAAGAGCCAAAACAACCGGTACACCTGCCTAATGTCGTGTAGGGCCCCCGCGAGTGCGCAGAAGTGCCGCAACACTACCTGGCAAGGACTCGACTAATGTCTGAAGCACTGCTGGAGGGAACTGAGACCATGAGTCCTGCAGGGCTGTCCATAAATCCATAAGAGTACAACGGGTGGAGATGTCTTCTAAACAGCACGTTGCAAGACATCCCAGATATGCTCAATAATTTTCAAGCCTGGCGTGTTTGGTCGCCATCGGAAGTGTTTAAGCTCAGAAGAGTGTTTCTGTGGCCACTCTGTAGCAATTCTGGATGTGTTGGGTGTTGGGTGCCCAAGTCCGCCGGAATGCACAATGGTCATGAATGGATGCAGGTGACCAGACAGGACGCTTATGCACGTGTCACCTATCAAGGTCGTATTTAGACGTATCGGGGAGGGTCCCATATCACTCCAACTGCACACGCCCCATACCACTACAGAGCTTCCACCAGCTTGAACAGTCCCCTCCCCTGCTGACAGGCAGGGTCCATAAACTCACGTGGTTGTCTCCATACCCGCTCGATAGAATTTGAAACGATACCAGGTAACAGGCTTCCACTCATCAAACAGTTCAATGTCAGTTTGACGGGTCCAGGTGTGGCGTAAAGCTTTGTGTCATGCAGTCATCAAGGGTACACGAGTGGGACTTCGGCTCTGAAAGCCTATATCGATGATGTTTCGTTGAATGGTTCGCACACTGACACATGTTGATGGCCTAGCATTGCAATTTGCGGAAAGGTTGCACTACTGTCACGTTGAACGATTCTCTTCAGTCGTCGTTGGTCGCGTTCTTGCAGGATCTTTTTCCGGCCTCAGCGATGTCGGAGATTTGATGTTTTACCGGATTCCTGACATTCATGGTATACTTCATTTCAGGGAAATCACGAAAAACCTAAAGCAGATTGAATAGATGGAGATCTTAACACTGGGCTTGCCGTATGCAAATACAGAGCATTAAACTCCACGCAACCTCGCTTTTACCTTCAGTGTGGTATGTGTTCCGATCACATCTTTTTCGGTGATTTTCTTTTATTAGGAATGTGGACTTGAATGTAATTGAATATATTAATCATTTGGTTTATTTATCATCACGACAATTCGCAACTACGACAAAAATGCTTGATTCTCAATACTGTTCATAGAGGCATCTTGTGCCAAAATCTCGATAAACAGGTGCTTAAGGCAACGTGTACGAACGAAAATCTGCTGATCTGACGTGAGCGTTAGGGAGAAAACTGGAAATAAATCGCATAAGTCCTGAGTGATCATCGTGAAATAAGTTAGTAATGAAAAGAACTGCTGAAGACAACACGTAGAATTATGGAATATAGTACCTCGCACCTGTTATGGAATTTCGAAGCAAACCGTTCATGACTTCCAAGATAAATCGTTACAGTGAAGCTCTAAGATGTTAAAGTTCTAAATTTGACTTTCCCTACGACTCATGCAGAAGCGGGCCGGTCTCGCCATATAGTAGCTGTCGGGGATAAAAATACTGCGGCCTCAATCTGCATTGGCGCCGGAGTCCTTGTTTCTACGTAAGTTAGCATCATAAGTTGAAGGTTTTGTGATGGAGATCTGATAGACTCATTGGGGTCGTGCGGATGTGTATATACAGTGTGTCTCACTATGGCCACCAAGAATAACTCCGAAAGTATGATAGTAGCTGATAAGTTTGTGGGACAAAAGTTGCATGGGACAACGGGGGTCATAATATGAAATTGTTTTTTTTGTTGCTAGGTGGGGTAGCTTCAGAGATGTAAAGGTCAACTTCGTTTTCTTAAATTGGATGCTATAGTTTGGTAATTATTTTCTGATAGCGGCTATCGAGACGAATCCGATGATGTGTAACAGTAAGGTCTTTGAAGGTCAACGAAGGTCAAAAAGGTGGCATGAACGTCCATTTACAGAAGGTGTTCGAAGTGATGACTATTGGTATCAATGCAGTGCTGCAATCTTCTTATCATGGATTGAGTGGTATTCCTTATCACGTCGGCACTAATCGAAGCACATGCTCTGACAATTCTCTCTCGCATATCTTCAGGTGCAGTTGGAACGTCTTTATAAACAATGTCTTTCAAGAATCCCCACAAGAAAAAATCCAGAGGAGTCAAGTCTGGCGAACGAGCAGGGACACATCTCCTCCGCGTCCAATATAACGATTTGGGAATTGTCTCTGCAACTCATTCAAACCATCAGCGAAAAATGTGCCGCTCACCCATCTTGTCGATACCACATTCTGTTCCTTGTTCGTAAAGGTATTTCTTCCAGTAACAGACCTAATATTTCTTGCTGGAATGTGGTGTACTTTCTACCGTTAAGAGTTCCTTCGATGAAATAGGGGCCTTTAATTCTGTCCTCCAGAATTCCACACCACACAATCACCGACCACGGTTTATGGTATGCAACTTGCCACTGCCAACATGGATTTTCAGTTGCCCAATAATGCATGTTATGCAATTTAACATTTCCGTGGTTCGTGAATATAACCTCATCAGTAAATAAAATTAAATTAAGAAATGTGTCATCCCTCTGAATCTGAAGTTGAGCCCATCGGCAGAATTCAATACGACGCATGCAACCCGTACCAGTTAATTCTTGGTGGAGACTGATATGGTAAGGATGATATTTATGGCGATGCAGAACACGAAAACACTACTCTGATTCGTGCCAGATCCCCTTGCGATTTGACGCGAACTAACACAAGGATCTGGAACCACAGTGAGAAGAGTAACAATTTCCGTTTCCTCGTTAGTAATATTCCTTTGCCGGATATGTTTCCGATGCGTTAAAGATCCAGTTGTTCTCACTTTATCATACACATATTTAAATGTTCGACGTGTAGGGTGAGTACGTTGAGAATATCTATCAGCGTATAAGTCTCTAGCTCTCACTGAATTTCGTTGGCATTCTCCATAAATGAGAAGCATATCGACTTGTTCTTCGAAGGAATACATCACTCACATTCACTTGATTCGACTATACTAGTCTTACCGTTTCTATAAGTGTTGTCTTGCGAAACCGTCGGATTGTGTCTACATGTCAATGGCACGTTAGATGGATACGCTGTATTCGGCGACTATTTACTATTTACACGATATACGAGAGAGAATTATCAGAGCAAGTGCTTCGATAAGTGCCGAAGTGATAAGGAATACCACTCAATCCATGATAAGAAGATTGAAGATTGCAGCACTGCACTGATACCAATGGTCATCAATCACTTCGGACTCCTTCTGTAAATGGACGTTCATGCCATCATTGTGACCTTCGTTGACCTTGAAAGACCTTACTGTTACACATCATTGGATTCGTCTCGATAGCCTCTATCAAAAAATAAGTACCAAACTATAGCTTCCCATTAAAAAAAAGTTGATTTTCGTATCTCTGAAGTTACCCCACCTAGCAACAAAAAACCAGTGTCATATTATGGCACCCGTTGTCCCATGCGTCATTTGTTCCGCAAACTTTTGAGCTACTATCATACTTTCAGAGTTATTCTAGGTGGCTATAGTTAGTGACTCACCCTGTATACTCCGTACCAATCTACGAGTTTTATAGTGAAGCTGAACACTAATATTGCGAGAGTTACATGTCTTTTTATTCTGCCTCGGGGCCCTGGCAGATCTTGTCCCTAGTCAGTGTGCTTCAAGAATTGTATTTATGAGCCTTATATCATTGCACAAACTGATAATATTGCATGGTTTATTTGTATAAATATAAACAGGGTGATGTGATAGGTTAGTAGTAATGACTTGTCTTACCATTATTTAAGCACATATTTATATGAGGTCTCATTCATTACTAATGCACAGATTAGTGTCCATAGCAATACCTTCTTTTAAAATACTGCTGCAAACTAGCTGTCTAGTTTGTATTTAGAATATGCACACAACGAATACCCTTGTTGAACGAGAATAAGTCTTGATGATCTTGTGGTAATGGTATAGTATTTCTGCTTCTCATTGGACTTCACTGCAACACTGCGCCTCTAATGTCACCAACTCACGTGAAGCTTTCACCGATGATAAGTAACAGCCCCAAAGTCTAAAACGCCAGAGAAAATAGATTGTGGAAGCTGTCGCCCGCTTGTCAGTTAAATCATGTTTAATGCTTAAACAAAAAACTTTGTAGCAGATAATTTCCCTGAGATTTAATATCTAGATATTCTTGTTTCTACAGTTGTAAAGACAAAAGTTATCGGTACTGGTTATATTATAGTGTAATTTCTGGTAACTATGGTCCCAGAGCTGCCTGTCTGTTATTACATTGCTGGGTGCAGTTGTGCAGTTTCTGTTTGCATTTCTTTTGTGCTCCATCTGGAAGTCCAATAGGCGCTGAATTCTGTGAAACTGCGAAATTGTTATATCGGCATACTTCTGAAAAATCAGTTGCTGTTGAACTTTCTTGAGAAGCTTGATTTCGCTACAAAGTTCTGCGCCTAACCATATATAAGTAAGGAAATTTGAAAAATACTGCATAATATTCATGTTTCTGATTATTTAGCAATGTTATGTCAACTGGCATTACGTTATATTTTATTAAAAAAATTTAACTTGAGACACAACTAAAGCCCAAAAATTTCCTGCTACAGTCTGTTTGTGTTACATTAATTTACATTGCTGAGGCGGTATTGAAATACCTGAGCGTAAAATAGCTCTTCTTCACACAATTTTCAGGTCATACTGCAATAAATAATGACCAATAAACATCAAAAGGGAACTTGTGTTGAAGGGAAACGCTTGAACAAACTTGAGTCAGATGAAACCTTCTGAAGTTAAAGATTATGTCATTGTCAAATATGAGGGCAAATTATAGGTAGGTAGCGCCATTCAGATCTACAAAACAGGGCCAGAAGTGAGCTGCGTGGCAAGAAGTAGGAAACTGTAAATCTGACATAAAGAAAAGGATCTTCTTTTGTACAACGAATATGATTTAATTTACATAATTCAGCCCCCAGTTAAGGTGTCCAGGAAAGGAGAATGATATTCTGTAAAAGAACCGAAGATGTCTGGGACAAATAGAGAACTGTGTCACTTATTTTCTTATGTGTTTGTATTTAAATATAAATTACAAAATGAACGAGTTTAGGAATGTTTTTCTTTCACTTTCTACTTAAACAAATCGACATAAATACCGTAACTACAAGCCACCTTAATATATGTGAAGTGGACTACGGTTAGAACATTGGGACCTAGATATGGTCCAATTTTTAATAATTAATATCTGCTGTAATAATACTTGAAATTAAGAACTGAAATAATACTAATTTTCCTTTCACTACAGTAAACACTTTAAAAAAATGGATACATGTTCTGCAGACAACACGAAAAAAAACTGTGTAAATTGGATCATGGTTTTGGTTTGTACGGAAGCAAGCAAATTTTTTTCGTTCCACAGACATCTACTTCATACATTTATTCCATCTTTGCCATATGTGGTGAAAAATATAAATAAAGAATAAGCTACGTTCAATTTCGATTTCGCCCATGCGAAACAGTACAACCACCAACTATAGCGTTCGATGCAGTATTTATTTCTTATATTTCTGCAAAGAACAGCTGAGCAGTGTGAAACAACTAACCCAGCCACTCTCCACAGTGAACTACGTCACACACACATGATCTCAGTAGTTGTTACTCTGCTTTCTTTTAATGTTGACAGGTGGAGCTCAAGTCCTGTGTCGAGACACTAGACTTCCAAGTTACGGAGGGTGGCAGCAACTTCAGCGTGGGCCAGAGGCAACTGATCTGCCTTGCTAGGGCCATACTCAGGAACAACAAAATACTCGTACTCGATGAGGCCACTGCCAACGTCGACCCAGAGTGAGTGTCGCATTACTTATATTAATTCCTTCCTAATCCCTTTACAGAACACAGTTTATGTTTTCATAATCTTGCCTGTATCCATCTAAATACACAGAGGGTGTGTAGTTAATTGCGTTACACTGTAAGTGGTCGTCTCTGTGTATACCTTCATAGTGTGGGTTATGATTTTATCACCTATATGGTTTAGATTGTGTGCCTAAGTTCCTTGGACCACCTTCGCAAACAGATGAGTTCTTCTTAATGGTAGGAAATTCCCTCTGTAGAGACATTTATGTGATCGAATTATTTGAAAATTTGTGTTACAGGACGGATACCCTGATTCAGTGTACGATTCGCAGAAAATTCATGCACTGCACGGTGATTACTATCGCCCACAGGCTGAATACTGTTATGGACTCGGACAAGGTGCTCGTGATGGACGCTGGAACTGTAGTGGTGAGAAACAAATATGTCACTAGACAATGTCCTACAACAATCGTCAATAATAGCTTTCTTTTACCAAACACACACTGAAAAGCAGTTTCTTCTTATTATATTTTGCACACAGCAGTCTGTCATTTAATTTTGCGAAGTTAAATCTTTTAAACAATGGATTTAGCACCAGGGTAATTCGACTGCAGCTGTCATAGCAGTGTAGGGTTGCCAGCTTTTTACGGTGAAAACAAGGGAGCGAGGAGTAAGCCTACAAAACAAATACTTCAAATAGGGTTTTCTACAAATAACAGTAGAAATTATTGCTTTTGTTTACAGACTTTACTTCCTTCTGCCAAGATTCATTGTCTTTTACATTTTTAAATATTCACTGCAATTAAAATTAAAATGCATTGCAATTTGCAGATCTGCTTTTATAAGGTCAGTGATACCTTTGTTGCGCATCTCTGGCAATTTATGGTTCCTTAGGGAAAAATTCATTCTGCCTCGTGGTTTGAACCAGAAATGATTAATACAAACCCAAACTACTTTCAGCAAATTTGGTAGCTGAACATTTTTTGCTCTGAAGGTACAGGGAACATTAGCTCACTTGTGACTCTTCAGGCTCACTTATTTGCATTGCCTTCTGTGGATATGCTTTTCTTCAAAATATCCTTTTCATTACTAAACCCATCATGGAAACAATTTCATCTTCATCATCTAGCTGAAATGAGTCAATTATTTCTTGAGGATGGTTAAATTTTAGCTCTGAACTTAGAAAAAGAGGCATTCAAAACTCTTGGAATTGGCAATTGATCTTCAAATTAGAAACTCGCACTTTGAAACAAGATATTTTTATTTATTTACTTATTTCTCAGTAAAGGAATTGCACAATAAGACAGAAAACACAAATTGTGAATATTCGGTTGTTTTACCAGAAAACTCATTTTTCTGCCCACATAGTCGCCCTTAGGAAATAGCTACATGCAGTACAACACCCGCAGTTTGGATTTTACCCTTAAATAATTTTCGTTTGTTTCCCTGCTCCCCTTCCACTTTCGTTTAGCTGTTGGTGTTTCCCAGACTGGAACCCTAAACTTTTAATATCACGAAGGAAAACGAAACGAATCAGAACTGTTTTATCACGTCATACAATTGATATTATCAAGTGCGACATCGAAACACCGTTTCTTTCGTAGTTGCATCAAGAAACTGTAGAATTAAAGAGGGAAGACCAGTGAAGAATCAGCTTAAATCAATGCAAGCAAGATAACTCTTTCTCGGAATTTTGCAAATAAGAAGGTATTCGAATCGACGCGGCTTACAATTAGTCACAGAAAAATGAAATAATTTTGTCCAAAACGTAGACGTTTAAGGACGCAGGAATGTTGTTTCTAAGTGCGTTTAATGTTTGACAGCACTCCAGTGGTAAGAGAGACGGAAGGTTATTGCCCAACAAGCGGTTTAAATGGATAGACTGAAAATAAGAAGCTGCATTGCTTTCAATTTAAGTAAGGTTAGAACGGACTCAAACGTGAGGGAACTGTATATATCAAAACCTATTACAAATCGTGTTTTACCAAACTTCTCATTGCTGTAAGTACTTGTGGCTCAGTTATGTATACAGGGTGTTAGAGACGGAAGTGCAGGTATTTCCAGTGCTGACTGAGGACAGTATACTGAACTACATTATATCAGCATTTACTTCATTTGCAGACTAATAATCGTAGCTATTAGTATAGCATGTTCTGATGTTGGTTAGTACCTTTAAGTGTGTGTGGCACAAGCAAGCTATTACAGGTTTTTCTTTCTACCAGATAGCAGGTTAAGTATTGAAGAGTGGACACAAAAAGATAGTCTACGATGACAGGTGTAGTCCACTTCGTGGTGAAATTACGAAAGTGAAAAAAAAAAATCGGCTGTAAATCGTGCTTTGTGGTTTTGGGAAGACTGTTAGACGCAGAGAGAAAACAACTTACAATCTGAAGTGGGTACATATTACGGTAGCAATGATCACAATATGTCACCCAGGGTGGCCGAACGGTTCTAGGCGCTACAGGCTGGAACAGCGAGACCGCTACGGTCGCAGGTTCGAATCCTGCCTCGGGCATGGATGTGTGTGTTGTCCTTAGGTTAGTTAGGTTTAAGTAGTTCAAAGTTCTAGGGGACTGATGACCTGAGAAGTTAAGTCCCATAGTGCTCAGAGCCATTTGAACCATTTTTGATCACAATATCTGCACCTGTACCCTTGACACCCTCTCTATCAGATGTACTATCATGAGAATAATTATAACCGTCGATGCAAATAATAATAGTGAAAAAATAACAATTACAATTTGACACTAACAACTGCAGTAAATTTAAATCGATTATCACGTTTGATGCTGTGTCTACCATCATCAGAAACACGAGGGAAAATGTAATGACAGAGAAAAAGATTGAAATGACACTGATAGTGGGTGTTAAGGTATAGAAAGCAGACAGTTTCAACAGGTGACTCTGGAGAGAAAGCTGATGGCTTGGGGAAGTGAGATTGGAGGGCGGGAATTGACTAGAGACAGCTGCAGGTACAGTGTGTGACAGAGAAAACTACTGTAATACAATGTCGCACATTAATTCTTTCTTGCGTAGCAAACACGTGAAATTTGTCGATATCTTTGGAGAATTATATGTAAGTTGGTGACGGATTGGGGGGGGGGGGGGGGGCAGAGAGGAAAGGAAGGGATTACAAAATTATACTGGCCTGGGATTTGACCCCGGGATCTCCTGATTACTAGGCACTTGTATTGAGCACTGCGCCATCCAGGAAACAGTGTTATCGCACCTGTGCGTCTGTCTCTACGCGCCTCAAGGCGTACGCACACTCCCACCGAGCGCCATCTATCCGCAGTCCCTGTCAATTTCCTCCACGCTCGCTACTCTGAGGTTCCCGCAGGGGTCAGACGTACTCGTGCATCCACACTAAAGAAGGTGGATCCATCTAAGTGAACCAGTTATACATGAATGTGTGGTGTCTGTTGTTGCGGACATATCCGAAAGAACAAACACCACATATTCATATATAATTTTGGGATAAGATCGTGTCAAAGTCAGGTTCCTGATACAGGACTAAATTGTTGTGAATATGGCTCTATTGTATAGTGGTGTGGAGGTAGAGCAACAAAACACAAAGAGGATACAGTCTCTTGTAAAATTCTTCTCATTAACACAGGTTTTCCAAGACAGGTAACCTCAACAGAGCCAGCATGTTCCTTCGGTTATTACAATGGTTCAAATTCTCTGCACCACATAAATACTAACTTTCCTTTCACATTTACTGTACTTATAATTTTGCTCATTTAAAGATGTCAACGTTTTTGTCTTCATAATTAGCAACAATTCCGCCTTGATATTAATTTTATCACTTCCCCGTGAAACGGACTGTCTCGTCCTGTGCTCAGTAACATCCTAATTTTGATTACCACTGCACTCAACGTCAACACTTGCTATTTTTATGTCTGTCCTTTCCAGTTTATTGCTTCTCTTATTTTATTCTTGCCAAGTTGGACGCAAACCAGCGACGAACTAACTTCAGCTTTATTTGAAAAATCCCAGCGTTTACTTGAAGCTATTTATCGAAATAAAGGGCACAAAAAACTAAGATAGCCGGTGTATGAAAGTTTCTGCACCGTGTAGGACAATCAGCAACGAATGGAAGCATTAAATGTACATAGATATTAAGCTATTTGCTTGCACCAAATCAATGCTGTGTTTGATGAAGGCAATAATTTAGTTCGCGGAAAATATTTCATATTTCATGAACCGTCGATACTTCTACATATTTAAAATTGCTGATAGTCTTCAGATTAATGGCGTGAAGTGAAGGCAAATATATGGACGGTGAGGACTAGTCGTATGGACTGACCATAATTTATGCGTATGGGTTATATTTTTCTTGCGTTATGGCCTCTGTTGGACAATGGGTAGCCCCTTCGTTGACTGCATTCTCCTTCTCCCAGAACCTCTTCATTCTTTCTCTTCTTCTCTCCCGCTCTTCTTCCGAGATCTTCAGTTTCTGTTTCTCCTGTCGGCTCCACTGGTGACACTCTAATCTTTTCCTGTATTCTTCTCTGTCATTGATCTCCGGCGTATTGGTTGGTGTATATTTGTTCCTCAAATTTTCCTTTCCTTCGACCTTGATCCCCAATTCCAACCAGTCCTCCCGAAGCTCAACAACCCACTTGGTTCCTGTCTTTCCCCTTGTCCTCCCTGTTGTTTCCCACACTCTCTTCGTCATTTTGTCCATACTCATCCTAACTACATGGCCAGGAAACCTTGCCCTTTTGAGTCTGATTTCCCCGAAAATTGTTCTCCTGTTCCGGTACAATTCTTCCATAGGTCTTTGCATCCACCTCTCTCCGCCTCTTTTGGGACCTAGTATTTTTCACAGTATTTTTCTGTCTTCTTTCTCTAGTTGTTATGCCCCATTTCTTCCTAGTATCATCGTCTCAGCAGCATATAATACTGCATTCCTTACTGTTGCCTTGTAGTGGCTTATCTTTGCCTCTGTGGATATATCCTTTTTATTGTACATCTCTCTTGTCATGCAGAAGGCTGACTTCATCTTCTTTATCCTCTCTGTTATTCCCCCCTTCCTCCTGTTCCTTCCTGTTATAAATTCTCCCAGGTATTTAAATTTGTCCACCATTTGCACAGTGCCTTCCGGTGCTTCCCAGTCTGCAGTGGTATTTAATGTTTTTGTCTTGTTACAGGCGATCCTCAGTCCCACCTTTGCGTCTTCTTCCGTCTCACTTACTATTGCTATGTCATCTGCAAAGGCTAGGCAGTCCACTTGAGCCCTGTTGTCCTTTTTGTCCCCCACATGGGTCTTTGGTATTCTCATTTCCTCGTTTATAGTTCTCCACTGCCTGATCACTTCGTTCAGTGCTATATTGAACAACAATGGTGACATTCCATCTCCCTGTTTAACACCAGTTTTGATCTCAAATTCGTCTGACAGTGCTCCTCTGAATCCCACCCTCGCTTTTGTGTCTGTCAGAATTTCTTTTATGAGTTCTTGTGTAGTTCCATCAAGTTCTCTGTTCTTCAGGATCCTAATAAGAGTCTGTCTGTCGATGGAGTCATATGCCTTTGTGAAGTCCACGAAGGTTATTACTGCCTTTTTGTTTTTTAAGGCCTTATGTTCTATCAGTTGCTTCAAGATAAATATCTGTTCTATACAACCTCTCCCTCTTCCTGAATCCCGCTTGGTAGTCACCAACTGTACTTTCTACCTGTTCTTCTACTCTCTTGAGCAATAGTTTTGACAGCACCTTGTATCCGACCTGTAGTAGCGATATTCTTCTGTAGTTGTTTGCATCTCTCTTGTCCCCCTTCTTATGTATTGGTACTACAATTGCATTCTTCCATCCTTCTGGCAACTTCTTTGTTCTGCAGGTCTGGTGAATTATGTTGGTCATGTTGTCTATTGCTTTGTTGTCTCCCCACTTTATCATCTCGGCTGCTATACCATCTTCTCCAGCTGCCTTATTATTCTTTAGATAGCTTACGGCATGTGCGACTTCATCCCTGGTTGGAGGGCGTGGCTCTCTCTCTTCTGTGTCGGTCCCCAGTTCCAGCTCTTCTTCAGGTGGTTCGCAGTTTAGCAGGTCGTGAAAGTGCTCTGCAAAAATCCGACAGTTCTCCTTCGCACTGACAGCCATTTCCCCTTTCTTATCTCTCATAAACAGTTCTCTATCCTTGTATCCAACCAGAATCTTTTTGAATTTCCCGAAAAAGTGTCTGCTGCTGTTTTTCCTGAAGTAGGTCTCAATATCGTCCAGTTCCTGCTTCATCTTCTGTCTTCTGGTCCATCTTATTGTTCGGGCCGCTTCCTTTCTTCCTCCTAAGAAAACTTCCCATTTTTTCCTGAAGTAGGTCTCAATATCGTCCAGTTCCTGCTTCATATTCTGTCTTCTGGTCCATCTTACTGTTCGTGCCGCTTCCTTTCCTCCTCCTAAGAAAACTTCCCATTTTTCCGGGTCCTTCTTGCTGCTCCAATCTCTCCAGGCTTTCCTGCGAGTCTCTACCGCTTCCTCACATTCCTTGTTCCACCACCAGTGCTTCCGTTTCTTTTCTTCCTTTCCCCATGGTTCAGCCTGTTTCGTCATATTTCGCTTCCTGTCGTCCCATTCATTGAATTATTAAATTACTTCCTCATAGCTGGATCGATTGTGTCTTAATTTGTTTCTGTCTACCTTTATTTTTTCTGTTCTTCTGTTCGTCTGTGGCAGTCTGTCCCTGTTTGGAATCCAAAGGCACTTAACTTCTGTAGATAGTGATCCGATTTTATTCTTGTGTTCTTCCTGACCTTTGTGTTCATGATCTCTTTAGCATTTGTCCAGCTGATTGCTATGTGGTCAATTTGGAATTCCCCAAGGCGGGTGCATGGGTTTGCCCATGTCTTTTTCTTACGCAGTTTGGCCCTGAAGTGTGTTGTCGTCAGTCTCATTTTGTGTTCTCGACACAGTATATGTATAAGAGAATTTTGTTAATCATGTAGGTTACCGAAGACTGTATTAACGCCACCAGGCTTCCGGAATCAAACTTACTTTTCATTATTTTAAGTCAATAAGAATTCTGGATTTACGAAAACTTTTGAAAGAATAAACATTTGATTTTTCAGGAGTATGACCATCCACATATTCTGATGAAGAATCTGGATGGTTTTCTGTCGAATCTTGTGGCAGAAACGGGAGCTGCGATGGCGGAACAACTGAGAAATATTGCTGAGAAGGTGAGAGCTTTAACCAACGTTTTTAGAAATGCACAAAAATTAGGAAATATCTTTCTCATGTTGGAACTTGAAACATACGTAGTGACCTTATTGCTTCTTTCAGAGCTATACTACACTGACTGTCGTGGAAGAAGAAACGAAAGGGAAAGATGATGATGAAGAAGGAGACCAAATCACGAGGCTATAGTTCTTCAGCCACTTCCTACACTCCCTTTGCTGTCGCCGTGACACTTTCCCATCTGTTGTGAAAGAGCCCAAAAACTGTTAGAGACATTTCATTTGTCACGTGTAGAGTGGAGACATAAAATTCATCAGTGCCTGTTACTAAGACTAATTTTATTTATTGAGTGTTTATTTTCTATTTAGAACCATCGGTTGTAATTTTTTTACCCACTTGCCTGTTACTGACACGTACCTTGAAATACATTTAAATGCCATTGATGCTCTTTTTTGTCCTGTGTTCTTTATTATAAATTCGTTTTTAATATGGAATCACGTTTATAATCTTATCGCTAATAACAATCGCGGATTTTTTAGCTTAATGTCTAGATTAATCCAAGCACCGAAGTTTAGTTTGTGACTGAATGAATCACTTTTACGATTGGAGTTGTTCTGTGGCACAAATGAGTCAATGCTCGTACCGTAGGATATAAAGTAAACTTGTAATAGACTACTCAGTAGATTCAGAAGATTCAGGAGCAACGTCAGGGTACTTCTGTTGAAGAAACTTCATATGGTACCTTTTAATGCCATTTATTACGAAAGCTCTACATACTTATGAAACGTTTCGTTGTTGGTTCAGTTTCGTCAAGACGGGAATAAAAGCCTAGATTCAGTACATGCAACGCGTAATACACGGTTGTAGTACAATTAAGAAGCATGGTAGGTTACACTAATTCTAGTTTCGACTGTGATTTTCATACTTAGAAGCCTGAAGATATCAACTTAGTAAAATGCGAAATGTCTAGAGTTTCATTTATTTTAATCTCCGTAAAGACAGGTCACTCTGTAACACTTCTGCTAATCCAAACTGTCATTGACCATGTTAGGAATCCAGCAACCAAAGACGATCGATTCCTACGCCGCCTGAACAGTCTGCCAGGAACTAATATGGTCTTTTTCTGTTGTCTTCCTTTTAAATAAAAGCGTCCACATGAATCAACTACATCTCTGGTACTGCCACATTTAATATCGTTCTAAGCCTACAGATTTGCTAACAACAAACTGTTGTCCATATTGTGTAGGAAATACACTTTTCTGCATTATGTACAGAATGTATGGACAACATTTATGATGAAACCATTTTTTTTCAATTGATGTAAAATATTAATCTCTCACCCTTACCTTCTGTTGTCCTTCCTGTCCACAAATCTGAAAGGTAAAGATGAAATTTTTGCGGTCTGGTTGTGTAATAGAGTTTTAGAAAAAAAGTACTTATTTTCGCTGTACTTCCCATTAGCAAAAATAAGAATGACAAACCAAGAACTAAGTGTTTGAGATGGTATAAAATAAGGATGCAGTCTTTCACTCCTACTCTTCAGTCCATTCGTCATAGAAGCAATGGCAGAAATAAAAGGAAGTTTCAGCATTGTGATTAAGTTTCAGAGTGAAAGGACATCACTTACATGATTTTCTGACGACATTTCTATCCTCATTGAAAGTGAAGAAGAATTAGAGGGCCTGGTGAGTGGAGTGAGCAGTCTAAAGAGCATACAGTACGGTCGAGAGTAGACTGAGGAAAACACCCAGCGGTGCTGACTCCAGTTACTTGCACAGCCCCATGTGGCCTACTTAGTGGGAAACTGCCAATCACAGACAGAGTCAGTGTGGCTGAAGATTGCCAAGAGGCTTGCAGGGATGTCAGCGTCCGGTGGTGGAACTCGCTCCAGCGAGTGGTGGCGTGTGGCACCTACTATAGGCGCCTGCGCCGGTGCAGGAGTGTGGGTGGCTGTGCTGTCGGGGTCTCATTTCCTTGCCTTCCCGGGAAAGATTCTGGCAGGTGCTGGAGTGGGACAGCAGGCAGGCTGCAACAGTGGTCAACATACATGGCCACAGGGTACAATTGAATTTATTGTGCCGGTTTAGCCCTTCGGCTCCACATTTACATATACCGCACAATTATCCCTAGTAATTTACAAGCAATTGCTATTGTCACTTTATGCTCAGTCAAGTCACCTTGGAATATTTCCTTGTGCTGTTAAGCTACAGGCCAAATGCCCTACACAGTACCGCTTTGTAATACCTTAGGTACTAGGGAACACACCTCTTACCACTACTCGCATCATATTGCCGAAGTACACTACATTTGTCTGTTGCTTTCCCCTTTTGACTTATAGACTAAGAATGATATTACAAAACTCTTTCTCCTTAACAAATTACCTTTAATAGCATGTAGATTAATCTTTTATGCTCAGCATCCCTTTTACGTTTACATGTACACAGATACTCCGCAAGCTACTGTACGGTGTGTGGCGGAGTGTATCTCGTACCACTACTAGTCATCTCCTATCGTGCTCCACTCACAAACAGAGCGAGGGAGAAACGACTGTCCGTATGTCTCGTATGAGCCCTAATATCTGCTACGTTATCTTTGTGGTCCTTAGACGCAATGTTTGTTGGCGACAGTAGAATCATCCGACAGTCAGCTTCAAATGCCGGTTTTCTAAGTTTTCTCAATAGTGTAACTCGAAAAGAAAGTCGCCACCCTCCCGGGATTCCCATTTGAGTTCCCAAAACGTCTTCGTAATACATGCGTGCTGTTCGAAACTAGCGGTAACAAATCTAGACGCCAGCTTGTCAATTACTTCGATGCCTTTGTTTAATCCGACCTGGTGGAGATCCTAAAAACTCAAACAGTACTCAAGAATAGGCCCACTAGCGTCCTACATGAGGTTTCCTTTACATATGAACCACACATCCCTAAAATTCTCCCAATAAACCGAAGTCGACCATTCATCTTCCCTACCACAGTCCTCACGTTCTCATTCCACTTCGTATAGCTTTGCAACGTGACGTCCTGATTTTTAAAAGACATCCTGTGGCAAGCAGTACATTGCTAATACTGTGTTCGAGGATTACCGGTTTGTTTTTCCTACTCATCTGCATTAACTTACATTCTCTCACATTTAGAGCTAGCTGCCGTTCATCACACCAACTAAAACTTTTGTCTAAGTCATCTTGCATCTTCCTACAGTGACTCAACTTTGACACCTTACCGTACACCACAGCATTATTTGCAAACAACCGCCGATCGTTGCCCACCCGGTCCACGAAATCGTTGATGTATATATAGAATAATAGGGGTCCTACCACACTTCCCAGGCGAACTCCTGACGAGACCCTTGTCCCTGATGAGCACTCGCCGTCGAGGACAACATACTGGGTTCTATTACTTAAGAAGTCTTCAAGCCACACACGTATCTGTGAATTTACTCCATATGCTCGTACCTTCGTTAGCAGCCTGCTATGAGGCACTGTGTCAAATGCCTTTCAGGAATCTAAAAATATGCCATGTGCCTGTTGCCCTTCGTTCATAGTTCGCTGTACATCATGTGAGAAAAGGTCAAGCAGTGTTTCGCAAGCGCGATGCTTTCTAAAACCATGCCGGTTCGTGGACATAAGCTTCTCAGCCTCAAGAAACTTTATTATGTTCAAACTGAGAAAATGTTCCTAGAATTAGGCAGCAAACTGAAGTTAGGGATATCTGTCTCTAATTGTCGTTCTTTTACCCTTCTTATCTACAGGAGTCACGTGATTGTCTCTCCACTGGTTTTTAACCCGATGTTTTGGAACATAGTTCAGATCTTTGTACCTGTGAGAACAGTTCCCGTTACGCTTTACCACAACACATAATCCCATAACTTTCGGCACAACTGTTGACTATCATTTAAACCATTTGCGCTCGCACATCCGTCATTTGCAAATGCGGTATAATCGCTTACATTGTTCGACACCATTTTGATTTCTGATGGCACATTATGATTGGGATCCGACTCGACATTTTTATGGTCTCCCAGCAATCTTACCAATACTACGATACCGTCGAACACAATTTCACGCAAGAACTTGGACTGTTTTGGTCACCGTATTGGAGGTTTTCGTCGTAGACTTTACGAAATTTCGTTTAATTGAACGACTACCGTCACAACCTCAAGTCCTATTACGCAAAGCCACGTATAGCCGAATCCTCTGATGTTATCAATTTTCGATCTCTTGACGCAACAAACTAATATTTCCACTACAGTAATTGCTTTATTATTATGTAATGACGCATGTGATCTACTTTACTTTCGTTCCTTTCACTTTACAATGCGCTGAACTCTCACGTTTAACCAAACTGTTAGTGTATATAATGCACATTTGAAGGGCCAGGGGAATGAACCAGGTAAGTCAGTTTTTATAAAACTCGAGGAAAAGCTCTTTTAATGTTTGAACTGTGATTACACTAGTATGTAAGAGCATACAACACTTTTTTATTTCATAAATTAAACATCCTGGGTAGATCGAATGCGGAAACAGCGTTACAGGCATCCAGAGTGTTCCCAGGGTGATGTAATTCCCAAAACGCAGTCAGATGTCACTGTGCAAGGGGAAAGAAACAAGTAAGCCAAGCGGAACAGACGCAGTTATTCCATAATAATAACGAATAAACGTATTTAAGGTTGTGATAATTCAGCGGCGGTACTCATATCGCGTATATTTTAGCTGTATGGCAGCCGACTGAAGAGCTTCACAGCACAAAGACGGAAAAACTTAATCTGTCTTGGAAAATCTCTATATCTTAGTCTGGGAACTGGTAGCAGATAAGAACGGACTTTTTACAGTTAGTTTACAGCAAACAGAAGATAACTGCAAACGTATTGTGCACTATACAAATAAGGAATTCTGAAGTTAAACATATAATATGCAGGTATGGACAGTTCAAAGTGTCGATCCATTGGTTGACACTGTCATGGTGTCCTTATGACGCCAGTTTTCATTCCTCAGTGATAAGTGATTTGATATTTAACCATAGAACAGTGCCTGGATTCAGATGATGTTATGTTAACATACTGCATTTTGAAACGGCATTTTGCAGCGTAGTATGGGCTCAACAGAATTTTCCATTTCCTGATTAACAATGGCCACAGTCAAAGGAAATGGAGAACAATTGGATGTTTTGAGCCCTACTTTTAACTTCTCCAGCGCTTCATTAGCACCACTGCGTTCCATAATCCATCGTTCTATCGGGCCATGATCAGAGAGCGTAATTTCGATCTTCTTTAGGCTAATAATTTGAATGAGGGTTACAGAATGAGTAAAGGGGAAGACAGTGTGGTATTTACACTGAAGCGCCGAAGAAACTGGTACAGGCACGTGTATTCTAGTACAGAGATATGTAAAAAGACAGAATACAGCACTGGGGTCGGTAACGCATAGAGAAGTGTCTGGCGCAGTTGTTAGATCGGTCACTGCTGCTAGAATGGCAAGTTATCAAAATTTAATTGAGTTCAAACCTGGCGCACAAGCGATGGGACAGTATCTCAGAGGTAGCGATGAAATGGGGATTTTCCCGTGCGACCACTTCATGAGTGTACCCTAAATATCAGGAATCAGGTGAAACATCAAATCTGCGACATCGCTGCGGCCGGAAAAAGATCCTGCAAGAACGCGGCCAACATTGCAGTAGAAGAAACTTTATTGATAGTACCGAAGATGAAAAACTGCTCATAGCTCTTAATGTATTTATATTATAGTCAATTTTTGCTAGACTTTTTTGCCTCGAATGATAGTTTCTGTCATACCCCTTGTAGGGAAGCAGCCTACTCACGCTGTAGTAAATTCACATCAGTTTCCATTGTGTGCCAGCCAGTCTGCTGTAACTAGCTCTGACGTCATAAATGTTGCGCAATACCTTAAAAATCAAGCAAATGACCTAAAACTTTTCTAGCATGTCAGGAATAATACTAAATTAATGTGTGTTAAATATCAGTTCGATAACTTCAGTCATTTTCGAAATTTGGACGTTTTTCTGAAAAAATCATTGGCGCAACAGAAAAGAGCTAGAGACTTCAAAATTTATATTTAGATTCATCTTTCATAATGATTTAATAAAAATAGTACTTTGGATTTCACAAATTAAGATTTTAGTGGAAATTCATGATTTTCTGGTTTTCGTCTCAAAACTGAAGGAAGCAAGATAGATTAAGTAGGCTAATAAATAAGGCTAGGATGTTTAGATTTAAATAGGTTGGAGGTCGGCTATGATTATGAAGATGTGTAAAGTTTCTTTTTAATACCTATAAAATTATAGCGATAGCGGATCTCAAAAGAGCCAGTTCAGAGCTCATCTACTGCGTGCAGTGTAATTTAATTAATTCTCTCGCCCAAAGTATTTAACTTAGCCACGTCAAAATTTTATTATCAACACTTACCTGCGTGCTGAATGCACGTTTAAATTAAAAGCTTCATCGGCCATAAGCAAAAGAAGCTATAAATTATTATGTAACTTGAAGTGGTGCGTTACTAGCCCAGGGGCTAGTCGAGAGAGCCGATTTGATCAGGCGTTCCCTTAGCCGTCCGCACCGCGGCTTTATATATAAGGACGCTACGCAAGAAGGCAAGGCCCCAGTTCTCTCCAGACGCTGAATGACACGCCATCTGTGTCGGTAGTCGCGTCGCATCAGTGTATCTGCTACAAACAGCCTCGGGTGCCGTATTAAGTTACTAGAGATACGCGGAACCATGAAAACATTATATGTGAAGTGTTAATTCTGGAATGATTTTCATTATCTAGCTTCAGTTTGCGTATTGTCGTATTTTCACGTGCCGTCGCGAGACAGACATTCTACCAAATATTTAGCGTGGCATTTGATGAAATATTTTCATCAAATTATGGCGAGCATTCTTTTAACATTTAGTTCGGACATTTATAGTTGCATCAGTGCATTAGACTCTGAACTGCTCTGTTAGTTAGGTTGTAGGGATACTTGTGTTTTTTATCAGTGAATTTCAGAATATACTCAACTATTTTGGAAAACCGTTTTTGATTAGAAATCCCGGACAATCTCCTAATTCCTCAGAGCTATAAGCTGCAGCTATAATGGTATCTCAATTGAAGTGGGCACTAGGATCTCTAAATACTGGCTCCATGTTTTATTAAATCACTTTCTGGGTGCCAAGAAGTAAATAGAGCCAGTGTTGAGAACGGCGAAAGAAAGCATTAACAACATTCTAAAAGCCAGAAACTGATTCTACATGCAAGTGTATATCCAGCAATCAGATTTTTTATTATTTTTCCGAACTTATCCGCCGCCCCACACCCTGAACACTGATCACTCCTCCTGGGACACCGTGTATGGAGCTCCGCAATGTCTTCATCCAAGGCATGTGTGATGACGTGAAGAATGATGATCTCACTTCATTTGCCCCATTTTTCGCAATGCGTTCAGCGTAAATAATAAAAAAAAGATTCGCCTGTTGTAAGAACGCGGATATCGAAAATCGCCGCTTAAAGTAAACGTCATTTGTTACTACATTTGGCAGGGATACATTTTTTGCAAAGTATATGCAGATAGCCACCTTCTTTTTGTGTTACCTTGCCTCCAAATTACTAGTGGGAGAGATTTCGACAGAATTCTGTTAGCTCTGCACTCTAGTGGCCAGATGAGTCGCCACTGACTTGCGTGTTTCATCCTCGTGAAGAATTGACTTACCTAGTCTTTCCTCTTACAGTAAAACTTTAAATGGTCATATCTCTGGATTCACTGGGGTTTTTTTTTTCAGTTTAAGCCTCTCAACAGATTCATATGATCAGTCTGAATCTAGCTGTAGCAGTGACTCAATTTCGAAAACAAAAGGACTTATCAGATTTTTTTTTCCCGTGACCCTTCATTTCTGGACTGAAACTGTCGCTTGCTCGGCTGATCGGCTGCCCAACGTAACGTAAATTCTGCCCTCACCACAAATTATTTACAGAAGTGTACAATCCAGTTTGAGCTAACTGAGTGTAAACCTATGTCTTACACTCTAATCACAGTTTTGCATAACTTTGAGAATATACAACTCAAACTGAAATTTATTAAGGATATCGACTATTTCTTTCCAAAGCGTACCGTGGATACTAAGTTCGATCGTAATCTGCAACACACACATATATTTCCCTTCGTTGCCTACCTTAGATATCGTCCAAGTAACATGGTTCTACCCCCCAAACCTATACTGGGTTTGTTAGAAGACTGACTGTGAACTGGTACTGACATACCATATGACAATCCCTCTAAAATAAATGTTAAACTAAGATATACGAATGCTAGCTCTGAAGGAGAAAAATTTAATCTTCTTGAAATTTACTTTAAGACTGAAGTTACCCGAAAGCAAGACAGATACAAGATCTACAATTCTTACGTAGTCCCAACACTGAATAATATCACTTAAAATAATAATTAATAACAGTAGAAGTGTTTCAAGCAAACTTACCATTCATAAGCAAAGACAACAACATATGAAATTATAGCTTCTTGAGCTAGAGAATCTTTTATGAGCTTTTACGACCGTCAGGAGATTGTGGTCCTATAGAGGGTTACTCAAAAAGAAGGGAAAGATTCCAGTAATTATTGCTTTCAAATTACAAAGGACAGAAACACTATTCCAAAGTTCCTGGAAATGAGAAAAGTTCAAATGCATTCAATGTCAGGACCAGTTGTTACTAGACAAATATCAAAACGGTGGCTCATTTCCTGCCACACACGAAGCAACTGGTCTCTCGTTATGGAATTCACAGCTTCAACAATGCCATGTCACAAACTTTCAAGAGTGTTAGGCATAGGAGGAATAAAAACACTGTCTTTTACGTAACCCCACAGATAAAAGTCACAAACTGTCATGTCTGAGGACCTGCGAGGCCGCCTGCGATGCAGTTCATCTTGTGCTCCTCCCCTTCCAACACAACGTCATTGAATGGTGTCATTCAGGTAACATCGGACGCGCTTAGAGAATTGAGATGAAAATGTACTCTTTTGTGCTATACCACCATGAGGAAGAATACAAAGTGTACAATTTTCTATCTGAGTTACGTGATTGCAAGTAGTCATGTCCTCCTCCTCCTCATATAATAAAATTTTTCCGAACTTTTATGTCTTCACCATCATGTGTAATTAACAATGTGCTCATATAACTACTTGAAGTCCGCCGAAAGTGACTGAGTATCACAAGAGCTCCATAGAGAGTACCATAAAACAGCAACAACAACTGTAATAATAATAATAAATATCTGCTGTTTACCTTGTAGATAAGAGTAACTGTTTCCTTTTTGGCAATTAAATTGCAGTTGCGAGGTGCCGGGGTGGAGAAGAGTTTGTACCTCTTTAATTCTGACGAATTTTACATGAGAACTGGACATGCACTCGACCCCTTCCTTAATACCACCTAATTGATTATGTGCGCAACGGTAACGGAAGAAAATGAAGAAAATGATGGTGAACCCAGCTGGTTGGTAAAATAAGGAGTGCACACTCACAATAATTTAGTAAAAATCGCAATCTACTCAGAAAAAAAAGAACTTTATCATAATAAACAGCAGGAAATGGGAAACTGCATATATCTACGAAATGATATGCGGATTAAATATTACAATGAGATTATACATCAGAACATAAATGTACATGATTATCGACAGAAACAGTGGGTTAAAGGATAAACTGAAATATTATGAGAATAAGAGCTGGCTCAAGAATAAGGGGCTCCTACTCTCTGTGATGCAAACGATTGACGATAATGACTGGAGGTCCTAATGAATCAAATATTAATCTCCCGACTATATAGCAAAATCGCAATTAGTAGTGAGAGCTCAAATGGGATGACATGGAGAAACAAGTAAGGTGGACTTGTAGCAAAGCGAGCGCGCGTGCTGCTGATGGATTCAGTATAAAATTGATGAGGTCCTACAATGCCAGAGCCGCAAAATACAGTACCAGTACTGAAATCTGCAGCACGTCGTCGGTAGGCAGCGTCCTGATGATGTAGGCGCCGACTTCTACCGTGCAGCAACTCAGTGTCAACCCCTGGCGTCGAAGGCTGTCCAAGAATTCTAAGTTCTTCCGAAAATGAGCGACCAAGTCGCAAGATCGTCCGACTCCGAGGAAGATCACATCCTGCGCAACTAAGAGCGAAGCCAACATTGCTCTACTCCCTACTCTCCTCGGAAACTGCGAATCAGCATTCAGTTCTGATTCCAAAATTCCTCCACACTGTCTCAGAACATCATTCGCTCCAATAGCGACTGTTCCCTCCAACTTCGAGCAGGGATTTATGACGTCAACTAGCCTCAGTTTAAGTTGAGCAGTCATGCCTCTGCCATTCAGCTGAGGGCAATGAACTTACCGTTTGACCGGCTACTGAAACAACCTGCCTAGACCACCATCCATCCAGTGCCAGACAGTCGCACTCAGCAGGGCACAGTCCACAAGTTTTCTCCGAATCAAGAGGACAATGCAGTCAGTCGAAGCCAGGAATCTTCGTTCCGGACGCGCCGGAACGGTAAACACACAAACTGCGGCGACACTCAGACGTCTCGCAGGTCGTTTCGCCCTGCATACAAAATGTGAAATTCGACCGATGTCAGTCGTTCCGCCAGGCACTTAAGCCTATTGTATGAACCCCTCAGAATTCAGGCAAGTGCAGCTCCCAACCGGAAACGCAGTGTGCCGCTTCCTACGATGCTCGCCTCGCCCAGGCCACCCACGGAAGTAAAACAACATGTTTAGGAATCAAGTGAAAAGTATTTTTTGGGCTCTCAGTACAAATACTCTCATTATGATAACCTTATTCGGTCTGTTACTACCGTGCAATGACATAGAACATTAATAAAATTGATAAAAATGAGAGGAGACATGCAAAAGAGGGCATGGAACCTCTCGCAGTTTCGAAAGACATAACATTTATTGTGAAACTTCCTGGCAGATTAAAACTGTGTACCGGATCGAGACTCGAACTCGGGACCTTTGCCTTTCGCGGGCAAGTGCTCTACCGACTGAGCTACCCAAGCACGACTCACGCCCCGTCCTCACAGCTTTAGTTCTGCCAGTATCTCGTCTCCTACCTTCCAAACTTTACAGAAGCTCTCCTGCGAACCCTGCAGAACTAGCACTCCTGAAAGAAAGGATATTGTGGAGACATGGCTTAGCCACAGTCTGGGGGAAGTTTCCAGAATGAGATTTTCACTCTGCAGTGGAGTGTACGCTGATATGAAACTTCCTGGCAGATTAAAACTGTGTGCCGGACCGAGACTCGAACTCCTACCTTTCCCGAGTGCTAGTTCTGCAGGGTTCGCAGGAGAGCTTCTGTAAAGTTTGGAAGGTAGGAGTTTCTTATCAGCGTGCACTCCGCTGCAGAGTGAAAATCTTATTCTGGAAACATTTATTGTAAGCTCCAGACTAAATAGCATTGCTGTAGAAATAGAGGAAGAAGTAATGCAAATATAAACAACTGTAATTGCAGTGTAGTCCGAACAAGACACAGCTAGGGAAAAAGCACCACAAGCGCAAAGGTGCGAGCTGGTGCCAGTGCCATAGAGACTGGCCACTTGCACAAGTTCCACCAGGGTCACGGGCTGTGTTGAGGATGAAAATATTGACTTCACCTCGGTCAATTGCCGGCCGAGTACAATCCGCCAATGACTGGACGACAACGGACAGAAGCCTTTTCGGGAGATGAAAGAGCAGCCCCAGCCCACTTGGTTATAGGTCATCGTCCAGGGCTGACTTAGGCAGGGAACATCGTTTAATGAACTCTTAGAAGTGAACAGATAATTGTTATAAATTGCGTTTGCTATTTACTGTGAAGTTTGCCTACGATTATTTGCATTTAGCCATTGAGGGCCTTTTTTGTGTTATATTACAAACAGTTCTGCAGACTTCATATTTCACCTAGTCACAAATATAAGTAAACTTTTTAACTAATTTCTATGACTTTGTTACTAATTTGTTGGAGTGTTGTAGAGCCTTCGTTCTCCTACCCTGTTACCTGATCCTGAAGCATTTCTGTGTAATGGTGGCAGGGAGAAATTGTCTTAGCGATGTACTTACTGCACCAGCAGCCGTTTCACGAACCCACAAACTAGGCCCACCGTAACTACAGTGGCAACTCGGCCTCCACAGCAGTAGCGACGAGATCTTTACAGAACTGTCGACGAGGGTTTACAAAAGTAATGGTTGCTGTTATTAGTTGTTATCTTTAACCGCACTACAGTATTTAAAGTCTCACATAAAACGCTTTACTTGATTGGTATTTGTTACGGCTTGCTGCTGCTTGTAACCGAATCCGTCGATTACACATGTGACCGATTCGCCTTTTTATTTTAAATGTCCGAATCGCATGAAGTCGAACAGTTTTTTAACTACGAACTTGACAATATTTAGTCATATTACCCACAAATATTGGTTACAGTGGAATTAACAATGGGCAGAATAATTTTTATATCTCTCCATAAGTAAAAAGTGTGGCGTTGGCCGCACTGCGGGAAGTGAATCCATTTCGCGGTCGGGTTCAGACAGCCCGCGTGTATACCGCTATCTCCCCGGTATGTGTTACCTAACAGAATACTGTTATTAGTAAGGTACCTATTTATGATTTAAATTTCGCTCCCAAGCTAGGTGTGAATGATGGGGTTCGTTTTCAGGACTGGTAAACCACAAAAGTTATTACACATCTGATATGGCCAACCTGGATTTGGTCTTATTCGCACCCCAGTTGCAAACAGCTTGCAGTCATGTAGCCTTACCTTACGACAGCTCCACTGAAATAAAACTACATCAACAAAGATTGTTTTGGTCGCCAGCTGTGAAGGAGTAATTTCAATATTTTCTTTCAGTTTATGCTTTTAAATCTGCCAGAAGTAAATTTACGTCAATGACTTTTGTGGCAACAATTTTAATTGGAAACAAGATGGAGGCAGGCAGTGATATTCTTACATTCCTAATGGCTACCATCTTCACTGTGAACAATCAAGATAAAGTTAAAATTCTGATAAAGCAAATTTTACGGTAAGAAATACCATAAAATTGTACTTTACATGGATATATCAAAGTGAGCAAAATTTTTGTCTCTTCAGAGTAAACAATTATTCTTGGAAGATACTTTTATACCACACTGAAAGATTGTCGCAACAGAAAAATTACTTAACTAAAATATTTTGACCGTAAAGAATGACACAAAATCTACATTTAAAAAAATGGGACAGGGAGCTTTGGATCGGTATATTACTTTGGAAGAATAATATTAACAAATACTTTTAACGAAACTATATTAAAACTGAGGTAAACTAAGATATTGACTATAAAATCTCAGTAAACTGCTAAATATGGCTAATACGAAAATGTCTTGCCTTGTTGGCTGACGTCTTATCACCGTTAAAATTATTGCTTGCTTTATTAAAATTTGGATAGCCTCTTCACATCTCCAGTGATTGAATTAATTTATAACTACCACACCCAAGCAGTAGCCATGTTAACTTGTTGTATCATCGGCTCCGTACTCCATCATACAAACCCAGTCAGGTATTCTTGCTTACTGAAAACGACATCAGGGACTATAAGCCACTGCCACAGCAAATATTAAGCACTTTCACACCGAATTTTTACTGTTTAACCCTCACATCGCCAGACGTGGCACGCCACGATACGTACACTGCCGAGCTGCAACTGCCTCTGGTTTTTCGCTCTTTTCCTCCCTTGCAGTTCCCGTGCTAAGGTCATTGAAGAGACTTGCGGTTGAATACCCACACTGGATTACGTACCTTTATGATTTCAATTTGTTTAAACCAGGTACATGTTCTAATACCCTTAGAGTGTTGCAGTCAGTACATTTATAACTTACATTCATTTCCATATTTTTCACAAAATACCCTCTTTTTCCAACGAACATTTATCACAGAAATAACACTTTCACGTCTTTACATAGTTGTTAAGATTTCCTTAACACGATACTTTCATGTAGTCGGTTTACATTTGATACATTTAAATGAATAAAATTTTTCAGGCATTTCAGTTTGAATTTAACTCTATCATCACATGTTTCCTACTTTCCTTAAGTTTTCTTTCGTGATCTGACTTTTCAGTCCCTTCGTAATGTCATCTTTACTTTTTTCTGTATGGTTATATTACTTGTAGCTCTTCAGCATATATAGTCCAAACTTTTTATGACTCCTACTTTCTCAGTCAATCCCATCGTTCGTTTCTAAACAGAACTTTACTGAGAACTACCTTTTCGAACACAAAAGCTGTTTGTTGCTTGTCAGCCGTTTTAAAATCCACGTTGTACCACCTTACTGTTGTCTACGCTTTTTCTCATGCTTAAAATAGAGGTCACCTTGACGTTTGAAATGATTCTTCATTTCGACAATCGTAGTACACTTATTATACACTGTCTCAAATGTATGTATGGGATTTCTATGTCAGTAGATGGGAGAAATGCGTCAGAATGTTCCCTCAGTGAAACGTATAGCTACTATATACAACGTAATTCTTTGTTTTATGATTACTCGTTAGTTCCAGGCCTGCGCACTGAAACAGCTCACGTAGTACAGTGACAAGTTGGAAGTGTCCTGTTTAGTTATTCGTATCCGAAGTGACGGACATTTACAGCCACCTCACGCTGTACATATCCGTGCAAACACTTCCTCTGAATGTAATGATCCAAGTGTTTGCATAGAGATTGAGGCCGACTAAAAACCGTAGAAACTTGGAGGATAGGTGTTACTCTGAAGTCGTAAATGTACTCTAAAAGTAGTTTTAGAAACTTCGAAATATATCTCAAGGGCCTTTACCTTTTCTAAATGCCCCGTGTGCATGCAGTATGCAGCAGTGGGTGACAGCACACCGCACTTACCGCCACTGTCGCTTTAACAGACCTATTGCCACTACCACGCGGTTAAGTAACTTCTCAACTGTCACTAAGAGACTGAGTGCACCTCGTGCCATTCCTCACACCAATGAAAAATCCCTGGCAGTACCGAGAATTGGATCCAGGTCCTGTGCGTAATAATCAGTCACGCTGACCACTCAGTTACAGAGACAGACTTGTTTTTACAAACTGAAATACAATTTAACATCTCTTATTTTGAAAGATTTTCTCGAAAGTTTCAACTACTTATACAGGATCTCACTCTGTGTATGTTATGTTACTCATCCACTGTTTAAGTAATATTGTGCCAATGCATACAAGGTATCTAAATGCTCTTACGTTTTGACATAACGCTTTTTGTTATTATACTACACTCCTGGAAATTGAAATAAGATCACTGTGAATTAATTGTCCCAGGAAGGGGAAACTTTATTGACACATTCCTGGGGTCAGATACATCACATGATCACACTGACAGAACCACAGGCACATAGACACAGGCAACAGAGCATGCACAATGTCGGCACTAGTACAGTGTATATCCACCTTTCGCAGCAATGCAGGCTGCTATTCTCCCATGGAGACGATCGTAGAGATGCTGGATGTAGTCCTGTGGAACGGCTTGCCATGCCATTTCCACCTGGCGCCTCAGTTGGACCAGCGTTCGTGCTGGACGTGCAGACCGCGTGAGACGACGCTTCATCCAGTCCCAAACATGCTCAATGGGGGACAGATCCGGACATCTTGCTGGCCAGGGTAGTTGACTTACACCTTCTAGAGCACGTTGGGTGGCACGGGATACATGCGGACGTGCATTGTCCTGTTGGAACAGCAAGTTCCCTTGCCGGTCTAGGAATGGTAGAACGATGGGTTCGATGACGGTTTGGATGTACCGTGCACTATTCAGTGTCCCCTCGACGATCACCAGTGGTGTACGGCCAGTGTAGGAGATCGCTCCCCACACCATGATGCCGGGTGTTGGCCCTGTGTGCCTCGGTCGTATGCAGTCCTGATTGTGGCGCTCACCTGCACGGCGCCAAACACGCATACGACCATCATTGGCACCAAGGCAGAAGCGACTCTCATCGCTGAAGACGACACGTCTCCATTCGTCCCTCCATTCACGCCTGTCGCGACACCACTGGAGGCGGGCTGCACGATGTTGGGGCGTGAGCGGAAGACGGCCTAACGGTGTGCGGGAGCGTAGCCCAGCTTCATGGAGACGGTTGCGAATGGTCCTCGCCGATACCCCAGGAGCAACAGTGTCCCTAATTTGCTGGGAAGTGGCGGTGCGGTCCCCTACGGCACTGCGTAGGATCCTACGGTCTTGGCGTGCATCCGTGCGTCGCTGCGGTCCGGTCCCAGGTCGACGGGCACGTGCACCTTCCGCCGACCACTGGCGACAACATCGATGTACTGTGGAGACCTCACGACCCACGTGTTGAGCAATTCGGCGGTACGTCCACCCGGCCTCCCGCATGCCCACTATACGCCCTCGCTCAAAGTCCGTCAACTGCACATACGGTTCACGTCCACGCTGTCGCGGCATGCTACCAGTGTTAAAGACTGCGATGGAGCTCCGTATGCCACGGCAAACTGGCTGACACTGACGGCGGCGGTGCACAAATGCTGCGCAGCTAGAGCCATTCGACGGCCAACACCGCGGTCCCTGGTGTGTCCGCTGTGCCGTGCGTGTGATCATTGCTTGTACAGCCCTCTCGCAGTGTCCGGAGCAAGTATGGTGGGTCTGACACACCGGTGTCAATGTGTTCTTTTTTCCATTTCCAGGAGTGTATATGTAGGTGGGTAACAAGACTTCAACGTGAGTAATATTTCATAAATAAATCAAGCGAGCGAAGCAACAAAAGACATATTTTCGTTAAATACAAGTCCTTTGATTTATTATCTTATGTAACACCGTTTCATGCAGCTATGCCATTATCTTGTCCACAGTTGTTGCTGCAAGCCTTGTCACATCTGTGCTAAGATACGACATGAATAGTTAAGTGAATCAATAATATACTACCACTGCAAGCCATAACAATAAACATTCTTTTCTTTGAATGGATTAAGGTTATGGGTGGCGAAATGTAAGTCTTTGGATACTGTTCTGCAAGACTGATATTTTTCAGTGCAGTACGCAATTTTCTGGCATTTTAGTGAGATGTTTTGTGAAACGTGTTATAACAAGAGGTTTTATCTTTACAGTAGTATGCAGAAATTTTGTTCTTAAACTACACTCCTGGAAATGGAAAAAAGAACACATTGACACCGGTGTGTCAGACCCACCATACTTGCTCCGGACACTGCGAGAGGGCTGTACAAGCAATGATCACATGCACGGCACAGCGGACACACCAGGAACCGCGGTGTTGGCCGTCGAATGGCGCTAGCTGCGCAGCATTTGTGCACCGCCGCCGTCAGTGTCAGCCAGTTTGCCGTGGCATACGGAGCTCCATCGCAGTCTTTAACACTGGTAGCATGCCGCGACAGCGTGGACGTGAACCGTATGTGCAGTTGACGGACTTTGAGCGAGGGCGTATAGTGGGCATGAGGGAGGCCGGGTGGACGTACCGCCGAATTGCTCAACACGTGGGGCGTGAGGTCTCCACAGTACATCGATGTTGTCGCCAGTGGTCGGCGGAAGGTGCACGTGCCCGTCGACCAGGGACCGGACCGCAGCGACGCACGGATGCACGCCAAGACCGTAGGATCCTACGCAGTGCCGTAGGGGACCGCACCGCCACTTCCCAGCAAATTAGGGACACTGTTGCTCCTGGGGTATCGGCGAGAACCATTCGCAACCGTCTCCATGAAGCTGGGCTACGCTCCCGCACACCGTTAGGCCGTCTTCCGCTCACGCCCCAACATCGTGCAGCCCGCCTCCAGTGGTGTCGCGACAGGCGTGAATGGAGGGACGAATAGAGACGTGTCGTCTTCAGCGATGAGAGTCGCTTCTGCCTTGGTGCCAATGATGGTCGTATGCGTTTTTGGCCCCGTGCAGGTGAGCGCCACAATCAGGACTGCATACGACCGAGGCACACAGGGCCAACACCCGGCATCATGGTGTGGGGAGCGATCTCCTACACTGGCCGTACACCACTGGTGATCGTCGAGGGGACACTCAATAGTGCACGGTACATCCAAACCGTCATCGAACCCATCGTTCTACCATTCCTAGACCGGCAAGGGAACTTGCTGTTCCAACAGGACAATGCACGTCCGCATGTATCCCGTGCCACCCAACGTGCTCTAGAAGGCGTAAGTCAACTACCCTGGCCAGCAAGATCTCCGGATCTGTCCCCCATTGAGCATGTTTGGGACTGGATGAAGCGTCGTCTCACGCGGTCTGCACGTCCAGCACGAACGCTGGTCCAACTGAGGCGCCAGGTGGAAATGGCATGGCAAGCCGTTCCACAGGACTACATCCAGCATCTCTACGATCGTCTCCATGGGAGAATAGCAGCCTGCATTGCTGCGAAAGGTGGATATACACTGTACTAGTGCCGACATTGTGCATGCTCTGTTGCCTGTGTCTATGTGCCTGTGGTTCTGTCGGTGTGATCATGTGATGTATCTGACCCCAGGAATGTGTCAATAAAGTTTCCCCTTCCTGGGACAATGAATTCACGATGTTCTTATTTCAATTTACAGGGGTGTATATTCTGATCTATGTGGTTTGATAAAGTTTTTGAATGAGTATTCCTTTCAAATCTAAATGCAGTGACTGCATATAACAGGCATCATCCCAAGTGCAAGGCTTTTAGCTATAAGCTGAATGCATGTACACTATGTGATCAAAAGTAGCCGGACACCCCCAAAAACACACGTTTTTCATATTTGGTGCATTGTGCTGCCATCTACTGCCACGTACTCCATATCAGCGACCTCAGTAGTCATTAGACATTGTAAGAGCAGAATGGGACACTCCTTGGAACTCACGGACTTCGAACATGGTCAGATGATTGGTTGTTACTTGTGTCATACGTCTATACACGAGATTCCCACACTTCTAAACGTCCCTAAGTCCACTGTTTCCGATGTGATGGTGAAGAGGAAATTAAAAGGACACGTACAGCACAAAAGCGTACAGGCCGACCTTGTCTATTTACTGACAGAGACCGTCGACAGTTGAAGAGGGTCGTTATGTGTAGTAGGCAGACATCTGTCCAGACCATCACACAGGAATTCCAAACTGCATCAGGATCCACTGCAAGTACTACGACAGTTAGGCGGGAGGTGAGAAAATTTGGCTTTGAAGGTCGAGCGGCTGCTCACAAGCCACACACCACGCCGGTAAATGCCAAACAACGCCTCGCTTGGTGTAAGGAGCGCAAACATTGAGCGACTGAACAATGGAAAAACGTTGTGTAGAGTGACGAATTACACTACACCAGGTGGCGATTCGATGGTAGAGTGTGGGTATGGCGAATGCCCGGTGAACGTCATCTGCCAGCGTGTGAGGTACCAACAGTAAAATTCGGAGGCGGTGGTGTAATGTATGGTAATGTTGTTCGTGGAGGGGGCTTGCACCCCTTGTTGTTTTGAGTGACACAATCGCAGCACAAGGCTACATTGCTGTTTTAAGCACCTTCTTGCTTCCTGCTGTTGAAGAGCAATTCGTGGTGGCGATTGCATCTTTCAACACGATAGAGCACCTGTTCATAATATACGGCCTGTGGCGGAGTGATTACACGACAATAACGTCACTATAATGGACTGACCTGCTCAGGGTCCTGACCTGAGTCCTAGAGAACACCTTCGGGATATTTTGGAACGCCAACTTCGTGCCAGGCCACACCGATCGACATCGATACCTCTCCTCAGTGCAGCCCTCCGTGAAGAATGGGCTGCCATTCCCCAAGAAACCTTCCAGCACCTGATTGAACGTATGCCTCCAAGAGTGGAAACTGTCATCAAGGCTAAAGGAGGGCCAACACCATACTGAATTCCAGAATTGCCGATGGAGGGCGCCACGAACTTTAAAGTCATTTTAGGCCAGGTGTCCGGATACTTTTGATCACATAGTGTATTTTGGACAGGTTCTTGGTGACTGATTATCTACTGTTTAATGATTAAATATCTAGTTACGCAAAATAAATTTCCATTATGTCTACATTAAGTAAGCGTATGTGTACGCGACTATTTCGTTTTGAGTTTGTGGTCAGATCACATTTCTAATTTGTTTTCTGGAGCATAAATATTCACATATTACTGCACAGCTTAGTAACTGATGACTTAATTCAACTGCTCATGGTAGTATTTCCTTTTTATTATACAACACTCTCATTCTCTGTACTGTTTCCATCTCTTCGCTTTCTCCTCAGCGCTTAACACTGGAATATCGAGTGCAATATTTTGACTTAATGTGTTTCTCACTGCAATGAACGAGCATGAGATATCTCCTCGAAAACAGTTATATTCCATTAGATGCTGCTGCTCCTGCTGCTGCTGTGTGTGTGTGTGTGTGTGTGTGTGTGTGTGTGCGCGCGCCTGCATGCACCCACAAGCGTCGCGCCAGTCCTCTTCTGCCCCTCCATCACATCCCTTATCAGAGAGCGTGTGACGTCATAGGCATAGAGTTAAGCTGGCTACATATAGTATATATATCCTTCCCCTGAGCTAAAGCTGGCGTACACTTCCAACAGGCGACGAAAGACACGTGCAGAAAACACTAATTAGAAGTAGGGCTAAGATTACAGACAGGGGTGCCTGGAGATTTTCATGTCAGTAAGTGTGGAACATTATGTGCATACACGTGGTTTACAAATTTTCAAGACATTATCATGTGTTCATTATTTTCCCTATTACTTTTTAGATTGCACTTTTAGTACCTCTAGCAGGATAACAATAAAATTTGTGAGAAGATGTGGTGGAGCACTGCATTAGCCACTGATGACTGTTCAGCACATCATGCCGATATTTAGATTAAGACAATGAGCATGTAAAATTATTGCGTTATAGGATAGCCTCGATCAGCATAACTTGGCAATCCAACGGTGATACAAGTCACAGCCAAGGCGACATCTTCTTCGTGGGGGTTCAATGGTGTTGCCAAGTGTGTGAACAGTAATGTCGCACTGAGATAACTAGAGTGCTGGTGTCTGTTGTAAATGACTGTTGATTTTGTAGCAGAGTCATTCACAGCCCAGCAGTACCAACAGGACACAGAGGCTATGTCAGCCCCCACAGACTCAGTGACACAGCAGAGCAGGCCTGCGAAACCATTCCGCCAGCCGCCAGACTCCTGTCAGGAGGCAGCAGGTCACATCCCATGTGCAGTAGCCAACTACCAGCAATACTGTATGTGCATCTCTTGCCACTTGCCTTGGCTACCTGGCTAGTCATTTGTTGAAGAGGGCTACCACTGCAATGA
This sequence comes from Schistocerca piceifrons, assembly GCF_021461385.2. Classification (NCBI taxonomy): domain Eukaryota; kingdom Metazoa; phylum Arthropoda; class Insecta; order Orthoptera; family Acrididae; genus Schistocerca; species Schistocerca piceifrons. Next base: position 443,005,644 of record NC_060139.1, on the reverse strand, counting down.
TCTCACACCAGTGCTGTGGCTACCACATCATTGCTGCAGGCTGGCTGCTGAATGCAGACATTAACAAGGCAGGGCATCAGCACGTGTTACAGTCAGCTGGACAGATGCTGGCCACCAGCTGACCGACTACCAGCCCACTAATGTGGGGCAGGGGCCGGATTACCTCCAATATGCAACAGAAGTAATTTTGTTGTTGTTGTGGTCTTCTATCCAAAGACAGGTATGATACAGGTCTCCATGCTACTCTGTTCTGTGTGGGCCTCTTCATCTCTGAGTAATTACTATAACCTACATCCCTCTGCATCTGCTTGTTGCATTCATGTCTTGGTCTCCCTCTACGATTTTTACTAACCCCCCCCCCCCCTCCCCATGCTTCCCTTCAGTACTAAATTGGTTTTGGCTTGATGCCTCAGACAGTGTCGTGTCAACGATCCCTTCTCCTAGTCAGGTTGCACAACAAATTCCTCTTCTCCCCAATTCTATTCAGTACCTTCTCGTTAGGTACATGATCTACCCATGTAATCTTCAGCATTCTTCTGTAGCACCACATTTCAAAAGCTTTTATTCTCTTCTTGTCTAAACTGTTTATCATCCATGTTTCACTTTCACAGATGGCTTCACTCCATACAAATACTTTCAGGAAGGACATCCTGACCCATGAATATATACTTGACGTTAACGAATTCTCTTCCTCAGAAACACTTTTCTTGCCATTGCCAGTCTACAGTTTATATCCTCTCTACTTCGACCATCGGCACTTATTTTGCTTCCCAAATAGCAAAACTCATCTACTACTTAAAGTGTCTCATTTCCTAATCCAATTCTCTCAACATCAAGTGATTTAATTCGACTACATTGCATTATCCTCGTTTCAATTTTGTTGATGTTCATCTTCTATCCTCTTTTTAAGACACTGTGCATTCTGTTCAATTGCTCTTCCAAGTCCGTTGCTGTCTGTTACAGAATTACAATGTAATCAGCATACCTCTATGTTCCTGTTTCTTCTCCCTGGACTTTAATTCCTACTTCAAATTTTTCTTTTATTTCCTTTTCTGCTTGCTCAACATACAGATTGAATAACATCAACGATAGGCTACAACCCTGTCTCACTCCCTTCTCAACCACTGCTTCCCTGTCATGCCCCTCAACTCTTATAACCACCGTATGGTTTCTGTACAAATTGTAAATAGCCTTTCTGTCTCTGCACTTTACCCAAGACACCTTTAGAATTTAAAAGAGTGTTCCATTCACAGTTGTCAAAAGCTTCCTCTAACTTTACTAATGCTATAAACGTAGATTTGCCTTTCCTTAGCCTATCTTCTATGAGAAGTCGTAGGGTCAGTATCAGCCGGAAATGAAGTGCTAATTTTGACAGCCCTTTCACCCTGGGCCTCACTGGCCTGCCATTTATCCTCACCCCTCAGCCATTCAGCCTCCTGAAAACCTAGCTGCCCCATACTGCCTTTGGGGTCGGCTATAATGTGCTGTCGGAAGTGCTGACGCCGCCTCAGTGGCCAACAGATGGAGCGGCGTCCACACAGTGCGATGTCTGGACCATAATCTGGTTATGAACACCGTGGCATGAGTGGAGAAACTGTTTGTTACGTTTTACGTGTGTGATAGACGTGGAATCTAAGAGGGAGTGTCACCTAACTTGAGGGTTTGTTGTGCATAGACCATGACAATGGTTGATGTGTCTGAATTTCGTGGCAACTGTAAAGATCAGAGCTTAGAGCTTGTGAGGTGTTCAGGGATTACTCTGCTAATGCATTCTGTGCTATGTGCTGAATCTGTAGCTGTGACTAGTTTTACATGCTATCATTTCGGTGATGTCGCAAAGTAGTGTAAAGAATTTACACTACTGGCCATTAAAATTGCCACAGACGCGAAATTTAACCGACAGGAAGAAGATCCTGTGATATTAGCTTTTCAGAGCATTCACACAAGGCTGGCACCGGTGGCGTCACCTACAACGTGCTGACATGAGCAAAGTTTTCAACCGATTTCTCATAGACAAACAGCAGTTGACCGGCGTTGCCTAGTGAAACGTTGTTGTGATGCCTCGTGTAAGGAGGAGAAATGCGTACCATCACGTTTCCCACTGTGATAGAGGTCCGATTGTAGCCTATCGCGATTGCGGTTCATCGTGTCGCGACATTGCTGCTCGCGTTGGTCGAGATCCAATGACTATTAGCAGAATATGGAACCGCTGGATTCAGGAGGGCAATACGGAACTTCGTGCTGAATCCCAACGGCCTCGTATCACTATCAGTCGAGATGACAGGCATCTTATCCGCATGGCTGTAACGGATCGTGCAGCCACGTCTCGATCCCTGAGTCAACAGATGGGGACGTTTGCAAGACTACAACCATCTGCACGAACAGTTCGACTACGTTTGGAGCAGCATTGACTATCAGCTCGGAGACCGTGGCTGCGGTTACCCTAGACGCTCCATCACATACAGGAGCGCCTGCGATGGTGTACTCAACGACGAACCTGGGTGCACGAATGGCAAAACGTCATTTTTTCGGATGAGTCCAGGTTCTGTTTACAGCATCATGATGGTCGCATCCGTGTTTGGCGACATCGCGGTGAACGCACAAAAGAAGCGTGTATTCGTCCTTGTCATACTGGTGTATCACCCGGCATGATGGTATGGGGTGCCATTGGTTACTACACTTCTCGGTCACCTCCTGTTCGCATTGACGGCAATATGAACAGTGGACGTTACATTTCAGATGTGTTACGACCCGTGGCTCTACCCTTCATTCGATCCCTGCGAAACCCTACATTTCAGCAGGATAATGCATTACCGCATGTTGCATGTCCTGTACGGGCCTTTCTGGATACAGAAAATGTTCGACTGCTGCCCTGGCCAGCACATTCTCCAGATCTCTCACCAACTGAAAACGTCTGGTCAATGGTGGCCGAGCAACTGGCTCGTCACAATACGCAAGTTGCTACTCTTGATAAACTGTGGTATCGTGTTGAAGCTGCATGGGCAGCTGTACTTGTACACGCCATCCAAGCTCTGTTTACTCAATGCCCAGGCGTATCAAGGCCGTTATTATGGCCAGAGGTTGTTGTTCTGGGTACTTATTTCTCAGGATCTATGCACACAAATTGCGTGAAAATGTAATCACATGTCAGTTCTAGTATAATATATTTGTTCAATGAATACCCGTTTATCATCTGCATTTCTTCTTGGTGTACCAGTTTTAATGGCTAGTAGTGTAGATGGCTCATAAGGTGCAAGACGTAAATGTTTTATTCTAGTCAGTTAGTGATTATTGCGCATTTGTATTGTGTATGAATGAAAGATTAAGTTGTTGCAATGGCAGAGAGGCAAGATGTCACTGAGCCGTAGGCAGTTAGGCATTAGCTAATGAGGAGCACGGTAGAGAGCAGAAAATACGAGCTTCCGTAGTACGTTTGCAGATATTGGTGAGGAGTCGGCGATGCTCAGTGCACCATTTGCCACTTACCTAGTCAGTTCTTTTCCTGGAAAGTCGTCTGAGGCTGTGATGCTGTTCATGGAGGCCCTGTCAACACCAGCGAGTGTTGAGGGTTGGTCCGATAACCATTTGTTGCTGGTAGCGAAGTTACTTTTGAAGGGAGAGACAATGACATTTGTGAGATGATGGAAGCGTTGAATAAGGTGGGGACGCCCGAGCAGTTGAAGCAGGGGCCTATGCAGAGGTATAAGAAGCGTATTCTTTGGAGAGCAGTTGACTGCTCCGAGCGGTTCTAGGCGCTACAGTCTGGAACGGTGAGACCACTACGGTCGCATGTTCGAATCCTGCCTCGGGCATGAATGTGTGTGATGCCCTTAGGTTAGTTAGGTTTAAGTAGTTCTAAGTTATAGGGGACTGATGACCTCAGAAGTTAAGTCCCATAGTGCTCAGAGCCATTTGAACAATTTGAGTTGACTGATCTTACAAAAACGCAAGGGGAAACAGCGCAAGATTTTGCTGAAAGAATAAGAAAAGTGAACGTATGAAGGTATGAACTGATTCAGAGTGAACAAGAGGATAGAGATTTGCTGCAGAAGCCCGATCACAGAGCGCTCGATGCCTTCCAAAGGGGTCTGATGTGAGATACGTCGAGCAGGGTGCGGACATGGGCGCTGAAGGATCTCTATTCGGCTGTGAGGTTTGTGATGAGTGTGGGGAGAGTGATGTGTCAATGGGTGTGAGAGGTAGGCAGGTGTATCCCCTACAAATGTTAAGTGGAACAATTGTGCTCATACAGGTACGTGGAGAGGCAGTGGCACCAGTCTCAGTGGAACAGAGGTGGTATGGATAATCTACAGCATCCAACTATTGAAAGCAAGAAGGAAACTGCTGCCTACCAAAAGCCGTTCTCGTTAAAATCAGATGGAGCAAGTACGTATGCAGAAGCAGAATGTGCAATAATTGATGGAATGAAGGCAAGGAAGCATGAGATTTTATTAGGCACACGGGACGAATGTGTCGGTTGCTATTAGGGACCTAGTTAGTTAGAGGTGGTGGAACCCATCACATTATAGATAGCGTGGGTTATAGGTCAATGATATGAGGGGATCAGTGGAAATAAATTGTCAGATAAGCAGTGTGTGGAAGTAGTGGTTCATGTAGGTGAGGGCTACCGCATGACCCTGGGTCTTTTTGCATCAATGTCATACCATAATAGACCTTCAGTGACATGTGGTAGGACTTCATAGGGACACATTCCAGCTAGAACAAGTTGTCGCCAAGGTAGATCTGTCGTGAGATGCATTCATCATAGTGGGTAATCCAATGAAACCACAAGCAAATTCATTAAGGCTTAATTCACATTATTGTATGGTAAGTGGCACCAAGAAATCACTTTGCGTGAGTGTGGAGCCAGACTTACCAGTCGATATGTTATGCGTAGTAGAACCGTTAGAAGGGATGCTTGGTTAAAGGAAGTATCGTAAGTGTATGAGAGAGTGATGGCAGGAATGTACTACCTGTTAGTATTAACAATTTTGGCGCTAAAGTAATTAAGATGAGGTAGGAGATGATGATAGCGAGATTGGACATTCTGAACAAGGAGGATTGTTGCACAGAACGTGTAAGCCATAAACAACAACAGAACGCCACTAAGTCTGCGTTACCTAAGGTGGCGGAGCATCTGAAGTGAGTAGAGTGAACACAGACGGACGTGTTATGGGTGGAATTTTACGATTTGTTTTTTCCTTGGGGACCATCTCCTGCAACATTCGTTACGCAATACAGAATTCCGGTGGGGAATGAGCACAGGTTTGCCATAAACGATATTGAATACCTCAGTATTTATAACTTATTCTGGACCAGGTAATTAACCAGCAATTGACTGATGGGATAACAGGAGAGAGTAATACTCCATGGGTAGCAGGAATTGTGATTGTGCCGAAAAAGTCTATGGACGTTCCCAGAATTTTGCTGTGATTACCACCATGTTAATAGTAAGATTGTAACGGATGCACAACCCATACCCAACGTCACAGAGAACATTGATAACTTGCGACAGTGCCAGTCTTTCTTAGAATTGTGTTGAAGAGACTGGAGCCTCACCACTGTATGGTTTACCTGGACGATATTATAGTGTTCTCAGGAGACATGAGAGAACATAAACAGCATTTGACAGAAGTATTTAAGAGACTGTGGGCTGCACATCTGATGCTTCAGCACAGAGAACTGCCATTTTGCTTTAGAGGAAGTAAATTACATAAGGAACGTGATTAGCAAAGACAGCGTGAGTACAGATCCAGGACTGGTACAGGCTGTGCTGGATTTTCCAGTGCCAAAGACTAGTTAAGAAGTAGAGAAATTTTTGGGACTCATGCACTATTACAGGAATTTCGTAAGGGGGTACCCAGATGTAGTCTGAGTACTCATGCAATTACTGAAAAATGATGCGAAATTTATGGGACAGCGGCTTTTCAGGGGACATTAGAAAAGCTGAAGAGAGTTTTGTTGTCGAGTCCACTGTTCGTGTTTCCGGGTTTCCAGAGGGTGATTGTATTATCCTGTGATGCATCTAATCATGTGTTGAGGGTGTTCTGAATCTGGAGATCAACGGTGAGAAAAACGCTATTGCTTATGTGTGAAGCCAGCTTAATAGGGCCGAGAGAAACTTTTAAACCTTGAAGGGAGAAATGTTTAGTCTTTTATGTGGACTGACGTGTATTTGACGTCACGTTTATGTCAAGAATTTTTAAGTGATGAACGTTACTGTTGCTCTGATTTGTGTAATTGGACTAAAGGGTACATCCAGCAGACTAACGAAATGGGCATTGACTCAGTGGGTTTGACCGCAAAGTAGTTCACAAGCTGGGAAAGAAACATGTAAATGCAGACGCATTATGCAGAAAGGTAGTGGCAGTAGAAGTTCTGGGTCAGGCCTTGCTGAATGGTAAACGGAGCAGTGACTGCAAAAAATACAGAATGCAATCACTTTTCCGAATGTGTCGTGGTCTGTTGTGCTATGTAATAAGGTTAGGGCTTTGAGTGGTTGTACCAGGTGAACTGAAGGAAGAACTTCTAAAGAAAGATCATTATCATTTGTGGTCTGGTCATTGTGGATGCAGAGCAACAAACTAAGGGTAGTAGAGAAGTACTGGTGAACCAGAAGAAAAGGAGACGGGGATCAGTATGTGAAGAATTGTGTCAGTGAGCACATTGTACAGACTTGAATCATGAGGGAGTACCATCACAGAGACTGCTAGAAGTTTCAAAACAGTTTCAGAGAGATTGGGCTGGATTGTTAGGAGTGTTTATCCAGACTGCAGCGGGGATTATTTTGTGCTGACAGATCATTTCTCTCAGTATGTTGAGATGATACCTGTGCCATACTAGAAAAAAGGGTTACACTCAGACTGGCGATGGTCGATAGGTGGATACTGAAGTCTGAAGTACCAGAAATGATGATTATGGGTCAGGGGACGAACTTCATGTCAGAGTTGATCATAGAATAATGCATTTGTTATATTTGAAGAGCAAGTCCACTTCACCTTCAGTCAAACGGAGGGATGGAGCGTGTGCATTGGACTATTGGAAGGATGCTGAGCTACCATGTGAACCCTCACTAGAACGACTGGAAAACTTACCTTTCGTTTATAGTGCATGCATACAGCTGAAAGATCCACACCAGTGCAGGGTTGTCACCATACAAGGTGGTACTTGGGAGAAAAACGTTATAACTATTTCATATGGCAGTAGCAAAAAGAGGCAAGGGCAGGGAGTCAGGCCGAGAGTTCGTGAGAATGGTGAGATGGAAGCGAGTACAGACGGCACTGGAGAAACAGGAACGAGCCGTCAAATGCATGAGAAACTTACCACAATGTAGAGTGGGGCAGTTTGTGAAGTTTTCTAGTTATTTTACACTTAAAGGCAAGATAAAGAAATTTGTGGTGAGATACCAAGGTTGTTGTAGCTTATAGAAACCAATTTACCAGCCAATGTCAAGCTGCAGTTGCCAAGAAGGCTGGCAAGAGTGGAACCAGAGAAGCAAAAAGGAGGAAGTGTAGGGGAATGCAGCAAGCATCAATAAAGTTGTACAAGAAGTTCCATATGCATTGCAATCATGAAAGCAACAGAGCCATTTTGTTTATTAATGATTATTTAGAATTTTATGTCCAGGCTATCGGGAGTGGTATGTTAAAGGTGAATACATGAATTTCATTACAATAACGGTTCTTTAGTTTATCATTTACGAAATATGCTGACCAGTGATAGCAGACTTTTTAATGGGGAGAGAAAGATAGTAGTCCCTGTCCTCAGTTTGCTGTACACAAAGCACGAGAATTGGAAGGATGCTAGTCGTGGTGGTGCTGCACGTCCTTCCCTGGGTTGCGCTGCTATAGAGGGAGATTGTTATGCAGTGGTCACAGAGGAAGAGGTGTGACAATGCCAGAGGGGAGAGCTGCAGTATGTCCAACTTATGTGATTCAGACGAACAGTAATGCACGCATAGTGCAGTTATTCATGGGCAGAGAAGGGGGACAGCATTGTCTGAGGGTTTGTGTAACTTAGGAAATAGTTCCAGCAAGTGGATCTTCATTGGGTTTGTTCCATGTACGACAATGTGATAGTAGCAGCGAGTTGCTACGAGAAAGGGAGGCTGACGAGGGCAAGATGGGTGGAACTGCAAGATAATGGGTTACTGGTTAACGGAAGAGCACGCAACATAACAGGACCAACTTCCCATTTAACAGCCGTGATAACCAGAGTTACTCATGTGAATGTTACAGAGCCACAGTGGCCAGAGGAGCAACTGGAGATACTCCCTGTGAAGAACATAACCTTCCTGAACTATATATGCGTACCATACCTGATCCATTCCGTGAACCGATAAATTTCCGTAGAGTAGGGCTAAACCACTGCGGGGCTGTTAATACAGCATGTTAAACAAAATCGGGAAAGGCAACGATGAGTAACTGTGACCTTGAATGTCATCACAACTGGTGCCGTAGTTACTCTGACTGCTTTGCATAGACTTTATCTGGTCTGTCCAGCATACCGATGCACCAGTAATACAGATGCTAGTAGACTGGATTCCTTGAGTGTGACTGAATATGTTGCGGACAAAAAATTGTATATGACAGAATATAAGACAGAAGGACACAGACTAAACAGAGAATTTTTGGAAATTATCAAGGACATTTGTTTTTATGGAATATGAGAGGTGTAGAAACACAAAGTGATGAAAGTTTTAAAGGAATTATAAGAGTGTTTAGTGGCGTATAATTCCTTTAAAATTTTCATCACTTTGTGTTTTAAGAGTGTAAAGTGCCGTACCCCCCCCCCCCGCCCCACCCCTCACCGGCCATACATCTTGCCGTTGGTGGGATGACTTGCATGCCTCAGCGATACCACAACGGAAGGGTATCTTCATACAATGTAGGCTTTCACGGTCGGTTTTGACTTCAGTTGAAACTTCCGGGCTGAGAGGCCGTGGTCGATGTATAAAATTTCCACCTAACGTTTGAACATTTTATTTCGGTTGTTCCAATGTGATACATGTACCTTTGTGATCTTATCATTTCTGAAAACGCTTGCTGTTACAGCGTGATTACCTGTAAATACCACATTAATGCAATAAACGCTCAAAATGATGTCCGTCAACCTCAATGCATTTGGAAATATGTGTAATGACATTCCTCTCAACAGCGAGTAGTTCGCCTTCCGTAATGTTCGCACATGCATTGACAATGCGCTGACGCATGCTGTCAGGCGTTGTCGGTGGATCACGATAGCAAATATCCTTCAACTTTCCCCACAGAAGGAAATCTGGGGACGTCAGATGCGGTGAACGTGCGGGCCATGGTATGGTGCTTCGACGACCAATCCACCTGTCATGAAATATGCTATTCAATACCGCTTCAACCGTACGTGAGCTATGTGCCGGACATCCATCATGTTGGAAGTACATCGCCATTCTGTCATGCAGTGAAACATCTTGTAGTAACATCGGTAGAACATTACGTAGGAAATCAGCGTACATTGCACCATTTAGATTGCCATCGATGAAATGGGGGCCAATTATCCTTCTTCCCACAATGCTGCACCATACATTAACCCGCCAAGGTCGCTGATGTTCCACTTGTCGCAGCCATAGTGGATTTTCCGTTGCCCAATAGTGCATATTATGCCGGTTTACGTTACCGCTGTTGGTGAATGACGCTTGGTCGCTAAATAGAACACGTGCAAAAAATCTGTCATCGTCCCGTAATTTCTCTTGTGCCCAGTGACAGAACTGTACCCGACGTTCAAGGTCGTCGCCATGCAGTTCCTGGTGCATAAATATGGTACGGGTGCAATTGATGTTGATGTAGCATTCTCAACACCGACGTTTTTGAGATTCCCGATTTTCGCGCAATTTGTCTGCTACTGATGTGCGGATTAGTCGCGACAGCAGCTAAAACACCTACTTGGACATCATCATTTGTTGTAGGTCTTGGATGACGTTTCACATGTGGCTGAACACTTTCTGTTTCCTTAAATAACGTAACTATCCGGCGAACGGTCCGGACACCTGGATGATGTCGTCCAGGATAACGATCAGCATCCATAGCTCACACCCGTTGGGCATTTTGATCACAATAGCCACACATCAACACGATATCGACCTTTTGGTAAACGGTCCATTTTAACACGGGTAATGTATCACGAAGCAAATACCGTCCTCACTGGCGAAATGTTACGTGATTCTACATACTTACACGTTTGTGACTATTAGAGCGCCATCTATTACAAAGCGAAAAAAGTGGTCCAACTAAAACATTCATATTTCTTTACGTACTACACGAATATGTAATAAAAATGGGGGTTCCTATTAAAAAAAAACGCAATAGGATATCCGTTTGACCTATGGCAGCGCCATCTAGCTGGCCAACCATAGCGCCATCTGGTTTCCCCCTTTAAGTTAGACGAGTTTCGTTCTTTGTAGTTTTTTTGTTTGATGCTTATTTCGTGACATATTTGGCCCGGTCACGATCAATGGACCACCCTGTATACCTTGTGGCCCTACGTCCAATCCACCCCTTTAATTACCGATACATCCAGAAAATTGAATTGACCGTTGCTCTCTTTCTCCATCGTCAACTGTATCTTCGGATTAATACTGTTCAGATGCACCAAGAAGACATCCAACTCTTCTTCACCATGAGTCCACACTATAAATGTGTCATCAACATAGCGGTACCATTTTGCTGGCTTTTTACTGGCAGTCCGCAGTGCTCGCTATTCGAAGATCTCCATAAATAATTTGGCAACAGCTGGGCTGAGAGGGCCTCCCATCGCCACCCCATCGGTCTGTTCGTAAAACTCGTTGTTATACTGGAAATAAGTTGTCGTCAGGCAGTGTTTAAATAAAGCCACTATGTCAGTCGTAAAAATATCTGCTATATATGAAATAGATTCGTTTACAGGCACCATGGTAAACAATGACACTACATCGAAGCTCATAAGAATATCACTTGGGCTGACGTTAATCGCCCTCAGTTTTTCAGTAAAATGCACCGAGTCTTTAATGTAACTGTCTGTTCTGCCAATGTATGGTTGCAGCAAGCAGGCGAGATATCTGGCCATCTCTTGTGTTGGAAATCCTATTGCACTCACAATCGCTCTCAACGGGACCTATGGTTTATGTACCTTTGGGAGTCCGTAAAATCTGGGTGGATAAGCTTCCGTTTTGCAGAGTTGTTTTTCATCATCAGAAGAAAGAGAAGATTGTTCTACCAGTTGATTGGCATTTCTCAACATTTTGGTTGTAGGATCCTTCTGAAGCTTTTTAAACGTAGTGTGATCCAAAAGGTCACTAAACTTCTTACGATAATCTTCGGTGCTCAGCAAAACGTCTCCCGCAGATGGAGACGAAACGTTAGGTGGAAATTTTATACATCGACCACGGCCTCTCAGCCCGAAAGTTTCAACTGAAGACAAAACCGACCGTGAAAGCCTACATTGTATGATTAAACGCGTCTACGGGGAGGAAATGTGAGTTTTGGTTGGGTGACTGGAGGGACTGCACAAGAAGAAAGCACAACTGTGTAGGCTTACTTTCTTGCTACTTCCTCTATACTGAAGCAAACACTGCACAAAATACTAACCCCACAGCCTTATACTCGTCGTCGCTAGGAGAATATCCACAGGTGGGCCACGCTTTTGATATGTAAGAGCACCACTGGTTTCTTTTAAGTATATGCAACAGGTATCAGAAAAAGAAGCATGTTTGGTAACCACCGAAATGGAAGACTCTTCGATAACTATGGCCTCATTACTGTTTTGGTTTCTTCCATCATGGATTGCATTCTCAGCATTCTCATATGTACCTCCTGCAGGGAGCTGTGCCTCTTACATTGATTTATATCGTCTTTCTTTATGCTGTTGTGCTGTTTGTACGCTCTCTGATATTTTTTCCAGCTCTTCCTCAATCTCTAAGTCTTGTAAAATGACGTCAGACGTCCGGAGAAGTTCTACAGTCATTCATGTTTAGTTTTGGTAACACGCTACGTACTGTAATCAAAACTTGCTTCACAGTGCTATAGTGAAAGAAAAACGATTCGTTCACCAACAATAAAATCAATATAAATGCACTTCATGATCTCAGTAATCATGTCCACAATTTTCACCTTCAACCTTCATTTTCACATTTAATCATTCTTGTCTCATTAACTCGTATACCTCATTTACAGGGTGTTTCACTAAATGTGTTTGCCCCAAAGAGTTTCAGTAAAAAGATACGATTTTTAAATGGAACAATAGTTGTTTCTATCATGCACTGGAATCAGTAACACCAGCTGTGTATACATCAATTGAAATTACATTCCTATGATTTTAGTTTGGGAGCTACAACCCTCCAAAGTTTCAGGGGCAGAAACTACATGCTGTACATAGTACATGGCTGTGCGATGGGTGATGGATGTTCTGCGGGTGGGAAGTTTATCTAAATGAGATGTTCAAATGTGCGTCCATGTTCCTGAATGCACAATGCAATGCACCTTGTAAAGGATGCGGACGAGATGTAACATCGCCGGTGTCACGGAGCAACATGCGTCCTCGATGCGCCGTTTTAGATCATTTGGGTATGTGGGCTCAGTGACATAAGTACGATCCTTTAGACATCCCCACAAAAAGAAATCTAATGGTGTTAAATCGGGCGACCTTGCGGGCCATGAATGAGGACTATGGCGCCCGAACCACCTTCCTGCAAACCTGTTGTTTAGTTCTTCCACAACAGCACGCTCAGAATGGGCTGGGTGACCATCGTGCTGCATCCTCATATGAGGTCTCGTGAGTAGACACACATGTTCAAGGGGATTACCCAAACTGTCGACTATAGACGCGCGATATAACTCACTTGTCAGTGTACCTGTGAAGTAGTGTGGACCGATGATTTCATCCCCAAGGATTCCACACCATACATTAATAGACCACCTACGTTGACGGTCGACAGGTCGTACTCAGCCGAGGATTGTCTGCGGCCCAGTAGTGCACGTTATGGCGATTCACTGCACCATAATTTGTGAACGTGGGCTCATCAGAGAACATAACGCCTTGTAGAGACTCCAGCGTGAAATTACGCATGGCCCATTCACAGAATGTAACTCTCGCACGGAAATCGTTCCCATGCAGCTCCTGGGTCAGTGACAGGCGGTACGGGTGAAACCTGTGGCCGTGTACTGTACGCCACACAGATGAGAGACTGACACCAGCGACTGCAGCAACGGCTCGTAGGCTGACACGAGGATCGTGGTGTACTGCAGCTAAAACAAACACCTCCGTCTTCTCACTTCTTGCAGTTCTTCCTCTATTGCTGCGGCACATTACCAGGCTGCCTGTTTCCCGAAGTCGTTGTTCGGCACGGAAGAACGTACGCCATGGCCGTTTCAGTGGCATCGTGTCGGCACTACCCGAGCACCAGCAACATGTCAACGTACTCGTTGTTCGTGTAAGCCATCTTCATCCGATGTCATTAACAGTGGTATATTGAGCCCCGTTTGTTTGTGTGGCTCGGGTATACGGTCGTGTGCAGCCACAGTCGGCAGTCTAACAGTGCATCGAGGAAGCTTCTCGCTCCGTGACACCGGCGACGTTACAACTCGGCCGCATCACATTTAGAAGGCTCATTGCGTTATGCGCAGAGGGTGTGGTATCTGCCCCTGAAACTCTGAAGGGTTGTAGCTCCCAAACTAAAAATGATAGGAATGTAATTTAAATTGATGTATACACAGCTGGTGTTACTGATTCCAGTGCATGATAGAAACAACTATTGTTACATTAGAAAATCGTATCTTTTTGCTGTAACTCTTTGGATAATAACACAATAAACTATGTTCATAGCTCCGCAGACAGTGTAACGTTTCTTATGTTGACCTACCGTAATAAATATTTCCGTCGTCCATTATAACGTGACTTACAGGGGCAAACACATTTAGTGAAACACCGTGTATACGGGGTATACGAGTTAATGAGATAAGAATGATTAAATGTGAAAATGAAGGTTGAAATTGAAATACTTTGGAGATGATTATTGAGATCAGGAAGTGCATTTATATTGATTTTTTTGTTGGTGAACGAATGCTTTTTCTTTCACTATAGCTCTGTGAAATAAGTTCTGATTACAGTGCGTAGCGTGTTACCAGAACAAAACATGAATGACTGTAGAACGCCTGGCACACAGATGTCACGTTGCTGCAAACCGGCCGCGTAATATGGCGCTGCTATCCCCATCTTCCTGCCCGCCTTCTGCACCTTACAGTGGCTACCTCTTCTTATGTTTCCTCTCCAGCGGAAGCTGTGTCTTACTACTGCGAGGAGTGACCCCTCCCTCTCATCTTCCTGCCAGCCATCACGGAGTGTCGGCCTATTACACACCGCTACCACTTACTGCTCACATGGTCCCAGTTCACAGGTACTTCTACACGCGATCTGACGGGTTCTGGATGTTTTCAATGGAACATAGCACTTCGCACTTTTTACGCTGCTTGTAAGGTAGCTACTCTTGTACTCTGAATTTGTTTAACGACTTCGGGACAGTAATTGTATTTCTCTACCACTTTCCTTTTTACAATAGACAATAAACTCCGTCTTCTACAAGTGGTTCGCTACGGCCGAGTTTAAATGACGTTGATGACGGTCTCTACTGTCTCTAACTCTCTTACCTCATGCCTCACTACAGTTGTCACGATTACTGTATTAACTGCCTGTAACAATTACCGTTATGTGTTAAGAAGCTTTCTACTGTAAATTTTGTATTTAGTAAGTAAGATTTGAATCACTGCCTCAGCTGAAGGTACCACATGGAAAGTGGTGTTCTAGAAAACTGCCATGCAAATGTGTTAAAAAAACTAGTGCACCTTACCATTGAATTTGTGAGAACAATATGTAGGTAAGTTTTGTGAATGACAGTGCAATTTACCTGTCGCTGCATTTTGGACTTTTTTTTTTTTTTTTTTTTTTGAGGCAGTTAAAGAGACAGCACATCTGTTGACATGGAGCAAACTAAACAGAATTTTGTGTTTGTGTTTTGCTAGGATAACGGTTATTGTATTTACTTTGATGATGCACCATTCTTGAAGTGTATGAGTTTTTTAAGGTGAAGGAATACTGATTTACTGGTTTTCACATATTAATTTGGTCTCCCCATGTGCACGTACCCAAGTTCAGGCAATGACAGTTTATCAGGCGATCTGGCTTCTTTGTGTTGTCATTTATTAGTTGAAGCTACAATGTTAGTTAACGTTGATCTAGATGTGGGATTTGTATATTTACTTCAAGATTCATTCAAACTCACGTTCATTGCATTTTAGGGAACTGGTTAAAATAATATTTCATTAGTACCAGCCTCACTCATCCTTCAAACATTTTCTCAACGTGAGTTCCCACATCGAGATACATATCTGGTGGAACCGTTCTTGCTGAATATGTTAACACGGTGAGACCCTTTCTCGTTGTTGCTGAATAAGTTAACATCGCGAGACCCTGTCCGCCTCTGCTGACAAAAATAATTACACGCGCTACTCAGATGACAAATAGGGAACTTGGGAGACGAGTCACGCGTGTGGTTGCTGTAGCATCTCGGAGGACAGTGCCGACTGCAGATACTTTCCTGTAATTCAGCTTTCAGCCAGAGCGGACAGCTCCCGCCATCTGTCCCTGGCCCTGTACACCAGAACCGGCCATCAGCGTGAACCGCCTCCTCTTGTGTACCTATTCCATTTATCTTATTCACGCAACGCCTAGACTGGTAGTTGTCCTTCACTTCAGGAGAAATTTCTGTATATCATAATTTCAAAAAACACTAAACGTACAATGAGTTTCACTTTTTAACTTCAAGCCACTTCTCTTCCGACGCCCCCGTCTCCTATACTTCACTCACGCCTGTACAGATGAGTTCTACTTTGGTGGAACATGCTGAGGTGTCTGTGACGCCTGAATTTCGTAAAGCACTAATTTATGTGTGGAACTGTATTTTTGGGGTAAGCCTTCTTATAATTGTAGTTGTTTTCCTGTTTTTCTTGTTATTTGATGTACATTTGGTTCATGTGTCACTGTAAATTGTGTACGTCTGTACGCGTAATCCGTATAGCGTTTACTTAAGATTTAAGGCTTCGTTGTGTATCCTCGTGCTTATTGTTATTGTAGGACATGTTTCGTGCCTCTTTGTAAAGTTGATGCCTGTAGGGCCAAACATTGTACTCGATGCCATGTGTAAGGTTAAAGTTTGCTGATTGTACGTGCACGTGTGCCTTTTAAAGATTTTATTGAGTATTAGGATATAAGAGTTACTTTTGCTAAATATTACTTTATTAGTTCAGGTGTCAAGATTATGCATTCTTCCATGCAGATGACTAGTTTTATAATCAGTCCAAGCATACATACAGAAACAGACGAAATTCTGAACAATGTTCTTTTCTCGAAACTGCTAAAACAACTTAGTTCAGCCACATTTGCACTTAGAATCATCGTGAACCTTGGTAGAGACAAATCAATAAATTGACATATTTTGCGAATTGTCATTCAAAAATACCGTGTAGAATAATGTTTAAAAAAGAAACTCTTCACTGCTTAAAAACGTGGTGTAAGGATAATATGTGACACTCGCCCACGAACATGTTGTAGACATATGTTTAAGGATCTGCGTATTCTGACTATTGTTTCACAGTATATTTATTTCCTCGTCAAGTTTCTTGTAAATAATCCACTAAGTTCAAAAGGAACAATGATGAAAACATAATTAGAACATGAGAAGGAAAAATACGTTCATTATTCCACATTAAGGTTGTCTTTAGCACAAAAAGAAGCGCACAATACTGAAACAAAAGTTTTTAATCACGTACCCACTGATATAAAATGTCGGACAGACAGCAAAATAAAATTTGAAATCTAACTGCAAAAGTGATTCCTCGACAGCTCCTTCTGTTCCATAGAAAACTTCTATTATTGTAATGTGTAAAAGATGGTCGGTAGCAATTACGAACTCACATCTGTATACTTAAAAAATAAATAAAAATCTTATAAAGATTCAGTATGTAGCCATGTATACGAGTTAATTTGCAGAGTTAATATAAAATGAATCGTTCCAGGTGATTATGATTTATCATGCAAAATCATCCATGGAACATGAAACTAATTAACTTGTTGTGTGGTACTTCTTGGTAATAAAGTTATTTGCATTTGATTAAGAATCCACGCTCACACAAGTTCACCCAAACCCCATCCCCACTGAATACTTGTGCCACATTGTAGAATGTTCCTAAATGTTACAGAATCTTTTAGAAATCTCGAGAACCTTCTAGAATGCTCCAGAGCGTTATAGAACCAGAATTTTTGAGAATGTTCTAGAATATTCCAGGATGTTCGAGAAATATAGGCGATGGTGAGGCGCATGTGTGCGTATAGTATCGGAAATGGATTAGAGCGGATTAAGGAAAAGTGAGAGTGACAGAAAAGTAAGTAATTTTAAGAATTTCTCGGAATGTTCTAGAATATCCGAGGGTGCTCACTAATGCTCTTGAGTAAGCTGGACTGTTCTGAGAAAAAAACGTACATAAGTAAAGACATTCCTTTTTCAGTTCATACTCCACAATTGCAAAAACAATATATGAGAAGGATACTATCGGTATACGAGAAGGGTGAGCAAACAGTAGAGATGTTCTGCAACGCTTAGAAAGTAACGAGCAAAAAGTTCTGTTATTTCGCTTACGATCTAGAAACATGTTTATTGATGAGAAGTTCTCACAAAATACTGACATTTTGCATTTTATTTACTAATGTAGTATACATCAACCAACACTGCCCAATTGATACCTCACATGACGTGTATTCCACCTGCACAAATGGTCAAAAATGGTTAGAACTGTCCACTAGCCTAGAGTACAATAACGATTTTAAAGTAGTACCTTAGCTTCAAAATACCTCAGCTCTTAGCCTGATTTAATATTTGTCTGAACAGATCGATTATTACGTCCACCGCCACCTAACCTTTAATGACTGTACGAAGCTTTGGAGATAGCACGGCTCCATATGTCCACGTAAATATAACAGCAGGCCCATGGAACACTTCCATGAGTACTAGATGGCAAGAGAGCGGAAAACTTTTGAAGCCAACACGTGGTCATAATAGTGCGGTAGACTGTGCACTTCTTAACTAAGTTTCATTCAGTGCAGATATGACTTTGTACAACGAAACGGAGATACGAAATTCCATACCTTTTGTCATCAAGAAAAATCTGTACTTCTGGTCACTAATTGAACGTGAGCTGTCCCAGAATTACAAGGTACGTGACAACAACAGTGAGAGCGGAAACTATCAGACGGCGGTCGATTTTGACGAATCCAGCGGCGCTGAATGACAGACGAGGCCCATGAAGCGTGAACCTCAAGAAGTCATCGAGGTTCGCCGTGTGCCGTTGTGGTACCAGCGATGCCCTGAGGAGGATCACCCCCGTGGCTGCCGCTGCGTCTTCTGCAGCAGCACAGGACAGCGAGAGCGATAGGAGCTTCAGCCAGTGCAAGGCGAGCCACATCCCCGATGTGCCCACGGACAGGACGAATGGGAGATTCGTCACACTGGTAGGTGACAGCAACTTGACGAGGATCTCGTAGGAGCTGCAGATGGCACCACAAACAGAGCCCGCGATGTCGAGGGCTAGTGGCAAGCCAAAGTGCCGCATCAGGTGTTCAGCGGCGCGTCCCAAGACCACATAGGCCTTCTGCAGCTGCAACAGTGAGCACCGCCGAGGTGGCGACGGCCCCACAAACAACTCAGAGCAGGAGGAGGACAGAGCCACATGGAGAGCTGCGTTCAATCTGGAGAACCTGGTCCACATTTCCAAGACGAGCAGGCTGAACTGTAGTGTGATCACCAAGTCAAAGAACACCCATAACATGATTGTGAGACGTATGTAGGTTGTTCCAAAGTCGGCGAATGACACCGCCACCAAGCCCAACAACACCGAAAGGATACTGGCTGTGCAGAATCCTCCCAAAATTTTTCGATGTTCCATTTTCTTGGCTGTAATACACATATCAGCTGATTTCATCTCCTTCGTGGAATCTAGTAAGTATTGGCACCTAGTTACAGCACATATTCCCAACATTAACAGCAACTTCGTTTTTCCGAGGGCTCCTATGATAAAGTATATGGTGTGCATTATGGGTGAAACCTGTCGATCAGTGTTGAAATAAACGGAGACTACGAAACCTTGCGACGTAAGATTCACGGCCAGTACGAAGAACCATAAGGCAGAAGGAGTAAGATAACTCTTGTAGAAATATCTCTGTCGCTTCCTGCAAAACGCTGCAGGACGAAATTCCCGCTTCGTAGGTGCCAATCCAAATACTTTCCACATTCCATAAAAACATTTCAAGAATATGTTAAAGTTTAACATAGTCTTCTTTTTGTACCCTCACGTACTGTTAAAGCGCAAAATGTCGCTGTACGTCTGCTAGTACTGGAGGGGAATTATATAGTTCACCTCGTCTGAAAACTAAGCAATCAACTACTATTGTGTGCAGCAGTCAGCTTAGTTCCTACCAACAGATTGCTTCACAATAGAACATTAAAGTACGTAATTACTTTCGTTTGCATCTTTTAAGTATTTGTATTGACGTTTCGAGTAGGAAGTGAACTGTTGTTATGACTGTGTATTCCAAACGAGTTTGTGCATTGTACTCTTAATGCGTTTGTGATTTTCATCTTAACCCTGTCTACAAACTGCATTGCTCGTATTGTGAACGTCAACTAGCGACAATAGAAATATGGATTGTCCTCTGCCATAGACGAAGGTGTCAAGTCTCGTCTCCATTTTGTTATTGTTGGATTCTTTTGTTAGGTTACTTCAAAGCGTAATACATTCACTGAACAGATTGCATACATTACAATTCTTAAAACACAGACAAGGGATTTCACCTCTCAGAAATACTCTGTATGCATATCTGTAATTTTTTTCTTTGCAGCTTCTTGTCTCAAATACCTTCGAGCGCCACCGCAACCCATTCCATAACAACTGTATCTTCATTCGATCATCAGTGTTCAGCACTGACACGATTTCCTCTCGTGAGCCAGACTCTTTAGTTTAGAGTACTAGCTGCATACAACGTTTCAGTTATTTGTCCTATATGTTACTGGCATTGTGTGAAAACCCGGAATTCTATAGAATGCCTAGGTAATGTATGGAACACCTCATAGTTTTAGGCAAACTATGAAGTACAAGATTGCGAAAATGTCCTAGGCATTTTATACAATTCCTAGGCACTATATATAATAACCAGTAACATTTACGCAAAGTGGTAAAAGGGCACAAGATGAGTATCCGTCCTAATAAATACGCATTTAAAACTGAAAAACAAAATTACGAAATAAAGCACAGGATATTCTTACCTGAAAACAATGAAAGCAGAAGTGAGATTGATGTACTTGTAACAGGAAGTATTCACTTTTCTTCTTTACAAAAAAACACGTTACATTTTGGCAGTTTCGTGTTGTACACACATTTCAGAACTTAAAGAAGAATACGAACAGAATATTGTTACCAGTAATATCAAAACCAGAACTTGTTGCAGCAGAGAAGGCTGGATTGACGTTTTGAATTGCACTTATTTTTTTCATATTTTGTTGCTGTGCTGCAATTTCATATTTTGGCGTTTCGTTTTGCACTTACACCTAACGAATTCTTGGCCTCTTCCTGTGGACTGGCAAGTAGCTGCAGATCGGAGAGGTATTTCGTGGTCAGTAACGTCTTGAGTTCTCATTAAGTTCTTTGAACATGCGGGAGCTGCTTCAAGATTCCTTCTGCAGTTATCAGTCGGTAAAAGCCGTCTTCCGTCACATTCACAACTGCCAGCAGACTTCGTGGGTCACCCTGTCCTTTGTCAACGTTGGCTGTCGGAACTCGCACAGCTGCAATCAAAGGCACAGCGGGAATTTTTTGTCAGAATCCTTTTCATTTTTTTATCCTGAATCACAAGGTACAATTTCAGAGACAAACACATTTAGTGAAACACCCTGTATAACTCATATGAACGTCATCCATCAACTTCGACTTACATTGCTGCTCTATAGACTGCGACAGTGAAAATATGTTCATTAAATATATCATCCCGTTAAAGTGACACCATCCCCTAACCCACAGTTCAAACACATTTACCCACTAGTGATGAGTTCCAATTACAGAATTCCCCGTAGAAGAAAAGAAGAATACGAAGAAGACTAACGAAAGGGAAGAGGGCAAAAAGCGCATCCTTTCATTCCTGAATTCGATATGCCACACAGCCTCCTAAAAGTTTCGTCAATGCAAGTGCTAATCGTGTAATTACGACTGTGTATTCCCTTGTGGCCTAAAGTCACCTAGTCCTGCTAGCGATGTGATCAATGCTACCAGGATTGTCTAAACAGTTTGTGGCTCTTCTTGCAAGGCCTACAGGTCGCTCTCACGTCTGTTTACAGTAAAAATTTATCGGAACGAAATATTCCGACCTGCTCGGAATGTATGTGGTTCCTAAGGCACATCTTGCTAGCTTCATGGTCCTGGACATTGTGTGGAATTGTAATAAAATTTGAAATCTTCCCCTGCCTCGGCAGTCTAACACCGACTGCAGCAGCGGGTGCGGTAGGTGTTGGCTTTACGTCCCGAATAAAGACAGCCTCTGCTTGCACTTTAACTTCTTATAAAAGGACTTGGTTACGTGTTGCATCTCTTTCTAAGGTGTATGACCAACTGGAAATCGTTTTGATTCTGTCTTCTCTCAGCAAATGCCCCCACTTGACAGTGGGTGATTTATCACAGTAATGACTGACTCTTCTGTTATCCAAATCGTGCTTTGTAAATCCTTGACCAAGGCTCTCTGCATTGTTTAACGCATTTACTCATCCTTTGTAAGTTCTTCGTAGATTTCTTTCAGAGCGTCCCACGCTTCTTTAGCAAATGAACATCTATCCACGAATGGACAGAGTGTGATTTGAGCTTTCTTTGCATATACTTCAGTTACCACGGTTATTTTGCCTGTTACGAAGAAACAAGCAGAAAAAACAAACACCTTAAACAGGCCGTGTATCCAACGGTACCAACAGACCGCCGTCTCATCCTCAGCTTTTAGGCGTCACCGAATGCGGATATGGATGTGAAAGGACATGTAGCCAGCACACCGCTCTCCCAGTCGTTGTCAGCCTTCGTCACCAGTGTCTCTACGTCTCAGTCAAGTGGCTCCTCAACTGGGCCCACAAGGATTGAGTGCACCAGTCACGCAATTCCCCAATTGCTTGTGTTCTAGTCAACCAACATACGGCTTTCTCCTACATGTATCTCGCAAAGGGACCATAAGGGTAGAAATAAAGAGCTTTCAGCAGATACAGAGGCCGACCAACAAAATAAGAGATGATGTCCCGAGCAGTTACGCAAGCAGAAAGAGAATTCAGTGACCCGCACGCAGCTGGAAAGTAGGAACTGACAGTGGGACGCAAACTATCCTCCGGCACACACCATAAGCCAGCTAGTAAAATATAGACGTAGATGTACGTGTAATTGAGTCTGCATTGCAAACTGCAACACACTATAGTTCGTTCTGCCCTTTATAAGCTATAAACTAAATTAGTGTCTACAGAATTAGTGTGCTCTCAGTATCTAGCACTACATTTTAGTACTGTTAGTCGAATTTAGAAGTCATCATATTTGCTGAAAACAATTTTGTACATGCTGAATTAGTATATTTTAATTCTCAACGTGCTTTTTCTGTGAAAGGTGACATTCTGATTTATGTTAGGGATTGTGTAGTCTATTTTTCTGAGATTTTTTAGGTGTTTAGTACTGTAATCAGTAGTGTTTTCACGATATTTCTCATTCTTGTCTGGTTTTGCTTTTTTCTTACACACTATGTTGGTGTTTCTAATTTGCTACAATTATTTCTATCTGTAGTTATAATTTAGTTTAACTGCGATTTATCGATGTGATAAACTACATCTACATACCATCTACATCATACACTGCAAACCACCTAATGGTGTGTTGCGGAGGGTACTTACGGTACCACTATCTAATCCCTCCAACCCGGTTCCACTCGCGAATAGTACGTGGGAAAAATGGTTCAAATGGCTCTGAGCACTATGGGACTTAACTGCTGAGGTCACCAGTCCCCTAGAACGTAGAACTACTTAAACCTAAATAACCTACGGACTTCACACACATCCATGCCCGAGGCAGGATTCGAACCTGCGACCGTAGCGGTAGCGCGGTTCCAGACTGTAGCGCCTAGAACCGCTCGGCCACCACGGCCGGCAGTACGTGGGAAGAATGACTGTCCGGTAGCCCCTGTATTGCCTCCAATTTCTCAAATTTTCACCTCGTGGTCAATGCACGAGATGTATGTGGGGGGAAGTAATACGCTGTCCGACTCCTCCTAAAAAGTGCTGTCTCAAAATTTGAATAGTAAATCTCTCCGTGATGCACAGCGCCTATCTTGAAACGTCTGCCAGCGGAGTTTGTTTAGCATCTCCGTAACGCTCTCTCGCCAGCTAAGCGATCCTGTGACGAACGCGCTGCTCTTCGTTGGATCTTCTCTATTTCCTCTATCAGTTCTACCTGTTAGGGATCCCACATAGATGAACAATACTCAAGAATCTGCCGAACAAGCACCTTATAAGCCACTTCTTTCGTGGATGAGTTACATTTCGTTAACATTTTTCCGATGAATCTGAGTCTGGTGTCTGCTTTTCCCACTATGTGTTTAATGTGGTCATTCCAATTATGGCCGCTCTGGATAGTTAGTTCTAGATATTTTACGGCAGAAGCTGCCTCCAGCTGTTTGTCATCATTAGTGTGGCTGTACAGTAGTGGATTTCTGTTCCTATGTACGCACAATATGTTACATTTGTTTACGTTCAGAGTCAACTGTCAGAGCCTGGACCAGTTTTCAATTCTCTGCACGTCGTTCTGCAAGTTCTTGCTATCTTCTGGTGTTGATACTTTGGTATAGACAACTGCATCATCTGCGAATAGCCTTAAAGAGCGTCAAACGCTTTCTACTAGATCATTTACATATATTGTAAACAGCAACGCTCGTATCACACTTCACTATGGTACTCCGGATATTACCTTAACATCTGTCGATTTTCTTCCGTTAAGAGCGACATTTGAGCTCTATCTGCAAGAGAATCCAATAGAAAGTCTGCTCCGATTTTCCGTAAGCTCGCAGTTTTTTCATTAAACGGCAATGCGGGACGGTGTCAAATGCCTTACTGAAATCAAGGAGCACGGCATCAACCTGAGCGCCGTTGTACACTGCGCTGTGGATCTCATGGAGGAACAGAGCGAGTTGAGTTTCGCAAGATCTCTGTTTGCGGAATCCACGTTGATTTTTGTGGAGGAGGTGTTCATTTTCCAAGAACATCATAATTCTTGAGCATAAACATCTTCCGTAATTCTGCAACAAAATGGTTCAAATGGCTCTGAGCGCTATGGGACTCAACTGCTGAGGTCATTAGTCCCCTAGAACTTAGAACTAGTTAAACCTAACTAACCTAAGGACATCACAAACATCCATGCCCGAGGCAGGATTCGAACCTGCGACCGTAGCGGTCTTGCGGTTCCAGACTGCAGCGCCTTTAACCGCACGGCCACTTCGGCCGGCTAATTCTGCAACACATTGGCGTCATCGATATACAGGGTGTTACAAAAAGGTACGGCCAAACTTTCAGGAAACATTCCTCACACACAAAGAAAGAAAATATGTTGTGTGAACATCTGTCCGGAAACGCTTACTTTCCTTGTTAGAGCTCGTTTTATTACTTCTCTTCAAATCACATTAATCATGGATGGAAACACACAACAACAGAATGTACCAGCGTGACTTCAAACACTTTGTTACAGGAAATGTTCAAAATGTCCTTCGTTAGCGAGGATACATGCATCCACCCTCCGTCGCATGGAATCCCTGGTGCGCTGATGCAGCCCTGGAGAATGGCGTATTGTATCACAGCCGTCCACAATACGAACACGAAGAGTCTCTACATTTGGTACCGGGGTTGCGTAGAGAAGAGCTTTCAAATGCCCCCATAAATGAAAGTTAAGAGGGTTGAGGTCAGGAGAGCGTGGAGGCCATGGAATTGGTCCGTCTCTACCAATCCATCGATCGCCGAATCTGTTGTTGAGTGGAAATTAAGCGTTTCTGGACACATGTCCACATAACATCTTTTCTTTATTTGTGTGTGAGGAATGTTTCCTGAAAGTTTGGCCGTACCTTTTTGTAACACCCTGTGGATCTATAATTAAGTGGAATGACCTGTGCTTTTTTCCAGTCGTAAGGGCCTCTCGCTGCTCAAGCAATCTATGATAAATTACTGCTAGAAGGGAAGCAAGTTATTTCCCATAATCTTTATAGAATCTTATAGCTCTCTCACCTGTTCCTGATGCCTTTCCACTACTAAGCGATTGTAGCTGCTTTTCAGTTCCGCTATCAGTTATGTCAATATGTGCCATTTCGATGTTCGTACGACGATTGAACGGAGGGACGGTGTTACGATCTTCCGCGGTGAAAGAACTTTGGAAGACCGAATTCAGTATTTGGGCCTTCTCTCTGTTATCTCCCGTTTCGGTGCCGCTGTGGTCTCTGGGAGATTGAATAGATGATTTTGACCCACTTACTCTCTTAGGTTTTTCACTAAGGTCGGTTGACAACGTCTTATTTTCAGTCATTGAACGCTTCTCTCATTGCTATCCTTACGCTCATTTTCGCTTCTTTCAGCTTTTGTTTGTCAGCTAGGTTTTTACTTCTCTTGAATCTGAGATGAAGTGCTCTTTGTTTATCTAGCGCATTTCTGAAACGGCTGTTAAACCATGGTGGATCTTTCCCATCTCTTCAAACCTTACTCGGAGCATACTTGTCTAGGGCATATTGAACGATGCCTTTGAATTTTTTCCATTCGTTCTCCACATCTTCGTCTTCATCACCGAATATTTGATTCTGACTGCTGAGATATTCTGAAATTTGTATCCTGTCACCCTCGCTGAGCAAATATATCTTCCTACCTTTCTTAACATTCCTTGTAGGACCCGTCGTCACATGCTGTCACAGCCTTATGATCACTGATAGCTTCTTCTACGTTAACTGATTCGATAAGTTTAGGTATGTTTGTTGCCAGGAGGTCTAGGACGTTTCCCTCACGAGTTGGTTCCTTAACCATCTGCTCAAGGTAATTTTCGGACAAGACATCCATAACGATGTCACCGAATGCCAATGGCACCATTTTTAATGCGTAACACTCCAAATCTACACCTGGAAAGTTGAAGTCACCCCCTATTACAACGGCATGATCAGGAAAATTACTAATGATATTCTGCAAGTTCTGCCTGAAGCGCTGTACAACTACAGATCCTCACTCAGATGGTCTATAAAAGCATCCGATCACCATTTTTGACCGTTCTTTGATACTCTTTTTCACCCAGATTAATTCACATTCGGAATCCGTGATAACTTTGCTAGATTTTATCGTCTTTTTTTATTGCAATAAACACGCCGCCATCATTGGCGACTAACCTATCCTTACAATAAACATTCCAGTCTGAACTTAGGATTTCCTTGTCACTGACGTCTGATTTCAACCAGATTTCTCTTCCCATTATGCATTATAACCTTCCGTAACCGATAATAATTCTAGGACCTTTCCTTGGATGCTTACTAAAATCATATTAATATTTTCTGTCTCTGACCTGCGAGGACCAAGATTCTCTGAGGTCACTGTGGTTGATTTAAAAGACAAATCGTCTTTAATCCCAAGGGAGGGGTTCTCTAACATAAAAAAGCCCCATGTGCAGGCCACACGTACTCCGCTACTCTAGTAGCAGCTTCCTGCGTGTAATTCACGCCTGACCTATTGAGGGGGGAACCCTAGAATTCTTATTTGTTAACGAATTTATTTAGTTTGCTATACATATCACTTCTGTCATCTTCCAGTTATTTAATTAATTTGAGTTGCAGAAGGTTTATGCAATCATTTGTTTCATGTTCTGTTGTCAATTTATTGCTTTATTGCATGGTATTAAGTTATTGGTGAAATTCGTGAAACTCCGCCGTTGTATGCACGAGAAGTGGATAGAGCTTCTTCTACAACATACTGTGAGCAATTTAAACTCCAGGTTCTCGTAGAAAATTTTTTAATTTTTACCTGATGGTCAACCCAACATTGTGAACGTACGTAGCCTCCTCCCTCCCCCTCCTAAATAAGTGAAAATGAGGATAACAGCTGTGGTTTTTGTGAAATACAGAGAAAATGAATGTATCTTCCCACTTTCCAACTGACATACTGACTGTGGCATCTTTGACCACCCTGCTACACTATGAGCGTAGTGATAATCAAAAAGTTATGAAAATCGTCATTGATTGAAAACTATGCCTAGTAACCCATTTTAACAACTATAAGAAGAGCAAATATTAATATACGTCGTTCGGTAGGAAAACAATGAAAGTGAAGCAGTGAGTATTATGAAATACATTTTATTGAACGGCTGAGAGCCGTTTATCGAGACATGCCAAAAGTACATTCTAGCTCAGACAGTCGACATATCTCCTGAAGCTGGACTACAACACCAATGCCTTGATTTCATCTTGAAAGAAGCATATGTGTGCACATTAAAAATATCATTCATTGTAGTATTTTTTCAGTATTACCCATTCGCAAAATTCAAAAAAATAAACATTTCTGTTATGTTTCTCTTCATTTTCTAAACCAGGCCAATTCATTCAAACCTTCACGCATAAATGCCTTGCTGCTCACGTGCAATCCAGGGCTCAGTCTGTCTCAGTAGTACTCGATACACCTTGGCTGTGCTCAGTCCTTCTCAGTACAGCGTGTATTTAATTTATCAGTGCACTGAGACAATGTCTTCCAGGATTTGGTGCATGTCTTTCTTCATATGGTGGAATTTTAGTGTAAGTGCTGTTTACACTTCGCTAATTGTTCTGGTATAAAGAAAGTTCACAGGTACAGTGGCTGTTTGCACAAAAAGAGGCAGTCTAACAATAATTAAAAAGAATGGGAACCAGAGAGTTGAAGAAGGAGAACCCTCAACATCTACTACATAGTTGCATAATCGACGATTACCGCAAATGTGCTACGAAACAGCATTACAATACCAATTTAAAGATTTAGCTGGCGATGAAAGAGTTAAAAATTATAACGACTGACAGATGATTTGTATGGGATTCATTGTTTTGTATACCAAGAAGCATTTTGTGTCAAATATGCAGGCATGGAACACATACCGGAATTGGTGGTGTGAATAGAAATTTTATTAAATCATACACGTTATCACATCGTCAGTTATTAAAGCTTTTGATAGAAATGACGAGTAATATGGAGACGTTATACATGACTGCAAAGCATGTTGTTAAGTCAAAGGTGATGCAGAGAACAAGTTTTTGGTTGAAGTGCCACTATTGTTAAATTTCTGAAGGGAAAGCAAGATCGAAAATTAGGAGATCTAGAATGGATTGCAAACCTTGCAGTTTGAACAGAGTTGACAACAGGCTCTGCCAGTAAGGCATTTCAAGGTGAGAAGCAACTTATTTCTATTTTCATGTCGAAAGTGGATCCATTTAAAAAGAAAATCGTATTTTCAGAGAGACAGTTTGAGACAAGGAACACCATCAATTTCCTAAAGCTTACCGGTGTTAAAGATACGCAAATTTTGAACAATCGGTTGTATCATTGAAAGGATCACAGGAATAGCATTCTAAAGTCAGAGGACACTGACGTTTTACATCTGTTTCTAAGTTATTTTCGAAATCATTCGTGATTTCAATTAAAAGCACCACTGTGCTTCTGAAGTTGGAACTGGTGGATCTATAATGCAGTTCCTGTTTAAAACACAAATTTGTTTACACTAAAATTACCCATGAGTTCTATGTTGTTTTCCTCAGAAAGAGTTCTCACATCTCCATAATGAGGTTGCTAACATGATATCAAAGTTTCGATCAATATGCGTGTCTAAGAGGCTTTTTTCGATTCTGAAACGAAATGTCTTGATACATGGCAACAAGAGTAACGAAAATTTGTGACACTGTCTGCATCCCTCAGTCAAATATTTTTAGTTGGCTCTTTAATTTCTGTTGCTGAAACTATTTCATATAACATTAGATTAGTTTCAATGTTATTATCTTTAATAATCTTAGTTGGTAATTTTGATGTATAATTAATCTTATCGAATTATTATTATTTCTTTTCTTTGGCTTTAGGTTGCTTTGCTTCACGTTTAGCTGAAACTAATTATACTCTGTTTAATTTTGCTGAATGAGATTCAGAAGCAGTTTCAGTGTAAATGTTGAATATGGTGCAAGTATTTTTATTTTAATTTTATTAGCAGAGCAGACTAGAATATTGTTGTACACTCCTGGAAATGGAAAAAAGAACACATTGACACCGGTGTGTCAGACCCACCATACTTGCTCCGGACACTGCGAGAGGGCTGTACAAGCAATGATCACACGCACGGCACAGCGGACACACCAGGGACCGCGGTGTTGGCCGTCGAATGGCGCTAGCTGCGCAGCATTTGTGCACCGCCGCCGTCAGTGTCAGCCAGTTTGCCGTGGCATACGGAGCTCCATCGCAGTCTTTAACACTGGTAGCATGCCGCGACAGCGTGGACGTGAACCGTATGTGCAGTTGACGGACTTTGAGCGAGGGCATATAGTGGGCATGCGGGAGGCCGGATGGACGTACCGCCGAATTGCTCAACACGTGGGGCGTGAGGTCTCCACAGTACATCGATGTTGTCGCCAGTGGTCGGCGGAAGGTGCACGTGCCCGTCGACCTGGGACCGGACCGCAGCGACGCACGGATGCACGCCAAGACCGTAGGATCCTACGCAGTGCCGTAGGGGACCGCACCGCCACTTCCCAGCAAATTAGGGACACTGTTGCTCCTGGGGTATCGGCGAGGACCATTCGCAACCGTCTCCATGAAGCTGGGCTACGGTCCCGCACACCGTTAGGCCGTCTTCCGCTCACGCCCCAACATCGTGCAGCCCGCTTCCAGTGGTGTCGCGACAGGCGTGAATGGAGGGACGAATGGAGACGTGTCGTCTTCAGCGATGAGAGTCGCTTCTGCCTTGGTGCCAATGATGCTCGTATGCGTGTTTGGCGCCGTGCAGGTGAGCGCCACAATCAGGACTGCATACGACCGAGGCACACAGGGCCAACACCCAGCATCATGGTGTGGGGAGCGATCTCCTACACTGGCCGTGCACCACTGGTGATCGTCGAGGGGACACTGAATAGTGCACGGTACATCCAAACCGTTATCGAACCCATCGTTCTACCATTCCTAGACCGGCAAGGGAACTTGCTGTTCCAACAGGACAATGCACGTCCGCATGCATCCCGTGCCACCCAACGTGCTCTAGAAGGTGTAAGTCAACTACCCTGGCCAGCAAGATCTCCGGATCTGTCCCCCATTGAGCATGTTTGGGACTGGATGAAGCGTCGTCTCACGCAGTCTGCATGTCCAGCACGAACGCTGGTCCAACTGAGGCGCCAGGTGGAAATGGCATGGCAAGCCGTTCCACAGGACTACATCCAGCATCTCTACGATCGTCTCCATGGGAGAATAGCAGCCTGCATTGCTGCGAAAGGTGGATATACACTCTACTAGTGCCGACATTGTGCATGCTCTGTTGCCTGTGTCTATGTGCCTGTGGTTCTGTCAGTGTGATCATGTGATGTATCTGACCCCAGGTATGTGTCAATAAAGTTTCCCCTTCCTGGGACAATGAATTCACAGTGTTCTTATTTCAATTTCCAGGAGTGTATATTATTGTCCTTGAAGTTATTAGATGTTAATTTTTATTTTTTTGTTTTCTATTAAGCATGCTGTGATGTCTTTAGGTTTTATTTCAGTTAGAGGATTTCAACTCAGCTCCATCATGATAATTTAACATAATTCACTCTGAAATTGTTTCTACCTTTATTTTCCATTTTTTTATTTCCTTTATTGGTTTAAAGATTTTATTTCTTACACTTATTTAGTGTAATATTTAAAAATTCAAAAGTTAATAGGAGAGTTAATCTTTTAGTCTTATGTTGTCAAAACATGTGCTTTTCCTAAGCCTGGTGGTTACATTAAAATTTATTTCTTAATTAATTTATTTCATATAATTACTAACATGTGTTAATTATGAGCCGGCCGCGGTGGTCTCGCGGTTAAGGCGCTCAGTCCGGAACCGCGCGACTGCTACGGTCGCAGGTTCGAATCCTGCCTCGGGCATGGATGTGTGTGATGTCCTTAGGTTAGTTAGGTTTAAGTAGTTCTAAGTTCTAGGGGACTGATGACCACAGATGTTAAGTCCCATAGTGCTCAGAGCCATTTTTTTGTTAATTATGAAATAAATAAATAAATGTTAGAGTTTGTAATGTTAAAATATAAGGTTCTTGAAGTGGTCATTTTCTAATTCATGTTAATAGCCATGCAACAGTTAGTATAATTCAATTAAGAATTGATATGATAAAACTAGGTACCTCCAAATGGTGCTTTGATATAGAACAGTAGAGTTATTCAGATTCTAATTGATAAGAATAAAGCAGCAACACCTCCAGTGTTATTTAAAATTGATTGTAAGGTAGTATATGCTAACAGTTTATTCTAGTTCTGATGAACTAGTGTTTCAAGAGCATTCACAAGTGCAAAAATTGTCTGAATCTCCTAGGAGATATGGATAATTAAACATAACAAAATTAATACTGATGTTCTTAATACAAATGCATCTGAGTCGTTAATGTAAAATAACGATGGAGTTGAATTTTTTTGATATATTTGTTTACTTATAAATGGTCATTTAATCTTGTCAGCTGTAAGAAAAGTAAGTGAAATAAAGCTATAACTGCAATCAAAAGTGGTAATACAGAATGGAATGTGAAAAATCAATTTAATGCTGCATTATCTGTGGCACATACTCTCTGAACTAAATATGCTCCTAGGTACGGGATTATTAATAATAGATTTATAATTACTGTTGCTCCTCACAAATAATTACACAAACCACAACAATATTTTTGTGTTACATACAAGTGAAAAACATAGATGTTCCATTTGCATGTAAGGTTGGGATACTTCAACCATTGCCAGTATCTCAATAAATGTGAATGCTATTTCAGAATATGAGGTATAGTCAGCCTATAATCTGAATTATTGAGCATCACCCTATTAATGAAATGTTTGAAACTAGTAAGTCAACTAAAGAGCTATTAGGTGATGGAAGGTCCAGGTTAGATTAACAACAATATTATGAAAAGGATAAATAGCTACTAACCATATACAAGTAGAGGAGATATTAAATCAGAGACAGGCACAAAAAGAGACTACTAAAAATTTCAGCTTTTGGCCAAAAGGCATTTTCCTGAAGGAGAAAACACACACTCACTCACACAAGCATAATTCACATGAACATGACTACTGTCTCTGGATGTTGCTAATGCTGATAATTAAAGGCTGTATCGATCAGAAGTGTGTTTTCATTATTGATTATCTTATTTGATGAATAGGTCCTTGGTTAAAGTTAGCAGTTTTGACTACTGCTGATAGTGCTAGGATTAAATAAATAATAATTATTTTTTTCTGTTATATTTAATGTTGAATTATCACATAATTCTTTGGAGGTTTTGTTACTTCTTGACAATTAATTGAATTATTCATATTTACAATTTCTTTGTTTTAATGGTGTTAACAAAAACTGTTTTATCTATTACAGTTAGTGTAATTATGTGGGCTATCCACAAAGTACATTACGTTTTGGAATTAAAAATAAATAAAGTATTGGAATTTTCTTTTATTATATACAGATGAAAGCCACACTTAAATACTACTTTTCTACATAGTTGCCATTTAAATTAAGGCACTTATCGTAGCGATGGACTAGCTTGGAAATTCCTGCGCCTTCAACCACGTGGCGACTGTCTTTTGGGACAGAAAAGGGTGTGATTTTTGTGGATTTCCTGGAAAGAGCCACTACAATAATCTCTCAAAGGTATTGCCAAACTCTGCGCAACCTCAGAAGAGCAATACAAAACAAGCGCAGGGGAAAGTTGGGATCAAAGATCTTGCTGATTCACGACAAAGCCTGGGCCCACACGGCAAATGCCACTCGTGAAGTTCTCGAATCTTTTAAGTGGGAGTTGTTTCCCCATCCGCTGTACAGTCCCGACCTGGCACCGAGCGACTTCCACTTATCCCCAGCAATGAAGAAGCATTTTGATGACGATGCACAGCTTCAAGAAGAGGTAACCACGTGGTTGAAGGCGCAGGTGGCCGAATTTTACGACGAAGGAATTTCCAAGCTAGTCCATCGCTATGATAAGTGCCTTAATTTAAATGGCAACTATGTAGAAAAGTAGTATTTAAGTGTGGCTTTCATCTGTTATAATAAAAATATTTCCAATACTTTATTTATTTTTAATTCCAAAACGTAATGTACTTTGTGGATAGCCTTCGTATAATGAAGTCATGTTATTAAAATGAAGATTGTAGTAATCGATTTAGGCTGAAATAAATCATTTTATGCACTCCTTGTGATATAAATAGAAAGGAGCATTAAAAGTAGAATATATGATAGTCACAATCTTTCTGAGTTCCTATAATTAATCCAATAAGGAACATTTGTAAAATAATAATAATATTATTGGTATGGGGTAACTTAAAAGAACTTTTAACATGTTTGTTAACATTATAGTTATTTTTTTATAACTTCAGTAGTAAGTTTATTAAAATATCGATTTCTGAAGCCAAAGATGGGAAAATTTCCTATCTCTGCAGTTTTAAAAGATTCCTATTTATAGTTTACAACAGCAACATTGTATTAAACCATTACAACTAAAGTTTATATTTCCTCTTTCTACTTCTTTATTAGTTTATTTTGCTGATATTTTGGTTGTTCTTCAAAAATGTAAGTACTTATTAACAGTTTTATGTACATTCCAATATAATGTTGTTCCTTTATTTGTTAATTTTAGTTGTGCATTTATTTATTAGTTATTGTTTTCGGGTTTGATGGTGATAATTCCTTCTTGTTC
The DNA here is from genome assembly GCF_021461385.2 of Schistocerca piceifrons. NCBI lineage: Eukaryota > Metazoa > Arthropoda > Insecta > Orthoptera > Acrididae > Schistocerca > Schistocerca piceifrons. The sequence goes on along the minus strand of NC_060139.1, from coordinate 442,971,600 downwards.
TTTCTAGATTTATCTGTTTGAGAGGGTACATTGTGCCTTACTGTGTTATTTCTGCAAGTCATTCTCATGCTAATTAGCTTTTAGTTATCTTATTTTACTTATGTAAAACATATTTATTTATAACTAGTTTTTCACCCTTCATTGTTAGCTGGGTGATTCTTCATGGGTGGTTAATTCTGTAATACATCTGTCTGATTTTATATGACTTGCATTGTTATTACACTGATTTGAACATAATTAGGTAAGCTTTGGGTTTGATTATTTTTCATTTTGTTTGATTTTGTTGAGGTTTTGAATTTGTTCTGTAACAGTAACTGCTATAGATTAGGTTTACTTATATTCTTGTCAGTCTAATTTTTTCACGTTATTGTTTTGATTTTAATAATTATAATGTAAGTTTCAGTTGTTAGATTAAGTTAATTAACTTTCTATACTTTTTAGGTTAGATTGGTTCCTATTTTACTTTTAATTTGGAATTGAGGATATCAATGTGCTTTTTATTTAATGTTTGATACTTTAATTGCTTGTTTACTTTTATTGTTAGTTTAATTGATGGCTTATGATTAGTAATACTCTTCAATTTTTGTCATTGTTCTTTTAGTCGCTTTTGTGTTTTGTTTATCTTATTTTACCTTATGTACTTATGATGGCTATATATTTATGCAATCTTTATTCTCCAAGGTTCATGTAGACGCTCGAATCTCTGATAGAGTAATTTGTACTGATGTTACACTGAAGCTGGAAAGGTTTGCATATTTTCCATGTGATGAAGGTTATTTCTTACTTAGGTTTAACATTTAATTAATTTTTAATTCTCCTTAGGATCAGCAGGGGGTATTGTTGTTAGATTTACTTGTTTTTGACAAGTTGATTTACAGTCTGTATTCGTTTTTTTGTTTGTAGCTCATATAAGAATAGTTACTTTAGGTCAATAACTATAAATTGATGAGATTATATAGCCTTATTTCCTTTTCTTTTTGGCTATGTTCTAGGTTCTTCTGATTTCCTTTATTTAGCAAATACTCTCTGATAATGTCTGAGAAAACATAGATGATTAATTAATAAGGATGTAATTAATCTTATGGGTAGAATGAGACTTTAATGATTTCTTTTAAAATCATCTCATAAGACCGCTCCTGCTTCTTTTAGTTCATTAAACAGAGCTATATATTGATCTTCTTTTTAGCATCTTTTCTTAGTGATGTCTGTAAATTATATATCTATTCTTATTCACAACATATTTCTTATTATATTGGTGTATATGCTTGTTCTCATGGTTATCTATATGAATAGCAGCTTTTACTAGTACACAAGATACCTTTAAAAATTCTTTGTTTTTGGAATAAATATTTCTTTGTTTAATTTTGGTTATCTTCTTTAGTAAAAATATTGTTTAGAGGCATCAATGATATCAAGTTTTCGTATCTGGCTGTGTAACTATTTTGCATCTGTTCATTTGCTTTTTCTTGATTTTTCTCAAGGACTTTAATTTTTTCTTCAGTTATTTATCGTTTATAAATAACTGTGGGCTTTTTACTGAGTGAGAACCTTATGATTCAAATGCTTCTGTGGTTACAATAACTTTAATTTTCAGCTGAATGTCTCCTATCTTTATGTCATTTGTTTTACATACTTCTTTTATGGCCACTTATCATATATAGTATATCTTGTGAAGCCTTATAAATCGATTTATTATATTTGGTTTAATGTTTTCTTCTTTCAGTAGGTTTCCAGTTATTAGTCCAAATTTAATTAGAACTTTGTGAGATTTCTTCAATTTAGGATTAATTTCTTACTGTTTTGTTATTTATTATCAAAATTCGGTGTCTTATAGTGCAGGCATATTAATGCATTAACTAACCATATTGGTGATGTTTCTATTTTAATTTCTATTGGTTAAATATTAAATTTAGATGAATTATATTTATTATTATCATTTGATCTTGAATTTTTTGAAATAACGTTTATTACTTCGTTAACTGTCTTGGAGGTTATAACTTAGAGCCTCAAACTCGTGTTTCTCCTTGATGTTCTGCAGCTACAGCTGCTCCTTCACTGTGTATGCTGTGGTTCATTCATCTACTCTTGTTACTGCTGTTACAGCTCGTGTTGATTTATTGATTTGTTTTAGTCTAGTGCTTATGTTTTTATTATTAATTGGTAGTGTAGCTTGTTCACAATTTTAAATTTGGTTTACAGATGGAAATGGAAATGAGCATTTGCATCATTGGCTAGGGGGCCCCTTACGGAGCAGGTCCAGCCACCTTGATGCAGGTCTTATTACATTCAACGCCACATTGGGAAACCTGTGCATTGGAGGGGGATGAAATGATCATGAAGACAACACAACACACAGTCTCTGAGCAGAGAAAATCCCCGACTGAGGCACTTATTGAACCCGGGCCCCTTAGGATGGCAGTCGGTCACTCTGACCATTCAGCTATCAAGGTGGATGGTGTAAAATAATTATTTCTCTTTATACGTTAAGACCTTTTCGTTTCATAATAAACATTTTGGTATGTTATGTTTGCTTTTTTACATTCATTAACTCACCCAATGGTTTTCGATTATTATTTATGTGTATAAATCTAATAATTTACAATTTGAAAGATTCTAAAGACGTTAGCTTTATGGGATCTATTATCAATTTTTAACAGTTAACTTGTGTTTCTTTAAATGTTTCTAGATTGTCTTTATGTGGAAGCTTTTCCTTGTCTGGTTTTTAAACAAAGGACTTCACTTTTCAGTTGCTTAATTTGAGATAAGTTATTGTTTAATTTTGTCTTTACATTTCTATTCTTTTGGTGTAAGTGTTTCTTATTGTTTTGTTTGTTTTATTGTTTAATGCTACTGATAATAATTTTTATTTAAGTTTTTATGATAGGGTTTATTATATTTCTATTGGTAAATTGGTATATTGTTTGCTGCTGTTTTTGGTTGTGGACTTCTGTCTCCATAATGTTTTCATCTTTCCATATACTTGGTTTATCTTTTTATTTAAAGTTTTTAATGGTTGTTGTGGTTGTTTTAGATTATTATCCCTGTTATCTTATTTCTAGTTTTGATTTCCCTCATGTATTGATATATCACATTTTTATAGATTTACTGGTTCCATATAATTATACCTTTCCTTACAACTAAATTTGTTAGATATTCACTTTTGAAAATGGGTTGTTGTTCATCAAAATCTAACGCTGATGTTAAGATTTATATAGGTAGCTTAAGTCTACACAGGTTTATATAGTTAATTTACATTTACACAGTTTATTTATACATGTAATTAATTATATTCTTGAATGGCTTGACTCAATTTTCAAAAGTTATTTCTTAGTTTTTGTGTTTTGAATATTTTAATTATGTTACTATTTTTATAGTACCTAAATAGCTTATAGTTATTGTGTGAAGATGATAACAAAGTATTTTCATCTGTAAGTCTATTTATAAATAGAAATATGTCATTTGCACAGTGAAAATATTATATTACATTTAAATTATACAAAAATTAGCAAAGCCAATGCAGCTTTACTGATTTGATTTGATGAAAATATTAGCACGATTCACCCAGCCTTTAGACTTCTGTAATTGGAATTTCATAATTCAGTAATAGTAATATGCTAATTTTTGACTATAAGTAATTTAAAATAAGGGAATGATTTACCAAACTCTCAGATGAAAACTCATTACTATAATTCACTTCTTATTCAATGTATGGATTGCTGATTATTACCAATGCTTTCTGGATGCAACCCAAATGTACTTAACTGCAACTCTGTATTCTGTTCAATGTCAAGCTCATAATACATATGCAGAATGTCAAGATCATGCAACAGCTTCAAATCCAGAACTATGTTTTGAAGAGATTTTGATTTATTGATTGTTTAATTATACATGTTTTTGGGAAGATTGTTCCAGTTGTATGCTGCAGAAGCACAGAATATTGGACCTTAAACTGCCTCATCTATAGTTAAGGGAGCTTCTTACATTCATATGCTTGTAGTATAGTGAAATATAGCCCTAGAAATACGGTAAAAGGAGAATCATTGTTGTGCTTGTGTATGATTTTATTCTGTAAATCTACAATGTGCTCATTTTACAGTTACTTATGGCTCAAGAAGAATAACTAAAGTATGTTGTGAAATTTGTATAGGATTAATAGTTTGGATTCCTATTAGTGGTTACAGCATTCCAACAGTTGGTGCTAGTGTTCTTCTGAATAAAGCTTGAAAAATGATATAAAGAATAAAACTTCAGATGTAATAAATGGAATTAATCCTGTTCATTACTTAATTGAAACAAATCCAATTGAAAATAAAGTAATTCCAAATCCAGTTATGAAAAGTTTAATCATTTGGCTATCCTCATGCTAGAACTATTTCTCAATTGATCCTGTTAACAGTCATAGTCTACTATCTTTTAGGTCGTGTAGGCAATTTGAGTGCATTGCTAAAATATGTTTAAGAATATAATGTTCTTAGAATTGAATTATTACAATGACTCATTCAAAAATTAATAATAACATTTGTCCAAAATTAGATTCATTGCCATTGGTGGTCTTGCATTTCCTAAGGGCGTTAGCTGTAAGTGCCCCACATTTCAATTTGCTGCTATTCAAACTGCTAATTTTCCTTGAGAAATAAGATTTATATTTGTTTCAGATGGAACTATGAGTCACATTATTTTAGGAGACATACCTGGAGCTACTAGGTGCGTAAATATGTGATTGGTGTGGTTGATTCACACAGATAATGGGAATATTAGTTACATGGGTAAATAAAATATGAAGATTAATCCTGCATAATTTGTAAAAATATATGGGTTTAATTTTATTATGTTATTACAAGATATTATAATGAAAATTTATCTGCAGATAAATGAATATGGTCTTAATAAGAAGTTGAATTCATTATGTAGTACTCTATTTAATTTACTCTGTTAATATCAATTTGTGATCAGGTTAGTCAGAATAATGAGGATATTACTAATAATATTGGAAATAGTCTAGTTCAGCTTCTTGATAAGTTAAAGATGTTTGTTAACAGGTCAAATACTACAAGTAAATTTCCTGTCTTTTCAGATTAAAGCCTTTCTTTCAATTATTTCTCTCTCTCTGCTCTTTCAATAGGATTTGGTTTAAATGAAAGAAGATTAATTAGAAATAGAATTCATCCAACCAAAATATAAAAAATAGGAAAATCACACTAATTGTGACATTTGAAGGATTTAGATTAATAGTCTCCCTCAGAAGCAGGTGTTAATTTACTCTTTTTTGGTTTAAGAGACAAATACTTAACTTTCAGTGACCTGAGGTAGACAGTATAGTAAGTTTTTAGAAATTTGGTTTTCTGATGTTACATTTCAAATGAATTCTAAGATTTTTTACATAATCAGTCTATAAATATGTTAACTGAAGATCATTCAATTTTGATTGGTATAAATCGGTTACAATTTAAGTTTGTAAATCAGCTCTTTATATGTAAAATCTTTGACAGAAAAAGTAATGGGAACACTAAAAAGAACAAATTTTGCAAACATAAACGAAAGGTGGGTAGCGTATTTCTGCATATAACAGATGATGTATATTCAGATTTTAGGTCAGTCGCATAAGAGTGGCACTAGTAGCGGAATTACGAGGATGAAAATCAGGTTTGCTTTAAATACATGCAGTAACGAAAGTGAGTGTTATTTACCTCTGAGATTGGACATGGTGTGATAATGTTGGTCAAGACAGCCTTTAGGGCGACAAAGCTATCATTAACAACACCTAACTGAATTTGAATGAGGTCGTTCAACAGACCTATGAGAAGCTTGATGTTCCTTCTGCGATATTGCGGAAAGACTTGGCAGGAATGTCGCAATTGTACATGGCAGTGGTAGTCACGGGAATGTGCAGTAGCAGGAAGACCTGCTTCCAGCAGCCAAGTGGCACTAGGGAGAGTGAAGACCATCATGTTCAGCGGGTGGGTCTGGCACATGGTACTGTATCTGCAGCAGCGATTTGAGGAATATTTGACATCACAGTGACACAATGAAACGTTTATAATTGATTTCTTCAAGGACATCAAGCCAAATACCCTGCAGTTCAAGTTCCATTGACCCCAAAGAACCGAAGTTTGCGGCTTCAGTGGCGTCAAGCAAGAGCTCATTAGAGTGCAGGGTGAAAGTATGATGTGTTTTCTGATGAAAGTTGATTCTGCCTCAGTGCCAGTGATGGCTGTGTATTGGTTAGAAGGAGGCCAGCTGAAGGCCTTCAACCAGCCTGTCTGTGTGTCAGACACACTGAACCTAAATCTGGAGTTATGGTCTGTGATGCAATTTCAGTGACGGCAGGGGCACTTTTGTGGTTAACTTATGCACCCTGACTGCAAATTCATACATCAATCTGATGTTTCGACCTGTTGTGTTGCCATTGATGAACAGCATCCCAGGGTGTGTTTTCCATCACCCACATACTGTTGTAATTCAACATCCTTTATGGAGTGCCAACATGTTGCCTTGGTGTGGTCAATCACGTGACCTGTCTCCAGTCAAGCACATATGGGACACCATTGGACAGTAACCCTGCATCATCCACAACCAGTATTAACTGTCCCTCTATTGACCGACCAATTGCAACATGCAAGGAACTTCATCCCAAAAACTGATAACTAGCACCTGTACAGCACAATGCATGCACATTTGCATATCTGTAGTCATTATTTTGGCGGTTACACCGGTTATTAATGTGCCTCTATTTCACATTTTCAAAGACTCATCCTGCACTCACATTAACCTGTGATCTTGCAACGTTAATCATTTAAATATCTTACACAACCAAATGTATTCCCAAAATTTCATTACCCTACATCAGTTAGTTTTTGGCACTGCAAATTTTTCCATCAATGTATATCTTTCAATTTTACTTGTTTTCTAAGAGGCATAGTGAGCCACACTAAGACTTTGATGCAATCCTTCCCTGATAAAGGATCTTTCACTGATACTGCAGTAGACAATACTATGTTTAGTTTTATTTGCTCCTGATTACAAACATATTATGAAGATTTATTACTTGTGCATTTTTTTCTAATGCTATCCTAGCACAGGAATTAATTCTTTTATTTATGTTTGTTTAGCTACATGGTAAATTAATGAAGCTGAAGAAAAAAGTGATCTGTATACTAACATTCAATCACAAAAGTTAACATAATGCAGTGGAAAATGAAATGAATGTATACTTGAATCTAATGTTGTAGTTTGCAAGTGAATTTATTACCAACAGGCTCATTGAATTACATCCACAATCACTGAGTGCAACTCTCTGTGATATTTTAATTAAAATCCTTTAATTCTGCTGTATACTCCATTCCTTTTCTGTGGTTCCAGGATCTCACACATAAACATTGATGTTAGCTCCCAACCTGCTACGATTATAAGAAATAAATTCGATTTTGTAGGCTATAACGGTAAATAATAAGACTACATAATATGAAAACTCACAATGTGGACAGGATTCACACTATTAGTGAGATGTAAAATGATGTAGCAATAAGGACATGTGATAAGTCTGTACGATGTGAAATCCACTACACGGACTAACCACATACCTGAAGACAGCAGCAACTTGATGTACAAAATTTTTAATATATTTTTATTGATATTCTGAAATATATATACTTTGCTATGTGTAGTGAATTATTTTTAAGAGTTAGCATTGTAGTGGCATATCAGCTTGATGCTACTGTGATTTTTGAACTCTCATAATTATTAATTTCATGTCAGCCTGATATTATTGTGGATTTTTAAACCCTCATGATTATTAGGTTTTATGCAGCAACTTTAACACCAAAGCCACAATCTTATATATTTTTATTTCATTTATGTTTTTAGAAAATGTTACATAAAACTGTATGTAAAAGGCAATGTCCCAACTGACTGACTATCTCACTCACTCGCTTTCTCACTGGCTGATCATTGCCCAGCTTGAGCCACTAAGGATAAATACTTCAAATTATCAGAGGGCGGTGATCCTATACTGTAGGCATCATTAATAAGGGATTTTTCGAAATTCCATCGGTAAGGGGGTGAAATGGGGGTTGAAAGATGTTTTGAGAATATGTCTCTATAAAGGCAATTTTGAAGCCAGACATGCAAAAACTGGTATTTGGTTTGCTGGTCATAAATAAAGAAATACATGTTTCAACATTTTTGGAAATTCAACCTCTATGGAGAAGAAAGTTGGGATGAAAGGTTTTCAAAGGTCAAGTCATTATTAAAGAACTACTACAGTATTTTTAAAGCTACATTTATGAAAATTTGTTTTTGAATTATTAGTTACAAACAAAAAAATGCCAGTTTCAGAGTTTTTGGAAAATCAACCCTTACAAGGGTGAAATAGAAGACGAAAAGTTTTGTGAAACTGTTTCAATTTTGAAAGGATTTTTAAAGATAAATCTATAAAAATTTGAATTTCGCTTTTCAGTCAAAAAAAATTTATGTTTCACTATTTCTAGAATTTCATCCTCTATGGGGTGAAATAGGGGATCAAACATTTCATGATGAAACCGTTCTTCAAGCTAAATCTTTTTGGCTTCCTGGTTAGAAATGAAACATGAGTTTTTCACTATTTCTGGAAATTCACCTCCTACAGGGATGAAATGGTCAGATTGATTGACTGACTCTTTATCACCCAGAGCAAACTGCTAAGAATAGATACTTGAAATTTGCAGAAGATGTAGAAGTTATACTGTAAGCCTCATTTAAGAAAAGACCATTTGATTTTCACTCCTAAGATTTTGATATATGGGAAGAAATGCTTTTTTGAAAATATGTCATTATTAAGGTAATAACAACATTGGTATTTGATTTCTCAGTCAGAAGTAAAAAAATACAAGTTTTAGAATTTTTGGTAATTCAACCACCTAGGGGAAAATATTGAGTGAATGTTTCTTGGAAATAAATCATAATTATGGGACTACTAAAGAACTGTTAAAGCTACATCTATGAAAATTGGTATATGACTTCTTAGTTACAAGTAAACAAAAACAAAAAGGGCTCCAGTATTTTGAATTTCAATCCCTAATGTGTTGAAATAGGGAATGGAAACTTCTATGAAATTGTTTCATTATAAAAACAGTTTCAAAGTTAAAATTATAACAATTTGGCGTTGGCTTCTCTGTTAGAAATAGTAAACTATGTGTTCCACTATTTCTGGAAATTCAACCCCTAGTCAGTGAAATAGGGGACGAAAATTATAAGCAAATATTTCGTCATATTAAAAAAATTTTAAAGCTATATCTGTGAAAATTTATATTTCACTTCTCAGTCAGGTAAAAAGAAATATATCTTAGGGAAAGAACCACACAAAGGCAAAATGCATGAAAAACAAAATTCAGCTACCATAATCACGTTTTGATAAGAAGAATATTCAGAAAAGACCGTGCTTATATAGCCTTAATTAGTGTGAAGAGTTTAGAACGTTTTGCAATTCGTGATGAACATAAAAATTCGATTAAAGAAAAATAGAAAAGTCTCTGCAGATCATAGTGTATGCAGGCAAAGCATTGGCTGCTTAGCTAGTAACTTACATATGCAATTAGGACACATCTGATTTTGAATTTTTATGTTTTGTTGACATGCATGTTCTTTTGTTTGTCTTCACCCATATGTTGTAAAGTTCCTTTAATAATTTGTTGCACTTTTCCCACTGAATTTCATGTGAGAAGGGACATGGTTGCAGTTTGATTATCTGCCATAAGTTAGACTTTGTTGTGGTTGTGGCACATACTGTCGAGTAGAGGCACAATTATACCTTTGGCTCAATGGAATTATATTATATTGACAGTTTTCTCCAATTATTTGTAGAATATTATAGGGCTATTGTCATATGAATTCACTATCGATTATCAGTTATTGAAGAAAAGTCAATCACAACACCAAGTAACAGACTCTTTGACCCTGTCTTAAATTGCTGTTATTTAAGTTCTATTTTTTGTACATAAAACATGTTTATAACAACAACACAACAGAGCTGACTGCTTTCTGATTGCATGGATACCATACATAATTTTCTTTAGGCCTTTGCCCCACTTCAATGTGGGGTTGGCCCTGTTACTACAGACTTGGCAGTGTTAGTTCCATAGGGTGGCCAGATGCCCTTCCTGTAGCCACCCCAAACCCCCAGGATGGAATTAGTGTACCCCAGCTGTCGTCATCGAGTGTAAAATGTGAAATATTGCAAACGTTTCCAAATGTCTGCAAGTCATGTAACTGAGGTGGGACGTGGGGACCAGCTTGGTATTCACCTAGTAGGATGGGGAAAACCGCCAATATCCATACCCAGGCAGGCCAGCACACCGGCCTTCATCGTTAACCCGCCAGGAGGATTTGATCCACAGCTGGCGCCTACCTGAGTCCAGTAAGCAGTGCATTAGCGCTCTCAGCTAACCTGGCAGGTTGTGTGGATACCACACAACCTCTGTGAAACTGTGTTTTAGGATTCTTGTATAAAAATTCCTGTTTAGAATATTGAAACCAGTGAAATTCATCAGCCTATATTTTGCTACCATGAACTCGAGCCCTTTGACAACCAAAGAACATAACAGAATAATTTGTTTCATAAGGAACCAATTGTTTTTTTCTTATTCCAAAACCGTGTCATGTAATAAAGAAAACATTTATGATGCAATATTGAAAATCAATGAAATGACTGTCATCAAAAGTAATGTTCATTCATACATACATTCAGTCAAAGTTAGAGAACAAAAGATTACATTGTACACGTGACACTGCAACACAAATGCCCCAGATGAACCAATATTAATAAACTATAAATCATAATATTAAATTTTCCAGATTCAGATATACTGTACACACGGAAAGTCTGAGGCACATTTTGGAATAAGCAAAACTTTCCTTTGATTTGAGACATTTTACAAATAATTTCACAGTTGTTTTATATTTCGTAATTATTACCTTTATATAATTTTGCTAAGACGACAAAATATAATGTGGAAGGAATAATTGACTGAAATATGGTTTCTGCCATATTTATATTATGTTTAATTTAATATACAAAATAAAACTCTTTTGAATTAAAACTAATTAAAATTAAGATAGTTGTAGCTATCAGGCAGCTTAATTCTACAATGAATTATATATTTATACTTCAGTTATGTGACCTCACATCCCTTTAATTATTGCAAAGATGCATGCATGTCTGTATACAGATTTTTAAGAGATGGAAAAAGATCTTTCAACATGAGCTGATATTGAGAAAGTTCAGTGGGTCTGACAATGCCTTTGTTTTTGTGAATGCCTTTCTTACTGCTTTTTATAATAGCTGTTGAGCTTTCTGTTTAAAATTACTTTTTAAATGCAGTAACTCCACGTTCCAACAATTTGCAGCAAATAATAAGCAAACTTCATGACTTGACAATATGTCACCTGAATAACATTAGCTATTAATCTCTTGATTACTGATAACTACAATCAAAATATTTTACTCCTGATCGAAATGAACATTTAAACTTTACAATATTTATTGCATCTGAACGAGCCTTCCATATTATTAAGGTTTCAGGCGCTGGTAATTATCGTTGTCTTTTCCCAGTAGAATTCCAGATTATCTTATGCTGAACAGTTGATTATTCTCTTATATTCTTTAAATGACACTTGATCACTGAAATCCTTTTACTGCTATTGGCATAACTTTGTTTTGAAGCTGACAGGAGATCATCCAGTAAGAGACTAGTTTGTGCAGTTACATTTCATGATTCCTTTTCAGTCAGAACATTTAAGTTATACCAGACAACATTTTACATTATTCACAAAACTTGAAGGGCTTTCATTGCCCCTTTGTGATTTGGGTAGACGTTGGGCATATAGTTTTGGTGCAATATATTGCTTCTATCCATCCAATTTGGAATATTATAGGATATCAGGGGAGGCTAAGTACTTCAACCTTAAGGCTGAATTCTTTTTGCAAATTTCATGAGCTTCTTACCTTTCTTTACAGGGTAGCAACCATTTATTATGATAAACTTGTAGAAATTCAATTGAAGATTTCAGCTGTAAACAGTGGTAAGGGACAAGTTCATTGTTTCCAGAAACTGTATAGAAAAGTTTCAATAAAATCTCACAAATAAGATATATGAATTTCATCTACTGTAATTTTTTAGTTCAGGTAAGTCTTTATTTGCAAATATTTCTGGGGCAATGATATGTTTTGAAAATCATATTTTCTATTTAAAATTCTATTCTTAAAAATGTCTGAATACGTTTAGTTCTAAACTGAATGCACTTGTTGATGAGCTACAGTTTTCTTGCTGCCCGAGTTAACAAAACATCATTGTGAAACCTTTCAAATATACAGATTTAAAGGTTTGAATAGTTCCGGTTTATGGTGGTAAGATTAGCATTATTAAATTTTACAGTTATAAAGTATAACAACCTAAACAATAAGTATTATTCAGAGACATATAAAATTAATTTTGTTTTCATTGCTACAGGATGGTCCTTGACATTTCTGCGATCATACTGTTGCCTGAGTTCATGTTAACAACAGTAAGGGACACAACATTGTTTACTTGCTAGATAATTATTCATATTCCCCTATTTAACAATAACTGCCAGATTTTTGACACTTAACACTGTTTGCCTGGACACGTCCTGGCAAAGTTGCCATTACTCATAATCTGAAAGCAGAGTTATAGTCACCATTTCTTGGTTTTCCATTGAACTGTCAACCAATATAAATAAAGCAAATCACACACCATGTTTTAAAACAAATAACTCTTTTTCTCATCGACTGTCCCTTACATTTGTTTACAGCTGAGGTCTTCAGTTATGCTCACTTCCACCTATAATTACTGATACGTCCTTGAAATAGTAAATAATGCACATTGAGTATGAACTTTTGAGCATTGTTGACATAAATCATTCCTGTTGGTGACATCGTGTGCACTGCATCCATCTCTGCCAGTATCTCCCTGAATTCTCCTTCTCTGGTGTTCGTTCACTGATGGCTTGCACACCAGGCAAGGGAAAATTTGTTCACAATCCTTATGCCGGTCATGATATTTTCTACATAAATACGGTTATTGACCGTTCTATACTATACATTTTACAGTATTTTTCCTTGTAATATCTCGTTTGGTTTGGCAAAAAAATAACTATGTCAGTATGAGCAGTCCCTTTAGAACCCACAAGAAACAGGTGCAGTCTGCCACGTCAGTTTAGGGAATAGCTAAAACCTTGCTCTTTCCTGTCGGCAGGAGCTTTGTCATCTGCCTTGATGGAAGGTGAGACCTCATGGACAATCCCTCCTGGATGAGGAGGGATGAGGAGGGGATGCTACCACCACTAAAACTCAACCTGAATCTTGTGACATGACACATATAATGAGGAAGCTCACACTGAGGTGTCTGTCCACACGTTGGTGGGGCAGTGGTGCAGCGTCTTCTGTCACAGACCTGACCCTGTAAATCACGTTTTCTGCAGTGGAGCCACCTCTCTAGACTGCGTTTACTGCCACAGAGCTGCCCCTGTAGACTGCATTTTCTGCTGTGGAATCACCACTGTAGACCACATTTTCCACTGCAGAACAAATCCAGAAGTCTGCGTTTCCTGGAAAGATGCCATCCCCATACACCACGTTTTCTGTTGCGGAATGCTCCCATAGACTGTGGGTTTTGCCCTGGAGCCACCTCTATACACCACATCTTTAGCTGCAGAGCTGCCGTTTAGACAGCACTTTCTCCTGCAGAGCCTCCCCTGTACACCCCATATTCCAGTGCAGAGCTAATTCTGTAGGCTGTGTTTTCTACTGTGGAGATGCCCAATAGACCGTGGATTCTGGCGTGGAGCTGCCACTGTAAACCATTTTTTCTGTCGTGGAGCCATTCATGTCGACAGTGGTTTCTGACGTGCTAACTCCTGATCACTACAACTGCGTTTTAGTAATCTGCTATTGCCATCGATAGAAGAGCTCGGAATTGTTCATTTAACGAAACGCAATATTCTAAATACTAAAATTTCATGTCGCTGCTTAATAGTGACTAATTTTTCAGTATTTGTCATAGTTATTGTTGTGTTCCGAATTTATGTATCATTTCCAGGGATTTGCATCAGGTGCACTTTTTGTTGTTTACTGATGTGTAAGATATGTGTGCAACACATAGACGTTGGTTTTAAAGCTGGAAGCATAAACAGACAAGAGTGGTGAAATGCTGCATAATGCTGTTCCCCATGTTGCGGACTCAGACTTTCATATATCCATTGCTACGCATGTCTGTATGATAAATATTCTATGTTGTCTGATTTATGTAAGTTTTATTCACAAAACAAGATCAAGTAACTGTTACTTGTATTAATATATTAGCAGCACTTTAAAGGAATAGTAAGCAATATAGATATTGTGTAATCTAAAAGGGAAAAGTGATATTAAAAGATAGGAAGATGTCTTTTATTGGTACCGTTTGGACACAATCAATTCAGGTTACAGCTAGGTAATGGAACAGAAACTGAGAGGCATTGTAACGTATTGACCAGTAATCATTTTGGGACGGCTATCGGTTTACTACAATTCGTTTTCTGTTTCCAGCGTGATTAATCAGAATCTAAATGGAAGTAAAATTATATTGGGTCATTGTGAAGCACATACAGAATTGTTTCTCATCCAGATGAACTTGCAGTTTGACAGCAAAGAAACGAGGCAATGATTCACAGTATGGGCATTTTGTTGTTTCTTCTTTTTCGTTTTAATCTTACTTTGTGATGGAAGATGTTAATTGTTTGACAAAAAGACTTGTTACATGTAACTGCTGTCTTTGGTCCAGAATGAGTTTTGTGATTATTTCCTGCAGATGGTATGTTCAAGTGCATTTTTTATAAGTAGTTCATTGAAGGCTACGTAGATTCTGAATCTACGAATCATAAGGTAAGTAATTTACTCGAATACAACATTTGATGCCTTACACTGAGATGTCATCGGATACCATCTAAAGATAGTCATCACCAAAATATATGGGTGTGAAAGCAAACTTTACGAATGTTAACACTCAGACCCAGTTTTGATCTAGTTTTAATTCGTCATGACAAATTAGCTGGGAAACATAAGAGAATTAACAAAACAACAGTCCATGGAGAATACTTCTCATCAGAGATCGTAGGAAATAACTGTTCCGTTAGCGAAACGTGGAAATAGTCCATTCCACAGGCAGTTCTTGCAGATAACACTTTGTACAAACAAAATTTGAGGCAGTAAATGAAGATTCATAAATTTCATGTCCGTCAGTCTGATTCTTCTTCCAAACCTTGTAGCTGAGTATAGCTCTGAAAAAATTAAACATATGTTGTGGTATCGCTTTCACACGTAACATGAAGACAAACTAGAGTCGTGACACACAAGAGTCTCACCTGTCTGGCGATGCAGCGCAGCTGTTCTGCCATGGCTGAGCCCGTTTCCTCTACAAGCTTCGACAGAAAACCAGTTGGATTTTTTAGTAGAGTGTATGGATGATCATATTCCTGGAAATGGGATAAATACCAATTAGTCCAACTGCAACTTGTATTTGAAATAATACATGAAACGTTTTCACTGGAATCCTAAACAGCAACAGAGAAAATTGCAGAAAGGTGCCCTTTTCTTACGCGACATGTGGTGTAGTTCCATTTGATACTGCCACTTAGCGGTACCACCTATTCATTTGTATACACTGACGGTAAAAGAAATCACAACACGGAGAAGGAGTTGTGTGAAATTACCAGAAGTTGGTAGGTGTGTGTCTACATATGAAAGATGATGTGTATCCAGATTTTGTGCCAGTAGCCCAAGGGGATGCAGTCCAGATTCACTTTAAATAAAAGCCCTAACGATCATGAGCGTTAATCACCTTTGCGATTGTACGTGGTGAGTTGCTGGTAGTCAAGAATGCTTTTAAGGCGACAAAGATTCCATTATTAACACCTCGCTGAGTTTGAGCAAGGTTATTTAACAGGACTACGAGGAGATGGACGTTCCTTCTACGGTATTGCAGAAAGACTTGGCAGGAATATAGCCACTGTATATGATTGATGGCAGCGGTGTTCACGAGAATGTACGGTCACAATAAGACCGAATCCTGAGCGACCACGTGGCACTACTGTAAATCTGTACAGCAATGTGGTGATTCAACCTGTTTTGCTGCCATTCATGAACACAATTCCACGGAGTGTTTTACAACAGGATAACGCTCGCCCACGTACCGCTGTTGTATTATTACATGTTTTACAGAGTGTAGACACGTTGCCTTGGCGAGCTCTATCACCAGCTTCCTCGTGTCGTGCACATATGGGACATCATCGGACGACAGTTCCACACAACCAGCATTAACTGTCCGTGTATTGACTGACCAAGTGCCACAAGCATGGAGCTCCATTTAAACACTGACGTCTGGCACCTGTACAACACAATGCATGCACGATTGCATGTTTCCATTCGACATTCTGGGGGTTACATCGGTTATTAATGTACTATCATTTCACATTTACGATGGCTTATCTCGCACTTACAGTAACCTGTGACCTTCCACTGTTAATAACAGAAATATGTTACCTAGACAATGTATTCCCGGAATTTCATTACTCTATATTAATTAGTTTTTGGTATTGCGGTTTTTACTGTCAGTGTATATGTTGACGGCTGATCCTGGTGGAGGTTTGAGTCCTCCCTCGGGCATGGATGTGTGTGTTTGTCCTTAGGATAATTTAGGGTAAGTAGAGTGTAAGCTTAGGGATTGATGTCCTCAGTAGTTAAGTCCCATAAGATTTCACACATATTTGAACGTTTTGTACATGCTGATTTAGCACACTAACAACTTGCTATTTGCAATACACATACTACCCTCAACCCATCTTCTCTCGTTGTCTGTCACGGCGACTTACTAATACCTCTTTCAGATCTACTTCCGCGATGCAAACAAATATGTGATACACCTGTTAGAATGCGTTAATTTACTTCCTTCAAAGGACAAACATAACCGGTATCAACCTTAACGGATGATATTACCAGCTCACAAATATGTAGGAATAGACTACTACACATTTTCAATAGTTTCAGGCTAAATTACAGTACTTCGTGAACAAAGTATACGTTAACAGAATCACAAGAACAGTGAGCGCAAGAGCTGTAAGTCGATGGCAACGAACACACAGAGGCGCAGAAATTTACACATCTGTGAAGCAGAGCTGTCCATCCCAGATTTCAGTCCCGCGCGTGCGCCCCCCCCCCCCCCCCCGTCCCCATCCCTTGCTTATTCGTCGCAAACTCACGGTTGCTGTGGCGCAGGGGGCGTCGGCGGGCATCGAGTACGGAGAGCCCGTTGCGCCAGCCAGGCTCGTAAGACTGATAGACGCTCATGTGCCGTGCTGCGGTAACAGAGTACCATTATCTGTTAATGCTAACAGACTGGATTTACTTTCTGGTACACAGACCCGGAATAACCTGGGCGTACTTCCAGCTAGGATTACTTCAAGGACTACTTCTTTAGTTTTGTTACTAATTTGCAACAGTTCATATTAGATGATCGACATACACTAAACATTGTTATCGGTTTTTATGAAGTTTCCCTTGTTTACTTTGACAACTATTTCAAATAAGAGCGCTTAAGTTTTATTTACATGCCTCTTTTACACTGAAGCGCCAAAGAACCTGGTATAGGCATGCGTATTCACATACACACGAATGTAAACAGACAGAATACGGCGTTGCGGTCGGCAACGCCTGTATACGACAACAAATGTCTGGTGCAATTGTTAGATCGGTTATTGTTGCTACAATGGCAGGTTATAAAATTTTTATGACTTTGAACGTGAGGTTATAAAATTTTAAGTGACTTTGAACGTGGTGTTATACTCGGCGCACGAGCGTTGGGATACAGCATCTCCGAGGTAGCGATGAAGTTGGGATTTTCCTGTACGACCATTTCACGAGTGCACCGTGAATATCAGGAATCCGGTAAAACATCAAATCTCTGACATCACTGCGGTCGGAAAAAGATCCTGCAAGAACGGGACCAACGACGACTGAAAAGAATCGTTCAACGTGACAGAAATGCAACACGTCCGCAACTTGCTGCAGATTTCAATGCTGGATCGTCAACAAGTGTCAGCGTGCGAACAATTCAACGAAATATCATCGGTATGGGCTGCATGACACAAAGATTTACACCTCGCCTGGGCCTTTCAACACCGACCAGGCCTGTTGATGACTGGAAACATGTTGCCTGGTCGGAAGAGTGTCGTTTCAAATTGTATCGAACGGATGGACATGCATGTGTATGGAGACAACTTCACGAATCCATGGACCCTGAATGTCAAAACGGGACTGTTAAAGCTGGTGTAGGTTCTGTAATGGTGTGGGTCACGTGCAGTTGGAGTGATATGGGACCCCTGATACGTCTAGATACGCATCTGACAGGTGAGACGTACGTAAGCAAACTGTCTGATCAACTGCATTCATCCATGCCCATCGTGCATTTGGACGGTCTTGGCAGTTCCGTCAGGACAATCCGATACCCTACACGTCCAGAATTCAGAAGAGCTGTGCAGAAGAGATCTCCACCTCCTCGTACTCTTACGGATTCATGGTGTCAAATCGCTCCAGCACTGCTTCGTGTTTCGCCACCTCTGCGTGCTCGTGGGTGACCTGAACGATATTAAGCAGATGTAGCAGTTTCTTTGGCTCTTCAGTCTAGTTTCTGAACAGTCGTTGATTAAAACTTTAGAAACTTAAGCATTTCTTTTGCTCGTCGTCCAATTTAAAATTTCTTGGTTGCTCGTAAGGTAACAAACCCAGTCACGGATGAAAGTTCAGGAATATTACCACGTGTCACAGTTACAAAAAATTAAAACAGAACATAATTTTTTGGAATGGCATTAGATAAGGCGTTCCCTCGATTTCATCAAACAGTTTGAATGCTGTTTCTTAATTACTTAAGAAACTATCATCCAAAATTCAGTTTGCAATAACTGTAGGAATAATGATCACCATATTTTCAGCTTTGCTTTTTTTGCCCTCTAGTTTAAAAAATTATCTTCATTATTTTCAGGACTTAGGAGAAAAAGATAGGAGCTGTAAGTAGTATAACAATGGGGATTCCAGCTTGTTCCTCTCTCTGGTACTACACGTACCCACACAGGCTACAATTGTCTCTTTCATCCACTATGTGGAATTAGAAATAACAGTAACAAACATTTGTTCTGCTGAATAGAGCAGCAGTATATCATAGTTTAAATTTCTGCTGTTAGTCGACGATGTTGTCACGGCAGTGCAGTTGCTAGTGGTGCCGAGAAATTTAAAATCCTAGATGGCGGCAGCTGTTCTCCCCTTATCTATCATGGCACTAGCAGTGCTCCTCGTATCTATCACGTAAAATGACACATGCCCCCTCCCACGCCCCCCCCTCCGTCTCACAGCCAACATCATTTGAACGAAACAGAAAATCACAGCATAGTACTCAAGCGCACATTAAAATGAAACCAAAATGTAACCCCAGAGCAGCCATCTTGGTTAAGGTCCAAAGAATCTGATTTGTATGATGTTTATTCCACCATGTTCAAAAGTATTTACTCAGAAAATTATATAAAGGTTTAATTTGGAGTATTTCCAAATCTAAAATACGCCACCGACACACAAACAAACAAGCACACACACACACACGCACACACACACACATATACCAGTTAAAGCTGAAGCGTAAGCCGTGATTCTGAACTCTCAAATTAATTACCCCCAATGCTATTTTCGTGCTTAGTCATATGTTGTTAAAAAATGACATGCTAAACAGGCAGATAAACTTAATGCCTACACCTGATTCGCGTTTTGTACTAAAACTAACCTGACTGAGATCATAACTGCTGAAAACACATATTGGATAAAATATTGTCATAAGCAGACAACAAGACAAACAAATGGGCATTCTGGATGACTGCGAGCTAGGCAGTTAGTTTGTTAGTTTAATATTCCATGCATCATTTCCATAATAAATCACATTATTGTGGATTTAGTCATTTTATATTCACGTCACAAATTATTTAGTGAATACAGTACAATATCTTTAAGCTGGCTACTTTTCCCTTTCCTTAACAAACGTGAAGCGATCTGCAGTTGTATTCCGTATTTGACTTTTTCCACAATTAAACTCCCTCGATAACTGACGCTGAGATTTTCCTTTTTCGCTCTCTCTAATAATAGAGCACTTGCCCGCGAAAGGCAAAGGTCCCGAGTTCGAGTCTCGGTCGGGCACACAGTTTTAATCTGCCAGGAAGTTCCAATAGAAATTCGCTGTTCTAGTGAAAGAACAATAAGTTTTCTTTTATTTTAAGTAACTATAACTGTTTACTACACAGGAAAAATCAGAAGTATGTGCTATTAGAAGTACAAATAACAATGAAATTTTAGATACTGTTGTGCCACATTCTCAACGAGAAATCTTACAGTGAAACAGTATTGCAATTCTCTCTTCCATGGTTGTTTGTGACCGTCTTAAAGGGTGGGGATCGTTAGTTAAGGAGTAGTCGTCGGCTTTGAAAGGGGTGGTCACTCAAAGGGGAAAAAGATGTGTTGGTCTTGTGGAAATTTACGTCCATTCCTTACAAATATGGTGGCTTAGAAAGGAGGTCGGCTTAAAGGGGTGTTCTTCTCGAGAGGTTTCACTGTATGACCAAATCATCTTTTTAATATAAAAATGTAGTGATGTCAGTAATTGCTATCACCACCTCTTATACATTCCAATAATATAAATTCTTCTACAGAATAGATGGAATTATAAAGAACAAACTTTTCAGTTTGTTTTCAGATTTAATTTGCTGTTTGTCAGACATTTTACATAACTGGGTAAGTGATTAAAAGTTTGATTGCAGCGTTGTGCAGCACTGTTTTGTGCTAAAGACAACGTTAATGCAGAGTAATGAATGTCATTTTCCTCCTGGTATTGTAATTAGGTATATCATTCTTCCTTTTGACCTGCAGCGAATTATTCGTAACAAACTTCAGAAAAAGAATAAATATAATGTGAAGCAGTAAACAAAACCTGACTTTTTTAAACATCTGTCTACTAGCTGACTGCCGGTGAGCAACACATTTCTTCTCAAGCCACTATACGATGAAAACTTTTTTTCTTAAAGATGAGTTACCCCAAACATTATTCCACATGAAGTTACAAAATGAAAACAAAATATGTCCACTTAGTGACTTGTCTCTCCTTAAGATCTGCAATGATTCTAAGTGCAAATGTCGCTGAAGTAAGTTGTTTCAGGGAATCCAAAACGTGAATATCTAAGATCAAACTCTTATCAACTTGGCAGCTAAGAAATTGAAGGTTACACCCTGGTTATTACTTCCTCACCACCTGTCACTTTTATCATTTGTGTAGTATCTCTCGATGTGCAGAACTGAATATATTGTACCTTTTGAAATTGAGAGTAACACCTTTCACAGAAAACCAGTCAGTGGCACTTATAAGAACATTGTTTAACTTTTCTTCTATCTCTGTATGTATGGTTGGTCTGATTGCAATTCTTGTGTTATTTACAAGAAGAGACAATTCTGCTTGTTGTACAATAGACAGAAGGTCACATGCGAGTATGAGCGACAATAAGGAACGTCAAATGTGATTCCTCCTCAATTAGAGGACTCTCACCTGATTATACTGGTTGATCTACTAAGTACAACTTTCTGCTATCGCCGGCAGGAGTGGCCGACTGGTTCTAGGCGCTACAGTCTGAAACCGCGCGACCGCTACAGTCGCATGTTCGAATCCTGCCTCGGGCATGGATGTGTGTGATGTCCTTAGGTTAGTTATTTTAAGTAGTTCTAAGTTATAGGGGACTGATGACCTCAGCAGTTAAATCCTATAGTGCTCAGAGCCATTTTTTTCTGCTGTCTTTTCGTTCGGTCTGAAATTGTACGTTCATTGGCTGTATTCCATTGGCTGGCTTTACCATCAATCTCAAAAAACCTCAATTCGTCTAGGGCAATATTGTGATTCACGCAATCAAATGCCTTATATCTGTAGTGGAAAAAACCAACCGTTTCGGCCGGCCGAAGTGGCCGTGCGGTTCTAGGCGCTGCAGTCTGGAACCACGAGACGGCTACAGTCGCAGGTTCGAATCCTGCCTCGGGCATGGATGTGTGTGATGTCCTTAGGTTAGTTAGGTTTAACTAGTTCTAAGTTCTAGGGGACTAATGACCTCAGAAGTTGAGTCCCATAGTGCTCAGAGCCATTTGAACCATTTTTGAACCAAGCGCTTCTATTTCGTTATTGAACCGTTCAAGAATTTTGTGAGTGAATGTGTAACTGACATTTTCAGTACAGCAACTCTTGCGGAATTCGCAGTGTGATTTACTGATAATATTACTGTTGCTCACGTGGAATACTGTTCAAAACTATATCGCCTTCTAAAAAGTTCTGGAAATCAATGTCTGTAGTGAAACAGTTTGGTAGTTATTGACATCTCGCCTGTCACCTTTGATACAGAGAAGTTTAACAACGGCATATTTGAATCTCTCTGGAAAAATTCCTTGAGATAGTGATACATTCAGATAAGACCAGCTTATTGCATTGGAATAAATATTTAATTCTCTGTTGGAAACACTGTCAAGATGAGCTTTCAGATTTGAGAGAGTATATAATTTTCTAATTTCAGAAGGAGTATATAATTCAGAAGGAGTATATAATTTTCTAATTTGAGAAGGAGAAATAGGCGATACACTGATGTGGCTAAATTCTATGGGAGTTGCTTTTTGAACTGCTGCGATTGTTTTCTTGGACTGTTCGTGCATTTAACCTCCAATACGTTTAAGAACGATTATTAAACATATCTGCTACATGTGACTCATCATTCATAGGCCTCATGTGTAATTCTTACTACATACCATTTAGCCTTAACTCTGTTGATGCAATTAATGATCACTGGGATATTGGCCACATTCCTTGGTTTTCTTAATAACTTTTCTTAACAATTTTGAGTAGGTTTTGCAGTGTACAACTACTGCAGGATCTCTACTTGGTCCTGGCAGTACATTTATTTTCTTTTTCTTCCACAAGTCACTTTAGTGTTCAATTTTTACCCCTGACTCTTTAGCATCTTGTGTGATTAGTTTACGCAGAAAGCTATTTTCAAATAATAATCTCAATTCATTGTGGAATAGATTAAATTTTATGTCAGTATTTGGTTCACTATAAATTTCATTCCAGGCCATGCCTTGTAAACTGGTTTTGTAAGCGTTTGTTCTGGAGTCATTAATTATTCTGATTGCCACTGACAAGTATAAGAATCTCATTAATTAAGCTGCTCTATGAATGTAATTACTACCATTTCTGCCTACACATCGTGTAAGCATCCTCAGATTAAATATTTCCACATCTACATTACTGGCCATTAAAATTGCTACACCACGAAGATGACGTGCTACAGACGCGAAATTTAACCGACAGGAAGCAGATGCTGCGATATGCAAATGATAAGCTTTTCAGAGCATTCACACAAGGTTGGCGCCGGTGGCGACACCTATAACGTGCTGTCATGAGAAAAGTTTCCAACTGATTTCTCATACACAAACAGCAGTTGACCGGCGTTGCCTGGTGAAACGTTGTTGTGATGCCTCGTGTAGGGAGGAGAAATGCGTACCATCACGTTCCCGACTTTGATAAAGGTCGGATTGTAGGCTATAGCGATTGCGGTTTATCGTATCGCGACATTACTGCTCGCGTTGGTCGAGATCCAATGACTGTTAGCGGAATATGGAATCGGTGGCTTCAGGTAGGTAATACGGAACGCCTTGCTGGATCCCAATGGCCTCGTATCACTAGCAGTCGAGATGACAGGCATCTTATCCGCATGGCTGTAACGGATCGTGCAGCTACATCTCGACCTCTGAGTCAACAGATGGGAACGTTTCCAAGACACCAACCATTTGCACGAACAGTTAGACGACGTTTGCAACAGCATGGACTATGAGCTTGGAGACCATGGCTGCGGTTACCCTTGACGCTGCATCACAGACAGGAGCGCCTGCGATGGTGTACTCAACAACGAACCTGGGTGCACGAATGGCAAACGGTCATTTTTTCGGATGAATCCAGGTTCTGTTTACAGCATCATGATGATCGCATCCGTGTTTGGCGACATCGCGGTGAACGCACATTGGAAGCGTGTATTCGTAATCGCCATACTGGCGTATCACCCGGCGTGATGGTATGGGGTGCCATTGGTTACACGTCTCGGTCACCTCTTGTTGGCATTGACGGCATTTTCAACAGTGGACGTTACGTTTCAGATGTGTTACGACCCATGGCTCTGCCCTTCATTTGATCCCTGCGAAACCCTACATTTCAGCAGGATAATGCACGACCGCATGTTGCAGGTCCTGTACGGGCCTTTCTTGATACAGAAAATGTTCGACTGCTGCCCTGGCCAGCACATTCTCCAGATCTCTCACCAATTGAAAACGTCTGCTCAATGGCGGCCGAGCAACTAGCTCGTCATAATACGCCAGTCACTACTCTTGATGAACTGTGGAATCGTGTTGAAGGTGCATGGACAGCTGTACCGGTACACGCCATCCAAGCTCTGTTTGACTCAATGCCCAGGCGTATCAAGGCCGTTATTACGGCCAGAGGTGGTTGTTCTGGGTACTGATTTCTCAGCATCTATGCACTCAAGTTGTGTGAAAATGTAATCACATGTCATTTCTAGTGCAATATATTTGTCCAATGAATACCCGTTTATCATCTACATTTGTTCTTGGTGTAGCAATTTTAATGGCCAGTAGCGTACATTGTTCTATGATGCTTGTCAGGAGGTACAACGGTGTCTCCACGTCTAAAATTCGTAAAGGGTCTAGTCATTTCAATCTGAGGATGTGTTACTTGTGGTTCATATAACAAACAGACTTCTCCTAGCGTTTATACAAGTTTTTGAGTCATGCTTCACGTTAGCAGGTACCAATTTGAGGGAGGACGACGGTAATAAATCAAACTGTTCACAAAACATTGTATACATTATTTTTAACAACCTACTATTGGCTTTTATTTAAATGTAGACTAGACATATTTCAGGTTATGTAGAAAGCAACCTTTTTAGGAATTCTGCGATGTTTATCAATTGGAAATATGGTGCCAAAGTCCTCTAAACATTTATGTACGATAATTCATTATTAAAATGCTAAATAATACCAAAATCTAATCAAAATACACGTTGTTACACATATTCCAACAATACCAAGGAGAACTTCTATAGCCTTTCTGTTCATCACAATAAACCAAAAACTACACTCCTGGAAATTGAAATAAGAACACCGTGAATTAATTGTCCCAGGAAGGGGAAACTTTATTGACACATTCCTGGGATCAGATACATCACATGATCACACTGACAGAACCACAGGCACATAGACACAGGCAACAGAGCATGCACAATGTCGGCACTAGTACAGTGTATATCCACCTTTCGCAGCAATGCAGGCTGCTATTCTCCCATGGAGACGATCGTAGAGATGCTGGATGTAGTCCTGTGGAACGGCTTGCCATGCCATTTCCACCTGGCGCCTCAGTTGGACCAGCGTTCGTGCTGGACGTGCAGACCGCGTGAGACGACGCTTCATCCAGTCCCAAACATGCTCAATGGGGGACAGATCCGGAGATCTTGCTGGCCAGGGTAGTTGACTTACACCTTCTAGAGCACGTTGGGTGGCACGGGATACATGCGGACGTGCATTGTCCTGTTGGAACAGCAAGTTCCCTTGCCGGTCTAGGAATGGTAGAACGATGGGTTCGATGACGGTTTGGATGTACCGTGCACTATTCAGTGTCCCCTCGACGATCACCAGTGGTGTACGGCCAGTGTAGGAGATCGCTCCCCACACCATGATGCCGGGTGTTGGCCCTGTGTGCCTCGGTCGTATGCAGTCCTGATTGTGGCGCTCACCTGCACGGCGCCAAACACGCATACGACCATCATTGGCACCAAGGCAGAAGCGACTCTCATCGCTGAAGACGACACGTCTCCATTCGTCCCTCCATTCACGCCTGTCGTGACACCACTGGAGGTGGGCTGCACGATGTTGGGGCGTGAGCGGAAGACGGCCTAACGGTGTGCGGGACCGTAGCCCAGCTTCATGGAGACGGTTGCGAATGGTCCTCGCCGATACCCCAGGAGCAACAGTGTCCCTAATTTGCTGGGAAGTGGCGGTGCGGTCCCCTACGGCACTACGTAGCATCCTACGGTCTTGGCGTGCATCCGTGCGTCGCTGCGGTCCGGTCCCAGGTCGATGGGCACGTGCACCTTCCGCCGACCACTGGCGACAACATCGATGTACTGTGGAGACCTCACGCCCCACGTGTTGAGCAATTCGGCGGTACGTCCACCCGGCCTCCCGCATGCCCACTATATGCCCTCGCTCAAAGTCCGTCAACTGCACATACGGTTCACGTCCACGCTGTCGCGGCATGCTACCAGTGTTAAAGACTGCGATGGAGCTCCGTATGCCACGGCAAACTGGCTGACACTAACGGCGGCGGTGCACAAATGCTGCGCAGCTAGCGCCATTCGACGGCCAACACCTCGGTTCTTGGTGTGTCCGCTGTGCCGTGCGTGTGATCATTGCTTGTACAGCCCTCTCGCAGTGTCCGGAGCAAGTATGGTGGGTCTGACACACCGGTGTCAATGTGTTCTTTTTTCCATTTCCAGGAGTGTACAATAAACAGTAGTAACTGGCGAGAAATGTAATCATAGAAATAGTCCGCTTATTGCAGTTATGGGGGCAGTGAAGCCAGTACCAGAAGACTTGGCAAACATTGATCTACTTCGAAAGTGTTTGCAGGACAGGGCACAGAATGCAAACGAGTCTGTAAAAAATTTCATTTGGTTTCGCTTACCCAAAAAATTGCTTGTGGTCATATACGCTCTACACTTTGTGGTGTATGGTGCCGCTGCTACCTTCAATCAAGGCAAAGTTAGTAAATGTGAAGTGTTGCAATCTCTAGGATTAGGTGTAGTCTCTCACACTGTTGAGGCGGTGTGAAATTTGGATAGCGAGGGATTGAGAAATGCGGAAAACAAGTTAAAGATATAAAATAGAGATGTAAGACAAACTGGAAAATTAGCAAAGAGGAAATTAGAACTGAAAAAACAAAGAACCCTGATGATCCACACTATGCAGCAGGCATGTTTTAATGTCCACCGTTGGACTCGGTTTTTCGTATGATTATTCTTTTCAATACAAAAGATACATTTTCTCAGTTTCTACTCGATACAGGAAGCTGGAATTTTCAGGGTATACTCAAACATATATTTTGCATCACCTGAAGTTATTTTTAATATGATAAATGAAGTTTCTAACATTTTATCAGGAAAATAGGACTGAAATTTAAAAGGAAAATTAAGCTCAGAGGAAAAAGATAACACTGAATTGCCACAACTTCTTCAGTTACATAAGCAATTTATTTATGAGCCCTAAAAATTTCTAAACTTTTGTTTGCGGAGTTTCTGAGATAATATATCATAAACAGAACCTAATTTTACATTATGCGGATAGGGCGTTCCGTTTCCCCTTAAACATGTACTTGTGGGTGCAGTTTTGAGTGGCAGGTCATTCATTACCACATTCCGATGATTTCAATCGAGCTACGAGTCACGTCATTCGCGAGCGTCTGTGGTTAGTGCATGAGTCGGCCGCTGCCCCACTGCCGAACAGCTGTCCAGCTCACGAGCAACGAGCGAGCCTGATGCGCACGTGCTCACCGCCTCTGCTGGAGACCATACTCGCAGAAAATGTATCAAGTCAGACAGAGTTTAAAACCACAGGCCACTCGCATAGCGGTCGATTCACGGTCTCTGCAAAAACAATAGGGCTCTCGGAGAATAGCACGATAGCTCACGTTAGATCTTTACAATGCCCTTACACACACCGATAGTCTTTAGCGGTATGAGACTTGTAGCTCAAGAAAGTCATACCTAAAACAGTTCCTTGCTTTTGAGAAATAAATTTTCAGGTAATATACAGACTTGTTAGAGACAGCGAATCCAGGTGATAAAAACTTGTCCACTTTGGAAAACTATTGTCCAGTATTTTTGGGCTGGTTAAGGACAGTACCCCAGAACAGAATAAGCATGTGGTTAGGATGTATAATTAACGACAGCAAAGGATGGCATGAACAAATAAGTAAATGGCGCAGCTGCCATGCAAAATCCTAAGTAAAAGAAGACTTTCAAAAGTTTGAAACCTGGTACAAACGGAGAAGCATTGCAGGAAACAGAATGGAGTGGAGGGTCTCAGTCGTGACGTCGTGTGGTCTCCACGGTCTGGCCCAGTGAAAGAAGGACACAGGGAGAAAATACAACAACATTGCTGCCTACTGACAATTTCCTAAATTACCCTTACTACTCATTGTACTTTTACATTAATTGTTAACCGCAATTCGTGGGCGACACTGCTACACGAATTGTGAAACAATAAAGATGGTCTGTGCGTCACGAATTAGAGAATGGCTGCAGCAAGTTACATGAGAAATAATAATCGCCACCGACTCACATTAACAACGAACAACCTACGTCAGTTCGGTTAGTTGGTTTGTGGGATTGAAGGGACCAGAGTGCTAGGCCCATCGGTCCCTACGTCAGTTCGAAATGTTTGTTTCCATATTATACCTCAGGGCTTGACCAACCAAACAAACCACAAATTGCTGAATGTATAACAGTATTTTGATTTCTTTTGTTAAATATTTAATAACTCATGCTTATTGACATCCTTGGTTGTAGAGATTACTCAAACTGAAAAGTTTCTCGTTTGATGACGAGCTATCACCGACAGTACAACCATGTCTAGTAAAGCACTGTTATCTAAGAAGCGTTATCATACGCACTGGGAAGGTATTTTGTTTGTCCAGTAGTGTGCGGTTTAGTACTTGCAGCGAAACATCAGGTGCAATTAAAAATTAGATAAGCAAACATTACGTATGATTCCTATAATTTGTGTTACTTGAAATAAGATGGCTGATGGGCTACAGTTCATGTGATTTTATTCAACTACCGTTTCAGTAACAATATTTCAACTTACCACCATAGCTCCAGCGTCCATTACCAAAACCTTGTCGGAATCCATAACGGTATTCAGCCTGTGGGCTACGGTGAGCACTGTACAGTGCCTGAATTTTCTGCGAATTGTAGTCTGAATTAGAGCGTCTGTCCTGGAACACAAGTTATTTTACAGATCATCAGAGAAAATCATAAATAAAAGCACTCCACTGTGCGTGGCTTGGCAGAGGGTACTTCGTACCAGTATTAGTTGTTTTCTGTCCTATTATATGGAGACTGGTTGGTTGGTTGATATTTTTTTTTTTTTTTGGACGGAGGGGGGGGGGGGGGGGGTCAAACAGCGTGGTCATCGATCTCATCGGATAAGGGAAGTATGGGGACGGAAGTCGGCCGTGGCCTTTCAAAGGAATCACCCCGTCATTTGCCTGAAGCCATTTAGGGAAATCACGGGAAATCGAAGTCAGGATGGTAGGGCACGGATTTGACGCTTCGTCCTTCCGATTGCGACTGCAGTGTGCTTACCATTGTGCCACCTCGCTCGGTACTCAGGTGGAGAGGGAGGGAAAAATGAATGAATGTGTATGGGCCTCTGTATGCGGCCTAACCTCTGTCACATTTTTTTCAAGTTGTTGTAGCCCATTAGAAAGTCTGTTATAGATGCCCAGGGAATTTCAGTTGGAATCTTTGAATCAAAGGCATCGTGTTTTTCGAAACGAGTGTAAGTAAAGTTAGAGACCTAGTATTTCAATAGTGTTCTGTGACAACTCTACAACTTCCATCACATATGAAATTCTTCTCCCATCAGCGGCGTTATCACGGTTTATTGGCTCACATAAATACGGTTGAGAAAAAAGGCAGAGAAATGAATTTTTATTAAATATTGTAAGGATAAAGATACGTATAAATTGGAAGAAGAGAGTTTTGGGAGCAAACATTGCAACTGTGCGGATCGCGTCACTCACTCTGGGTCGACGTTGGCGGTGGCCTCGTCGAGCACCAGGATCCTGTTGTTCCTGAGTATGGCCCTCGCCAGACACAGCAGCTGCCTCTGGCCCACGCTGAAGTTACTGCCGCCCTCCGTCACCTGGAAGTCTAGCGTCTGTATACCGGATTTGAGCTCCACCTGAAAATTCGTCAGTATAATTGATACAAAGTCGCGAATCACATAAGATGGTATTGATATTTTAGATTGTGAAATGCTACATATTCGCAAATAAATTATTTTACCACGTACTAAAAAAATCATAACGATTTTAATAATTTCATGAATAAATGATACACAACTCTCTGCAGTGTGTACAGCAGAAACAAATGTATTACTAACTTTTCGTTAATGTAAATGTTGCAGTTCCTTCAGTTTATAATCACTCGACATAGCACATTATGCTGGGACACTTCTTAATTGTGTATTTCTGCTAGAAATTCCACTAATAAGTTGTTGGCCATGCGTACCAAACTTGTTTTGTTGGGACGAGAAGCGACTCGTGCGACTCGTCAACTAACAACCCTTACAGAACAACGTGAACAGGTCGCGCAGGCGTGGCATAACGTGTCTCAGGACAGTATTCGCCATCTGTAGGGCACATATAATATGTTTCGTCTGTTATCAATTTTGTGCATACGATACTTAAACCCGCCAACGAAAGAGGTCTGGGCAAAAAGAAGAAAAAAAAAGAACAATGTTATTGATCCCTTCTGCCCATATTTGATCTCATTCTTCCTGAGCTCTTTTGAATTTTAACTCTAACACTGGACACCCCATGTCTTCCATAACGACTCCTATTCTAGTTCTATCACGTTGTCAGACAGGTTCCTCGTCCCCCACCCCCTTCCCAACACAGAGACCTTCAATGTACTCTTTCCGTCTACTCTCTCTCTCTTATGCATTCAACAATGGAATTCCCATTGCACTCTTAATGTTACTAGCACTGCTTATAATTCACCGAAGGTTATTTTTACTTTTCTGTGTGTTGTATCAGTCCACCCGACGATCGTTTCTCTTCCGATTTAGGCACATCTTCCTGGCAGCCATTTCACCTAGGCTCCCCTGCACTTCCAATTTATTTCATTCGCAAGGGATTTATATTGCTATATTCATCTCTTTCTCTGAAAATTTTTGTATTTCCTTCTTTCGTCGGTCAGTACTGAAGCATGTCTTCTGTTTCCAATGGTTCCTTCGCAGTTTCCTTCCTTATACCTGTGTTGTCTGTCCACCATCTGTGATTTCTCCTTTTCAGAAATGTCCACTCCCCTTCAACTAAACTGCCTACTCTGGTATTCCTTACCGCAGTATACACATCCTTAGAGAGCTTCAGACGCGCCTCGTCGTTCCTCAGTACTTCAGTAACCCACTTCCTTCCACACTGATTCCTCCGGACGATTCTCTTGAACATTCTTCTCTTCATCCTCACTAAACAGTGATCCGAGTCTGTATCTGCTCCTGGGAAGGTCTTACAATCTAATACCTGATTACGGGGTCTCTGTCTGACCATGTCATCATCCAACTAGAATGTTCCCAAGTCTCCCAGTCTTTTCCACGTATACCTCCATTTCTTGTCATTCTCGAACAGAGTAATCACTATTGCCATCTGATATTTATTGCAGAACTCAGTCTTTCTCCTCTCTCATTCCTATTTGCAAGCGCATACCATCCAGTTACTTTTTCTCCTGTTCCTTCGCCTGCAGGCCCCCATGATTATTAGATTTTCATCTCCCTCACGTCAACTCTTTTACTGAAATGTTCACAGTAGCTCATTTTCTGCCCTAGTTTCCTACTCATGACGAACCCTGCTACAGTTATACCATTTTCTACTGTTGTTGATATTAGCCTATAGTCGTTGTCCTTGTTTTCGTTCCATTTCACTTCGACCCCCACTATATCTAGGTTGAACTTTTATGTTTACCCTTCACACTTTTCAGTTTTCTTACTGCGTTAAAACATTTTACACTCCAGTCCCGACTCATAGAACGTTACTCTTTCGTTGGTTACTAGGTCTTTTTCTAATGGTCACCACCCCCTTGGCAGTCACCGGAGAACCGAATGGGGGACTATTCCGGAATATTTTGCAGCTGCAGAGATTGTTACAGGCCACATGTCCTGTGGATACACATTAAATGTAATGCAGTGGTTTTTGTTGTCATCTGTATCCTCATGGCGTTGATCACTGCTGCTTCTTTCGCCTTGTTGGGGCTGTTTCCAACGCAAGGGCAAGAGAGTTCCCTAGACCTCTGTCCGCTTCTCCGCCCTCTTTGGCAGAAAGAGGGCAACTACTAATCCCAGAAGTCTTCGGTCGCCATTGCTAATGATTTTTGTTCAAATTGGAAAGACTGGCTGGAGTCGACCTCTGGACCGAAGGCTTTCTGAACAGTAATCAAAGACTCTACACCCCCCTTTTTTTTTTCTCCTAGGCCGCACGTCAACTCCTCACTATTAACGACCAATAAACAGTCCATCCAGTACTTTGCACGTGTCTTATTTGCCGCACAAACTCGTCTCCTCGTGTTGCTATTCGATTATTTCCGCATGTGCAGGAATCTTGTTGAACTTTCTTTTCCTGATGCTCAGTTTCGGGGGCTCTGAGCCCTTTGGGACTTAACATCTGAGGTCATCAGTCCCCTAAAACTTAGAACTGCTTAAACGTAACTAACGTAAGGATATCATACACATCCATCCCCGAGGCCGGATTCGAACCTGCGACCGTAGCGCTCAGTTTCGGGATAACACACCTAAGCTTAGGTTTGCTTAGACCATGAAAGTTTTCAGCTTAATTTTTAAACTTTCCCTGTAATTGTTGGAAACTTCTGTCATCTGCCACTATCTTTGGTGGTACAAGACTTGGAGTTTTTCGATATTTGGTTGATTTTCGGTCCACCATATTATCACTGAGACATAGCAGTTATCTTTTCTGGCTGTAATACGCACAAACAGTTTGTGCCTTCATGTTGTTGTTGTGGTCTTAAGTCCTGAGACTGGTTTGATGCAGCTCTAAATGCTACTCTATCCTGTGCAAGCTGCTTCATCTCCCAGTACCTACTGCAGCCTACATCCTTCTGAATCTGCTTAGTGTATTCATGTCTTGGTCTCCCTCTGCAATTTTTACCCTCCACGCTGCCCTCCAATACTACTGAATTGGTGATCGCTTGATGCCTCAGAACATGTCCTACCAACCCATGCCTTCTTCTAGTCAAGTCGTGCCACTAATTCCTCTTCTACCCCTCCTCATTAGTTATGTGATCTACCCATCTAATCTTCAGCATTCTTCTGTAGCACCACATTTCGAAAGCTTCTATTCTCTTCTTGTTCAAACTATTTTTTGTCCGTGTTTCACTTCCATACAAATACTTTCAGAAACGACTTCCTGACACTTAAATCTATACTTGATGTTAACAAATTTCTCTTCTTCAGAAACGCTTTCCTTGCCATTACTAGTCTACATTTTATATCTTCTCTACTTCGACCATCATCAGTTATTTTGCTCCCGAAATAGCAAAACTCCATTACTACTTTAAGTGTCTCATTTCCTAATCTTATTCCCTAAGCATCACCCGACTTAATTCGACTACATTCCATTATCCTCGTTTTGCTTTTGTTGATGTTCATCTTATACCCTCCTTTCAAGACACTGTCCATTCCGTTCAATTGCTCTCCCAAGTCCTTTGCTGTCTCTGACAGAATTACAATGTCGTCGGCGAACCTCATCATTTTTATTTCTTCTCCATGGATTTTAATACCTACTCCGAATTTTTCTTTTGTTTCCTTTACTGCTTGCTCAATATACAGATTGAATAACATCGGGGAAACGCTACAACCCTGTCTCACTCCCTTCCCAACCACTGCTTCCCTTCCATGCCCCTCGACTCTTATAACTGCCATCTGGTTTCTGTACAAATTGTAAATAGCCTTTCGCTCCCCGTATTTTACTCCTGGCACCTACATAATTTGAAAGAGAGCATTCCAGTCAACATTGTCAAAAGCATTCTCTAAGTCTACAAATGCTAGAAACGTAGGTTTGCCTTTTCTTAATCTAGCTTCTAAGGTAAGTCGTAAGGTCAATATTGCCTCACGTGTTCCAACATTTCTACGAATCCAAACTGATCTTCCCCGAGGTCGGCTTCATAGCATACGAAAAGCAGCTGGTTATATGGGGAACTCAACAAATAGGAAAAAGATTAATTTTGCACAAATGTCGCTTGGAAGTATTCCTAGATACACTACTGGCCATTAAAATTGCTACACCAAGAAGAAATGCAGATGATAAACGGGTATTCATTGGACAAATATATTACACTAGAACTGACATGTGATTACATTTTCACGCAATTTGGGTGCATAGATCCTGAGAAATCAGTAGCCAGAACAACCACCTCTGGCCGTAATAACGGCCTTGATACGCCTGGGCATTGAGTCAAACACAGCTTGGATGGCCTTGTACAGGTACAGCTGCCATGCAGCTTTAACACGATACCACAGTTCATCAAGAGTAGTGACTGGTGTATTGTGACGAGCCAGTTGCTCGGCCACCATTGACTAGACGTTTTCAATTGGTGAGAAATCTGGAGAATGTGCTGGTCAGGGCAGCAGTCGAACATTTTCTGTATCCAGAAAGGCCCGTACAGGACCGTCATCATGTGGTCGTGCATTATCGTACTCAAATGTAGGGTTTCGCAGGGATCGAATGAAGGGTAGAGACACGGGTCGTAACACATCTGAAATATAACGTCCACTGTTCAGAGTGCTATCAATGCGAAGAAGAGGTGACCGAAACATGTAACCAATGGCACCCCATAACATCACACCGGGTGATAAGCCAGTATGGTGGCGACGAGTACACGCTTCCAATGTGCGTTCACCGCGATGTCGCCAAAAACGGGTGCGACCATCATGATGCTGTAAACAGAACCTGAATTAATCCGAAAAAATGACCGTTTGCCATTCGTGCACCCAGGTTCGTCGTTGAGTACACCATCTCATGCGCTCCTGTCTGTGATGCAGCGTCAAGGGTAACCGCAGCCATGGTCTCCGTGCTGATAGTTCATGCTGCTGCAAACGTCGTCGAACTGTTCGTGTAGATGGTTGGTGCAAAGGTCCCCATCTGTTGACTCATGGATCGAGGCGTGGCTGCACGATCCGTTACAGCCATGTGGATAAGATGCCTGTCATCGCGAGTGCTAGTGATACGAGGCCATTGGGATCCAGCACGGCTTTCCGTATTACCTACCTGAACCCACCGATTCCATATTCTGCTAACAGTCATTGGATCTCGACCAACGCGAACAGCAATGTCGCGATACGATAAACCGCAATCGTGATAGCCTACAATCCGACCTTTATCAAAGTCGGAAACGTGATCGTACGCTTTTCTGCACCTTACATGAGGCATCGCAACAACGTTTCATCAGGCAACGCCGGTCAACTGCTGTCTGTGTATGAGAAATCGACTGGAAACTTTCCTCATGTCAGCACGTTGTAGGTGTCGCCACCAGCGCCAACCTTGTGTGAATGCTCTGAAAAGATAATCATTTGCATATCGCAGCATCTTCTTCCTGTTGGTTAAATTTCGCGTCTGTAGCACGTCATCTCCGTGGTGCAGCAATTTTAATGGCCAGTAGTGTAGCTTGAGCCGTCTGTACCGTAGCTTCCTCTGGTAAGCCTAGTACGGTTACAATACAGTTGTGTCACCTGGGGAGAGACTTTGTTACAGGACAAGTGGATCTCAATTATGTTGAGGAACTGACGTAGGAAACAAGAAGAATGTTTTTGCGTGAGGCAGGAGATTCTCGTACTATCTCTACAATCACAATTTTTTTTCATTTTAGGCTTAATATTGATCAGAATATACTAGTTAGTAACAACACAATAAACAATAATTATCGTTAGAAAAGTGCTGTTAATGGGACTAATTCCGAATTACCTATCAATCACGGATCATTCCGTGCGACTCTAAATAAATAGTGACCCTGCACATTTATTATGCTAGCAGAAACAGATTAACCGTATGGACCTTTGCTTCATTGCTATAATACAGAAGTAATGCATCCTACGTCAAAAAATTTAATAATGAACATATAACAGAGGAATAAAATAAATGCCGTGTGGCTAGGGCCGCCCGTCGGGTAGACCGCTCGCCTGGTGCAAGTCTTTCGAGTTGACGCCACTTCAGCGACTTGCGTGTCGATGGGAATGAAATGATGATGATAAGGGCAATCACAATACCCAGTCCCTGAGCGGAGAAAATCTCCGATCCAGCCGGGAATCGAACCGGGGCCGTTAGGTATGACAATCCATCGCGCTGACCACACAGCTACCAGGGGCAGACAACACAGGAATTAGTAAAGGTCATAGTCTGAACCGCCCCGTGCTCAACACTTCCTTCAACACAGTCACCATCCATTTGTGCAGATTTTTATCACATGTGAACTCAGGCATCAAAAGCAGTTTAAAAGAATTCAGTGTTTTGCTTCTTGACCCACTGTTTTAAAGTAGTTTTAGACTTACCTGTGAAGAATGTGTATGGGGTTGCTGTAATAGACTTCAGCTATGTACAGCGTTGGGTGAACAAGTTTGGTAACGGAGACTGATATTGCAAACAAACCACGCAGCGGGCAGCCGACAACGTCTGTCACAGACGCCAGTCGAGGACGTGCTGGTGAAGTGATTCGAGGAGACAGACGCTTTAGATTTCAAAATCAACAGCGAAGCCAGGCGTTTTAAAATAGTGGGCTAAGAAGAAAAACATTGAATTTTTCCATGCTGGTTTTAATGCACAGATTCGACAATGTGTACAAGCGCATGGTGACTGTTGAACGCCAGTGTTGTGTAGAGGACAGTGTAGACTACGATCTGCACTAACTGCACTGTTACATGTTCACTAGTAAATTTTTTAAGACACAGAAGACATTACCTTTTTGATTCACCTTTGAACGACGCTCTTTTAATACCTACTTACTTCTGAATCACTCATTCGACTTGTACATGTTAATATCTATATTTAGTAGGCCATTGTGACAAACTTACCTCTTCAAGGGCATTCCAGAGCTTGTCATCATCAAACTCAGAGAACGGGTCCAAATTAAAGCGGAGCGTCTCTGAGAACAGAACGGGCTCCTGGGGAATAATCGAGACTTTCTTTCGCAGGTCGTGCAGGCCGAGGCCGCTAATGTCGATGTCATCTATTAGAATAGTCCCGTCTATATTGACCAGGCGGAAGAGGGCGGAGATTAGAGACGATTTTCCAGCGCCAGTTCTTCCTACAATACCAACCTACATACAAAAAATCAAAGAATAAGTTTTAGAAACGTACGAAGACAAAAGTAATGAGTTAAAAGCACACTGGAAAAGTACAAGGTTTACCACCTTATGCATTGCTTGAATAGAGAAATTAAGATCTCTAAGGACTGGAGATTCTGTTGGCTTATATTTCAGATATACCCTCCGAAAGGTGATGTGACCTCTCTGAGGCCATGTATCTGGTGGCTTTTTATCTGAAATGACAAATGTTGGAGGTGAGACACAGATATACATTTGTCAAAAATTGTGGACTATGAATTTAACTTAACAGACCTATTGCACTTGAAGTATTTCAAACATCTTTTAACGCAAATGAAGAATACGGTTAGGTTTCACTGTAGCTGTATTACTAGTCGAGAAAGAATAACAACGTTAATGAAATTTCGTGTGTGACATGGTGGTAGCACAGAGGCCCACTGTTCTGTATTATACGACTCTAAAACGATTGGATGTGAATTAGGACTTCAGATTTTTACCGTTTTTACACAAAATGGAGACAAAAATGGGTTCGATGTTATATTTTCTACATTGTGTGTGTTGTATCACCCGCTCATAGTATTGTACAAAATGATAAAGCGAGGAATGAACATTATATTTGTTATTTTATCGTTGTTCATCACTACTTATAGGAATTGTGCGGTTCGGTAAAGCAGAGAAAATTAGGTAACGTAAAAGTCTTCATCTTCTCAACTGCTTTGGCTAGCTTTCTTCTTGCTAATCTCCATATAATGAACGAAGTGGCCGAAGTCTGAGAGATTACTGGGTTTCTCCGAAAATAAGTAAGAATTGGTATCATCAACTCATCGTTTCATGTGTGTCTTATAACATTGCAAATAGATGCTCTATGCTTTTTCTGTTAATGAATAGACATTACTCAGAATCCGGAACGAATGATTTTAATAACACTTTGCGATTGTTCCTATTTCGTTTTACTGTCAGAAGTTGGTAACAACAGATTTGCGATTACACTGTAAAATATGGTCTGAAAATGTAATATTTTGTGCAGTTTATATCCTGATACCTTTAACATGAGTTGTCGAAGACTACTTTAGCATAGCACGTCCATGACAAATGTTATTTCGACCTACCGTTTGTCACGAAAATGCCGTCTGGGTTTCCGTGCAACAAAATTCTTTCACTCCCTCAAGTCCTCGAAAGGCGAGGAATCCGCTACGCCTTCGATATGTGTCCTCCCTCCCTACTGGAATCCCGTTGTCACCTTCTTAATTTAAACCCTCTCCTTTACCATACTGAATACCCCCACTTTCCATCACTTCCCGAAAGCTCGACACCAATTATCCAGTAGTTCCATAACTGATGAGTTACCTTTGTTGTCTGTCACGCTTATACCACCACGTCCTCTCAACCTGACGTCTACAGGCGCTTCACATTCTTTCGAAAGGAACATAACCGCTTTTGCCTAACTGACCACGGTATGTGCCCACAAATCCACTCACCCATCCACATCCTTTCTACTACATTTCAGGACTCTTCTCCTTCTCAGTCATCTCCGTTTACTTCAAACAGCTTGATCTGATGTCCCCATCCCCAACAAATCCATATCGCAAAGCATCCAAAACAATGTCTCGCCAAATGTCGTGCCGTCCATTGCTTACTTCTCTCTAAAAGTCAACAAACCCCAGCCATATTCCCTGACAATCCCCGATCTTGCGCTATCATTCCCAACAACTCTAAACACTAGAGGGAGACGTGAGTTTTATTTACTTACTCCTCAAGGACATCGGCTCTCTTCTTTCAACAAATCCTCAATGGAAACCATCAGTATTTTAAATTATACGTAATACCTAATTTAATAGCTTTTTAATGTTTCTGCATCACTTTCGCACGTTTCTCTAGCTGAAAAGGGGCTCTGTTACCCGTGACAGCCCATACTTTGCCCGTGTGTTGTGAGGTGGTTGGAACAACCATAAAAAAGGAAAGAGGGTACTAAACGAACGATTTGAGTAGTGTCAGTTACTGACAAAGTAGAAATGGCTGTTAAGATAGATAGAAAAATAACAAGTGTTATAAGAAATAGACTGCAGATTTTACACGAAGAATCAACATCGTTCGTCTCTGTGCTGAATATCTCGAACATCAATCTAAAAAAAAGAATGTGAGTGTATTAACACAATTAGTTTCGACTGCTATGGGTTGAGTAATGTTTGAATATAGAAAAGATCCATTGTTGGTTAAAACTGTATTAGAAACTTGCAACGAAATAAAAAAAAAAGCTAAGTCACAGTTTTAAGCTGAAAGCCTTGTTAACACATGAAATCTGAAAGAAGCGGAAATGAACGTAAGGGGTCCTATGCGAGATGCGGTCAGTTAGTGCGAAAGAAAAATTGCAGCTACGGATATTGCAAAACAATCCTAAAAAGTTTGGTCTTAACCAAAGTAAGACAAAAATCATCTGTTCGATCTCTGAATCACGAAACCATTTTAAATAGCACTTTAGACTGTCAAGTTCTATAATGCAACATGACCTTTCCTGAACCATGTACACATTTCTGTCTATTCTCAGCCTGTGGCCATTGTGAAATGTATTTGAGTCGGTGATGTGTGCGTCATATTTAAAGTCTGTTTAGTGACACACACATCACCAACGAAGGTATGCTGGAAAATAGCCACAGTCCTAAACTGGCCCGTACTGTCATGTATAAGAGCGTACTGAAGAGAGATGCCTCTGAATGTGAAAACTCTTAATCATCATCATCAGTTATCTGCTATATTAGCAGGTCCTTTGCCTCTCCATTTTCTGCGATCCATTGCTTCCTTCTTAAGGCTGCTGTATGTTGTACCGCCCATCATGTCATCCAATATCTGGAATCTCTTCCTTCCTCGCTTCCTTTTCCCTTCTACATAACCTTCTAAAACTGTTTTTATCAGTCCGTCATTCTTTCTTAATATATGCCCAATCCAATTTCTTTTTCTTCTCTTTATTACATCTAGTAACTGCCTTTTCTCTCCCACTCTTCTCAGTACCTCTTCATTTTTTACTCTGTCCATCCAACTTATTCTTTCCATCTTCCGCCATGTCCAGATCTCAAAAGCCTCCAGCCTTTCTCTGTCTTTTTTCCTCATAGTCCATGTTTCAGCGCCATATAGAAGAACACTCCATACAAGACATTTTATGAGTCTCTTTCTGAGTTCTCTGTCCATACCGCTGCAGAAGATTCTCCTTTTCTTATAAAACGCCTCTTTTGCCATTGCTATCCTTGTTTTAATTTCTGTGGTGCAGTCGGTGTCTATCCTGCTTCCAAGATACTTAAAATTTTGCACCTGTTCTAGTGTTTCTCCATTCAGCACAATTTTTATTTCCTTATCTCCTCCTATTGCCAATACTTTTGTTTTATTTGTGTTAATTTTCATTCCATATTTTTTTCCGTTAGTTGCAATGGTGTCCACCAAATCCTGTAATTCTTTTTCCCCTGTGGCTAGAAGGACCATGTCATCAGCAAATCTCAAGCACCCTACTCTTCTTTCTCCAATTTCTACTCCATTGTCATCTAATGAGCATTGGTCAATCATATTTTCCAGATACAGGTTGAAAAGAGTAGGTGATAAACAGCATCCTTGTCTTACTCCTTTTCCTAGTCTGATCCAGTTTGTACTTTCTCCTCTCACTTTAACTGAAACTTTTTGATTAAGGTACAATGAGTTTATAAGTCTTCTGGTTTTCCAGTCCACTCTCTTTTCCCTCATAATAGTCGCCAGCTTGTCCCAAACCACATTGTCAAATGCCTTTTCTAAATCAATGAAGCACATATATAGGTCTCTTCCTTTTTCAATAAACCTTTCTCCCAAGATTCGTAGGAGCCCTATTGCATCTCTGGTGCCCGTATTCCGTCTAAAGCCAAACTGCTCCTCGCCGAGATTCTCCTCTATTACTTTTTCAAGTCTTTTATTAATTATTCTTTTATTAATTATTCTTTTATTAATTATTCTTGACATCACTTTGGCTGCATGTGAAATGAGGCTGATTGTCCTGTGCTCGCTGCATTTCTTGGTTCCTTGTTTTTTCGGTAATGGAATCATTACTGTTGTCAAAAAGTCCTCAGGCCATTCACCACTGTCATATATTTTATTACATAACCTCAATATTTCTCTTATTCCATTGTGGTTCAAGCATTTTAGTATTTCTCCCGGTATTGTATCTGTACCTACTGGTTTGTCATTTTTCATTGTAGCAATGGCAGACTTTACTTCTTCCATTATGATGGTTGGTCCTTTCTCGTCATCATTTACACTGTTGTGTGATTCAAGTTCCAGAGTTTCTGGTTTGTTATTTGTGTCATATAGCTCTTTTATATATTCTTCCCATCTCTGGAGGACACCGTCACGATCTTTATACACTACCTCTTCGTCTTTACTCAAAATTTCCATAGTAGCACTTCCTGCTCTGTTTTGTTCCCATGTCATAGTCTTTACTCTGTTGTATAGTAAGTCGTATCTTCCCTTCCTGTCCAGTTCTTCAATTTCATCACATTCCTCTTTTAGCCATTTTTTCCTAGCCTGCTCTGTTTCTCTTCGCAGTTCGTTATTTAACCTTCGGTATATCTTTCTTGCATCTTCAGTGTTCTTGTTTTTCAATTTTCTTCTCTCCTCCATCCTGGAAATCATTTCTTGTATGACCCATGGCTTTTTTGACCTTTTCCCTTTTACATATCCTATATTTTGCTGTCCTGCTTTAATGATTCCTTCTTTCAGCATATTCCAGTACTCGTTGGCATTATCAGGTGCTTCTTTGTCTCGTAATGTGTTTAGAAAGTCCCGAGACAGCATTTCTGTAATTTGTTCTTTGTTGGACCTTATCTTCTCTAGATCCCATTTCTTCACCATTGTCGCCTTTTTCAGTTTTTTTCATTCTTATTTCTATTTCTGCCATAAGTAAGTTGTGGTCACTCTTAAAGTTTTTCAAATAAAACAAGCATTATTAACATTCTACATCTTTATTCGCCATGTATTCATATTTT
Source organism: Schistocerca piceifrons (assembly GCF_021461385.2). Classification (NCBI taxonomy): domain Eukaryota; kingdom Metazoa; phylum Arthropoda; class Insecta; order Orthoptera; family Acrididae; genus Schistocerca; species Schistocerca piceifrons. Next base: position 442,929,288 of record NC_060139.1, on the reverse strand, counting down.
CAGGAAATGAAAGATTTTAAGATAAGTGATTGTTAATATAAAGACGAACTACAGTTGCTCAGAAGAAGTAAAGCGACTGTACATCTACATCTACATCCACATATATACTCCGCTAGCCACCAAGCGGTGTGTGGCGGAGGGCACAATTCGCGCCAATGTCATATTCCCCCCCCCCCCCCCCTATTCCACTCGCGGATCGTACTGTCTGAACGCCACAGTACGAGTTCAAATTTCCCTTATCTTTGAATGGTGATCATTGCGCGATTTGAAAGTTGATGGTAATAATACATGCTCTACATCCACGGCGAAGATCGGATTTCGGAATTTAGTGAGTAGCCCCTTCAGTTTAGCGTGTCGTCTATCTGGAAGTGTATCCTACTTCAAACTTTCTATGACATTTGTAACGCTCTCGCGATGGCTAAATGTACCAGTCACGAATCTTGCCGCTCTTCTTCGGACCTTTCCAATCTCTTGAATGAGACTCATCTGGTAAAGCTCCCATACGGATGAACTAACGTATTGGAAGCAGTTTCCTTTGTTGAAGGACTGCATCGCTACAGGATTCTACCAACAAACCGCAATCTAGACGGGAAACCCGTATGTTACTGTATAGGTTACGTGAAAGGTCGAATGAACAGCCAAGCGTGCCAGGCGTTTGAAATCGGGCATAGGCCATTCCAGTTTTCAAGACGGGTTGTTGAATGGATGCCCATTACCGTAATGTGTCTGACTCAGTCTGTTGTCGAATTATGGAACTTTATTCCTCTGTATGAATGCGTTCTATAAACACTGAAGTAGAACTCAGTTCATTTTGCTCGTCCTTGAATACCAGATGGCAATGAACAGCGGGGACAACACGGAAGTCGCGGTTCTCGAGTACTGGAACCTATTCCGTACAGTCTGGCACTGTAACTGGTGAGCAAAGTAGGAGCTGCTTTGTGACCGGATTGTATACCTAGTAAACAGAACTCGCAACGTCGTTAATAAACTGGGAGAAACCGTCAGATATTGAAGTAATTTGTCTGTATCCCTTGAGAGTATTATTAGTCGTACGACAGTTATTTTGGACGATTTATGCCTATTTTGTGAATCGTTTTGTGGATAATTACGTAATCTTCGTAAGGCTGTTTCCAGGTGATGTTACTGAATGTAGGTAAGTTGTAAGGCCAGGAAATTGTAACGAAATTTTGGAAGACCTGCATGTGATTGAATCTTGATACTAATTCTGGCATTTGGCAACATAAGCGAATATAGCGTACTTAGAATAAATGTGTGGAGAGAGCCACAGTTATTTCATTACTAGTTTGTCAATAAATAAATGGAAATAAAATATCGTGGAGCATATGTGCCATAGATTTTGTATGGAACGACCACATAAGAAGATATTTAATAGCCTGAGATTGATTGTAAGAATCCTAAGGGAATCTAGTTCACCTAGGAAAGAAATAGTCAACAGAACCATTATTCGTCCGGATTCTTGAGCATTGTTCGTTTAGGGCGCCTACCTGGTAGGATTGATAGAGGGCGTAGTGGAGGTTCAAAGAAGAGCAAATCGTTTCTTGACGAGTTTGGTTAGTAGTGGCGAGAGCGTCACGCAGCCCCTCAGCCTGCTGCGGCGAGGACTGTTGTGAACGTCTGGAGAGAGAACGTTCTAGCAAGAGTCGGGCAACGTGTTCCTGCCTCCTTCACACATCTCACGAAACGAATACGGTGGGAAACTCAGAGGAATCAGAAACACGGAGGCGTAAGTGCAGGCTCTCTCATCATGCAGCTTTCACGGAAGGAGCAGCAAAGGAAGGATAGGATGGTGGAACACCGAGTACCTTCTGGCACACGCCGTGAGCTGACCTGCGGAGAACAGATGTAGGTGTTGGGAAATACAAATAAATGGGCCTGATGTCTTTTACCACTTCCTGGTTTTACGAAATCAGTCTAGGTAGTCTCTAATTTGGTTAGAAAATATACCAGGGGACTTCAAAAAGTAGGTTACACATTATTTCGGCAGGTCGAGTACCTTTTATTGAGTGCTGCACTACACCCCAAAGTAACACACATGGCATTATTTTTCATCATAGTCACTAAATATCTGCGAGAAACTGTCGGAACTTCCTACCAATCGTTCAATTCCTCGGCGATGGCAACCCGCTCCTTCGGCACACAGACATTGGGCAGCTGGTGTGTGAACGTCCTCATCGTTGGAACGTTTCTTTCCCTCCAGTCTTCCAGGTATGCTCTCAGCTTGCCGAAAAGAAGCAAATGGCATGGTGCAGGACCTGGACTTCCCGATCAACAACCCCCGCGTCTGTGAAGCCTTGGCCGATTTGTTGTTGTCATTTTATTACGGCTCGACGCGACAGTTCATTTGGTCCACATACCGCCAGTATAGCATGGTGAATGTGAGTGTAGTTTAGACGTCTTGACCACAAGAATCGAGACGACCCACTTACTTCAGCTTGGGAGTACGTTTCCAGTTGCATCGCCATGTCACTCCCAAACTGTGATGCACTTGTTGTAAGTACTGCAGCAGAACTATGTGTGCTGGAAACGCGCAGTGGTCTTATCGTGCGACGTCATGTGTAACCTATTTTCTGAAGTCCCTGCGTAAAAAATATTGACTAAATAAAAAACAACTGTTCACCTGATTTACTTAAGAAATTAAATAGAGGCTATATGGTGTAATGGGTGTTAATTAATGGGTGTGAATTCCTAAGGGACCAAACTGCTTAGGTCATCGGTCCCTAGACTTACTCACTGCTTAAACTGACTTATACTAAGAACAACACACACACCCATGCCGGAGGGAGGACTCGAACCTCCGGCGGGAGGGGCCGCGCAGTCCGTGACATGGCGCCTCAAACCGCACGGCCACTCCGCGCGGCGAGGCTATACGCTCAGGTAACAAAAGTCGTAGGATACCTCCTAATACCATGTCGGATCTCCTTCACGGCATAATGCAGCAACTCGACGTGGCGTGGACTCAACAAGTCGCTGGAACTTCCTGTAATAACGTTGAGCCATGCTACCTCTACGGCCGTTAGTCATTGCGAAAGTGTTGACGGTGCAGGATTTTCTACACGTACTGACCTCCCGCTTATGTCCCATAAATGTTCAATTGGATTCATATCAGATGATTTATGTGGCCAAATCGTTCTCAGATCAATTGCGAACAATTTTTGCTCAGTGACGCGGCCCATCGTCATCCAAAAAATTCCCTCACTGTGTCCATGAATGGCCGAATATAACCATTTCCAGTCAATGATCGGTTCAGTTGGACAGGAGGATCAGTCCATTCCGTGTAAACCCAGGACACACAATTTTGGAGCCGCCACCAACTTACACAGGGCCTTGTTGACAACTTGAGTCCATGGCTTCTTGGGATCTGTGCCAGACTCGAAACCAACCATCAACTCTTACCAACTGAAATCAGGATTCTTCTCACCAGGCACGGTTTTCCGGTCGTCTATGGTTTAAACGATATAGTCACAGCCCAGGAAAGGCGCTGCAGGCGATGTCGTCCTGTTAGCAAAGGCAATCGCGTCGGTCATCTGCTGCCACAGCCCGTTAACGCCAAATTTCGCCGCACTGTTTACGTTCTTCGTACAACCGGCATTGATTTCAGCGGTTATTTCACGCAGTGTTGCTTGTCTGTTAGCGCTGACTACTACATATAAACGCTTCTGCTCTCGGTGCTTGGGTGAAGGGCGTCGGCCACTGCGTTGCCCGTGGTGAGAGGTAATGCTTGAAATCTGGTATTTTCGGCACACTCTTGCAGCTGTGGATGTCGGAATATTGAATTACCTAACGATTTCCAAAGTGTGTCTAGCTCCAATTACCGTTCCGCGTTCAAAGGCTGTTAATCAGCGTCGTGCGGCTATAATCACGTCGAAAACCTCTTCACACGGATCACCTGAGTAGAAATGACGGCTCCGTCAGTGCACTGACCTTTCATGCTTTGTGTACACGACAATACCGCCATCTAAATATGTGTGTATCGTTATTCCATTACTTTCGTCATGTCAGTGTACATGAGCTTAACAGATAATCTGAAATCAATATTCCGGCAGAGTTAATGCAACCAAAAGGTAAAATGGGAAAGAGACATAGCGCCCGTTGAACGACGACATCACTAGAGACGAGAGGGGCGCCCTGACTGGACAGACATTGTGAAGGACGTTGGCCACGTCCCTTTCGAAGGAAGTATCGCAAAGTTTCCCCTGGCAGATTTTGGGTAACATTGAAAAACCTATAAGTGGATTGCTGGATAGGTAATTGAACTTCGATCTTCCCGAATGCTAGTTCAATGACTCACTACAGCGCTACAGCACTCACTGAGTATTTATACAAGTTATTTACAAATACTGTATAAAGATAAGCACCGTAAGTTCTAAAATATGAGACTGGCAGCATTGGCACAAAATCAGTATTGGTACTATACAGCCTGACAAAAAAGTAAAGCACCTGGAATACATGGCCGAATGTCAATCTAATTTCGCACATGAGCTCACTATCGTGACATATAGAACGGTCACCAGAGTGCGTTAGTACTGTTCACGTTTACTGATGTTACCAAGCCTGATGTGGTATATAAGGGCCATCAACAGCGTCAAACGGTAAGTGAACGCTTTGAATGACACGGAGATGCCGCCTACTCGTGAGAGACAGCGTTATCAGCAACTGACATTGCCTGGACGGGGCGTCATTGTGGTTCTTCATTGGTGTCTTGGAGGAACTGCGCAATATCCAGATTTGTGGGACATTTGGATGTGATAAAAGCCCGATATTGATCTGCGTGGGCGAGCGAAGGCAGGCAGACTAGTGGTCAGGTTTCCGGTCGATCAAGTCTGACCACTAAAAGGGATGATCGTCGTCTTGCACATCAAGCAGATCATAGCCTCTTCACATCTGCGTCTGCGCGTGCTCCGAGAACAAGAAATGGACCCCATGCGACATAATGCGTCACCCCACGTGATTGGTCGGAGACCAGCAGCATCCGCACTAGCGAATAACCGTCCCATGTGCAGGCTGCGGGCAACAGCACAACACGAACGGCTGCCTTTGGAGTGGTGCCGTGGCCGGGCCAGGAAGCGTGGACAGCTGATGAACAGAGCCGCACTGTGTTCAGCGATGAGTGGAGATGCTGTGAGTATGGCGGGGACCTGCGAGACGTCCCATACTCCTAGGGCTGGTAGTGGCTGACGGAACTGACGGTGCGAGGCGTGGCAGAGTCATCCCGCGCCTCGTGTATTACCTCTCATGCGACATATTCGTGGTGCCATTTGTTTGTAGGACATTGCTCATTCACACATTACACGTGTCTCTATCACCTGCGTGATACTGACTATTCCTGTGGCCAGGAACACCAAGCAGACCTGGCCTTCAAAGAATATGTCTGGGACCAGTTCGGAAGTGAACAGTATCTCAGTCCCAGTATCGAAGGCATCAAGAAACGGCTGTAACAGCTGTCGTGCAGCTTAGCTCGGGAGAAGATACGGCGCCTTCCAAATCCAATCAGCGCTTGCATCACGACAGAGGGGGTGCCACGTATACATATAATTGGGCCCATAATGCCAAGTTTGTAAATCTGAGTCGATTTTGTAATTACTTAAATAACATCACAGGCCCTCCCAGCCCGTGAAGTTTCATTTCGTTTCCTCCTCCCCTTGTGGGTGCCCCACGCTTTTTGTGAGGCAATTTAATCGCTAGCAGAACATTCGACATCTCTCTGTTGTTAAGCAGCGTCGAGGAGCCTATTAAATTTAAATGTTGCAATGTTTAATTTACTATGCTTGCTTACCTGGTGTCGACTCCAAAGCTGCTTCGGATGGAATTTTGGTATATTCGAGGATTCTCTCCACTGACGTCATCTGACTGAGGACTTCGGTCATTTGCAGGATACCGAACTGTAGCATAACTGTCAGAGTAAGTGACTGTGAAATGGCCAGTCCGACGCCAGATCCACCGAAGGAAGCTGTATAAGATGCATTCGAACAGTGAATGATTCTTCAGATCTCTAAACAATGAAATGTAAGTGATTTGCGTACGTCGAAACTTCTGTGAATGAAATTTATTAAACAGATCACCATTGGCACATAAAGTACTAAAGACACCACATACAGTTAATTTTTGTACATCAGCAATAATTAAATAAGGATTAGCAGAGAATAAAAGAAGATTCCTATATTACTTAAAAACGAGCTCTTCGTCCAGTCCGTGAAGGGCCAAGGGACGTCTACCGGTGACTGTGTGATCCGCTGTCTTGTGCCTTCATGTGGGTGCGGTATGGAGCGGCATGTGGTCTGGTCAGCACACCGCTCTCCCGTCCGTTCTCCGTTTTGCAGACTTTCCAGACCGTAGAGCCACTACCACTCGGCCACGTAGCTTAATTGGCGTCACGAAACTGAACCGATCCCTAACAGTCCTCGCATCAAAGAAAAATCGTTAGGACTACCCGGTTCGAACCCGGGTCCTCCACATGGCCGATGACCACTCAGCTGCAGATGCGGATTTTCCGATGTTATAGTTGTAGCAGAGTGGCAAATTGAATGGAAAATGTATTGTTGACTGGTACAAACAATTTATTTTTTCACAGTGTTTTCCGAAGACTATCTCTCATCATTAGCTAGATCGTTTTCCATAATTATTTGTGATTCTGAAAGCTGGCGCAGAAAGTTGTATTACATACACAACCTGGATGAAAAGGCTTATTGTGATCCGGATATTACTTATTAACAAATTATTGTCGTTCTGAAATAACTGTGTAATGTCGGGAGAACATCCTTTCGTATGATCAACGTATTCGTCAAGAATATAAGAAAGACATTATTCAGCTGATTACACAGATGCATTATTAATTCTATAAGTCGACAACATTTCGACGCTCTCAGTGATTGGTACTACGTCTCAGTGATCAAAAATGTCTGACTCAAAACTGTTGCTATCATATTTATATCCAGAATGACACAGGCCAGTTACAACTTACAACGGGTTTCTAGAAGATTCGTCCCATTTCATAAGACTGGAGGAAGTATCGGGCAGGTAAGCCCTTTCAAACTTACGATATTTTCTGGACGTTGTGTGGGTACATTCTTCTCACGAAGCACTACTATGGTACGTAACATAATACAGTTACAAAACTCCACCTCAAAAGTAAAAAAAATGTCTAGTAACATTAATGTGACGACTTGTCAAAAGCAGGAATAGCCACCTTTTGCAGCGGGCACCGTTGCGAGACTTGCAACAAGTCACTGCGGGTGTGAATCCATGACGACTCCAGCGCCGAGGCAAGTTGCGCAAGGTTTCTCGGTTGAGGATCCGTGGCGTGAGCAGCCCGATAGAGGTGCTCCCACAGATTTTCGATTGGGTTTAAATACGGTGAGATTGATGGTAAACTCATCCTGGTGCTCTTTGAACCACGCACGTACACTGCGAGCTTGGTGACCCTTTGTACTGGCCTTCTGGTAGACGCCACTGTGCCGAAGAAAAATAAATTGCCTGTAGGGCTGGGCATTGTCTCCAAGAACATGTGCATACTTGTGTTGACCCACTGCGTCTTCCAGAATGACAAGACCACCCAGGGAATGCCACGAAAACATTCCCTGGACCACATTGCTCCCTCCTGGTTGCAGGGTGTCTGCTTTCAGACGTTTCGCCTCGTGTCCGTCAATGACCATCAGTCCGATGGAGCGTAAAACGTGATTCACCTGAAAAGGCCACTTGTCAGCACTCAGTGGACGCCCAGTTACGGTACTGGAGTGCAGATTCCAGCCTCCGTCCCTGAGGAAGTCAGCACGTGTCCATAAACGAGGCGCCTGCTGCGGAGGCCCCTCCACAGTAACGTCCACTGTACGGTCGTTGAGGAGACACTGTTGGCAGCCCCTTGGTACATCTGAGTGGTCAGTTGCCCAGTAGTTGCACCTCTATTCGCCCAAGAGTATCTCCGCAGTCGCCGTTCACCCCTGTAATCTGTGGCTCATGGTGCACCACAGTTGCCTCGGAGCCGGTTTTGGACAGCACCGTTCTGCCATGCACGGCATATTTTAAAAACTGCTGCGTGTGAACAGCTTACAAATTCAGCATTTTCGGAAACGCTTCCGCACTTGGCCCGAAAGCCAGTGATCATGTCGTTTTGGACGTCACACAAATCGCTCCGTTTCCGCCTTGCGGCAACGACTGCACAGTTTTCGGCGTTCCCCCGAACGCTATATACAGCCTCTACTGCGTGTTCCGCCACCTGCCATCTGTGAGTACTTAGTGCACGTTGACGTCGAACATGGGCTATTGTCACATTACTGTGACTGGACAATGTGTAAGAATAAAATTGGAGTATAATAATGTCATTTTTGATGCAAAAGTTTTTTCATTCAGCTGCATCTACATACATACTTCACTAGCCACACCGCATGTATTTGCTGAAGGGTATCCTATACCACTACTAGTTACAGTATTTCCTTTTCTTTCCCACACGAAATTAGAGCAAGAGAAAAACGACTGTCTAGACTGTCTATATACCACGGTACGAGCCCTAATCTCTCTAATCTCATCTTCATATTCCTTCCGCGAAATGTAGGTTTACGTCAGTAGAATCGTTCTGCAGTAAGCCTCAAGAAGAGCGTCGCCTTTCCTCTAGCGGTTCCTATTTGAGTTCTCAAAGTATCTTCGTAATACTTGTGCGTTGTTCGAACCTACCGGTAACAGATCTAGCAGCCTGTCTCTGAATTTTTTCGATGCCTTCCTTTAGTCCGATCTGGTGCGGATCTCAAACACTCGAACAGTACTTAACAATGTGTCACACTATTGTCTTATATGCGGGCTCCTAAAATTCCCCTAATAAACCTAAGTCAACCATTTGCCTTTCCTAATACAACCTGACGTGCTCATTCCACTTCATATCGCTTTGCCATGTTATGCCTAGATAATGAATTCTTGTGTGCAGAAAAGGAAACCGCGGTGAACATCTATAATCCATGATCAGCCACGCTCTGGACGTCCTACCACAGCCATTGGACATCATTGCCTCATCCACCCTACAGTCCAGACCTGGCACCCTCGGACTTCCATCTCTCTGGGCCCGCTTAAAGATTCTCTATGGGGAGCACACTTTGAAGATGACGAGAGTGTCGGTCATCCAGTGAAAACATGGCTACGCTTACGGGACAAGAGCTTTTACCAGCAGGGAACCAGGGAACACATGGTCTTCCACAACGCTGGCGTACGGCCATTGAACGTGATGGAGACTAGTGGAAAAATTGGATGTAGACAAGACATGTTGATGTATATTGTCACAAAATTCGGACTCTTAACAATAAATATGTTCTGAGAATAAGATGTGGGGAATCACTTATTGTTGCAATAAGATCCTGCAACGCCGTTCTTAGGCGTTCCAGCCAAAATTAAGCCCTGCTGCAACGTTAAGTTCGTGCACGGAAAAACTCACCAGGAGTCAGGAGAAGATAACTTGTCCCTCTGAAACACATTGTTACTGCTGATTTGATTCAGATTTACGCTAGCTGTCTTGTTCCTGCACAGTTCAGACTGCAGTGGCGCGACAGGTGCTGTCACCAAAGCTAGAGTTTAGAGACAGTTCTTGTGCGGTACAGTATGCTGTCCGATACCGCCCGACCTTTCCCTGTATTTTCTACATGCACTTAGACAGAAACTTGCGACGATGTTCACTCAGGCATCGAAACTAAAAGTGTCTGTCGGCAGGAGACTTCGTGGTGCAGCTAGGTGCAATTCTGTTACAACTGTGCCGTGGTGTTTTCGGCGAGAGAACAACATAGCACCTCCTACAGCTCAAAGCACTCGACAGTAGCACTACAATGGCACTAATAAATCAGAACTTTTCTACAACTGCGAAATCATACCGGAAATTTCATATTTCCAAGACGATCGAGCACCAATGCACTGTTACCTGCATTTAAGAGCAACTTCAAATAGAGATCCGCTTCAGCGGTGGATCGTCCGCAACGGCATGCAGCACTGGCCAGCAAGGTCGCCTGATCTCACGGTATGTGATTCCTTGTTTTAGAGGGTGCGTGAAGATCTCCATCTCTGTGTCTCTTCTTGCAGCAACTTCGGGTGAATGTGATGCCGCAAAGCAAGAGCAGCCAAACTCCAGACATGCTTACGGAAGTATGGGACGAGTTTGATTGTCGTCTGGATGTTTATCGCGCGTCCAGTTGAAGAAATGGTACATTTGTGAAAGGCAAATGAAAACTCTGATACGAAACATAGTTGTAAAATATACCCCAAGAGTTTACGTTTAGTCATGTAAAAGACATACCAGTGTAAAATCAGATTAATAATCCTATGCGTTACACAAAATGTACTCTAAGATTCCCTCTTCATTGAAGTAGAAGGTAATTTTATAATCTTGTGACAGGATGAACCATTCTGAAACACTCATAAATTGAAGTGCCTCGTTGACTTTTGCCTTCCGAGAAATATTTTTTCGTCACCTTATGCAAGAAGTCATTGACTGTGTCTGCGGCAATATTGGCGCTAATGATTACGCACTTATCTTGGTTGCTAAAACATTTTTCTTTATTTTTAACCTCTCATCATGCGTTTCGGATTATCCCATCATAAGATCTGGAGGGGGCCATATTGAACATCTCTGAACTAGTTTTTGAGTGAAAAAAAACCTTTTTAAATACTCTTTGTAATGATGTATAACAAAAGGTTATATTATGTTTCTTTCATTAAATACGCATTTTTAAAGTTGTGGTATCCTTTTTGAATCACCCTATATACATTACAATGAAGCAATAAAGCTGAGTAACACATTTTTAACATCGAGACACAGCATCTGGTCACTCATAATCAATACATTACAACATCACTGCCCAAAGTGGCACAGGCAAACAATCTTTGCCATCAGGCTGCATTAGTCACAGTATCAACGTCTATGACAACAAGCATATCTCTGACATGTCTACGATTATTACAACTGCTTGTTATTTAACCTCAGTTGTATAAAAAGATAATACAAGAGCCCTAATAAATAAGGGCATAACAGTTACATTTCAGTGCTATTCGGATTATAGTGCAGAAGTTAACTGTCGCAAAGGCTGGGTATAATCGTATAACTAACAATAATTCACAGTGCTCACACACAATTTTTATGCCACAGACCAGATGATGGGGTAACACAGAACCCACAATGGGATGTAAAAAATAATAACAAAAAATTACGACGAAGGTACGTGTATAATCATCAGATACTGTTTTTATGGTTCACAAAGGTTTCGCCAAAGGTTAAGCAACATTCTGCATGATTCAGCCAGTGTGTGGTTAACAAGTGGGGCTTGATAATATACTTATAGACCACTGTATCTGGCTGCACTGATGTACGTTGTTAGCTTCTATACGAGATCGGTGTTCATTGACTCCCTTTGGTGGTATCTGTACATATTTCGTCAGTGGTCATTAAACAATTCCATTAATCAGCAATCAACCGTTGCCTCTGATCTGATACTAATCAGGCGGTAAGCAATTAGTGTTCGAAGCTAGTAGCAGTTCAAATGGCTCAAATGGCTCTAAGCACTATCGGACTTAACAGCTGAGGTCATCAGTCCCCTAGAACTTGGAACTACTTAAACCTAACTAACCGAAGGACATCACACACATCCATGCCCGAGGCAGGATTCGAACCTGCGACCATAGCAGCAACGCGGCTCTTGACCTAGTAGCAGTGATAGCGAAGAGGAATCACCTTGTATCGGGATTAAAGGAGCAGGTGATGCATTCTTACAATGTCTCGGTCCGCCATACAGTTTCAATCTGCCAGGAAGTTTAATATATAAATTGCTGTAGGTAACTACATTTGTCAATATATATTTCAATTTAATATTGCTAAACCAAACACATAAGTATTATTTATGCTGCTATGATCAAATGCGCAAGGCAATGTCATATAATGATTTATACAATGACTTATTTGGATATTATTAACACGCGTGATTATAAACTGAAATTTTTTACATAGAACCACTTTGCGACATGGCTAAATAATTGGCTGTATACAGCAGAAAAACTTACTAAAGATAATTATGGTTTTACAGTACAAAAGAAAGTATGTATTTCCTAGGTATCTTATATCAATAGGAAAACTGAGTAGCATTTTATAAACCTCACCTGTTGAAAGGACGAGGAAACTGTACGTCACCACACCAACAAATGTGCTGCTCAGCAAATCCAGCCATATGCCGAGGGCTGCCGTATTCGTAATGTAAAGAAACCACGCTGACGTATGGCGATCCTGAAGAAGTTGAAAGGAATAAAATGATAAATCGTTCTACAACGAGTAAGAATAGTGGTATTGAGAAATAACGGGTACTTCAGAAGTCCGATGTAAATTCTCATCTCGTAAAACTACTTACTGTCACTATTAATTGAAGTTGATTTCAGTAGAAACTAACTTTAAGTAAAATAACATGGAACATTTAAACTTGGTTTATAATCTTCTTGAGTATGCGACTGAGTACTGCTGTTAAACGTTCACAACATTACGAGTCAACTCTGTCCTAACGTGATACGCAGGTGTTCAAGGAACGTTGCTGATAGTGTAATTAAAAAAATAAGAAAAAAACATCAAATTGAAAATCTCTGTTTTTGTTGAAAAGTATTCTAATGGTTGGTATTAAGGGTATCAGGACATACCTTAATTATTACTGAATAGGAGCAAGAGTACCCTAATACATCTGTAATGGTACCCCTACAGTTTTCAGTAGCATTGTACTTCCAACACGTGATATTATTTCTTATGTTACTAGACTAAGTCAGAAGCTACTGAAGTAGGCTACTTGCACGTGTCTGAACGTTAGTTGTCTAATAGCAAAGTAATACATACAAATCCTATGTAGAATATATTCTTTCAATTACGTACGATGTAGGGAGTAGGTATCTAATAAAATGTATTAAGATTAATGCACATGATGGTAATTAAAAACTATTTTTCAATAGTTTCAAGTGCTGTTTTCTAATAAAAATACTTCGTTTCCTCCACGTCTCCCCATTCTGCGAATACCCCGCCCCCCCCCCAATTATTATCCCCTTACTTTAACTCAGATCCTGGGTGCACTCTTCGTACCCAACATCAAAATCAATAAGGTCATGTAATGACAGGAACTTAGCGTCACTGAAATGATGTACCACAAAGTTAAGAAGTGTGGAATAGTACTTCACGTTATTGTAATAAGGTGCATAGATTTTGTTCTCAGCAATTACAGTCTTTCTGGGCTCCAGATGTCGTCTGACCATTAGTAGACGAAAGACAAACAAATTAAAAAATGACAACACATACTAAGATGACGAAACTCATAGGATAACGATATACAAACATACAGATGACTATAATATCCACTACATAAGGTATGAAAGGGCAGTGCTTTGGCGGAGCTGTCATTTGTACTCAGGTGACTAATTCCGACGTGATTATGGCCGCATGACGGAAATTAACACACTTTGAGCACGGATTGGTGGTTGGAGCTAGACTTTCCATTTCAAAATTCGTTAGGAAATTCAATATTCCGATATCCACAGTATCAAGAGTGTGCTGAGAATAGCAAATTTCAAGCATTACCTCTCACAACCGACAACGCAGTGGCCGACGACCTTCAATTAACGCCCGAGACCAACGGCGTTCGCGAAGAGTTCTCAGTGCTAACAGACAAGCAACACTGCTTTGAAATAACCGCAGAAATTAATGTGGGACGTACGACGAACATATGCGTTACGACCGTGCAGCGAAAAGTGGCGTTAGTGGGCTATGGCAGTGGGCTGTGGCAGCAGGCGACAGACGCGAGTGCCTTTGCTAACAGCACATCGCCTGCTGAGCCTCTCCTGTTCTCGTGACCATATCGCTTGGACCTAAGACGACTGGAAAACCATGACGTGGTCAGGTGAGTCCCGGTTTCAGTTGGTAGGAGCTGTTGGTAGGGACAGAACAGTAGTTCCCAAACTTTCTTAGATCATCACCCATGAGTGCAATCAGACATTAGCTAGTATCCCGGCCCTAGCATCTAACTAAATTATGGAATGAAAGACTTCTTCGAAGGCTTTTATTTTTAAAATGATGAAATATTAATGATGTGTAGTTTTTGTGGGTATGTCGGCAAGGGACGGGGGGTGTTAGATTGAATGGCGAAGGAATTCATAGTGCATTGCAAGTGGTACCCACAACTTCCAGATAAGAAAGCTAACTATTCACAGTGAGAATAGACATTTGTTACAAAACATACTTTCCCTGCATTACTACTCTCCACAGCGGCACTTGCTTGACCGGGACATTGCAGGCCCATTTAAAATCAACCAAGCTGTGTGCACTGCACTTACTGTTCGCAAATCACTTGATCGCTGCACTTTATTGCTTGGAAGACTTCAGGTTGTTAATGCTTTGTGTGTCACACCACAGCCACTAATGGTAATAGTAATAATAATAATACAGCACTATAGTAGCCCGTATGTAGTTACTGCCGTGTCGTGCTGTTAGTTAATTTATTTACCTGTTTCGAAGCGTGTAATGAAGCCATTTCTGGACTATTGCAGGTACTATCTACAACTCGGAGAAGACTTTTCTTGAGATATTTAGTATTTGTTTATACAAGGGGGTAATTATCCTCAGGTTGGGAAACACTGGGACAGAGTGTGGCGCAGGGCTCACGAAGACATGGATCCAAGTTGTCAACAGGGCGCTGTGCAATCTTTTGGTGACTCCATGATGGTGTGGACTGTCGAATGAACAGGTTCTTCTAATAAAACTGAACAGATCGTTCACTGGAAATGGTATGTTCGGCTACTTCATTCACAGACTTCGTTTTTGTGGATGACAATGCCGGGGCACAATTATTCGAAATTGGTTGGAAGAACACTCTTGACGATTCGAGCGAAAGACTTGGCCACCCATATCGTCCGACACGAATCCCATCGAACGTTTATGAGACATAATGGAGAGGTCAGATCTTGCACAAAATCTTGCATCGGCTACACTTTTGCAATTATGGACAGCTCATTACTTCTGCATTAATGTTCAGTCCATGCGACGTCGAGTTGCTGCACCATTCCGATAAAAAAAAGGTCCGACACGATCCCTCTGAGTCTGTCATCTCACTGTATTTTGTGAACAGCGTGTCAGAAGGATTAAAGTGATCAATGAACTCTGTGATGTGAATTTCACGTGCTTAAAGCCAACTGAGGTCTCTACGCAGTAAAACTGGACACAAACGCCGTCTTTGTGACGTTATGCTCTAAACTTTAGACAAAGGAGACACTAATGCCAATGAAAGTAAAACACTACTAAGACATTGTCGGCGAAAACCACAAAAATATTGATGACCGTTTGCAATATCGCTTTCCCGTTATGCTTGACTTTTGGATTAACTTGCGGGATAAAGGTGCGCTGCAGGCATGTAACCATTTGTCAATACTTAGCAAGACTTTTTCACCAGTTTTTGGCCTTTGATAACAGAAATCCACTTGCTAGTAAAATTTTATTCATTTACTCATTTGTGCCATAGTTTGTCATAAAAAGATTTAAAAACAGTGTGTACTGTGAATTGGCGAGTCACCGTAATATTGAAGTACCGCCCGTTTGTCAGTTGGCATCAGCAGTGGTCGGCAGCTGTGATGGGTTCCCGAGGCAGCAGAGCGGGCGAAAATGCAAAACAGTCGAGTTCAGCGCCACTGTGAGGCGATGATCGACCGTAGCTCACAGGGAGAGCGGTCTGGTGTACAACAAGGGAGCGGCAGCGAGTTGGAGCAAGCGCCTGGGACCATAGGTAGCAGCAGCAGCAGCAGGGCAACCCATTTTGCATGCGGCGCCGGCCCGTGGATGGTGCAGCGGCCGGTCTTGTTTACTTACGTCCTAGAGTGGTAGGTTCAGGGAGTCGGCTGCCGAGCAACGCTGGCTGCGAAGATGGGAGGAAGTTGGCTCCGGCGGCTGGTGATAAAGGCCCTGTGTGTGTGTGTGTGTGTGTGTGTGTGTGGAGGACGTGGTGGCCAACTGTCGCTACGGGGCTGGAAGCTAGAGGACGTGTCGAGTCAGCCAGAGAGCAGGCAAGGAAGCACAAAAAGCTGGCAACCCGGCCGGACGTCGTCTCTACAGAGTGGCAATATTGTATGTTAGCAGCGGGGGCAGCCCAGTGGAATCTGATTTGTGCATGTAGAAACCTGGTATCAACACGAGCCATAGGTCCCTGTTCTGAATTAGCGAACGGTGTCTAGCGTGTTGGCTCCAAGGAAGGAGGTTAGCAGACGGTGTGTAACGTATTGGCTGCAAGGGAGGTAGTTAACGCAATTCGATGGAGCTGCGCGTTATGATCCATAGAAACGAATTCAGGGCCAAATGCACCCCACGCAGAAGTGGAAGGGATGCATTGTCAAAATGGCTCTGAGCACTATGGGACTTAACTTCTGAGGTCATCAGTCCCCTAGAACTTAGAACTACTTAAATCTAACTAACCTAAGGACATCACACACCTCCATGCCCGAGGCAGGATTCGAACCTGCGACCGTAGTGGTCGCGCGGTTCCAGACTGTAGCGCCTAGAACCGCTCAGCCACCCCGGCAGGGGGATGCATGGTCACAATAACATTGACCACTGAGTGATTCCGTTCAAAGACACCTGGACCAGCAAAACGATCATGTTAGAGAATACTGGATATACCCCTCGTAAGGCGAGAGGTGGGAACACGTAATTCACTCAGAACCAATGTCGAGCGCGTTCGTTCTAGTAGTCCAGTTGTTATGGTGTGGAAAAGCAGGCCCTAATGTTCAAGGACGTACTGTCCTCAAAACCTTTGAACTCGCTATACCTACAGGTATTTGTTAGTGTCATACTGTACTCCTTTCCCAAGAGCTTCTTCTTGGGGGTGGCCAAGCGGCTCTAGGCGCTTCAGTCTGGAACCGCGAGACTGCTTCTATCGCAGGTTCGAATCCTGCCTCTGACATGGATGTGTGTGTTGTCCTTAGGTTAGTTAGGTTTAAGTAGTTGTAAGTTCTAGGGATCTGATGGCTTCAGATGTTAAGTCCCATAGTGCTCTGAGGCATTTGACCCACATAACAGGGGGTTAATTCAGAAACACACTTATTTTCTAATATTTCAACCTCAGTAACACTAAGAAAAAGGGATATTACAAACCAAAGCGGTCATAACACTTCCATAAAATTCCATTAATGTTATCACGTATTTTAAAAGTCCACACACTACTCAATTGAAGACGATGGTGCAAAATCTTCTCCACAGGTCTACTCCATACACTGAACGGATTTCCTCTACAGTATATACTTGCACACGCTGCAGCAATGCAATGTTTTAAGTAATTTAGGATCGTCAGAAGTTATGTTGATTACAGAGAAAAAAACCGTGGCGTCAAGTCAGACGAACGTACAGGTCAAGTGACAATGCCTTCAGATCCTGTACAGCGGCAAGATAACAGGTGTAACAGGCAAGTGAGGCCTTTCCTATCCACTAGAGAGTAGAGAGCAGAACACCCTTTCGCCTTTGGAACTTCCTCTACGAAAGCCGTAGTGCTTCGGTTAGTATCTAAAGCACCTGTTATCCGTTAACGTTTCGTCAGTAACATAAGGACGAATTACATAGTCTCCAATAATCCCACACCAAACATTTACGGTCTACATCCCCTAAATTTCAACCGATCTTAACACACTGTGGATTCACAGTGTACCAACAATGCACATTTCGTTAGTTCGGCTTTCTGTAAGTTGTAAAGGTTGCCTCTTTGGTGAAAAGAATTTATTAGAGAAAGAAAATACTGTAGAGACGCCACATCAGAACCAAGCGACGGTTAGCCGTGCATCGTCTGCTATGCTACTGTTTAATTTGCTGGTGACGTGGCAAGTTATGCTTGTGGCAATTATTTGCGTGCAATTAGTGAACGACTATGGACTGACATATTCGACGGATAGTTGCTCTAGAGCTGACGTGCGAATTACAATCAACAGCTGCCAGAACACCTATTTATTCCTTTGCTTGTTGCATTTTTGCCTCTTATCCATGGCATAGCATTTAAGTGAATTGTCGTCCTTATTTGTTGCACACTGTCCGTCAGGTTATCTTTGTGCGTGCAAGTCAGCTGCTCTTTTCGAGCTCCTCGTGCATTCTCCCCAAAGTAGTAGGATGTATAGCACTTCATGGTTTATGAAAGCCTTTTTTAAAGCAATCTGTACTCGAGTTATGTGAACTTCCAAAAACAGAACACAAAGCTACTCGCACATTTCCTCCGTAACCCTTTTGTGACACGATCGCCCAGGTGCAATCTTTATTGCCTCCATGTCCTTACCTGGGTACGAAATGAACTTCTAACGTAAGACAGCAACTGGTTTGACACTCACATTGATCCTAAGTTGCAAATACTGTAATTTCTCAGAAACCACTCGTCGTATTTCCGAGAGAAAAGTGGCTGAACTTTTCGTTTTGACTTCTAACAAGTGAATGGACCAATCCGAGATTTCTAAACCTATCCTGAAATTTTTCCCTCAGAAAGAATACACTGAAAGAAATTCACTGTCAAAATCTTGACTGCTAAGGTGCACTGCAAATATATATTTTTTTTAAGTTAAAGTTACTCATTTTTGCCAGTAAAAACCGTTTATAGCAGCAGTTTTCATAGCCCGTCCTCCCTAGAGCGAATTGGCAAATAAGCAGATGCGGACACACACACACACCCACAAGCGCGCGCGCGCTGATTTCAAGCTCTTAACCATACCCAAAATGTCTCAAATAATTATTTTTTTTTAAAACTTGCAATTACTATCGATAGCTAAACTATTGCCGATGTAATTGTTAAACAAGTGATTAGAAGTGGAAATAATATCAAGGCAGAGTATGGTTTTACATTACAGGCGACTTTCATCAATCGGGATTTTCATTCGTTGACATTAAATATTTCATAACAATTCCTGAAGCACAGTTCTTATGATAATTTTTGAATACTGCGTATTTTCCTAATAATTAGATTAGATTAGTACTTGTTCCATAGATCTTGAATACGACGCTTCGTAATGATGCGCAACGTGTCAAGTTAATAAAAGGTGTCTATACAAGATATTACATTACACAAAATATTACATGACACTTAATAATTTTAATTTTTTTTGTGGGGGTTGGGGAAATTACCCACTTACTATATCCAAAAATTAATCTAATGAGTAGAAGGAGTTGCCATTAAGAAATTCTTTTAATTTCCTTTTAAATGCTACATGGCTATCTGTCAGACTTTTGATGCTATTAGGTAAGTGACCAAAGACTTTTGTGACAGCATAATTTACCCCCTTCTGAGCCAAAGTTAGATTTAACCTTGAGTAGTGAAGATCATCCTTTCTCCTAGTGTTGTAGCCATGCACACTGCTATTACTTTTGAATTCGTTCGGATTGTTCATAACAAATTTCATAAGCGAATATATATATTCTGAGGCTACAGTGAAGATTCCTAGCTCTTTAAATAAATGTCTGCAGGATGATCTTGGATGAGCTCCAGCAATTATTCCGATTACACGCTTTTGTGCAATGAACACTCTTTTACTCATGATCAGTTACCCCAGAATATGATGCCATACGAAAGCAGAGGATGAAAATAGGCGTGGTAAGCTAATTTACTGAGATACACATCGCCAAAATTTGCAACGACCCTAATAGCATAAGTAGCTGAGCTCAAACGTTTCAGCAGATCCTCAGTGTGTTTTTTCCAGTTCAACCCCTCATCAATGCATACACCTACAAATTTTGAATATTCTACCTCAGCTACCGATTTCTAATTGAAGTCTATATTTATTAATGGTGTCATTCCATTTACTGTGTGGAACTGTATATACTGTATTTTGTGAAAGTTTAATGAGAGCCCATTTGCAGAGAACCACTTAATGATTTTCTGAAAAACATCGTTTACAATTTCACCAGTTAATTCTTGTCTGTTGGGTGTGATAGCCATACTTGTATCATCGGCAAAAAGTACCAGCTTTGCATCTTCGTGAATACAGAATGGCAAGTCATTAATATATATTAATGAAACAGTTGCTTGTTTGTTCCCTGAAGTCGTTCCAAAAATGTGAATCGTCTATTGGATGATGAAAATAAACATTTCCCTTACACTAGGCGCACATGATAAAAGAAAAATTGATAATTTCAGTGACAGCACTGTAATGGAGTGAAAACGGTCGTGGCCGGTTTTCTGCATATTGCGCTGTATACCAGCATACTTGATCAAATTCGTAAAATGTGGTGATGCAGAAGTGCCTAAAGTTTAACGATATTGTTCCGCTGATCAACATGAAAAGACGAAGGGGTAATGGAAATTATGTTGCCCGGCAATTTTCTGAAAAATATTTTAGACTGTTGATAAAATTTTTTATCGAGAGGCTAAAATCACACTGTTAATTCCCAGTGGAATCCGAATTATATTAACAGTCTTTTCGTCGCTCTCCTAAAGACAGAGGCGTCGTTATGTCCAGGCCAGTAGTCCAACAAAAGCAATGAATTATTGTCTGCAAATGGTAAGAGACGATTCGAATGTAACACTGAAAACTGTTCTTTCCCTGTTTCCAGATTCTGCTACATCGATTACACTATTTCTGCAAATAAACAGACCTACGAGGTGCGGCTAGAAAAAAACCGGACTGATGCTGGAAAAAACATTTATTTACAATTATTTACAATTTCATGTTATCTCCTTCAATGTACTCTCCTCCTCAGTCTCTACACCGCTCCATACGAATTTTCCACTGTTCATAGCAATGCTGCAGATCATTTTCGGTAAGTCCATACATTACTTCCGTCGCTTTTTCTTTTACTGCTTCAACAGTCTCAAATCTAGTTCCTTTCAAAGCTGACTTGACTTTAAGGAAAAGAAAAAAGTCACAGGGGGCCAAATCAGATGAGTAGGGTGGATGATCTAAGATGGGAATGTTGTGTCTTGCCAAAAACGTCTTCACTGACAACGCACTGTGAGTTGGGGCATTGTCTTGGTGAAGGATCCATGACTTTTTTCTCCACAAATCGTTCCGTTTTCT
The DNA here is from genome assembly GCF_021461385.2 of Schistocerca piceifrons. NCBI lineage: Eukaryota > Metazoa > Arthropoda > Insecta > Orthoptera > Acrididae > Schistocerca > Schistocerca piceifrons. The sequence goes on along the minus strand of NC_060139.1, from coordinate 442,908,264 downwards.
CCGTACTCGCTCACGTACGGTAGCCAGGACGCTAATGTAGTAATGCTGATTCACTGTTTGTCCCTCTGGTACCCAATCAATGTGCACAATCCCTTTGATGTCAAAAAAAAACAATCATCATTGCCTTGAATTTCGATTTTGACATTCGTGCTTTTTTTTGTCGTGGAGAACCAGGAGTTTTCCAATGTATCGATTGGCGTCTAGTTTCGGGATCGTAAGTAAAAAACCACGATTCATCGCAAGTAATAACATTTTGTAAGAAGGTGAGATCACTTTCAATGTTTTCCAGGATGTCAGAACAAATCATTCTTCGGCGTTCCTTCTGTTCAATTGTGAGACACTTTGGAACCATTTTTGAACACACTTTGTTCATGTTGAAACTTTCATGAAGAATCTGTCTAACACTTTCCTTGTCAACTCCTGTTAACTCAGACACTGCTCTGATTGTTAAACGGCGATCTTGTCGAACAAGTTTACCGATTTTTTCAATGTTTGCATCAGTTTTTGCTGACAATGGTCTGCCAGTGCGAGTGTCATCACTGGTGTCTTCGCGGCCATCTTTAAATCGTTTAAACCACTCAAACACTTGTGTTCGCGATAAACAATCATCGCCGTACACTTGTTGTAACATTAGAAACGTTTCACTTGCAGATTTTCCTAGTTTGAAACAAAATTTGATGTTAACACGCTGTTCTTTCTGTACACTCAACATTTTCCGACGCACAGACAAAACGTCAACTACTTAAAACAGACGCCACGGGCAGACTGAGTGCAGGAGGCAGATGAAACTCGAGGAGTAGGCGGAGCGAGAGTCACGTAACAGGCCACGCGACTTTCAGCCTTATTGCATTCGTTTTATTGTTTCACCAGTACTAGTCCGGTTTTTTTCTAGCCACACCTCGTATTTTCTAAATTTTTGTTTGTAATTTACTTTGACGTTCCTGAAGACAGATGTAAAGCTCCGGCAACAGTGATCCACTGATACTTATCACTGGATTTGTTGTATATAAATGTGTCAAAGCATTCATCGACTGCACAAGCCACTCTGGCTTTTATCTCCTCGAAACGTTTTATTTGCACGAAACCTGAGTGATTGGGTGCATACACAGTATTTTAGGGGGTACCAGAAAATTTTGCTTCATGTCAGTAACAAATCTCCTCCATACACATACTTGAGGTAAACTATTTAATTTGGTGGCTTTCTTTTCTGTTTAATTAGCTGAATCTATTTAAATCGTTTGAAAAAGCCTGGAAATCAGTAATGTTCATCTCACTTGCAATTCAGAGCCTCAGAGCCCCTAGTCTCGTAGATCTTCTTTGATAACGGTTGACTGACTCTCAGGAACAGTTCTAAGTCGTGCAGATAGTTCTTCTTCTACACTTTTGTGCATATTTCATACTTTGTGTAAACCTTTCTTCCATTTGCACAATTCATGTACAGATTTTACGAAACGAAACCGCCTTTGCACACTGCTTATGTATAAGCGTTTTTTCCTTCCTTTCTTTAACTAAAAAATTATAGCCTTTCCTTTCTCTCTGAAAGCTATTACTGTACACGTTTTATTTGGGTTCTGCACTTTAATTAGCACAACAGTCATCGATCGAATCCCAATTCACGGAATCGTCCAAGTTATTTACTGTTCGCTCTGATGTTTAAACAATTACTAGCGAAATGTCGACATCACTGGAATGAATGCCCAAGAAATTAACTAATAAATAACACATATGTAGGTCTTTAGGAGGAGCAGACGATATCGACTGCATACTTTGTTCTTCACATCTTATCTCTGCAAGGTTGCAAGCATTAATTGTATTCCACATTACTGTGAGAAGGCAGGTGTTGTTTGCAAGCATATGCCACGAAATCATACATAAAATTAATTAAGTCTCCATTATTAACACTTTGCGATACTGCAAGGGGAATTGCTAATTATTATAGATGTTAAATGAGTTGCAGATTGGAGCGCATAAATTGTGAACTATAGTGTCAGAGAAACTACACTCCTGGAAATGGAAAAAAGAACACATTGACATCGGTGTGTCAGACCCACCATACTTCCTCCGGACACTGCGAGAGGGCTGTACAAGCAATGATCACACGCACGGCACAGCGGACACACCAGGAACCGCGGTGTTGGCCGTCGAATGGCGCTAGCTGCGCAGCATTTGTGCACCGCCGCCGTCAGTGTCAGCCAGTTTGCCGTGGCATACGGAGTTCCATCGCAGTCTTTAACACTGGTAGCATGCCGCGACAGCGTGGACGTGAACCGTATGTGCAGTTGACGGACTTTGAGCGAGGGCGTATAGTGGGCATGCGGGAGGCCGGGTGGACGTACCGCCGAATTGCTCAACACGTGGGGCGTGAGGTCTCCACAGTACATCGATGTTGTCGCCAGTGGTCGGCGGAAGGTGCACGTGCCCGTCGACCTGGGACCGGAGCGCAGCGACGCACGGATGCACGCCAAGACCGTAGGATCCTACGCAGTGCCGTAGGGGACCGCACCGCCACTTCCCAGCAAATTAGGGACACTGTTGCTCCTGGGGTATCGGCGAGGACCATTCGCAACCGTCTCCATGAAGCTGGGCTACGGTCCCGCACACCGTTAGGCCGTCTTCCGCTCAGCCCGCCTCCAGTGGTGTCGCGACAGGCGTGAATGGAGGGACGAATGGAGACGTGTCGTCTTCAGCGATGAGAGTCGCTTATGCCTTGGTGCCAATGATGGTCGTATACGTGTTTGGCGCCGTGGAGGTGAGCGCCACAATCAGGACTGCATACGACCGAGGCACACAGGGCCAACACCCGGCATCATGGTGTGGGGAGCGATCTCCTACACTGGCCGTACACCACTGGTGATCGTCGAGGGGACACTGAATAGTGCACGGTACATCCAAACCGTCATCGAACCCATCGTTCTACCATTCCTAGACCGGCAAGGGAACTTGCTGTTCCAACAGGACAATGCACGTCCGCATGTATCCCGTGCCACCCAACGTGCTCTAGAAGGTGTAAGTCAACTACCCTGGCCAGCAAGATCTCCGGATCTGTCCCCCATTGAGCATGTTTGGGACTGGATGAAGCGTCGTCTCACGCGGTCTGCACGTCCATCACGAACGCTGGTCCAACTGAAGCGCCAGGTGGAAATGGCATGGCAAGCCGTTCCACAGGACTACACCCAGCATCTCTACGATCGTCTCCATGGGAGAATAGCAGCCTGCATTGCTGCGAAAGGTGGATATACACTGTACTAGTGCCGACATTGTGCATGCTCTGTTGCCTGTGTCTATGTGCCTGTGGTTCTGTCATTGTGATCATGTGATGTATCTGACCCCAGGAATGTGTCAATAAAGTTTCCCCTTCCTGGGACAATGAATTCACGGTGTTCTTATTTCAATTTCCAGGAGTGTATGAACGGAAACTGAAATTCGCTTTACAAATTATAATCACGTTGTGCCTCACACGCCATTATTATTATTACCAATGTGTTTTCAACCAAGGATATGTGCCCAAAGTGTTGCATATGTGCTGCCTCCTACAGATACGGCAGGGGTATGGCAGCAATATCGTGTGTACAAGGTATAAAAGGGCAACGCATTGGCAGAGATGTCACTTTACTTAGATGATTCATGCGAAAAGTGTCCGACGTGATTATCGGAGTACGACGGGAATTAGCAGACTCTGAATGCGGCATAGTAGATTGAGCTAGACGCATGGGACATTCCGTTTCGGAAATCGTTAGGGAATACAGTATTCAGTGATTCACAGCGTAAAGAGTGCGCCGAGAACAAAATATATCAGGCATTATCTCTAACCACGGACAAAGCTGTGGCCCATTGTCTTCACTTAACGACCGAGAGTAGCCGTGTTTATGTACAGTTGTCACTGCTAAGAGACAAGCAACACAGTGTGAAATAATCACATAAATCAATGTGGGGTGTACGACGAACGTATCCGTTTCGACAGTGCGGTGAAATTTGGCGTTAATGGGCTACTGCAGCAGACGACAGCCGCGAGTGCCTTTGCTAACAGCATGACATCGCCTGTAGCGTCTCTCCTGGACTCGAGACCATATCGATTGGGCCCTAGACGACTGAAAAAGAGTGGCCTGGTCAAACGAGTCCCGATTTCAGCTGGTAAGAGGTGATGGTAGGGTTCGAGCGCGGCGTAGACGCAATGAAACCGTCGACCCGAGTTGTCGGCAAGGCGCTGTGCCAGCTGGTGGAGGCGCCGTGATGGTGTGAACTGTGTTTACGTGGATTGGACAGGATCCTCCGGTCCAAGTGAACCGATTAGTAACTGGAAATGGCTATGTTCGGCTACTTGGACTTCATGTTCAACAGCGATGGAATTTTTATGGATGGCAATATGCCATGTCACCGGGTCACAATTGATCGCGATCGATTTGAAGAACATTTTGGACAATTCGAGCGAATGACTTGGCCACCCAAATCGTCCGATATAAATCGCATCGAGCATTTGTGGAACATAATGGAGAGGCCATTTCGTGCACACAATCCTGCACCGGCAACACTTTCGCAATTATGGATGTCTACAGAGTCAGCACGCCTTAGTATTTCTGCAGGGGACTTCCAAGGACTTGTTGACTCCATTCTCCGTCGAGATGCACCATTACGCCGGGATAAGGGAGTTCCGACATAATATTAGGAGGTATCTCAAGACTTTTGTCAGGTGTAATTTCCAGCCGCTTGGCGAGGTAATAATAATTTGGCAGATTTCAACATCTTTTTAAAATACTTGCAATGTGTCTTATTTATTTATCTTACTTTTTTTTTCTTTTTCGAGTCTTTAGTCTTCTGACAGAATTACTCTCCTGTACCAACCTCTTCATTCCAGAGTAACACTTACAACGTACTTCCTCAATTATCTGCTGGATGTATTCCAATCCCTATCTTCCTCTACAGTTTTTACCCTCTACAATTTCACCTATTACATGGAAGTTATTCTGTGATGTGTTCACAGTATCCTATCATTCTAATCTATCCTCTTGTCAGTGTTTTCCATATATTTCTTTCCCCGAAGGTTCTACGGGGAGTCTCCTCACTGAATACCTTACCAGATCACCTAATTTCCAACGTTCTTTTGTAACACCATATCTCAAATGCTTCGATTCTCTTCTGTTTCGGTTTTCCACAGCCCATGTTTCACTGCCATACAAACCTTTGCTCAAACGTACGTTCTCAACAATTTCTTCCTCAAATGAAGGTCTATGCAGGAGAGAAATTCCCTTTTTGCCAGTGCTAGTCCCTTTTCAACGTCCTCCTTGGTCCGTCCGTCATCAGCTTTTTTGCTGCCTAGGTAGCAGATTTCCTTAACTTCATCTATTTCGTGATCACCAATCCTGAAGTTAAGTTTCTTGCTGTTCTCATTTTTGCTACTTCTCGTTGCTTTCATCTTTCTTCAATTTACTCTCAATCCATGTTCTTTACTCATTTAGCAGATCCTGTGATTTTTTCTTCAATTTCACTGAGGATAGCAAAGTCATCAGCTAATCTTATGATTGATACCCTTTCAACATAAATTTTGATTCCACTTTTGATCTTTTCCATCGCTGCTTCGTCGATGTATAGATTCAACAGTAGGGGCGATAGACTGCATCTTTGCCTTAGACTCCTTTTAATCCGAGCCCTTCGTTCCTGGTCTTCCACTCTTAATGTTCCCTCATGGCTCTTGTACGTATTGTATATTACCCGTCTTTCTCTATAGCTTATCCCTATTTCCCCAGGATTTCCAACATCTTGCACGGTTTGACATTGTCGAACGCTTTTTCCAGGTGAACAAGTCCTATGAACGTGTGTCGATTTTTCTTTACTCTTGCTTCCACTATGAATTGCAACGTCAAAATTGCCTCTCTGTTGCCTTTACCTTTCCTAAAGCCAAACTGATCATCATCTAGCACATCCTCAATTTTATTTTCCATTCTTCTGTATATTATTCTGGCAAGTAACTTGGATCTATGAGCTGTTAACCTGATTGTGCGATAATTCTCTCTCTTGTCAGCTCTTGCAGTCTTCTGGATTGGTTGGGTGATGTGTGTCCGGAAGTCAGATGGTATATCACCTGATTCACACATTCTACACACCAGTGTGGATGTTAGTTTTGTTAATTTTAGAAATTCTGATAGAATGTTATTTATCCCTTTTGTCTTTTTTGATATTAAGTCTGTCTTAGCAGCTACAATTTTGACGTCGTATTTTTTCGGTGTATTCTTCCTATATAAAAACTTTGGTGACAGTTTGGACAAGTCGAATTGGACAGTTCCCTTGCACAATATTATAGTTAACCAAGTGAGTTGCATTCGAAAAAGCAGATTTAATATCGATATCTCTTTGTAATTGTTTACCTATATTAAGAGACTATATGTCGCTCAGTGATCACTCTCTTGTAACAGTATTACTGTGTCTTAAATGGAGACGGAAATATGAAAGTGACGAGTTTAGTTGAATCACTTGTATATCTACTTCTTGCAGCTCTAGATAGTCTTCAATTTCTGAAATTTTGCTAGTTATTACGAGGCATGAGGTAGTTGTTTTAGTTTCGTACTCCTACAGCTACGTTTGTAATTTAGATCTGTTCTCTCGACCTGCTAGAAGTAAATGCTTCTCAAAGTATTCAGTTGCTGCAAACACAGCAGTTTGGTAAGTGGGACAGCCGAGACCTTCGGGCTGAAACATTAGATTAGTGTATGACTCGCTTCCCTTGTTGTTGTTTCTGTTGATTCAGCCGCTTTCTGTTACCAAAAACTTCTGTGTAATGAGGAAACAAGCGACGTACCTGGTGTTCATCGAATTCTTTCCGTACAATATCCTGAACTCCTGAAGATCTTATTGTGGCCAGGCCGTTGAGTGTGTCCGAAAGATGGGAGAACATGGGACTTCTACCTGAAAAATTCAAAGTCGTGTTAAATGTCCTGATATACGGCATGACAGACAAAATGGCAATACTTTGTAGTTTACTTAAGGAAATTGAAAACAAAATTGTTGTAATTTTTTTACTCGTGTGACTTTATGTAGAGAATGTCAATTAATAGAAAGAGGAGCGACAAGAAACAAAAGTTTTTATTTAGCTTCTCCAGAAAACTAGAATAACCTACAGACAACTATCAAAATGATGGAAATGTCTCCGTACAAGTATTTTACAAAGCACTGGACCCTCAAATGAGAAGCGTACAGTTATGATTTGTGGTTAAAAAAGTAATACAAACAACTTTCTGTAGCAACTGTGAAGCACTCATTGTGCACAGCAACAGTTAGTACCATCAGTGATTTAAAAGAAAGAATTCTGCACTATTTCCCCTTAGCAAGAAGCAGCCACATGTGTTATACGACGTTCATACCGGATGGCGAACATGCCATGAGAAACACTGTGAATTTCACACACATGTTCTACAAATAATTTCTGAAAAGACCTACCGATGTGCAGTTTCTTCGTGGAAGACGGCCTTCATACCAATGACCAACTCTTATACGATCAGCACTTTATGTAAAAAAATCAAGTAGTTCATAACCTTCAAGATTGTCCTATGAACACCAACACACGATAACGTAATTTTTACTTAAAGAAGTGTGAGCTCCAAAGCTTAATATACTGTAATCAGTTGTTGTTCATTAATGCGACCCCTCATTAGACAAAAAAGTAAGATGTAATTGCGTAGTTCAAAAATGGCTCTGAGCATTATGGGACTTAACTACTGTGGTCATCAGTCCCCTAGAACTTAGAACTACTTAAACCTAACTAACCTAAGGACATCACACACATCCATGCCCGAGGCAGGATTCGAACCTGCGACCGTAGGAGTCGCGCGGTTCCGGACTGCGCGCCGAGAACCGCTAGACCACCGCGGCCGGCGATGTAATTGCGTAGGTTAATACAAAAGTTTTCTGGGTATGATGCCGCGTAATATTGTAAATAACTATCATTGGATATAATGAACATCGGCGATGGTTGCAGTCGCCACCTTTTGCGAGATGGAAACGCCAGTTTTATTTGGCGACAATTATTTTACAACATAGCGTGACACCTTAGCTAGGATAAATCAAAGGCCAGGTGACGTTCAGTTTCTGCAGCTTGCTTGTATTCAAACTGCTGAACAGCACTTGTGTGGTAAGAATTTCAGCATTATTTCTTAGCTTCTCCTAACAGGCGATTTCTCTCATTTGCTTTTAGTGTTACTTTACTGCTGCTTTTAGTCGTGTAAAGGATCGAGTAAACTGTCACTGTGCTTCGCTACTATTGTTACGTCCACATACATACTCCGCAATCCACCATACGGTGCGTGGCGGAGGGTACCTCGTACCACAACTAGCAACTTCTCTCCCTGTTCCACCCCCAAACAGAACGAGGGAAAAATGATTGCCTATATGCCTCTGTACGAGCCCTAATCTCTCTTATCTTATATTTGTGGTCTTTCCGCGAAATGTAAGTTGGCGACAGTAAAATTGTACTGCAGTCAGCCTCAAATGCTGGTTCTCTAAATTTCCTCAGTAGCAATTCATGAAAAGAACGCCTCCTTTCCTCCAGAGACTCCCACTCGAGCTCCTGAAGCATTTCCGTAACACTAGCGGGATGATCAAACGCCGGCCTGGGTGGCCGAGCCGTTCTAAGCGCTACAGTCTGGAACCGTACGACCGCTACGGTCGCAGATTCGAATGTTGCCTCGGACATGGATGTGTGTGATGTCCTTGGATTAGTTAGGTTTAAGTAGTTGTAAGTTCTATGGGACTGATGACCTCAGAAGTTAAGTCCCATAGTGCTCACAGCCATTTGAATCTTTTTTTTTTTTTTTTTTTTTTTTTTTTTTTTTTTTTTTTTTTTTTTTTTTATCAAACCTACCAGTAACAAATCTAGCAGCCCGCCTCTGAATTGCTTCTATGTCCTCCCTCAATCCGACCTGATAGGGATCCCAAATGCTCTTGAGATTCCAAATATCACCACTCCAGTAACGTCCCTCTTCTAAAGACAGAGGAATCTCCAGTTTTCATCATCTAGGCTTAGTCGTTTGCACTAGCAAATAATGAGTTCAGCAGAGCTGAGGATACGAGGCAAATAGAAAAGCGTCGTACAAAAAAACCAAGATGTACGGTAACTTCATGAGATTACAGAATCTTGCAATATTACATTTCTCAGCAAAGTGTACGCAAATTTTCGAATTTAAAGTATCTCATTCACGGTTTTTCATAATTCCACAAAGATTATTACACTGCCAGAATTCTGTGTCGTTCAAAGTCGATTATTTTACATTTTTCTGTGTTATGCACGGAAATTAGTTTTCCTATAAATTTCACGGTGAAGTAAAAAATACAACTTTGTTTTTATTCCTGCATGGTGGAATTGATGTAATATCATTCATAACAGATGGCACTTACTATGACTAACTTACAAACGTAATTTATTTGAACCTGATGACGTGCCATATTTTAGAAATGTATTTAATTTGTTTTCATACTATATCAATATCTTTAACTTTTATTATATTTTTAAAGGTTTTTCATTCACATAAATTATATTTTTTTCAAACCTGTCGTCATTTTTAAAAGCTGAAAAGACATTATAGTTAATTTGACGATCATAAGATTCCAGATATTTGTAGAAGGAATTGCAATTTATATAAATGATGAAATTTGCGTATTCGGTCAGTTCAGTTGTTCACTTCAGAAGTCTCTCCTTTTTATGCTCTTAGAACAGTGAGTTATTGCGAAATTTCTCTTCGTTTGAGCCTTACGTCACAGTGCATACAAAAATGCTTCAGAGATTTGTTAAAATATTCTTTGGGAAATCTGTGATAAGTGAATCGAAGATAAAAAGTGTTAATACCAAGATGTGGCAATAATCTTCATTTTTATCAGAGAAAATATGACGGACCTTATGTAATTTCATGAAGATCATGCAATGGAAACTCCTCTTTGACCTTGTCACCAAATTAAACTTAAGTAATAGTCATGTAATATCTTTCCTTAGAATAACACAACAAGTATTGCACAGTTGGTGTGTAGCACAAGAGTGCAATAAGATAACAATAATAACAATATCTGAGGGGTATTGTATAGTTACCACTTCTCAAAGATTTTGTGTTGCGGAACACTCTGATAACCATGTGGGTAGTGTTTTCATTGTGCAGGGGAAACTGGAAGGCAGGTGACGCTCAGTACTTACGGATGCCTTCGAGTCTTTTGATGTTTCTCCCAGTTGTCATGAAACGCTTCGCCACAACGCCAAACAGTGCTCCGATAATGACCATCGGAACAATTAGCAAGTAGTTCACCACGAGGACCATTGCCAGGATGCCGCAGAGCGCCATGTATACCTGCAGCGGCAAGAACACGTAGCATTGCGTCACTCGAGTATCAATCAGGCTCTCAGTGAAAACAGAATCGTTTTCGTATTACCTATAATAATATTATTTACTTGCTAAACATTTTTCTGAAGACGTGTTTTTTCTCAAATTCACACAAATTATTATGCTCATCTAGTAGTTAAAAAAAAGAACAATGTAATGTACCAATGAAAAATGTGTAACAGAAAGTAATCTATGGCTTGTTTACCGCTGGCATGCGTCCTATTCCTGAGCGTATAGGTGATACAAGTCTACATAAATTACAAATCTTCATAATTGAATATTCTTTTTGAAATCTTAGTAAGTGGTAATTAGAGGCATCTGCCCAGAGACGTTTCCCTTCCTCCCAAAGGCAGTGAACATCATAGAATGATCCTAGTCACTCCTCTTAAAGTACATACTGATCGCTTTGGATCTCTGTAGACAGTGTATCAGGTGGTAAGCTTACGTATGTCACGACAGTGAAGTGTTGTGTACGCTATGTGGCACTCAGATTTACGGAATCGTACAGTAAGATGGATCGACGTTGGGTCTTGGCAGAAGGCCAAAAAGAAGCTATCATATTTAGACGACTGTAGTTGAAAGTCACGCCTCTTCAACGACAATACACTAAAGGAATTGACGTTCTAAACGAAGGACTCACCGTGTTCTAGGGATAGGTGGGTGGGGGGTTGGCGGGGGAGGAGAGGACAGCACGGCTTTAGCAGCCGTGCAGTGCGGACGTGTTGCCGGCTGCAGTGCCAGCACGCTCGCCCTGTTTACTTCCTTAGGCCGACACTAACGTGACGCCGCAGCGCAACAAGATTATGGCGAATCATTACAGAAAATCAACATTGAAATTAGCTTTCAGAAACGAACTTGTTAGACCAAAAGCACTCAATGTAGTCAGGTTTTTCAAGGAAGGTGCCAAGATCCCGGCTGCCAACATCGTTGGTATCCACTTTTCGATCGTACCTGTAAGTAACACGGCCTACGTGCAACTTATTAACGACGCTACAAGCCGCAAGGTTCTTCGAGAGATGAAACAAAGTCTATGAGACGCCTCAATTCGCCTCTCCAAAGAAGGAGAACGAAGACCTGGGCAAATGGGAATTGAACATCATTTGTTAATGCACATTTGAATTAGAATTTATTAAAATTACCAAATTCCTCAAAAGTCAGCAAACTTAAAAGGATGGCCCCCAAAACCAAATGTATAGTTACCAATTTCAAAATGAAGAGCATTGCAAAGCAAAGATTCAGGTATGACGAAATTTACCAAATATTCTGTACATCAATGAACATTTGAGAATAAAATATTAAATTTACATAATCTTAACGGTGTAGGATTTAAGTAGTATCATACAGCTCTTAAAAATTTTTAGCAGTGCGTCAAATAATGTACACAAACTCACAGTAACACCGGACTAAACCTTATCTGGACACATCCAACGGTATTTAAATCGATTTAAAGAATGTTTTAACCGCGCAGGATTAGCCGAGCGGTCTGAGGCGCTGCAGTCATAGACTGTGCGGCTGGTCCCGGCGGAGGTTCGAGTCCTTCCTCGGGCATGGGTATATGTGTTTGTCCTTAGGATAATTTAGGTTAAGTAGTGTGTAAGCTTAGGGACTGATGGCCTTAGCAGTTAATTTAGGTTAAGTAGTGTGTAAGTTTAGGGACTGATGGCCTTAGCAGTTAAGTCTCGTAAAAAAAAAAAGTTTTAGGTAAAGACGTATACAACTGTAATAAGAAATCTGAAGACGAAACTTTTACGTATAGAACAACTGTAATAAGAAATCTGACGGTGAAGCTTTTGTGTATACAACCACTGTAATAAGAAACTTTACAAAATATTCGGAGCAATGTTTTGGCACTGCAAGTGGTCTGCACAGGGCGGTAGAACCCATTACACTCCACAAGAAAGCGGAGCAGTAACCCAAATTAACTAGTTCTAAAACATACATAAGACTGTCATTACAAACACAATAAAATTAACGAGCGCAGCATAGCGTGGCATCAAGTAGCTGAATCTCACACTCAGGAAATTAGATTTAGGGTTTAGCGCAACTAACATTGTGTTTTACAATATAAGAAAGGACAAGTAAAAAAAAAGTCCTGGTACCAGGTGACATAACAGAGGCGTATAATAAATTATTATAATTTTTCTTCATTTACAAGAAGCGGAAATTTTTTTGTTGCATGGCCCACGCTACCGCTCTTAGACAGACAATTCCATTAATACCAAGGGAAACCAGGCTGAGTCATCTCTATAAGACTGGCTGTGAGAACACCGATGGAGCATTAAAAATTACACCAAACTGTACACTGTCTACAACGGCAAAATTTACTGAATGCCAGTTCAAAATGGTTCAAATGGCTCTGAGCACTATGGGACTTAACATCTATGGTCATCAGTCCCCTAGAACTTAGAACTACTTAAACCTAACTAACCTAAGGACAGCACAAAACACCCAGCCATCACGAGGCAGAGAAAATTCCTGACCCCGCCGGGAATCGAACCCGGGAAACCGGACGTGGGAAGCGAGAACGCTACCGCACGACCACGAGATGCGTGAATGCCAGTTTTTATGCCCTTACCCACTTCTCTCAACAATGGACCAACGCAATAAATAACAAGCATGTAATACGAAGGAAGTTTTACTACGTTAGGCTGATCCTTGTCAAACAAATCAAATGATTTAAATAGCAAGATGATAATTAGCGGGTATCGGCTTCTCCCAGAGGCCTGCACAATTAACGAACATTACCCGATTTAGCGCACCTTGCAAGACACTCGGCTGGTATAACATGTCGTAACTGCAGGTACAACATCGCTGCTGCACTGCTAAATGCAGCAACAGCTTCAAGCTTCTCACTGGGTGTTAAAGGAGAGAAGTAAACATGCAGCTTGTGGTTCTGTGGTAGCACGCAGAGTAGAACTCTGGCACAGACGGCGGTCTGCAGCGCCAGTCCGTAGGCCGCGGTGGAAAAGGCCCCTCTTCCCGCGGTACCACTAACTACGGCGGAACGCGGCCCACACGCCCGCCGTCCTAAGCATAGCCGACAATCCCACACCGCCAGGTGCTCTGCACACCACACGAACTTTCCAGCTAAGCACCACCTAGCTCCCGGGAGGACTGTCAAATGGCTCTGAGCACTATGGGACTTAACATCTATGGTCATCAGTCCCCCAGAACTTAGAACTACTTAAACCTAACTAACCTAAGGACAGCACACAACACCCAGCCATCACGAGGCAGAGAAAATCCCTGACCCCGCCGGGAATCGAACCCGGGAACCCGGGCGTGGGAAGCGAGAACGCTACCGCACGACCACGAGATGCGGGCGGAGGACTGTCTGAGAGAGAGCGAGCGCACCAGAGATCTCTCGTAATCCGCCCGTGGACGCCTTCTAGGCAAAGAAAATCGCACACTAAAGCCTAGTGCGATAGGTTAGAACACGGTTAGACTGTGCTTGTGTCCCAAACGGAAACGTTGGCAACGTTGGGGCTGATCATGCCGGACTGGGAGTGTGGACTATAAGCATATTCGAACTACCCTTCGAAACCACGGCGGTAGAAGTCTTGGCGGCGCTCCGCCCCTACGGTAGAGTACAACAACGCGTGGTAGAAAAGTGGACCCAGTTTAAGACATATCCAGACTTCAACGGAGTACGCCAGGTGTGCACTGAACTCCACCAACACATACCATCACACCTCCCAACAGGAGGCTGTAGGACCACAGCTGTAGGACTACGTTCCCAGTGCCTCCAAAGTCGGTTCACACGACTTCTACAGCAGAGCATGGCACCTGCACCGACGCCTACAATGTTTCCAGTAACTTACATCGCGGCTCTCACGACGTCTCCGATGGTCCAGACGCAACAGGTAGACGTTGCAGTGCCGCAACCACCCTCTGTGGACCGACGCCGGGCCGATCGGTCTGCCTGGCCAGCGGCAGAATTCCGTCCAAACCATCGACACCACTGAACACTGCAGGCGCCGCCGACAGCAGGATGGAATCGATACACATGTCATACCAACAGAAATCCTCGTGTTGGTGAAGTGTGAGTCAATGCCACCATCTGACACGGAAGGCCACACACGAAAACAGTTATCACCAAAATGCCAAAAGGGTTGCTGCAGGACTGTGTCGAAACACAGCAGCTCTCACTTGCAGGGGTAAGAACTGACCCTGTAGGACAAGAACCATGGAGCTGGCACCATTGCCATTGACTTTACCCCTGCAGAATGGATGGTGGTGCGGGCGGAGGTTGTCTGCAAGTCCTCTGAAATGAGATGAGCAGAAAGTTTCCAGTGCAGGCTTCGAAATGGCTCGCTCCATTCCTATCACCTACCACGACCTTAAGGAAGATGAACACACTGTACCAAAATCGTGGACCGAAGACGTCGATACCGAGCAGGACCCAGATCTGGGGGTCCTCTGAGGTCTGAATAAAACTGGGAGGGCCACTGTCGGTGGGGTGCGATATCACTCACGACGTCTGCTTCTCTCCACCATCACCATGAATAACCCTGCCTAACAACAACACTGCCAGGCTTACCGCTTGAATATCATCTTGGTTAGTTCTCCTGCCGAGATTAAACTCTTGAGAGAAACAGTACGAGCCACAAGAGTCGACTTTACATTCCTGCAAGAAATGCGAATGAATGAACTCTCGAACTTCTATGGCTACGCTATGTACACGACTCTTAGTGGTCCCTCAGACACCGGCGTGGAGATTATAGTGCGTGATGGTATCGAAATCATTGACATCACTTATCTCCACGTGCATGAGGATAAAAAGCCACAGCACTCGATACCCAATGCATTAATATTTGCACACCATTGTGCACCACCAACCGTTGTGATCGACCAGGTTCTACTCCACTGACATCGTCTCCTTTTCTTAGGACGGTACAAACACAGAGTCTTCACCGACGATGTTAATTGCGTACTTCATCCCAAAGACCAAATCCCGCACTACACGACTTGTCTGGAACTGGGTATGGCGATTCACGATCTTTACTTGTGCGACACATGGGAAAAGATACACAGTGACAGCTCTGGACATTCGCATCTTACCATTCATTCGGCGAGACAACTGGATGGCATATATACGTCACAAGGTCCATCTTCAGATCATATATTGTAGTTACAGAGTAACTTGTCCGTACAGAACACTCGGTTCGCTGTCATAACTTAAGTTTGTTATGACAGCGAACCGAGTGTTCTGTACAGACAAGTTACAATATATGATCTGAAGATGGGCAGCTAGCCCGAAACCGGTAATTGAATGATGGACCATATGGGATTTTCCCGTTGGCTCATCGTCATACTGCACTGCCTTTTAACAGCAACCAGCTCTCAGGTCCTGGCCAATGACAGAGGGTGTGCCCAGTACTCATTAAGAGGTGTCTACCTAGCTTTATGCAACATCGCTTTCGACCCACTCCTCAGTCTAACCAGTCCTCATTCCTTCAACCACAAGCTATCTCACATCTCACTGTGGGACAACACATTCCGTTATAGGGCGTATGTTGACGAGCTGCTACTGCTAGTTCCTTCCATCGATGAAGTCCATGGCATACTAAACTGGATCCAGCGTTATGGACAGGCTGCGGGCAGTCTTGTGAATATCAATAAGCCGGTGGCGCTGGATATCGGGCTCTGTCTTTGGCTAGGTGCCTTCGCCTTCCTCTGGACAGTTACTGAACTGAGATATTTGGAAGTCACGTTTACAAAAGATGTGCTCTAAACGCTCGTGGCAAACTATCGATGATTACTACAGACTGTACTCGTGATGGTGCGCCAGAACCTGCTCCAGGACTTTAACCAACTGAGCTTGTGGAATAAGTGAACCTTTATGTGGCTTGTAAACTCAGTCACAAGGTACACGTTCTCCACCTACCGAAGGTGATTGGTCACAGGCTTCAGGTGGCCTTCAGTTATTTCCTAGCGAAACGACACGTATTTAACGTACGTTATGACACACTCACCCTCCCTCTACATGACGGAGGGGTGGGACTGGTTAACATCCAGGCACGGATAGCTGTCCTTTATATGAGCAATGTGTGAAAAATGTAGACCAGTCAAGACGCCTCCCTCACGGATCGTCTATTGAAGGTACTGATGCCAGTCTTTCACGTCCTTCTGGTGTCGGTGGAGCATGTCCCGACACAGCTCCCTCATGTGTCGACATTCGTTCTGGATACAGCTTTGTGACTTCGGACCTCTATGAACCAGCCTGCTGTAGGCAAAAGATTTGTACAGCACCCTTCTGCGAGCAGCTCCGCGTAACGTAATAGAAACAAAGTATCCAACTGTTAATTGGCCATGAGTCTGGAAAATGATACGCCACCACGTCCCACCAACTATGGTGCCCGCGACGTGGTATCAAGTCACCAACAAAAGATGTGAGGCGAGACACTGGTTTCACGCTATCGAATTAACGGACCACCCAATTTACTCTGAGCGTCGCCTCCTGAACATCAATGAACATCGCTTCACGTGCGTGTCGTCGTCCAGCTTTCGGCGACTGATGCAGAACGGTTTAGCCTGTTACCTCTACGTACCACCTGACGTGATTGAACACCGGACTTCCTTATGTGCGGATAATTATTACTTTCCTCTCGCAAACCATCATGCGCTTATTTGGTTCGAGGGAATTATCATCGACTACATCTACGGCGAAGTGGAGAAAGTGCAGCTTGATTACTGGTGGTACCTGCAAAACACTCGCAACGCTCTTGAATGCTCACTGAGGTATCGTACGCTCTTGGCAAATTATTTATGCTGTGTTTTCGTAAACGCCCCTCTAGTTGGGATGTACTAGACTCAGTGTGACGTTCCGTGCAGTATCACATCGAAGACATAATGATCTGAATTGTAAGCAGTGAGAAAGAGAGAGACTGGCTGATTCATGGGAATCTGCATTCATTGAGGCATTAGCAGTGCAGCATGAGACTGATACACATATTTTAGACGGTATTGTTAGAGACAGAAAACGCCATGGCAGTCGACAAGAAAATTCCAGTTGCACCATTTCTTGAAGAAAGGTTCTTTTAGATGAAGTAGCACAAGTAACGTATAAAGTTATTTTAGTTTACCCTTTGACTCACATTTTTGTAACATTCTGCTTTCACTTGAACACATTTAGTAATTACATCATGTAACAAAAATTACAGACCCGTAGAACCTTGGGAGAACTTTTCGGGATGGCTAGGAGCAACGACTGAAGAGGGGTAGCTTTTTTATGGTATGGTAAAAGTGGCGGTTCCAGGTAGCAGTGGATTTGATTTTCGTTTCTTTTTTTGAGATTACACTTAGCCGAATAAGGAGACAGTTCCACCACAGAAAAGGGTAACGTCTTTGATTATTAATCAAAACGTACTCGGTCCCGGGTAAGAACCTCGCCACTGCTTAAATTTCGAATAAAAAACGTCAACAGCTTTCGGCATGAGAAGTCACCGTCGTTCTGCCAACGGCATTGTCGAAGAGGGCGAGGAGTGTATAGAGGTTCAGGTCTCTCACTTACCCTTGGGTTGGAAAACTGCCGCTAACTGGCAGAAGAAGCAGCAATTATCAACGACATGAGGATGCAGGATGCAATGGAAACCATTGCATTAAATACGCATAATGTGTATCTGCAGGACATGTGGCCTTAAGTCCAAAAAGTGTCATGACGATATCTCCATCGGCAAAAGATTCTAGACTAGCCCCCATTTGGATCACCGGGAGAGCATTGCCAAGGGGGAGGTGACCATGAAAATGACCAACGAAACGATAACATTCTATGAGTTGGGGGGGGGGGGTGGAATATCACAAGTTTGGACATATTAGTTAAGCTACAAAATCTTAAAAGGGAAGTGCTAATGCTCAGTCTAGATATAGTGGAGGACAGCGAAGTAAAATGGAAAGGAGACAAGGAGTTCTGGTAAGACGAGTATAGGATAATATAAACAGTAGCAGAAAATGGTATAATGGGTGTAGAATTCGTTATGGGTAGGTAGGTGAGCAGAGAGCGAGTTACTGTGAACAGTTCACTGAAAGGGTTGTTCTCATCAGAATCGACAGCTAACAAACAGCGACATCAGTAGTTCAGGTATACAATGTTGTTCGACGACGTTTGCAGCAGAATGGACTATCAGCTGGGAGACCATGGCTGCGGTTACCCTTGACGCTACATCACAGACAGGAGCGCCGGCCGGAGCGGCCGAGCGGTTCTAGGCGCTACAGTCTGGATCCTCGCGACCGCTACGGTCGCAGGTTCGAATCCTGCCTCGGACATGGATGTGTGTGATGTCGTTAGGTTAGTAAGGTTTAAGTAGTTCTAAGTTCAAGGGGACTGATGACCACAGAAGTTAAGTCCCATAGTGCTCAGAGCCATTTTATTCATTTTTGAACAGACAGGAGCGCCTGCGATGGTGTACTCAACGACGAACCTGGGTGCACGAATTGCAAACCGTCATTTTTTCGGATGAATTCAGGTTCTGTTTACAGCATCATGATGGTCGCATCCGTTTTTGGCGACATCGCGGTGAACGCACATTGGAAGCGTGCATTCGTCGCCACCATACTGGCTTATCACCCGGCGTGATGGTATGGGGTGCCATTGGTTACAGGTCTCGGTCACCTCTTGTTCGCATTGACGGCACTTTGAACAGTGGACGTTACATTTCAGACGTGTTACGACCCGTGGCTCTACCCTTCATTCGACCTCAACGAAACCCTACATTTCAGCAGGATAATGACCGACCGCATGTAGCAGGTCCTGTACGGGCCTCTCTGGATACAGAAAATGTTCGACTGCTGCCCTCGCCAGCACATTCTCCAGATCTCTCACCAACTGAAAACGTCTGGTCAATGGTGGCCGAGCAACTGGCTCGTCACAATACGCCAGTCACTACTCTTGATGAACTGTGGTATCGTGTTGAAGCTGCATGGGCAGCTGTACCTGTAGAAGGCCATCCAAGCTCTGTTTGACTCAATGCCCAGGCGTATGAAGGCCGTTATTACGGCCGGAGGTGGTTGTTCTGGGTACTGATTTCTTAGGATCTATGAACCCAAATTGCGTGAAAATGTAATGACATGTTACTGCTAGTAAAATATATTTGTCCAATGAGTACCCGTTTATCATCTGCATTTCTTCTTGGTGGGGAAAACATTTAATGGCCAGTAGTGTATATTGTGATCTGAGTCTGTATCTGCTCCTGGGTACCGTTTACAAATCGGTATCTGATTTCGGACTCTCTGTCTGACCATGATGTAATCTAACTGACATCTTCCCGTTTCACCAGGCCTTTTCCAAGTATACCTCCAGGGCATTCGCTATTACTAGCTGAAACTTGTTAGAGAACTCAGTTAGTCTTAGTCCTCTCTCATTCCTTGTCGCAAGCCCATATTCTCCTGTAACCTTTTCTTCTACTCCATCCCCAACAACTGCATTCCAGTCCCCCATGACTATTAGATTTTCATCCCCCGTTAAATACTGAACATTTGAATCTACTCTCCATTTGAATCTACAGTTTTGGATAATTTGTGTACTGCCTGTTTAATGTAGGCACTTGGACATCGGAATTCTGAAATGAAAGTCAGCAAAAAACTTTTATAGACCGTAAATACATGAAATATGAGTGCACAGAAAGTAGGACGGTGAGTATCAGCCTGGTTTGTCAAGTAGTGTAAGAATCAGTTACGCTGGTGCCCACACTTGACACTGAGGTGATCCGACGGATAATATCGAAGTGCCACTCCTGTAGGAACTACCGCCCTCCAAAAAGTATCCAATGTCGTATAGTCACAGAGAACTATATCATTAATCCCCTCACTGCTTGTTACGTGTTTCTGCACAAGTCATCACGAACACCACGTGGTTCACACACGATACTAGTAGCTGTCGCTTGGTCATAATTCAGCGATCACTCGCAGTAAGTTTTCTCGCGTATAGTTTCGAAGCTCGTGCCAAGATTTCCTTTGCATCGTTTCCATACGTACCTGTATCATATTCATCATAAACTGCGGAAGTAGATCGTCTGTGGAGCCGACGTCTTTGGAGAATCTGTTCAAAATCCTCCCCGACGGATTCGTGTCGAAAAAGCTCATAGTGGCCCTCAGGACGCTGTTGAACATGCGGCTGTGGAGATTTTTGGAGGCTCGCATGCAGAAGGTGAAGAAGGCGACGGAGCGGAGCTGCGTGAAGGCGATGCAGCCGAGCACGAGGCCGGCCAGCAACTCGAGGAACGTCTGCGCTGAGGGCAGCGCGTCCAGCTGGCGCCGCTGCGCGCCGTCGCCCTCGCCGCCGCCGGACTCCTCCAGCTGCTGCTGCAGCGAGCGCCTCACCACCTCCGTGTCAGACCTGTGGGCGACGCCAGGGGTACACGTGGCAACGACTTTTCCCTCTTCTCTAAATGGAATTGGTCTACGGCTGGTCAAAGACTTGAAGAAAATGATTACCGACATCGGTAATTTTGTTCATTATTTTATTGGACTACCAGTTTCGGTGCCTCATTGCCAACATCTTCAGGCTCCTGTATAAATCGACTGAATCAGGCTTAAAATGAACAAAAAATCTGACATGCAACATCAGTTGTCATTATTTGAAATAAATTAACCGTTCATATGTATTACAAAAAGTATAAGAAGAGAGATCAAATATATCGAGATGGTAAACTGAAATGCACGACATACAAACAGTGGTCACAGAACTGTCATGTATCTGTCAACTGTATTAAAAAAGATGCATAAAATACAATGCTAACATAATATTACGACATAAAGTAAAAGTTTTCACATTGTAGTAATTAGAAAAGCTTTTATTGAAAAATAAGCTGAGTCATGTTGTACATACAGTGGTCGAACTGTAATGAGACATCCTGAAGATAGCGAATATGCCTCAATACATAAATACTGAAAAATAAGAAACTGAAATAATGAATGCGTAAACATGATAAAGAAATAAAGAAAACTAACCCTAGTAGTGTAACTGAACTGTGAAGGGATGCAATAACCGTTAAAAGACTAAAAAACCAGAAATGAGCCACTTGTTTATGGTTCAAACGGCTCTAAGCACTATCGGACTTAACAAATGGTTCAAATGGCTCTGAGCACTATGGGACTTAACATCTGTGGTCATCAGTCCCCTAGAACTTAGAACTACTTAAACCTAACTAACCTAAGGACACCCCCCTGCGGGTCCGGGGGTTAGAATAGGCGCGGTATTCCTGCCTGTCGTAAGAGGCGACTAAAAGGAGTCTCACATGTTTCGGCCTTATATGATGGTCCCCTCTCGGGTTTGACCTCCATCTTTCTAAATTATTCCGAAGAGCGAGCCAATTGGGGAAGGGCGCCTTACATGGTGCACTGTATCCGTCGTGCATTGAGACCTTTAGCCGGCCTTTTCGTCGTTGCAATGGTGTACCGCTCGTTTTCCATCTCTTGGGCGAGGATACGTCCCTGGGTGCGATTACCACGCTGCACTCTGCAGTGTTGTTTTTAACTGCGTCGCCGACCTTGGACATTTCTGCACCTAAGATCCAGCACGGTAGCCAGTCCGTTGTGGTGGGGCCGCCATGTATCCTCTTAGTTGTAGCCCCCTGACAACACAGGGATCGCTCTACTGATGCCTGCGCCGTTCACTCCCCACGTATGCCAAGGAGTAGATGCCCATCTCCCTGAGGCGTCGGGACTCCCGGCAATGGCCATCCTGCTAGGTGGCTATTGCTGCGGCTGGGTGGCGCCCGTGGGGAGGGCCCTTGGTCGGAGTAGGTGGCATCAGGGCAGATGACCCGCAATGAAGCGTGGTGCATCATCTCTCGCTGGTGGGCCTCCACCGGCAGTCTCTAAGCGATCGAGGTCTAACCTCAACGGCAGGAAATACGAACCACGATCATTTCCCTCCCTGGCCACTCCATGGGAGGAACGTATGGCAAAAGAAGGCGGTGGAGAATATTCCCCCCGGTTCCTTGTGTGTACGCGAGTTGATGGGGAATCGTTTATGTCAACCAAGCCCCCGTTTTTTGTGGAGCATTTAGAGGACAAGTTCGGGGAGGTGGAGGGCTTGTCCAAGATGCGCTCTGGTTCTGTGCTCATCAAACGGCATCCTCTGCCCGGTCACGGAGGTTGCTCAATTGTGACAAGTTGGGGGATGTTTCAGTCAGCATCACGCCGCATAAGAGTCTCAACATGGTCCAGGGTATTATATTCCACAGGGATCTTCTTCTGCAGTCCGACGATGAATTACGCGCCAACCTGGAACGACGAGGTGTTCACTTCGTCCGGCGCGTCCATCGGGGTCCGAGGGATAATCAGGTAGCCACCGGTGCCTTCATCTTGGCCTTTGAGGGTGATGTCTTCCCCAAAAAGGTTAAGGTGATGGTTTACCATTGTGATGTGAAACCATATATCCCTCCTCCGATGCTGTGTTTTAAATGCTGGAAGTTCGGACACATGTCATCTCGCTGTACTTCCAGCATTACGTGTCGGGATTGTGGTCGTCCTTCGCATTCTGATACTCCATGTGCTCCGCCTCCCATCTGTGTTAACTGTGGAGAACTCCATTCCCCCTGCTCCCCGGACTGTCAGATCTTCCAGAAGGAAAGGAAGATAATGGAATATAAGACCCTGGACCACCTGACCTACGCCGAGGCAAGGCGGAAATATGAGCAGCTACATCCTGTGCCCATGACGTCTACCTATGCCGCTGATGCAACACCAGCTCGCAGCTCTGCCAGAATTCACCAGCCCCGTTGGTTGCGGGGGGCACTTCACCCCCTGTTGCTCCTGCTCCATCTACTTCAGGAGCAACACCACCCCAACCACCGGGGACATCTGTTCCCCCTTCACGGCCGGAGAAGCGTGGGCCTTCTTCGGCTCCTCTCGCCCGGAAGGGGTCCCTTGGGGCCCTACCATCCCAGGCTTTGCCCAGTGCCACAGCAGACACCCGCAAGTTTGTCAAACAACCACCGGTCGCTGATCGTAGGGCGTCACGGTCGTCTTCAGTCCCTGACACTGACCCAGTGAGGCCCTCCCAGCCAGACCCACCTAAGGCACAGCGCGCAAAGCAGTCGAAGAAAAAGGCTCCCAAGCATCCTGAAATTGCGGTGGCACCTGTGGAACTGCAGCAGTTTCTTCCACCATCTAGCTGAGCTCCGCCAACTTATCAGCCTTCATCCTTTCCTTTGCATTGCTCTGCAGGAAACATGGTTTCCAGCAATGCGAACCCCCGCCCTCCATGGCTATCGGGGTTATTATAAGAACCGGGCAGCTTATGAAAGGGTGTCTGGTGGCGTCTGCATATATGTCCTTCACTCTCTTCACAGCGAGTTTGTACCTCTACAAACAGCTTTAGAGGCTGTCGCTGTTCGGGTGTGGACGCCACAGGCTGCTACCGTCTGCAGTATTTACCTTCCACCGGATGGTGCTGTCGCACAGCATGTCCTGGCTGCTCTGATAGCCCAACTGCCGCCACCATTCTTGTTGCTGGGCGATTTCAATGCCCACAAACCTCTATGGGGTGGGACTGTCTCCGATGACCGCGGTCGTGCCGTGGAGCATTTGTTGGCTCAGCTCGACCTTAGCCTCTTGAACACTGGTGCTCCCACGCATTTCAGTGTGGCCCATGGCTCGTTCTCGGCCATCGATCTCTCTCTTTGCAGCCCCGGACTTGTCCCATCCCTCCACTGGTGGGTGCATCCTGACCTGTGTGGTAGTGACCATTTTCCCATCTATTTGTCCCTGCCCCAGTGTCATTCTTCTGGGCGTCTGCCCCACTAGGCTCTCCACAGGGCTGACTGGCCAGCTTTTACTGCCGCTGCAACCATCGAGTCTCCCCCACAGGGTGACATTGACGAGGTGGTCAGTGTCTTAACCATGTCAATCATTTCGGCGGCCGAGGCTGCCTTCCCCTGCTCTTCTGGACTCCCTCGGTGGAAGGCTGTACCCTGGTGGTCGCCGGATATTGCTGAGGCTATTCGCGGCCGTCGGCGGGCCCTCCAGCGTCATAGGCGGCACCCGTCTCTTGAGACCCTCATCGCCTTTAAGAGGCTCCGTGCCTTGGCCCGTCGCCTTATCGCCCGGCGTAAGCAGAAGTGCTGGGAGAGGTATGTCTCACCCTTGGGCTCCCGTGTCTCCCCCTCGCTCGTGTGGTCCCGGATCCGGCGGATTTATGGATACCAGACCCCTATGGGTGTCCCTGGGATCTCCTTGGACGGCGCTGTCTGCACGGACGCTGCCGCCATTGCTGAACACCTTGCTGCGCACTTTGCTAAGAGCTCTGCGACTGCAACTTATCCCCCCGCCTTTCGCTCTCTAAAGGAGCGAGCCGAGCAGACGCCGTTATCATTTCACACACGTCGTTCTGAAAAATACAATGCTCCTTTCAGCGAGAGGGAATTCCTTGCTGCCCTCGCCGATTGCCGTGATACAGCACCAGGACCAGACTGCATCCACGCACAGATGCTGAAGCATCTCTCCAGGGACTGCCAGAGACACATCCTCACCATCTTTAACAGCATTTGGAGCGAGGGCGTGTTCCCGTCGCAATGGCGAGAGGGTCTTATTGTCACCATCTTGAAACCCAGTGCGAACCCACTGGCGGTGGACAGCTATCGTCCCATTACCCTCACCAACGTTTTGTGCAAATTGCTGGAACGTATGGTGGGGCGGCGTCTGTGTTGGGTCCTTGAGTCGCGCGGTCTCCTCGCTCCATCCCAGGGTGGCTTCTGTCAGGGCCGGTCTGCAGCGGACAATTTGGTGCGGCTGGAATCTGCTATCCGTACGGCCTTTGCCCGACGTCAGCATCTCGTTGCTGTATTTTTTGATCTGCGGAAGGCGTATGACACCACATGGAGGCATCATATCCTTGCTACGTTACATGAGTGGGGTCTTTGTGGACAGCTCTCGGCTTTTCTTCAAACCTTTTTATTGCGCCGCTCTTTCCGGGTGCAAGTGGGTGCCGTCTCAAGTTCATCTTATATACAGGAAAATGGGGTCCCGCAGGGCTCAGTGTTGAGCGTCTCCTTATTTCTAGTGGCCATTAATGGTCTGGCTGTAGCCGTGGGGTCCTCGGTGTCTCCTTCTTTGTATGCCAACGACTTCTGCATCTCATTTAGCTCCACGACTACGGGAGTCGCCGAACCCAGGCTGCAAGTAGCCGTTCGCAAGGCAGCATCATGGGCTCTGACTCATGGTTTTCAGTTCTCTGCAGCCAAGACTCGAGTTATGCACTTCTGCAGGCGTCGGACGGTCCACCCTCATCCTGAACTTTACCTCTACGGCCACCTGCTTGAAGTGGTGGACACTTGCCGCTTCTTAGGACTCATGTTTGATGCCCGGCTCACATGGGTTCCTCATATTACTCAGCTGAAGCAAAAGTGCTGGCGGCACCTCAACGTCCTCCGCTGCCTGAGCCACACATCTTGGGGTGCGGATCGCTGCACGCTGTTGAAATTATACAGAGCCCTTGTGCAGTCAAGGCTTGATTATGGGAGCCTGGCCTATGGGTCTGCATCACCCTCAGTGTTGAAGTTGTTAGACCCCATACACCACTGTGGAGTTTGGCTTGCAACTGGCGCTTTTCGTACGAGCCTCGTGGATAGTCTACTGGTGGAGGCCGGGGTTCCCCCGCTGTGGATTCGCCGCCATCGACTGCTCGCCGACTATGCTGACCAAGTGCATTGCTCGCCAGGCCATCCCAATCGTCGCCTGTTTTTCCCTGCCATGGTCCTCCATCTGCCCGAACGGCGACCTAGGTCTGGACTTTCCATAGCTGTCCGCGTCCAGTCCCTGCTGTCGGAACTGGGGTCTTTCCCCCTTCTGCCTCCCTTCCGAGTCCGTGCACCTGCGCCTCCCTGGTGTTTGCCCCAGCCGTCCGTCCGTCTGGACTTGGCACAGGGACCCAAGGACTCGGTTCCGCCTGTGGCCCGCCGTCGCCGTTTTCTTGCGTTCCTCGCCTCATTTCCGGGCTGTGAGCCTGTCTACACTGATGGTTCCCTGGTTGATGGTCGCACCGCCTACGCTTTTGCTCACGCTGCCCATGTTGAACAGCGCTCCTTGCCGGCTGGCTGCAGTATTTTTACTGCAGATCTGGTGGCCATATTGCACGCTCTTGAGCATATGCGTTCCTGCTCAGGTACGTCCATCGTCATCTGCAGTGACTCCCTGAGCAGCCTCCAGGCCATCGACCGCTGCTATCCCTCTTCTCCTTTGGTGTCCTCTATTCGGGAGTCTGTTTCCACCATTACCCGCTCTGGTCGTTCGGTGGTCTTTGTTTGGTCGCCAGGTCACGTTGGCATCCCGGGGAACGAACGTGTTGACAGGCTGGCCAAAGGGGCGATCGACGCCCCAGCTTTGGAGATCGGCCTTACGGCTCGCGATCAGCAGCTGGTGCTGCGCCGTAAGGTGCTTGGGATGTGGTCTGTTGAGTGGCGTGGCATGACAGCCCCGAATAAACTGCGGGCTGTCAAGGAGACGACCGATGTGTGGCGCTCCTCCCTGCGGCCTTCTCGCAGGGACTCTGTAATCTTGTGTCGACTGCGCATCGGCCATACCTACCAGACGCACGGCGATCTATTGCGTCAGGAGGATTCCCCCCTGTGTCGGTGTGGGTCCCGGCTGATGGTCGCCCACATTTTATTGGAGTGTCCCTGACTGCGCACCCTCCGGCAGTCTTTTAATCTCCCGGGCACCTTGCCTTTGATTTTATGCGACGATGCCTCCATGGCTGACAATGTTTTACATTTTATCCGTGCTAGTCCTTTTTATGGATCCATTTAGGGGGTCCTGCACCTTTCCCTTTCTGTGTCTTTTGTCCTCGTGTCTCTCCATATTTGTTGCTGTTTTGGTGTGTCGTCGGATGGTTGACTCTTTCCCTTTTTTTGTTCTTGTGGTCAGTCAACCAGTCTCCGGCCATCTTCTTTTCTTCTATTTCTTTCTGTCTGGTGTTCGTCTGTACTCTTCTTTTCTGTAGTGTTCGTTGCCTAATTTGTGTTCTTTAGTGCTTGGGGAGGGGGAGTCTCCTTCCCCTTGGGGTTTTATCTGCTCCGCGACTTTATGTCTCGCCTGTTTTTTGGAATGGGGGACTGATGACCTTAGCTGTTTAGTCCCCCTTAAACATCCCAACAACCACCACCACCTAAGGACATCACACACATCCATGCCCGAGGCAGGATTCGAACCTGCGACCGTAGCGGTCACGCGGTTCCAGACTGAAGTGCCTGGAACCGCACGGCCACACCGGCCGGCTCAGACTTAACATCGGTGGTCACCAGTCCCCTAGACTTAGGACTTAGAACTACTTAATCGTAACTAACCTAAGGACATCACACACATCCATGATCGAGGCAGGATTCGAACCTGCGACCGGAACCACTTGTTTAGGTCAAAGTAAGAGTCTAATACCGTAAACATATATATATATATATATATATATATATATATATATATATATAATTTTAAAAAATGTAACGAAAGGTGTAAAACACAAGGATATAAAAATAGAAGTCATCAACAAAGTAAAGCTGTGTGTGCTGGTTTAGAAGCATAGAGGAAGTGAACTCTATGAACTCTAAAGCTTAGTCATTCTTTTCAGTAGCTGTCTCTCTATAATGTAACGTGAGAATTATTGTGATAAAATCTTGTCAGTTGTTATAAGCTTAACAGCGTAGAGTAAAATAGTTTATGACGAAATCTGATATGTCAAAATAATGGGAGCACATCCTGAACAAAATTTGAGTGTACAAACAAAGGACCAATAGTGACTCAATAATATAAATGACACAGGATTCAAGCCAATATCTTTCTAATCGGAGAAACGCTGGGCATGTGTGGCAGATGAGACAAGAACATGGATGATGCGTCAATGCACTCAATATTTAGGGAAGATAACTCAAGCCACAGAAACAAATAAAGAGGCAGGGGGTGCAAACAATCTCAAAATGGTTCAAATGGCTCTGAGCACTATGGGACTTAACATCTGTGGTCATCAGTCCCCTAGAACTTAGAACTACTTAAACCTAACTAACCTAAGGATATCACACACATCCATGCCCGAGGCAGGATTCGAACCTACGGCCGTAGCAGTCGCGCGGCTCCGGACTGAGCGCCTAGAACCGCTAGACCACAAACAATCTCCTGTCAGCTGGTTTCTATGTATTTTATGCGGGCTGTATTAACACAGTTGGGGGATACATGATTCCTCTGGAAATCTACTAATGACTTGTTAAATCTATTTCACGGAGAATTCCTGCTCTACTGCTTTCCAAAAGTGGACCAACACGATTTACAGCAGGTAATCATACTTGTATTTTCATTTTTTGCACTTATATTACTAAAAACGTTTCACTACATTCTTGTGAGAAATGCCCAGTAAGGCAGCGGTCGCTTCTAAACGCTACCTACTTTTGTCTCGGACAAAAAGTGCCCCACCACATCTCTTCAGGACCCACTGGTGGGCGGTGCATCCTCGTTTATAACTGTGATCCAGAAGAATGCATTACCACTGAAAGCGTTCGAGGAAAATCACCAGTGGATTCGTAGTGCGGTAAATATAATTAGACATCTGTGGTACTTTCAACACTGGTAAAAACTTGAAATTCGGGCTACACTTTAGTTTTGAGACAGAATAACGCTGTAATGTTTCTCGCCACTATCTTGTAATGGCGTCAGAAGACAAAATTCTTTCCTTATCAGCTCCCGTTTTGAGTTTATTATTCATTAGGTCACTAGAATGTGGAAAAGAAATTGGCCGCGGCCATCACATGAGATCCAAGATCGTTTCACAACAAAGATGGAAGTGATGGGCGCCTTAATACGCCCATAGCTTGCTTGTGTCGTGAATCGTTCTGCACGCGCCACCAGCAATCTCCACCGCGAGCAGTGAAGGTACAGTGAACCAGGCTAGGGAGACGGCCACGTGCTTCCTCATGCCTACGGTCAGGTGACGCAGTTCCCGTAAATTACGGGCCGGTGGTTTTGTGAGAGTGGAGCTGGGGCCAGATATCGTCCCAGACGTGTTCCATCGGGTTCAGGTCAGGCCAATTTGTTGGTGACCAAGGCATCAACTTGAGTTCACTACCATTTTACTCAAACCACCTTAACACGATTCTGGCCTTGTGACACTGATAGTTCCTGTAGGAACATGCCATTGCAGTCGGGGAAACAACCAAGTATGACAGGATGCACGTTGTCCGTAGTTATGTTCTCGTAGTCCACAGGCTTTGATTACTACTACAGGTCCGACTGAAGCCTAAGTATTCTCCAACGCAAATACCACCCCAGCGGCATGCCTCCTCGGCGCTTTGCATGTTTCGAGCAGCCGTTTACCTGAATGACAACGTACGCGGACATGGCGTGGTGTAACATGCGACCATGTAACACGTGGCCAAGGTCCACGATGCAATCTTGGTGATCCCATGTCCACTGCAGTTGTAACTGACCATTTTGTTGGGTTAATATGGGAATAAGTCTGTTTCTGAACCCCTTGTTCAACTATTTGAGCTGAACGTGTGCTCCAAAACGCGAATGCCTACACAAACATTGCACTCAGTCGTCACGTACGCCACACATCTTCGCACATCCTACTTTATAGGTCAGGCAAGACTCCGACGTCTGTGTGTTTAAATAGACGCGGCAGTTCAACTCACTGTCGACTGGCCGTGGTTTCACCGTCCTCCTGCCACCTTCCATAGATGCTCACGACAGTAACACACAAACAGCAGATCAGGTTCGCCGTTTTCGATATGCTCGTTCCTAGGGCGTCAAGTCAGAATAATCTAACGCTTGTTAAAATCGCTTGTATCGTGGATTTCGCCATTTGCGGGCCATACTGTCCGCTAGAATAAATCCACATTCATCTCTCCTCCGCCTATATACTTCACTAACCACCACACGTGCCCGATACACAACGAAGCTACGTTCAGCATCGTGATGGGTACTGGTCATAGTATTTTGGTTGATCAGTGTATGGTTCAAAAAGTAATTTTAACTATCTTTCAGGCTAATTCAGCCCTTAATAAAAGTAGATATTATTTACTATTTACATAGCTGGAAAAGTGACAAGTGTAAGAATAAAGTACCTGAGTAAGGAAGCGAAGGAGTTAAGAAATGTTCTGCAGTTATATCTCGACAATTTCCTCCCTTTTAACGCACTTACTTCCTCTGGATTCCAAGTATTTATATCATTTATGAGCTTTTAATGTTAAAACCAATAAAATATTCTCGGGTTTCTTGCGGTGTCAATTCAATTAGAAATTTGGAAATTTGTGGTAAGTTCCTGTGGGAGCAAACTGCTGAAGTCATCGGTCCCTAGGGTTACACACTACTTAATCTAACTTAAACTAACTTACGCTAAAGACACCACGCACAACCATGCCCGAGGAAGGACTCGAACCTCCGACGGGGTGAGCCGCGAGAACCGTGGCAAGGCGCCATAGACCGCGCGGTTACTCCGAGCGGCGTCAATTCAGTCAACACAAGAGAACGCATTAATAAAAGTTAAACAATATTTGTGGACCTTCATACAAATGTTGCATCCTCCTGCCTGTTGTGTACTCCACATACTGGTAAAGTTCACGCATTTTGCAGTTGACTGTATTAAATTCGTAATATTGTAATCTAGTCAGTCACTTTAATTTAAATTTTTTTTAAGAAAGTGTTGTTTCTAATGAATTCTGCTACCAGATTCCATTACTTTTTTAGTTTTTCAATTAAAGTTAATTCAAAAATTTAGGTCTTAGGAACAGATGTCACTTGTGCGATGAATGTCATATTCAATATTATCAGGTTCAGGAGCTCACTTAAAGATCAACATCTCTTTAAATAGTATTTTATGAGTAAAAATCATCACCAATTAACGAAATTTGCATTTTTTAATTTTATTTCGGGGGAGCATAAAGTAGCACACAATACTGAAAGAGTGGTGATATTGATAAGTGTGTGCCAAAAGATATTTTCAGGTTTTGGACCCTACTTACACATCAGTATGTGTTTGAAAAGTAAGTTATTGGTATAAATCAATAACAAATAACTATTTTTCTGATTTTTTAAGGTCGGCATAAAGTGGCCCCCAGTTATGTGGGTCGGCCGCTGTGGTCGAGCGGTTCTAGGCGCTTCAGCTGGGAAACGCGATGCTGCTACGGTCGCAGGTTCGAATCCTGCCTCGAGCATGGGTGTGTGTGACGTCCTTAGGTTAGTTAGGTTTAAGTAATTCTAAGTTCTAGGAGACTGATGACCTCAGATGTTAAGTTCAAATGGTTCAAACGGCTCTGAACACTAAGGGACTTAACATCTGAGGTCATCAGTCCCCTAGAACTTAGAATTACTTAAACCTAACTAACCTAAGGACGTCACACACACCCATGCCCGAGGCAGGATTCGAACCTGCGACCGTAGCGGTCGCGCGGTTCCAGGCTGAAGCGCCTAGAGCCGCTAGACCACAACGGCCGGTAGATGTTAAGTCCCATTGTGCTTAGAGCCATTTGGACCATTTGAACCAGTTACGTGTGTTGTGGAAAATGTCTTGGTATTGCTAGGATTAATGGATTTGACTACAGACAACAGTGTCAGTGACACAGGATGGTTTTACGCCACAGTAAGAGGTCATCAATTGAGGTTTATGCAAACAATGTTATGTAACGAACGATGAACAGTTGATCTAAACTGGCTCCTGATAATTATTTGTTTCATTAGGAGCTCTTCGTGATTCTGTAATATCTTTTCCATTATTTACGAGCTGTAGAGCACCACCTAAACAAAATGCTCGTATACTGTGTATTAATCAGCAATAAGAAGAGTTTCACAGCGGATGTAGCTTTGACTTATTCAGGAATCAAAGGACAAGCTAGTCACAGAATCTGGCTTGGGTAGTTGACCTGTCCATTCGGAGATACAGGAAGAACCAACAGTCGGGAGAGTGCTGAATTGAGCTACCGCTGGGCTTTTATACGGACAGTCCTGTGGTATGATTTTGGAGACACTCCGAACATATGCCTAATGTTCTGTAATCTCTGTTCATCGGTGTGTGGGTAGAAAGCAAGCGTATGTACTTGGCTGGATCAGCAGTGCTGTAAGGTGTACATGTCACTTTGATTTTGTAAGCTACCGATGTTCACGTCCGGGAGAGAGCAAGCTACGTTACTGTTAAACAATCTTTGGTCTTATTATGGCACAGATTTGCCTCTACGTAGTCTGATACATTCTTAGTTGAAATGCGGTAGGTGATGGACGTATTCAGTAGTGCTGTGTTGGCTTGTGATTGTATCTATTAGAATAGGAGAGATATACTGTGAAGGACAGCGAGGATGAATATGATGTATATATTGGAAGGCGAAAAGAACATAACTCATGAGAAATATTTTATTTAGAGAATAAGTTTGTGGTAAGACTGTAGCACTGCGCAGATAGTCGAAATGTTTGTTAGCTAGTTAACTTGCTCAGAGC
This sequence comes from Schistocerca piceifrons, assembly GCF_021461385.2. Taxonomy (NCBI): domain Eukaryota; kingdom Metazoa; phylum Arthropoda; class Insecta; order Orthoptera; family Acrididae; genus Schistocerca; species Schistocerca piceifrons. The sequence continues at coordinate 442,875,502 of NC_060139.1, read as the reverse complement.
TGACAGAAAGACCACCCCTGTTCCCTTCGTCATGCATTAAGACATCGACTGATTAAGCCGTTTGGTTTTATAGAAATTTTCTGTCAACTTTGTACCCTTTACAAATTGTTGTTCACTTTGTTAAGCATAGCATTGTTCAAACCTATGTTATGTGTGAAGACCACGCGAATTTTTAATACATACTTCATTCTAAAATCGCTGTCTTGGAATACCATTTCATAGGAATAGTTACTCCCCCATCCACCGTTACGTATTACCACAGTGCATCATGTGGTATGCAACAATTTGAATATTTATTTAGAAATAGAAATCTAGCTTAGCCGCTGCGTGCTTACTGTTTGCTGATGTGCTTTCGAGAAGTCTGCCACAATGTTTTCAAGACGCGAGGTAAGTGGAAATTTTTATTGGGGCCAGATAATTATCTTACTTCAGTTGCTCATTTCATATAAAGACTAGCTACAGTTCAGTTCAAATTAGGTTCTGTTTAGTCCCAGGTTAGCATAGGAGTTTAAGTTGGATAGCACTTTCAAAGTATACAGTTTCGTTACTACGTAGGCTTTTATAGTGTAGGAGGTAAAGTTGGGCTAAATTTCATTCAGAAACCAGTAGTGGGGAGGTTACAGAGTTCATATTTATTAGGTTACAAACGTTCAACAATATTAATACGCGTGCAAAATATCGAACCTACGCAAGTTTCTAAGGTTTCGTTAAATATTGCTATAAAAAATGAGGCTCTATATTAGGTATGCTTCGTGAACGAAGGCACAAAGAATCAGCTGAAACAGTTCAATACATTCAACATCTACTCGACTTCATAATAGCAAGTGCCGTAATCTGTGACTCCATTCAGCAAAATGTAAACACTTTGTAAGAAAGTAAGGAGACATGTAGCTGCTGTTGCTTGTTAAGTGCAGAAACTGACGCAGTGCAGTAAGAGAGTTCAGAAAATTAGTACTCGTGGGGAAGGAATCTAAAACTTGAGCACCAGAACGCCCATTCATGTCACGTGATGGTGCATGCAGTAACTAGCCGAAATCTTGCCTTGTACAAACAATTTTTTTCTGGAGGACAATTCTAATGTTTTCTTTGTGGAAAGACCTGATGTTGTCACCCTGGTATTTTTGACAATTTATAGGAGCATTTATGGAAAATTTTAGAAATCTGTTTCAGTATATCCTTCCCATGATCATTCTAAAGTGAGTACTACAACCCTACTGAAAAGTACAAACATTAGAATTATTACTGCATGAGGGGTTCATAGAAGAGTCGACAAATGAATGATTGAAACTGAAATAAAAAAATTATACAACAAATTTAGTTTCAAAGATAAAGTCATAAATTATATCCAGCTTTAAGGCCTGCAGCAAGGAAGATTTTACATTGTATTTTTATTATCATACTGCGATACCTGCATGTTTGAGTAACATCTGCTCTTAATGGAGGCGGCATCCACGTAAATCCTTTGATATAGCAGTAAAGTAATCACTGTTACCAATGTTCCCTTTGTCAAATCTTGTGACTGTCGGCTTCATATGCTGTATTCTCATTTTCTAACGACTATTTTTATTGTGAGCAGATATCAGGGCGCCTCTTTGGCTCAGACTCATAAGGAATAACTAATATATAACAGATTTCCACCCAGGTCAAACGACTATGAGATTCATAAGACAAAACAGCAATACCTTTTTTTTTATGGAAAATACAGATTAACGAACCATTCGGTTGTTTCAGTGCACAGGTCTCACTATTTGAGCCCAATATTTTTAATAGCTTTTGATATAATAATTTAAAAATCTGCTGTTTAGCTCGCCTAAGTGTGCCGCCATCGCGTCACTGCTGGAAAGAATGAGTGAATATCCAATAAGTTGCAAAACTATGAACTATTTTATTGATTCCAAGAACAGGAGTGTGTTTTTCTTAAAAGAAGAGTGGAGTAGGAAAGGAAAATCACTGGTGGTAAAATGAACATGATAACTGGACCCTGCTCTCAGATTTGTACTGTGGGTTTGAAAGATGGTGCCATATCCACAAACACTTCTGTTACTCAAATCAAAAAACAGGAAAACGTGGCGCATAAGTGGCTCTCGTTTAATTGATGAAAAAGTAAAGAACATTTGACGCTATTAGAGGAAAACTTTTTCATATATATATAAAGAAACTACGACGGCCTGTGTGGGCAACTGGATTTCTTAAGAAAATTTGTCCATCCAAATGGTTATTTTGATACTGTCTTCTTCTATTCTGTGGACCTGTACATCTAGTGTTACAGGGGGCAAAGAATCCGAATCACTGTGCGAGTTTATTTGTTCATATTCAAGAAGCATTGCCTGAAAATGTTGATCCTATTCCACCACGTCCTTAAGACGCATGAAAATTTCAAAATTATCACGAGATTATATCACAGGCTATCTGAATTTGTAATTGTTTCGTATCAGTTGTGGGGTTAAGAATCTACTGCCCATCAGGCTTTCCCGACGAGGCTGTTGAATGGACAAATGTTTCTCCAGGCATCTGTGAGCAGCTGATAGATGTTTCAGGAAACTCGTGACAGCTGGCTACATTAGAACAATTTATTTATTTTCTGCCGGTTTCGGACAATGAACTCCATCTGGCACCTGAATCAACGTTAAAAAAATTTACAACAAAAATTCAGTGTAAAAAACATCGGAAAGACACGAAAATATCAAACGTAACTTACGAACAACTGACTAATCCAACTCACAAGTCAATCACATTGAACCACAAAATCCTTTTAGCTGTCAAACTCATGAAACAGAGAAGAATAGTACTTTTCCCATATAAGCAAATTTTGTCATGTACACACAACAGGAAACTTGAAATATGTAGTCGGAACATGGCATGAAAGCCAAAGTACTCGTAGCCTCAAAGATAAAGCCATAGAGATATCCAGTCGATATGAGCCAAGTCGCACAAAAATAATTTTAAGATAAAAATAACCATAATTCCGCCGATTTCAGTGAAATTATAAGTAATATTTGTGCAGAAGAGAATAATGGTATGACCACTTAATCACAAGCAACTATTATGAAAAACATTTAAATTTTCATTTTTCTTGTACATTAAATATCATATGGACATCACGATGTACGATCATCGTAATACACATTGAATGACAGTTATGTAAATAATGTGTCCTGTGACAAAACATATGAAATATACTTATCATGTATGTATACTAGCCTTTATGTATTTCTTGGTAATTGTATTGTTACATTTTTCCTTCTGGTTGATCCTGTAAAATATGGGCTTTTATATTACAGTATTTAATATGATTTCTTTGTGACGGCTGTGTGGGTTATTGGAGTTTAAGTATTCTTGTTTCTGCTGTGACTATGTCTCCCATCATCGTTGCATAAAATTGCCTGTTGGTTATTTAACAGTATCAGTGAGTTGTAATGGTCAAAGAATGATTTTATGTTTTTTTTGTTTATAGCCAGTTTCAAAATGCACTTCTTAAGTTATCCATTTGTTGGTCACTTGCTTCGTTCCACTCTATACAATGCTCAGTTGCCTAAACCAGATAACCTAATTTTTCCTTGTTTTTGTACAACTATTGTAAGCTAATCTGCTATTTGTCTGTCGTTCCATATTCATCTGATATTGTGCTGTGGTGTACTGATTCCTCTTGGGAAAATGGATTCCATGTAATTCCTGTTTGACTATAGATTAGATGTCATGTGATTAACCACACATGTGAAGATGAAATAATGCTTTTATTAACAGATTTCTGCATACTCCGATTAAAGTACCCTTTATTATGCTATTAAGTTTTAACAATGTATGCTTTGAATTGTTTAATCCTGGTTAGTTCTTTCTTGCATCCATAATGATGTAATTTCTCAGTAATAATCTAGGAACCTCAATCTTAATCATTTGTTCCCGAGTCGCTGTCTATTGAGACGCGTGATACATTGACTTGTGTATTGTAGTCAGAAATTATATGTAACATTTGCTATTGGAACTTTCATTTTAATTATGTTTCAATTCTTTTTGCACAGTTTACGTTGCTTACGTGACTATCATTAAAGGCGTATTAAACATTTCCATAAATGATGGTCGTGATTTAGTGGTCATACCACTGTCATCTTTTGTATAAATATTACTTATGACTTTACTGGAATCGTTGTATTTATTTGAAAATTCTTTTTGTGTGTCTTGGTGGATATCGACAGGACATTTCTATGGTGTTGTCTTTCAGGCTACGCCTACTTTGGCTGCTCATGCTATGCCCAGACTCTTGTTGTATATAGATAACGAAAGTTGATTATGTGAGAAAATTAGTTATTTTGTGTTATTATTATTGAGTTTGACATCAAATGTGATTTTATGGTTCATCATGATTGACATGTGAATTGTGTTGGTCAATTTTTCGTTACTTTTTTGTATTTTCATGTTTTTATGAAGTATTGTACATTGAGGCTTTATTGTCTTTTTTCCCTTTTAGCCACTGACCGAAATCGATAGCAAATTAATAAATTGCTCTAATGCAGCCAAGTGTTTTGATGTTGAATGTACGGCTACTTGATCTGCATCCGCATGTATATGTATAAACCCAACAGTATTTTGTGGAGACATCTTTAGGCGTTTTGCTTCCATGAAATACTGCAATATTTACACAATATGATTCTCGACTCGTGTACGCAATGAAGCATTGTTAGGAAGTTATTTGGGAAAGTCTTTGTGAAGAGGTGAGAGTTCACAACACCAACTTTGCCACTGAAACGTTACCAAGTAAAGCACTTTGCTACTCAGTCAGTAAATGTAACGAATTGTCGCGAAAGAAGCAAAATGTTAGCTATTCTGACGTTACCTATCCCTGTGGCTGTTGAGATGACGCAGGCCTCTCAAGAAATACCGGTGTCGATGCACTAACCTACTGAGTAACAGCGTGGGCGACATGAATCAGAACCAACCAAATGAAAAGAAACTCTCTACAAGTAGACATTGATGGAGACCATTTCTTGCAATCTGAATTTAGGGTTTAAGGGTATGTGACTGTGAAGAAATTAAAAGTGATGGTCTTTGATTTTGTAGCATGTGTGTTTAGGGTGGGTATCCGATAGCTGTTTACCATTGTAACAATTATTTTATTTGGACAGTTATTAAGCAGGTAAATAACTTCAGATGTCCTAAGAAACTATCGCAGTTGCCATCCCACAATATTTGTGCCTTATTTATTTCAATAACAAAAAATTTGATTTAATTATTGAACGACACTACTAAAGACATTTCGAGAAATCATAAAAACTTTTGAAAATGATGGGAATATTAGTCATATTCATTGGCATCCAGTAAGTGATCCTGCACAAATTCATCGGTGTACTCTATAAGCTGCACGCATACCTCGCAGGTGTGGAAGCACGTGATGATACGGGTATAAAACAGTGTTTCCCTACCAGTACGTTACCACGTAGTCCGAACCACTGGTGATGACTTGGGCGACGACAATCATGGCCATCACGGAGAAGAGCAGCCACATGCCTCCCGCGGCCCTGTAGTACTGCCACACGGTGGACCACCTGAACGGTGCCTTCAGCATCTTCTCGCTGTTGTCCTGCTCAGAGGGGTCTCTGTGCAGCTTCCCAGTCTCGTCCATAATGACACTCTGCAGGAAAGAAGGGCGGCGCAGGCACTTTAGTGGAGCAGAACAGTCATGAGAGCTGTATGGTATACTCATACATAGGTAAACGCGGCAAAAGCGGGATCTGACACAAAGCGTAAAATAAAACGTAGTTTTATCATAGAAAAACGTTATCGTTGTGAATAAGCCTGATGTAAGGAAATGGTCGCGACTGTTATGGAAATGAACTCAACAAGAAAGGGATACAGTTGTGTTTACATAGCTGTTCATAATGTCTGAAGATGTGAAGTGGAACTTACACATGTGACCAGTTAAAGCTAGGTAAAACAAGTTTTATTTCAATGCTTGAATACTGTCAAAAGAGAGGTTACTTAGAAGACGTTTGTACAGTATCTACTGGAGTATTTCACACAAATCTGGGATGCATACCAAGTGGAACTAAGAAGAGCATTCAAACCATGTAACGAAGGTGACGTGGATTGCCACAGACGTGTTTGTTCCGCAGTTGGAAAATCACAGCTGGCATATATCTACATCAGAAGAGAAACGTCAAACATTCTGTCACAAACATAACTGGAAGGTTTCAGGTATAGTTCATTTTAAAGTACCCTCTTCGATGCCTTATACAGTAGTAATGTATGAGATCTATCCATAAATGTGAACGTAATATTGATATTTATTTCCAGTATTGTAAATAGCTTACTCCAGCAGTCAGAGAAACGTGAAAGGAAAGATCATATCAAACACTGCTGCAGTAGGGTATTGTGTCCCAGCAAGTCATCCACATGAGGAAAGCACATATCCAGGAGGTTGGTTGGATGTTGGTTTTTCGTGCACTATACGTTTTCCCGATTTTCAGATGTCCTCTTTCTGCACCCAAAAACCTTGTAAAACATGAACTTTCACAGCCGAAATGTCACAGTAAATAAAATATTACGGGCTATTACGCCTTGGTCGGATGTATTTCACATTAAAATCCAGTGTTTTGTCCTCATCTGTGGAGATTGTTTCAAGGGGGATCGTAGCTTCATTGAGTGTCCGATTTACACCCTAGCTTGCTACAGACTGCGGGAAACTTTCACCCACGTGTGCTCCCTCCGACATACCCGAGGAAATTTCTAGGAGGTGTCGCTCTCTCCTGGCGCAGTGGCGTGGCTTCGCATGCTTTGAATACCAAGGCGGAAATGCACGTTGTCGGTTCCCGTCGTCCGCTGTTGCTATCACCCCATGGCGGAAGACTCGTACAAACCTTACTTAGTACCGAGATCCAGACGTGAATCAACTGCACGCACTCGTCCTTCCTATAGACATTGCTGAGATGTTTCATCATCTCTATGGCCTCAACGTGTAGCCTTTCATGGTATCTGCTTGTGGCTTTCAGTACTTGAGCCCTATCAAAATCAATGTGACGGACTCCTGGCTGCAAAGCATGTTCGGCAGCAGCTAATCTGTCAATCTCTCGGCGTCTATAGTTGCCCTCGTTCCACGTGTGTGGCATCGCGTGACAGCACGGAAGCTCCCAGTACGGACGAAGGGAACGTTTGAGTCTTTTAAATGTTACATCAGAACATTTTCAACTCCAGATCACATTTCTGTTACAGGTAAATGGGGAAACTGCTCCAGCTTGGACGGAGATAGTCACAGATAATGAACGCCAATAAATTAGCCATTAACTAACGTATGCCACTTATTTCAAATAAAAAGTGAAAATAACTTGACCAATGAATAAGATAATCAAATAAGTAATAATTAATAATTAAATATATTTTTACTATTTGGCTTCTAGGCATCGCAGCATTCAAACATACTAAGTTGTGAGCACCAGTGATTTAAGCAGTAGCAATACTTACCACTTCGGACAAAGTGGAGATTTCGCTCTGGAGAACATTTGCATTATCCCTCCGTGATCCTAAACGCTTCGAACGTCTTAGGATGTTGTCCTCGCCCTGTGAACGAGGCAAGTGTTAGCAACTAGGCCTAGATCTCGTTACGGATTTTTACCCCCACTGACATTTACCTGCAACGACTTTCTCGTACTGTGTTTTCGCATGATGGTGAACTCCTCTGGCACATCTTCTTCCGCGTCGTTGCTCGACATCAATTTTGAAAAGCTTACGCCACTACCCATAATCTCGTCGAAGGTTCCTTGATAATCAATCTTGCCCTGTGATGAAAGTCTTCGTTACGGTGTGCTCCACGGAACAGATTTAAAGTAACAAAGACGTAAGGATGGAAGCACTCACCTTGTTGAGCACCACGATGTTGTCGGAGCCCTTGACGTGCTGCAGCTGGTGAGTGACCAGGATTCTGGTCTTGTTGCTCAGGTAGGAGTTGATGCATTCATCCAAGAGATGTTTCCCTACATGGGTGTCCACAGCAGATAAAGGATCATCTAGCAGGTAAATGTCTGCATCACGGTAAACAGCTCTGTAAAATTAAACAGAAAATTACAAACTGCGCACTTGAATTTTAGAGCCAATTTGTTCTCTTTGAAGTGTATTGTAATGTACACTGCGTTCCGGGAGGGATGATCAATATTGAGAGAGATATGACAAAAAAAGCTCATTTGAAACAAAAAGCGTCGTATGAACACAAGCCCTATTATGAAAGGTCTCCGAGACAGAACAGTGTGTTTCTGGGATAGTGGCGCGCACTATGTACCTTACTCTCCCAATCTCTTTCACGTTTAATTCAAGGCCAAACTTGCCTCATTGCTTTCAGTGACTTTGTTCGGGAGGTCTTTGTAATATTAAACTAGCCCGTTGAACGCACAGTTGCCTATGACGTGTTGTGAGTAAAGTAGTGTGAGAGACTGAGAGTTTATCAAAGAAAATCTTCGGTTATCTGTGTTTGTTCACGAGTTGGCTAAAATACTGCACGTGTGCCTAATGAATAGTATGAAGGTATGGTGTCTTCTATGGCTACTGCTGTAGAAAAATACCGTCGGTGCTTTCCGACACTTCGAAGTCCTGATCGGACAGTCTGTACCAGAGTTTTCAGCACATTGCGTGAAACAGGTAGTCTTTCAAGTTCTCATTTTTCTTCTGAACGTGTGGTTCAACAACCTGTGCAGGGAAAACAACACATTATTGAAATAGTTCAGCCTGGTCTTACTGCAGTCCTAGCCGTGTGCGGTGACCGGTGCACAGTGGCGAATGTTAGCCCTAGGCGCTGGGCGAGTCCATTCACTTGTCTGGAAGTGGGTGGCCGCCGTCGTTCGCCCACTCGCGTCCAGTTGTCGACACGCTGGGCTGACTGAACCGAGGTATGCGCCCTGCAATCTTTCTCAAACGATGTACAGCAACTATTCGGCAAAAAGAAAAAAAAATCACTTTTGTGTTGCTTATAATTTTACGTGTAAGCTTTACGACGAAGCGCCCATCATTTCGTTAAAGGTCATAATTACTATGATATTTTGATTTATGGAAGACACTGTGGAAATTCGAAAAAGTTTTCAATGTAAACTAATGGTCGCTATGATTTTGCATTTGGTGTATAATTCATCATGTGTTGCTGCAAATGAAATTTAACTACAATATTGAATTTTTCTTTAATCTTGGATGGAGGTTGTGGTGTGCGTAGTGTAAGACCTTCAGTACACACACCATCTGATTAGTTGACTTGTCGCTCTAACGAAGTAGGCGAGTGTCAGCAATATGTCTCATGGTCTTATCGTGCCGTGTTTACCTTCTGCCGTCAGGTCAGACGATGGAAATGCCACTTGCACGCTTAGAGCAGCAGAGTGACGATGACCAACTTTAAACGGAACTTGACTAATTTTCACACACATTTATTAAAATAATAACAAGCATAAAAATTACTTAATTTGGTTCTGGATGCTATTTACAATTGACAATCTGAAGTTCCTTTGGTATTGGTACGTTAATCTTATTCTCACATATATCTCTGATACTTGTGGCTATACATTTATCTTCATGGCTATTTACAGGAATATGGTAATCTTATTAGGCGCAGACAGAAACTTGTCTATAGACTGGTACAGACAAATGTAGAACTCGTACAGACTGGTACAGACTAATACAGACTGGTACAGACTGATGCGGACTGACTAATCGGAGGTCTTTACACTCGTTATAATACCTCGCGCGTTCATGTATCACTGCGCGAGTGTGATCCGCGAGGAGAAAAGGTTCTACGTTAGCAGCAATCTCATTGGCCGCGTTACATAATAATACGTGGATCGGCGCAAGCAGAATTTGGTCCGTCTCTATCTCGTAGTGCGGAGACGAACGAGCGCTGCGCCTGAGCTGTCGATCTTAGCGGGGCGCGCTCTAGTGGGAAAGTTGTGTACGCGCTGACTACGCGGAACTATGTACACAACAGAGGTATCTACCTGTCTTCAATCTCATGAAAAATGATTTTACGTGGCGTACTCATTTTCGATCGCCGCACCAGTAATGCTGCCAGAATGAAATATCCATAAGATTCCTAATATCTCATTAACAGTTTGAAATATAGAAACGAGATTTCAGCAAATGATAGTATATAAAGAGGAGAGCATTTTGCAGCATGGCAAACATACAAAACTTCGTTATCTGTTAGACTATACCAGTAACTACAGAATTTTTGATGATACTATGAAATTATTAAGGGCCATTGCAAAACGGGTGAACTGAAAATTTCTGTGGGTTTTGCAACAGCACAAGTGAAGATCTTTTTCATAAGCTATTGACCTAAATTGTCCTCACTTAGTAAACGTAATAAACCACTGTTTATGGATTCCATCGCTGCTGCATCCGCAAAACATGTTAGTGAGGTGACGTTGTGCAAACTCCGCTGTGTTTTGGCAAAAGAACCAAATTTTAACACAGACAAGAAAATTGTAGGTTTTAGTCATAATTCGCCACTCATGATGCTTCTTAGAGAATTAAAAATAGTTAACAAGTCAGATAAAAATAGATCGCTGTTTTTGTTGCGTTTTCAGCAGAATTCTTTTCTGTTACGAATGAACCAGTGGTGACAGTAGACCGTTTCGGATGATCACCGTGCAAGTTTGGGTGTGAAGGCGCTGCACTTAATATTTACAAAAAATATGAACATAGGCTTCAGTTTAGAATGGAAACCCTCCTCCAGTGCTTGGCACTTCCCATACAGCACACTGACGGCCCACCCACAACCACAACCACTACCACTTTCCCCATGCTTGCCCAGCCAATTGCGCAGCTACTAGCTATGTAGTATGTGCACACTCTATCATCACACAGCGATTTTCTGCACGAATGTCACATGAACATGTGTGTAGCTAACATCAGATATGGAAAACTCGTACCCATTTCTCATGCAACGTGTCCATAATCTACACATTGGCTACAACACCACATGACTTGGATATTGTCAGTAGTTGAAAGAGAATCGCCATGTGCTTCCGTTAATACTATTCCCTGATCTAGCCACGTTTTCAAAGAGTGGAACCAACAACACATGTAATAATCATCGATGGTCACAGGAATATTCTCACGCTACAGTGGAAACCAAATCCAAGTTCACTTTTCAATCGATTCTGGTGTGGCATGAATGGTGACAGTTGATAGGTCCAGTGAATTTAGCAGAGCAAATGACGGGCAGAATTACTTCCATTTTTGGAAAATTCGTTTGTTGAACAAACTGAAGACGTTTCTTTGGTCTCGCAGACTGCAGTGTACTTAATGAGTAACGTAGCCCCTCCACATTTCACCCGATTTCTGATGTAACATCTTAACTGCACTTAACCTAATCGCTAGATTAATCATGGGAGTACATTTAACTGACCAACTAGATCGTTAGCCGTTGCGTTATTAGATTTCTCTTTACGGGGACGATTGAAGTCTGAGGTGAACAAACGAAAGGTGAACACACGAGATTTACTGCTTGGTCGCAACACGGATGCTGTTGCCGTCATTAGTGAAACTCAGACAACCAAGAGAACATGTTCTCCCAGGAGAGCACAAATGGACGGAAACTGACTGGGAGACATTCTAATATTTATTGTGAGCTGTAAAACAGCGGTAATGTGGTTTACATACCACATGAGACTACCGTGCTGAGAGACTATGCCGAAAACACGCACAGCATCTATAACGTTTCAAAGCAAAGTAATATCTGACCATATGAGATTATATATTTTTCATTTGATAGTTTCTGAAATGCCTGTTGTAGTGTTTACTCAGTGTCGTACATATATACATGAGTAAACTGACAATGTATTGAGTAATATAGGAAATAACTAATAATGTACATTAAGTACATTCTACCTCAGAAACCATTTGGGAAAGGGCACAGGTCCATATACACATTTTTCCTTCTGGCAGGTGCCAGCGGAATGGGAGCTGTGAGGACGGGTCGTGAGTCGTGCTTGGGTAGCTCAGATGGTAGAGCACTTGCCCGCCAAACGCGAAGGTCCCGAGTTAGAGTCTCGGTCCGGCAGAAAGGTTTAATCTGTCGGGAAGTTTCATGTCCCTGAATACTGACCGTTCCAACTGGGGCACCTTACAGACCTTTAATTAATGATTAATTAACTAACGAGCGCACATAATTGACAAATACGGTTGACGTTAAGCGGAAGATTTATTTATAGACCCCTTGCCTCTGTCGCATAGAAGTGGAATTTACCGAGGAAAACTGCAGAATGTCACGGATAAATTTGTTAATTCTGTTGCGGTATTTAAAGGAGATTGCAACTTGTCTGTCTCTTTTGATGTTGTCATTTTTCGTATTGTTCTTTTGAGTACTATAAACAAGTTTAATAATATTACGGCAACCGCGAGCAGCACACCAACGGTAACGTATATGTACAGCGAGAGAGTTAGGCCCTGTCTGGTTTGTGATGGCACTACTCTGTGAACTTATGATCACACAAAAGGAAGAAAGGATAAAGGGTCCTTGTTCTAGAGTTGGAGGAGAACGGTTGCAATTACTTTTTATGTAACAACTAGCGTTGTTGTGGTCATCATTAAAGGAACTGATTTAAATATAAAAGCTATGCCAGCATGTCGACTAGATTTCAATGGCGATGATGTCCGGGGATAGGAAAAGTGAAAGTGTATAAACATTATTGGGCCATATAATTATAATTTAAAGGTATACTGTGATTATTAGTCCACTATTTTTTTCATTGATATCGCCATGTATCATTACCGGCAGTTTGAGGACCGTAGGGAGAGATGTAGGATGGATGAGTAGTAGAAACCCCCATCTCGGTCGTTGCCCTGTTTGGGGGAAATTATTATTTCACTGATTTTCAGTTTTCACACAATACAACAGCTACCAATCACCCTCCACTTATAGTCCTACACCAGTATTTGTGTGAACTCTCTATTCCTCATAAATGCGAGAGCGATTTGACAAATTTTCTAGGTCAAAGGAATAACATTTTTTGTCTAGTTTATTTCAGATATTTCGCCGAAAACAAGCCAGAGTTACACAAGTTCTATTCCCATGAAGGCTGTTGGGAATTTTTCTCTCTTGCATGATGCAAGTATTTTAAATCGTAATACCATGGTTAATTAGATATTCTACACTGTTGTGTAAGGTGTCAGGACATGTACTGTATTTTTAATGTAAAATGTGTTAATCTCTGTACTGTTTTATTGTTCCATGCTTTACCCTCGTGGAAACAGAGGTACCTGGCTGATGAACCTAGTTCCATTGAGTGCGAATTTCATATGACTGCAAAACATAAAAGACAAGCACGAACTTTAACTATCATCACTTCCTCACCTATGCCACTTCATTGCTATTAGCATTCCTTTAAGTTAAGTGAGTTGAACAGCCTATGACTATTTTCAGTGTTAGTGATGAATTTTTTTGCTGATTCACCGTCTCCTGTGTAGCTACGTCGGAAAGTGTTTAGAACGATGCCTTGTTGTGTTCCCTCTTTCAGAAATTTGTGTGTTGATTCTTCTTTACTGTAAGTTGACAGTGTTAATTTTAAGTTGTGTTCCTCTGTGAGGCCAGAACAGACCTGCATATTTACTGAATTTAGTGTATGGCGGTTAAAACTCGTTCACAGTTTAAAATTGAGCATCAGCAGTTAACTAAAGCACAATTCGTGGAAGAGGTTTATAGAATTCAGGAGTCAGCAGTAGCTAGTCAATTAGAGATAGACGCAGTAGCTCAAACTTTGCAACAATTAAGATTGTTAGCCCCATGACAGACTGAGATGACAGCAGATGTTGCAGATACGGTAACGAAACAGAGTGGAAAGTAAATAAGATAGTTGTAATCTGTGCCTACCAAAGAATATTTAGCTGCTGTTACTATTCAGGTTTGTGATACAGCAGTTATTAACGTGCTGTGCTAACTGGCAATTGCAGCTGCGTTGTCTTCGCCTGCTGTCATCCGTGTTGCGATTACTAATAATATTTGAAGTAGGTCTCCAGAGAAGAAGGTGGTACAGCTGATCATAGGGCTACTGTTGTTACGCAGATTCGAATTGTTCTGTGGAACACGTCAATGAATATTTCATGGGACATCAGGAACCTGATCTCAAACAATGGAAGTTCAATCCTAAATCAGTTACCAATATTACTTTGCTTTGAAACGTTATAGATGCTGTGCGTGTTTTCGGCATAGTCTTTCAGCACGGTAGTCTGACGGCCTTATGTCTATCACCGCTAAATGGCAAAGGCATGTTTCTCACAGAGGCAGATGACTTCATTTCATCATAGCTCGGCCAGTTAGGATGAAATATTTGTAAATTAAACAGACAGGGCTTTCTTGTGAATCACTCCACCTACTAATAAAAACCATATCAAAATACCTACGGTACTTCCCGAGATTTGTGACAGATTATGAATGCATCTAAATGAGTAATCGTATAAAATATGTTTATGCTACATAATTATAATTCAACAATTTCCAGATTTTTTCCCTTTTCTCGTACTGTGAAACCTCGCTGCTTGCAAAAATTTCATGATTCTAGGGGTTCTAGATAATGTTCATATAGATTTTTGTGAAGGAATTTTTCGATTATGAAAATATGTAATATAAATGGCCGAGTCATTTGATTAAATTGACATAGAAGCTTAAATTTTTTACACCGGCAAAGGGCCATGACCTTACTTTGTGACATAAGTATGAACTTGACACGTCCACCCGCTCCTGGCAAACAGGTGTGTTAACAGTCTGACAGACGGACTGACAGACAGACGGACAATAAAGCGACCCTGTGAGGGTTCCGTTTTTACCAAATGACATACAGATCCCTAGAAAGAGGGCTAGATGACAGTAATGAGCTAAGTACCCACTGCCACAAGCTGTAATGCTGCTTGTGGAATATGGTTGTAGATTTTGGTAGAATAATTACGTTGCTCATTTGGTCACTCCCAGTTGAAATTGGTACTCCCTAGTCTTACTCTGACTTGGCAGCTAGCTCTTGCATTTCTACAGTCGAATTCAGAGCAGAGACCCACTTGGCATTCGTCACACATGAAAGACTTCGGGAAGTTAAAGTCACTAAAATTCCCGAGTTCAATTGGATAACTAATCAAGACCCCCCCCCCCCCCCCCCACACACACACACACATAATCGTATCAGCATTTGATCAACTGACTCGTTTCGATTTACGCGTGATTAATAGTTGCGCATATAATGCAATATTTCAACGTAATCAACGCAAAATGACCGCGACAGGAAAATTAGTGATCATACGGAAACTTTCTGACACTTGTGCACTGCTTGTGATTGGAACGCGAAAGAGGGATTGCTGATGGTACCTGAACTACCCTCAGCCACACACCGTAAACTGGACTGTGGAATAGGCCTATTTATTCAGATTTAGATGCATATATGACAGATTTACTTTGTTTTATTTCTGAAGATGATAGCCACATGGCTATGTGGTACAAGTTTTAATCTACGTTCATCTTTTTGTCCTTAAGCTACATTATTGTGCAACAGATATAACAACGTAACAGAAACAAATAATTATAGATTCCTACGCTATATCAGTACCAGGCTGAGAAATTTACTCTCGTAACATGTATCCAATGATTAGAATTTCATTTCTTCAACAAATAACAAATGAGAGTAAATTTATACTCCAATACTACGTATTTCTAATCTAATATCAAAAGGCCGACAAGATTTCAAAGGCAACATATTTTTTTACAATGCTGTGTATCTGAAACTCAAATTATTTAACCATTAATATGGTGTGAATGGCTGTACGATGATAATCTGATCTTCGAAACTCATTGTGACTTACTGATAAAAAGCGCATATAACAGAAATGTATAGTAGTGCCTGGTACATACATACAAAACAGTGACGTATTCGTTTTAATCTCCGGATATTATTATTATGTGGCGTGTTTTGTAAAAAAGATTTTTTCCCACGATTCAGACGTAAATGTTGCAGATAAAGGCCTGTTTCTGGAAGCAACTGCTCACATTTGACTTTCCGCCTAGCCTGACACACGTGCAGAGTACTTGGGTTCTCACCTGGCGAGGCTGACCCTGGCCCTCTGTCCGCCGCTGAGGGTGATGCCCTTCTCGCCCACCAGCGTCTGGTCGCCGTACGGCAGCAGCTCAAAGTCCTTGGACAGGGCGCACGCCTCCACCACGCGCTGGTACTTCTTCCGGTCGTACGGCTGTCCGAACAGGATGTTCTGCCGCACGCTGCCCACGAATACCCACGGCTCCTGGCTCGCGTACGACACCTTCCCACCAATCCTCAGGCTTCCAGACGACGGAGACAACTCGTTTATCAGCAGATACAGCAGAGAGCTCTGAAAAAAATAGACTCAGTGAAGTGAAAAATAACGCACTGAATTAGTCAGGCAGCACTTGTTCGTTCTCATAACTTTTTCATTATCTTCGAAGAGGTGTAATGCTGACATTTTTGGTGCCAAGGAAAAAGGTCTCTTTTTTATTTATGCATTTTTAAGAAGCGTTTGCTTCTTTCACAGGACTTTAGAAAAGGATCATTTCTAATTATATTGTAAATTTGTTTTTCAGTGTATGTAGGATAAGAACACGATCTTCGACAAACTGATTTTTTATTTACATTATTTTGAAATACAGTGATCTTCTTTGTATTTTAATCAAATGGGTATGTGGTTAAGTTTATTTGTATTTACTTCAACAATCAGCTATCTATAGATTAAAATCTGTGTTGATGCTCATCTAATTTACTGGGAGTTATTATTTGCATTCCATATGAGGTTTAGTGAAGAATTAAGTTCTCCATCTTATGAAAAGTAAAAGTGCTGTGCACACGGGAAACAAAAGACAGTAACTGGACAATAGAGAACTATATGAACTAGGAAAACCTCTGCTTGAGATCATATAAACAACGTTTAGTGCCTCAAAGCTGTTCCACTACAGACATTTACGTAAAAAACAGATGAGAAAATGTTGACTAAAGAACAAATCTGTTGTGTTGCCTGGCTTAAGCGAAAACAGGTAACAATTTTCCATTGCATACTAAGATTAAAAAACAGTTAAATGTTCATTCTGTTACTGACAGTCCCAGAATTGCTTTCTTGTCATTTATAACTCATTTTGGGATAAATGGAAAATTCGAAGTCAGACTTTTCCTCTAGTGTTCTAGTGTATGTAAAAGTGCATAGTCAATGTGTCCTGTTTCACGCGAAACAGGGGGGCCTCCTGCCGTTAGTCCAGCCTAACTGGAGCCGGCTGGACGAGGCGTCCGACTGCTGGTCACCGGCCCTTACGGTGAACCTCTTGAGCGGCCTTCCAGCTCCAGCTGATGCTGAAGCGTCTCACGTCAGCAGTACAAGCAAGGTGAACATAGTAGGGCTGCATCGAAATCCTTGGTGTTTCCTGGCATTTTGCAGAACTCTTCCTGGGTGTGCCCTTACTTTTCAGTGGACCACTCGGGTTTTGAAGCCTTCCTATTGAATTATTTGTACATCAATTGCCTGTAACTGATACACACTCTTCCTCTCTCTCTCTCTCTCTCTCTCTCTCTCTCTCTCACACACACACACACACACACACACACACACACACATGCACACACACACGCAAACACTTGTCAATAAAGTTTTCCTTGTAAATACTTTTAGCTTGTCGATGCCTCTCGTACAACTTACAAACTCCACGTTCCATAACATCATAGTATTTGACGAAGCCCTACCAGAGCTTTGGCTCTTCTGCTCAGCTCCATCGCTAATCTGCAACCCTCTGCATTGCGAATCTCGTCTGCGGAGGACTAGGTTATCACTCTCTGGTGAGATGTTTCGTTTAATGTCTCTACAGAACCTTGAATAGACCTAAAATGTTTACGGTGAGGTACTGCGTCGAATTGTCGAATGTGTTGATTTAGGGACAAGTGGTAAAGTTCTCTTTTGAGAGTTGAAACTGTTTAATATATCTTTATGTGACATGACCCACTTTCATCCAGTTAAGGTAGCCTCAACTGCTGCTACACAGCGATATACCGCTCAGATCAAAATATATTGATTATCCCTTACAAATTCCAAGGGATTCTATTTTTAACTGAAAAATTATTTTAAAAACGTTAGATCTAAATAAATATGTGTGAAACTGAAGCAACTTATATTCCAAGAAAAGACAGGATTTGCACACAACACGGTGTGATTAAATGAAAATATTTCGTGGACTGATTTCCACTAAGCACCTTGGAGTTCATTCGGATAAACGCGTTAAGAAATGCATAATGACGTTAAGAAATGCATAATGAAAACAACAAATAAAGCAAACAGTATGATAGCTTCTCTACGTCCTGTAATAAACAGATCATACCGAAACCAGATAAAGAGTGTCTTGCACCATCTTGTAGTCACAAACAGAAGAAAGTCTTTTACCGTGGCACACGTGACATTTGCAAAAGAACTAAGTTTCTTTAATGCCTGAACAATTTTACCTGTCTTGAAAAAGGAAATATGCTTAGTTTCCAATAAATTCTGTTTCAAAATGTATTTAATTTGTAACTGGTTTTTATAACACTTTTACTTAATTTGATTTCACTTACTGATTGCTGATGTGTAGAAGGGTAATAACGTAACAGGTAGACGATTAAATACAGTACTGACAACACTTTCTCGTTTTCGATGCTTTTGTATAACAGTACTTCATTTCTTTCTAGTTACATGACAAAGTTGTGCCTTGGAACATGTTTTGACGTTGGGATAAATTTTAATTCCGAGGGGCCGGCCGGATTGGCCGAGCGGTTAAAGGCGCTACAGTCTGGAACCGCACGACCACTACGGTCGCAGGTTCGAATCCTGCCTCGGGCATGGACGTGTGTGATGTCCTTAGGTTAGTTAGGTTTAAGTAGTTCTAAGTTCTAGGGGACTTATGACCACAGCAGTTGAGTCCCATAGTGCTCAGAGCCATTTGAACCATTAATTCCGAGGAGCAGTTTTGTAATTTCAGAAAAGGACTGTGGCACATGAAAAGTGAATGTCAACATTCGAAAATGGAATAAGAAAATAAATTAAATTTTCATTACAGGGCTGGCTAGATGCGAATGTCTGAGGAGTGTACTAAGGTGCAGCACTCTTCCCTATCTACAAACGTTAACAAAATCCAGACTTTCCAGTAAAAGACACTACGATTAATTTTAAATGCCCCACAGTTTGTAAGGATTTCAGCAGTTAATAATGACCTAAAAACAAATTCACAATTACCTACGAATAAGAACCGATTCAGAAACGACTCGCTCCATATCTAAAAGGAATTACAGCAAACTACCCCACTCGGCCAACGTACAAATTCGTCAAATATCCAACTAGACATCCATGATCATGAAAGTAATAAAGTTTCGAAACTGGGAACGTTACCACTTGAGAAG
Organism: Schistocerca piceifrons; assembly: GCF_021461385.2. Classification (NCBI taxonomy): domain Eukaryota; kingdom Metazoa; phylum Arthropoda; class Insecta; order Orthoptera; family Acrididae; genus Schistocerca; species Schistocerca piceifrons. The sequence continues at coordinate 442,856,120 of NC_060139.1, read as the reverse complement.
GAAAACATCAAAAAAATACTATACATATACGCGTGATCATGTATGTTGGAAAGTCATGGAACATGTAAGTAATAATTATTTGTTGTAGTAGTGGAGGGTCTTGCCTTTGTAAAGTTCCTATTGTTTAAAAGTATTTATGCATTGGTCAAATTGTAATATTTACTTGAATCTGTTTTATAGTTATCTCTACCACGTCACTTTATTGAGACTTTGTTGACTACATGATAATGTTTGGCTCTATATCTGTGACGTGTTAGTCATACAAAGTATTTTGTGTAATTGTATGTCACCTATGGGTCAGAGCCCCACGAAAGTGAAATAAAAAAATTCCTGGTGGCAAGCACAAAGACAGTGAAAAGTGGCGCTACGTGTCAGCAAACACCTATTAGCGTGATCGCTGCAAATGAAGCCTTGGTTTGCAGCCACCGCTTTCTGCAGTAGCTTGCGTGTGTCCCAGCGAACGGCGCCTGGTCAGGGCAGATTCGGTGTCGGACTGACTCTGTCCCGTCTCTTGATGTGTGGCACCCTTCGAACAAGGTGCCCGCTTCGACAGCTCTGCCGCCCCCCGCCCAACGTTGCGCGAATAATTGTTTTATTATTACTTGTACTGCCCTAAACTACGCAAGCTAATTACTGTAGACGCTTAACACGTCCTCTTTTATGCCATCGAGCACACTTATGCAATGATAGACGCTGAACCAGCAGTCGGGAGGGCAGCGGTTCAAAACCCACCTAGTACATTGTCCGTCCAGATTTAGGTTTTCTAAGGTTTCCGTAAGTGGCTTAAGGCAAGTTGCTTTGAGAGTAACACGGACCATTTCTTTGTTTATCCTTCGTTAAAATCGAGCTTTTCTCGATTGACGAGACGTTAAACCCTAACATTCCTTTCATTTTTCTGTCATCTCAGTGCTTCGTTGTGGTAGCATCGCTCATTTGCTTTACTTCTATCGATTTATCGTTTATTTTATGTCTGACCAAGTGCTTTTACTTATACTGCAAGACGGAAAAAAATTGCAACACCAAGGAGTTGTGCAACGCAAACGGAAGTTGGTAGGCGTGTCTATCTAAATTTCGTGCCAGTCGCATTAGAGTGGCAGTAGTAGCGCCACTATAAGGATGCAAATGAGGTTTGATTTAAATACACGCTGTAATGGCAGTGAGAGTTAGCTACCTTTGAAATTGGACGTGGTGGGCAGATGTTAGTCAAGAATGGCTTTAAGCTGACAAAGACGCCACTATCAACACCTCACTGGGTTTGAACAAGGTCGTGGAATAGGCCTACGGGAAGCTGGGCAGATGTTCCTTCTGCGATGTTGCAGAAAGACGTGGCAGGAACGTATGTACTGTAGATGATTTTCAGCAGTATGGTCACAAGAATGTACTGTCGCGAGAGGGCCAAATGGTACTACCAAGAGGGAAGGCCGTTATGTTCGGCGCGTGGCTCTGGCGCGTCGTACTGCATCTGTTGCAGCAATTCGAGCAGCAGTTGGCACCACGGCGACACAATGAACTGTTGCTTATTAACAGATAACTGATGTGCGAAAACTCCGAGCCATGCGCCCTGTAGCTTTCGTTTCACTGACCCCAAACCACCGCCATTTGCCACTTCAGTGGTGTGAAGAGAAAGCTCGTTAGAGGGCAAGATGGAGGTCTGTTGTGTTTTCTGATGACAGCTGGTTCTGCCTCTGTGCCACCGATGGCCGAGTGTTGGTTAGAAGGAGGTCACTTGAGGGCCTACGAACAACTTTTATGCGTGATGCACACTGACCTACACCAGGAGAAAATGAAATGACATGATCGTGTGGCATTGTTGGCCCGGAGGCCCCACTGGGGAAGTTCGGCCGCCGACTGCAAGTCTTTTTTCAGTCGACGCCACACAGTGCGACTTGCATGTCGGTGATGAGAATGAAATGATGATGAGGGCAACACTACACCCAGTCCACGAGCGGAGAAAATTTCCAACCCGGTAGGGAATCGAACCAGGGCCCGCTGCATGGTAGGCAAGCACGTTCCACTGCGATGAGCAGGAGTTATGGTCTGGCGTACGATTTAGTATGACAGCAGGAGCACTCTCGTGGTTGTCCCACATACCGTGACTGCCAGTTTGTACATCAGTCTGGTGATTCGACCTGCTGTGCTGCCATTCAAGAGTTGCATTTCAGGGAGTGTTTTCTAACAGGATCACGCTCGCCCACATACCACTGTTGTAACCCAAAACGCTCTACAGAGTGTCGGCGTGTTGTCATTCCCTGTTCGACCGCCAGGCCTGTCTCTAATCCAGCACGTATGGGACATCATCGGACAACTCCTGCGTCGTCCACAAACAGCATTAATCGTCCCTGTTTTGAGCGGCTTGGTGCAACAGTCATAGAACCCCCAAACTGGATATCTGGCGTCTGTACAACAACATGCATGCACGTTTGCATGCTTGCATTCAACATTCTGGCGGTTACACCGATTTTTAATATACTAGCGTGTCACATCCGCAATGCTTACCTTACAAAGTTAATCACTTAAATATTTTATCCGGACAAATGTATTCCCGAAATTTCATTACTCTAGATTAATTAGGTTTTGGTGTTGCGATTTTGCTTCCTTCAGTGTAGTTTTCGCCATCAGTTACCTATTACTAAGCCCTTTTCGTTACGTATCGTAAAAAGTCACGCACTTACATAAACTTCTCCGTGTGAAACCCAATAACAGTATCGGTAACTATCTAACACAGTCAAATTGTATAATTGTAAAAAACAACGTAGGAGGAAAAATTGTAGGATTAAGAATAACTTTGCACTTACATAGTCGAGACTTGTCAAAGAAAAGATCGTTGTGGAACTAGTGTGTTGACAACGTAACAGAGTGAGCGATTCCAACACCTCAAAATTTATACCTCTAGCTTCAATGGCAACGCTGAACAGCAGGCAGTTCGAGGCTTACACAAGTTTCCTCGTCAACCATGAATTAAAGAAAAAAATTTTTTTTGTATCTATAACGGTAAGGAGATTGTTACTTGCTAGCAGAATAATTCCACTGGTATTCGCTGCACTGTTGTACAGATTTTCCACCAGTATAACATGTTAGTAGGTGAGGATACTTCCGATAGGTTATCGTAATCGAGCTGTACATGTACGAAAATGAACGCAGTGGCAACTTGCGCTCACGTCCACGGACGCCGCACCTTTCACAATAGCAGGTGAAGTGTGTTACCTTTCCGCAGCCCACAGGCCCTATGACAGCGCACAGCTGGCCGGGTAAGACGGTGAGGTTGATGCCGCAGAGGACGTCGGCGCCGCCGTCCCACGTGGCCGACACGTGCTGCAGGCTCACCTCTCCCGTGGTGGCGTCCTGGCTGGAGTGCTCCACGCTGGCCTCTGGCTTCAGGAGGAACTCCTGAGGGCAGCACAACAGCAGAACACCCGCCTTGTGTGTAACGTAGAACGGAAACTAATGTATCTGAACATAGAGGACGAATTCCTCTGAGTAAAGGAAGTGAACCTCAGAAGTAATGGAAAATCTGCCCTGAGAACCATTCGAAGAACGATTACACTTCAAAAACTAGTGATGCACAGCTCACATAAGGGAGGGATCCAAGTTTGAATTTCTGTGTGGCACACAGAACTTGGTCGCATAAAATCGAAAAAATGGTTATCTCACTAACTTCCCATCTACAAAATCTTAAACCTTGATGTTGCACGAGATATTTAAAATGCATTTTACCTCTGACATTGTGCACCCTTAGAGATTCAGAATTCAAGATTAAAAGTAATTATATTATAAAACAGAGGAAATTTTCCACGTCCTATTTTGCACAGTAAATAATGCACAAAAATAATTTTACCTGACACACACCTTTCAGTGGCTTAGGAACTATATGTTAATGAGCATCTATATTAGAATATCCTTTTTCGCTCTAAGGATGAGTTATTCGGTTTTACATAACAGAGTGTACATAAATATTAAAAATGTATATGGAGTACTAAATTCTTATCTGACTCCTCGGTCTGCCGTGATAGCGTTTCAACCTGCGACTTGTATACAGGGTGTTACAAAAAGGTACGGCCAAACTTTCAGGCAACATTCCTCACACATAAATAAAGAAAAGATGTTATGTGGACATGTGTCAAGAAACGCTTAATTTCCATGTTAGAGCTCATTTTAGTTTCCTCAGTATGTACTGTACTTCCTCGATTCACCGCCATGATTTCATACGGGATACTCTACCTGTGCTGCTAGAACATGTGCCGTTACAAGTACGACACAACATGTGGTTCATTCTCGATGGAGCTCCTGCACATTTCAATCGAAGTGTTCGTACGCTTCTCAACAACAGATTCGGTGACCGATGGACTGGTAGACGCGGACCAATTCCATGGCCTCCACGCTCTCCTGACCTCAACCCTCTTGACTTTCATTTATGGGGGCATTTGAAAGCTCTTGTCTACGCAACCCCGGTACCAAATGTAGAGACTCTTCGTGCTCGTATTGTGGACGGCTGTGATACAATACGCCATTCTCCAGGGCTGCATCAGCGCATCAGGGATTCCATGCGACGGAGGGTGGATGCATGTTTCCTCGCTAACGGAGGACATTTTGAACATTTCCTGTAACAAAGTGGTTGAAGTCTCGCTGGTACGTTCTGTTGCTGTGTGTTTCCATTCCATGATTAATGTGATTTGAAGAGAAGTAATAAAATGAGCTCTAACATGGAAAGTAAGCGTTTCCGGACACATATCCACATAACATATTTTCTTGTTTTGTGTGTGAGGAATGTTTCCTGAAAGTTTGGCCGTACCTTTTTGTAACACGCTGTATAGAGAATTACTTGTTGCTATGTTATTACAGCAAGTTCTTGAAATAGATAAATATAGATAAATGTAAATTAATGCAGATGAATAGGAACAAGAATCCCGTAATGTTTGAATACTCCATTAGTAGTGTAGCGCTTGACAGTCACGTCGATTAATTATTTGGGCGTAACATTGCAGAGCGATATGAAGTGGGACAAGCATGTAATGGCAGTTGTGGGGAAGGCGGATAGTCGTCTTCGGTTCATTGGTAGAATTTTGGGAAGATGTGGTTCATCTGTAAAGGAGACCGCTTATAAATCACTAATACGACCTACTCTTGAGTTCTGCTCGAGCGTTTGGGATCCCAATCAGGTCACATTGAGGGAGGACATAGAAGCAATTCAGACGCGAGCTGCTAGATTTGTTACTGGTAGGTTTGATCATCACGCGAGTGTTACGGAAATGCTTCAGGAACTCGGGTGGGAGTCTCTAGAGGAAAGGAGGCGTTCTTTTCGTGAATCGCTACTAAGGAAATTTAGAGAACCAGCATTTGAGGCTGACTGCAGTACAATTTTAGTGCCGTCAACTTACATTTCGCGGAAAGACCACAAAGATAAGATAAGAGAGATTAAGGATCGTACAGAGGCATATAGGCAGTCATTTTTCCCTCGTTCTGTTTGGGAGTGGAACAGGGAGAGAAGATGCTAGTTGTGGTACGGGGTACCCTCCGCCACGCACCGTATTGTGGATTGCGGAGTATGTATGTATGTAGAAATATTTGGTGTATATAGATCATAGTTGTTTTTCTTTATAACAGGTCATTGCACATCCGACAACGGTATTCAATGTTTTTCAGAGTTAATTAATGCTAAAAATAATTTCTCTTTTTTGCACTATATAAATGTAAACTTGCTTTGAACCATCTCAGTACTTGTGTCAATGTATAGTCAAATTAGCAATCATGTGTCACATGCGAAGGGCTATAAAATTAACCAACTTCATGTGGTCTCTATGGGAACAATAATTTTATATTTAAAGCTAATCAAATTTGCAAATAATAATTTTCTGTTTCTTCTCAGTAGTGTGAGATGATGAAAATAAACGTTTCTTTAAATATTTGATTGTAAATAGTAGAATGTTTAGAGTGGACAGAAAACAATTTGTGAAATTTCGATACGTATCTGAAAGCGCCGTAGTAAATGGGTTCATAGGACTGCGTCAGAGATAAAGTTTGTAATTGTGCGATGGCGAGTGCTGAGAGAACTAGGCAGTCTCAGGATGGCGATGGACGGCAGCAGATATGAGGTTCGCTGGTGGTGGCGGCGTAGTCAGGTACCACGAAACAGCCACATCTTACTTTTATAGACGAGGTCAATTGAGCACACGGACTCCATTGCAGTCAGAGTATAAAACATTTATCTGTTTGCTTTGATATGCCACAAATGGTTTTGGAAGATACACCAGTGTGACGTTCTTCTTGTATAATTCGATACGAACAAACTCACTATGTTCCTTATATAATGCATTCTCTTGCCACGAAGACCAGTTATACTAGATGTGAGACTCATTACTCGTCACAACTACTCCTTCTATTATAATGACATAAGTTCTACTCCAGAAACGACCATTAGAGATGTCGTGTGTACTCTCACCATAATGTTTTCATACCGTACTGTCCTGCTTGACGTTATTCTTACTGCTATTGGTATGGTCTATTTTGACTGGCTGCTGTTGCCATTGCATCCTATAGAGTTCGATATTCACTGAATTTTCTGGTGACGTTCATTACATAGGGGGTATTGGATGATTAAACGTCCATTCAATTCAGAAATGATGTCCATTATCAACATCGCTACGAGGTGTGACCCGACATTCACGCTCTTGCATTCGTTGCAGCATTGAAGCAAACAGCCTTTGAAAATCATCATAAAGAGTTTCTGACAATGGCTGTGTCGTACAAGATTGAGGGCCGGAGTCCGGTACGGAACAGCACATTTCCCGTCGTGTAAAAGGCACGCTGAATATAACGAAACAAGAGAGAGGGGGAGGGGCCTAGTTACATACTAATTATTCACAATAAAAGAATATAAAAACTAATGTGAAACAATACAAAAACAATTTTCTATCAAAAGTGTGTCATAGCCCAGAGTCTACGTGCGTCATTGGAAGTACGAGTAAATTGTAACCTCATATCTACGCTCATTAGTTAAGCTACACAACATAAAACGAATACATAAAATTTTTACATATGAGAGGGAAACTAAAACATGTAATAATTACATAAAAGAAAACAGCATAAACTAAATAATACGTCTAGTAATATGATTGCATTCCAGCAAAAAGAGAGTTCCTTGGCCCAGAGTCATGCAATCTTTTGGGACTACGTCAAAACACACACATGCTCACAGTCTAAGGAAAACACATGTGAGTAATGTAGCAAAAAGTCTAACAAGACGAATCGTAGCCCGACGTCGCCAAGGGCGCTAACAAGCGGAGTATAAAAATATATACAGGGTAAGTCACTAACTATTGCCACCAAGAATAAGTCCGAACATATGATAGGAGCTGAAAAGTTTGTAGGACAACGGGGGCCATAATATGACGTTGGTTTTTTTGTTGCTAGTTGGCGTCGCGTTAGAGATACAAAGGTCAACTTTGTTTTTTTTTTTGAATGGGATGCTATAGTTGGTACTTATTTTCTGATAGCGGCTGTCGAGACGAATCCAGTGATGTGTAACAGTAAGGTCTTTGAACGTCAATGAAGGTCCCAAAGGTAGCATGAACGTCCATTTACAGAAGGTGTTCGAAGTGATGGCCATTGGTATCAATGCAGTGCTGCAATCTTCTTATCATGGATTGAGCAGTATTTTTTGTCACTTCGGCACTTACAGAAGTACGTGCTCCGACAATTCTCTCTCGCATATCTTCAGGTGTTGTTGGAACGTCTCTATAAACAATGTGTTTTACGAATCCCCACAAGAAAAAAATCCAGAGGTGTCAAGTCTGGCGAACGAGTCAGCCACGACACTTCTCCTCCAAGTCCAATTAAACGATTTGGGAATTGTCTCTGCAACTCATTTCTAGCAATAAGCGAAAAATATGTCGGACGCCCATCGTGTTGATACCACATTCTGTCCCTTGTTCCTAAAGGTATTTCTTCCACTAACAGAACTAATGTTTCTTGCAGGAGTGTGGTGTGCTTCATACCATTAAGATTTCCTTCTATGAAATAGGGGCCTGTAATTCTGTCCTCCAGAATTTATGGCGTTGCAGAACACGAACGACACTACTCGGGCTCATGGCATATTCCCTTGCGATCTGACGCGAACGAACACAAGGAAAAAAATTGGAAATTTGTGGTAAGGTCTTATGGGAGCAAACTACATAAGTCATCGGTCCCTAAGCCTACACACTACTTAATTTAACTTAAACTTATGCTATGGACAACGCACACCCAAGCCCTAGGGAGGACTCGAACCTCCGACGGAGATAGACGCACGGACCGTGACAAGACTCCCGAGACCACGCGGCTACCCCGTGCGGCCCGAGCGCAGGGATCTCGAACCACAGTGGCAACAGTACCAATTTCAGTTTCCTTGTTAGTAATTCCTTTGCCGGATATGTTTCCGATGCGTCAAAGATGCTGTTGTTCTCAGTTTATCATACACGTATTTAAATGTGCTATGTGTAGTTTGAGTACGTTGAGGATATCTTTCGGCGTATAAGTCTCTAGCTCTCACTGAATTTCGTTTGCGTACTCCGTAAATGAAAAGCATATCGACTTGTTCCTCGAAGGAGTATATCATTCACATTCCCTTTATTCAACGATTCTAGTCTTACCGTTCCTATTAGTGTTGTATTGTGAAACCCTCGAATGGTGTTTACATGTCAATGGCACGTTAGATGGATACGCTGTATTCGGCGAATATTTACTATTTGCACGATATACGAGAGAGAATTGTCAGAGCATGTGCTTCGATAAGTGCCGAAATGATAAGGAATACCAGTCAATCCATGATAAGAAGATTGCAGCACTGCACTGATATCAATGGTCATCACTTCGAACACCTTCTGTAAATGGACGTTCATGCCACCTTTTTGACCTTCGTTGACCTTCAAAGACCTTTCTGTAACACATCATTGGATTCGTCTCGATAGCCGCTATCATGAAATAAGTACGAAACTATAGCATCCTATTTAGAAAACAAAGTTGACTTTCATATCTCTGACGCGACCCCAACTTGTAACAAAAAATCAATGTCATTTATGGCCCCCACTGTCTCATGCAACATTTATTCCGCAAACTTTTCAGCTACTATCATAATTTCGGAGTTTTTCTAGGTGGCAGTAGTTAGTCACCACTCTTTATATGAGGGAGTCGTAGCCCGAAACCTACACACATCAGTGGAAGTGAATAGTAGAACGATAAGTATGTTCGTGAACTAGGCGAAACAATACAAAAACACAAAAATTACTGATACAGTGAAGATGCGTCGGTGATACCAAGGTGGGCAAAATAAAGACAAGTTCACTGGATCTGGGGTGGACGTGATGAGGGGTAATTGTCCTCATTTTTACATTAGTCATACAGGTCGTTTCTTTGAAACCAGGTAGATGGTTCAAATGGCTCTAAGCAGTAGGGGACTTCACATCTGAGGTCATCATTCCCCTCGACTTAGAACTATTTAAACCTAACTAACCTAAAGACATCACACACATCCACGCCCGAGGCGCCTAAAACCGCTCGGCCACAGCGGCCGGCAAACCAGGCAGAGAGAACGTACTAATTATCAGCATAGGACAGTTTTTCAGTACATTTAAGTGCACCTCATCCTCAACGATCAGCGCGATTTTAATCAAGGTTATTTTTTCAACAATTTTCATGATCACTCACAAACACTCTTGTTTATTACATGTATCTCCGCTGCCTACACAGCTTCTATACAATTTCAGTCATCCAGTGAACTTAGACATCTGGCTTACTTACAGAAATCACAGACTTCGGGCTACGAAACGAGTTGGATGGACTTCTGTTGCAGTACTCACATCTGTTTATCCTTACTCAATCTGTGAGCATAGATGCGTGCTATGACAAATTCCAAAGGATTATATAACTCTTTTCATGAAATTCTCTTTTTGTTGGAATGCAACCTCAATATTAATTTTACTAACGTTTACGCTGTTTTCTTTTTGTGTTATTGTGACATGTTTTTCTTTCCTTCTTATGTTTACAACGTTTCAGCGTTCATTTTATATTGTGTAATCTAGCTAATGAGCTGAGATATTAGGTTACGATTTACTACCAATGATGAACATAGACTCTGGACTCCGACACACTTTTGATGGAATAAGGTTTCTGTATTCTTTCACGTTAGTGTCTGTATTCTTTACTCGTAAATAATCACTGTATAAGAAGTTCCCCTATCTTTCTTTTTCGTATTATCGATTACATACAGGACATTATTACATTATTAAATTTAATTACATTGATAAATTTTTTCTCCCATTGAATTTTCTTGCACATTTGCATGTCTTGTTCAAAACATTATTTGTGCTTTTAAGACATAAATTTCATCGTTTTGTAACTTCTTTTATATTTTCTTCATTTATTGTATTTCTTTATTTATATTTCTTATTTTTTAATTATTTCTACCCGACTGCGACTTGCCGGCAGTTCGTTTCCCTGCGAGCATGAGCGCGGGCACGCACACGCACAAGCACACACACACAGTATAATTATTGCTCTGAACTCACCACATAGTACATGTTGTTGACGAATTACTGGAGTAATGAGACTGTTTACGGAGTATTATGAGCTGATGATTTTTTGTAAGAAAGGTTTGTTCCTCATCCGCTTACGGTGGACTTATTGGACGTTGTGTCACGTTTTTATTGCTTTGAATGTTTATTTTTAAGGTTTTTCTTACATAATGTTTCATCTCAATATGTGAGCTACAGCCATGTTGATGACTGATGACAGCGTGTGAAATCTCACGATGAAATATCGCACTCCAATGGACAACTGGTATGTGTTGAACACGTTTATATATTTTTATAATTTTAATTAATTGTTCATAATTCTCCCGCCTGAAGTGCAATATTCGGTTTCAGTTTAAGACCCGAGCATGGTTGAATATGCAATCGAATCTAGTAATCATTGAATATTATACAATTTCGATCAGGACAGTTAAAAGAATTTTTCCAGAATTTTTTAGCTTCATTAATCTTTTTAGATCCCTTATCTTCTTCCTGATTATTTTATGATGTAATGGTAATACGAAAACTATAGCCTCCAGGGAACCTTTCCGATTATTGAATGAATGTAGCAGAGCAGACGAACGAAAAGCTCGCAGAGAAATCTAACAAGGTGGAGAGAGACACAGTGAAAATAATTTCCAACCAATCTACATGTCGTGCAAACTTACTCTCATTCCTATCACTGCAGCGGACGTAATCACTGCTTATGTCTCTGATAACGGCACAGCGAATATAGGAAAACTTATCAAAATAAATAATTGAATTTTAATACTTCTATAATTCTTCATCATAAATTCTTAACTTCTGCAATTGATTTTCGTGCACCCTTTTCAATAACGTGTAATTATTATATTGTTTTTAATTAATATCTCAATAGTGCATGAAAAAAATTAATTTCCGAAATATTATTAATAAAATAAACACCACCGAGCACATTAACGTAAAAATTCTCTAAATTCTAGAAACAGCATTTAAATTTCATTAATTCCGCATTGCGCGTTACATGTTGTATCTGTTCACTGTGTTGTGGAGTCAACTTTCGACACATATTCGTGCCAATAAAGAGTGATATCAAGCTTGCAGTTACAGATAAAACATGGATGAAAATAGTCATAGTAAAGTAGCAGGTGTAAACAAGTTTACTTTCTGTAACATTGGTCATTGAGTTCAAAACTTTCCATTTGCACCCTTCAGAAATTTTCAACGTAGGAAACAATATCACATTTTGAGATTCGCTATGTTGGAGATTGGGTGTTATAAAAAAATATACAGTAATACTTTCATGACGAGTGAAAAGACGGAGTATTGAGAGTAATTCACAATATATATGGTGACGTTAAGAAGGATACCGCAAGTACAACTGTGGCGCTTTCCCCGAACAACTGGTATAAAAATAAACTTTAATTTCATCGTAAATATTACGATCAGCATTCGAAAGGAACAAGACCCACCTATTCACCACATACATCGCATGTTGGGGAAAAGGCTTCGATTTCCTGTTTGATTGTTCCATAGTTTTCCTAAATCATATCAATCCAATCGCAGAAACGTTTCTTCTATAAAGCTGTTGCCAAGCTAAAAACTTTCCTCGTGAAATTAATTTGACTGAGTTTTAATAATTCTGCGTAATGGGGACATAAAATTCCAACTCTTCCATCTATGTGGATCTGATCGCTTTAAAACAGCCACATCAGAGTTGCTCAGCAGGAAATACCAATCAAACGCGCACTTTGGGGGAAGCTTCCTTTCGTATTATATCTCAGAATCGTATCAAACACCTATTGTGTTTAACATTGTGGCATGAAACAGCTTTTCTTTAATACCTAGCAGCTTAAGAGAATACTGAAATACTGGTAGAGCTGTGTTCATATCTTTTAACCGAGGTGACTTTGTGATAAAAGGGAGGGGATGACATTCTGAACATATTTTCGTTTCTTTTAACGGAACAGATTCTTGGCATTACTCTCAAACAGGAATGCAGTGTTCTAGAGAGACTAGTGCACCACAAGGATTGGTTTCATACCTTACAACAATGGTACATTGTTGTTAAGCACTTGTGTCTAGGTATGAAACCTCTTCTTCGTTGAAAGGGTTTGCTTGTGTAGCTCACTTAATGGCCTGCTGTAGGCGTGAGTGAAAGTGTTAAGAGAATAGTTCATTGTAGATAATTGTATGTCAGATTTTGTTCACATTTATCCGTTTCTCGTACATGTTCCGAAATGCTGTTTTAAAGCGACTTCTGTAGTGATATTTTATTTGAAATGGGTATTATAGTTACAAACAAAACGTTGCTAGAAATGAAAATTGGGATACTCAGAAGAAACTGCCAGTGGTGGCGGTTCATCATTACTAAAGGACGAGTTTCCAAGACTCCTTAATAATGTGGTAGAGACCTTGGCAAAAAAAAGAGAAAGCCTAGAATTCACGCTCCCGGATGGCTGGGAGACATCCATTGAACAGGATAGAAGCCTGCTTCCCTTTTCGAAGAGAGTTCAATCCTTAATGCAGTTAGTAATGCTTACTTCTAGGAGATTAAGAGAATACGTCTTCACGCACTCAAAGAAGAATTATGCCAAGACACAGGAAAAGGACTGTATTACAGAGGCTAGGTCCTGGAGTGACATGTGTAGGTTGCTACGACACAAATAAAATGAGAAATAGTTCCCGGCATAGACCTCTTAATGGAACCAGTTATATGAAAAAATTCTCCAGAAAAAGTTGTAAATTCTCTGTAGGTGACACCGATTACAATGGGGGGATGAGTTTTGTTGAGGTGATGGCAACAGTTTAGACACTGTAGCGGAACTAAACAACTTACCTACAAATTATGTTAGTCGAGGGATGGGTGCTGTAGTTCGTTGTAATGGAAAATTTTACAATGATTTGCTGACAGCATGAACAGCAAATGGATATATTTCTTGTGCAATGGCAGGAAATGAAAAATACTATAAATAGCTTGAGAGACGAGATGAATATTTTCCAGATATTTTCTCCTAATAAAACTGGCATAAAAGTTAGACAGGCGTGACGTATTTGAAGTGCCTCAAGTGGCAATACAAAAGAGGAACTTTTAACTGTCAGAGGATATTATTCCATCAGTGAATCTATATGTACTAAGTTTGTGAATCACAGTTCATCAGTTTTTGTCAAAGCTGAGAATTTCTACAAAATAGGAAAGCCCCAAAACTGTCACAAAGCCATTTCTATTTACGGTTCGTCTGAAACTTAAACTATCTAACCTTATCATTCCTAAAGCCATCAATGTTATTTATACCGACGAAGCTTCCACGATTTTGCATTTCATATGTCAGGCAATATACAGTATGTATGTCATGAATAAATTACTGTGTGTATCCTCGGAGCGTGGACCTATGCATAAGAACTATATTCAACACTGATTAGTGAAGACTTTGGCTCACAAGCACTATTCCTTTCTCTTGTGTCGTATTCTAGAATGTTTGCAGTTTGTTACCATGACAATCAGTCATTATCACGTCTGTCAGTGCTGGAGAGAATCGCATGTATGCCTTAGCATCTAACGAACAGAAATTCGGTATGCTAGGGATGCTGGTAAGTGTTGAGGAGAGCTCGCAGACACGTGGCCTGCGCTTACCTGAATACGATGGGCGGACACACGTGCCTCCTGCAGAGCGGACATACTGAGTGGCACCCACAGGGCCAGAGACGAGTTGAGCACGTTGTAGAACTGAGAGATTGCGAAAATCTGAAACATACGAGAAGAAATGCAGGTTCTTGCAGGCAGAGGTATTCGAAGTAATTCGGAGCTAAAACGGGCAGTCATACCTGCTCGGGTCCGGCAATTTTCCCACCCAGAAAGTAAGCTGCGAGCGTGACCAGAAGAGCAGACCTCTCTATAAACACACTGGATGCCAGTATAACACTCTTCAGGTAAGCCACGTGCAATAGTTTGTGGACTTCAGATCTGCAAGCAACACACAACTGTATGTAGAGTTTCCGTCTCGTTGTATATGAGAGAAAGAAACTAAATCTTATGGAGATAAGAAATGTAAGAAACCGTTGGCCTTCATGCCTCCATCACGCGCTCTGTATCCATATTGTCAGCGATTGGCAGCTTCAAGATGTCTTAAAACAATTGGCAGTGCGATGTGACGTGGAAATCGAGAACAGCCCTCTCTGTGATCGGAAATAGCACATGTGCGACATTTCCCTTCAGTTTGACATCTAACAAGAGGTTTGAAGGCTTTTGTAGAAACGTTGACTGAAAACCTGTAGTCAAAGAGTTTGGAGAGTCGTTAATCCTTACCACATGAAGGATGATGCTGGGAAACTTCAGCGTTAAACATGAAAGGGTGGCTCGGGGCGGGGGCGGAGCGGGCGTGCAACCTCTCCCTAATTGGGAAACACGCTCGGTGGCCGGTGGTCACTTTTGTTTGGCACTTTCATAATGTTCCTGTAAAGAGACAGTCGTTCACTGATTCCTATGCACCGATGTGACAGGCAACCATTTCAATGACCCTGAGCTAAGTGGTGGTATGTAGTTGAACTAGCACCTGCTGTCCACAGGCAGAATCTCAAGGATATCGAAAGGGATTCCTGTGACACTAACGCCTGGGAATCCGTGAATCGCTGTCTCGCTACATGAACACTTTTAAAGTGCTGAATAAAGATATGAGGGTGGTACTGAGGGTGTTCTCGAACTGGAGGGTCTAAGGGGCGCCCTTTACCGTTTTCATCATGCACGTGTCAATGTTGCACCCCAACAGGGCGCGAAAAGGAGGATCGAGAAAGCATAAACGCCGCTTGCTGTTCCTCGTCGAATGGTTTTGAAAGGTCCCTAGTTGTTTCATCCTGCGTACCAGAGCAAAAATTGCGATTGTGCTACATACCAAATGGGTGAGATCGCGCCCAGATTAGATTTAGATTAGATTAGTTTTTCGTTCCATAGATCCGTGCTGAGGAGATCCTCGTGGATGTGGAACATGTCAATTTATTTATTTATTTTTTTTAAGCTGAAATAACAATACTAATAGTATGAATATATACAATACATCATTTGTCTCTATTAAAAAATTCGTCAATGGAGTAGAAGGAGTTGGCCACTAGTAAGTCTTTCAGGCTCCTTTTAAACTGATCTTTACTTGTAACTAAATTTTTTATGTTTACTGGCAAATTATTGAAGATGAGTGTTCCTGAGTAGTGGACCCCTTTTTGAACTAAAGTAAGTGCTTTTAAGTCCTCGTGCAGATCATTTTTGTTCCTGGTATTGTATGTATGAACTGAACTGTTTGTTGGAAAAAGAGATATATTATTTAGGACAAATTTCATTAATGAGTAAATACACTGAGAGGCAGTAGTTAGTATACCCAGTTCTTTGAAGAGGTTTCTACAGGACGTCCGTGAATTTACTCCACAAATAATACGTATTACACGCTTTTGGAGTTGCAGCCCCAAAGTGTCCTTAAAGAATGGCTGAATCGTCTGGTGGTGTCAAAGACTGTTGTGACCGTCGGCCTGTTTGCTCATCGCATTGCGAACTGTCGTTTCCGAATGCAGAAAGTGTGGGAATCAACGCCACTAGGGAACCGTTGCTTTCATTATCGCCGTTTATGCCAACGCTTGAAGCCTATTCGTGTCGATTCTGAGCTGGGGTGTGTCTGAACTGTTTTCTTTGTCCACCCGTAAGAGAACCGCGTGGTTTCAACGCTGGGCGTTTCGTTCCTGACTTCCATCGCAGAGGCACAGAGAGAAGGGATGAGATATGGGTAAGGAGGGAGGGGCGACAACCTTCCCATCTTGTGACATTCCACTTTGTCGCTGGGGAGGAGTGTGGTGAAACTTGGTTCCAGTCTGACATCATTAAGTCATCTTACAACTCACACGAGCTTCTGGCCTTTCTCTGGCACGTGTCGGCACATTGCTGTTCGTAGCGTCGCCGTGCCCAAGAGTGACGTCGCAGGGCGCCACGTTTTTGCGCCATTACAGAGGAACACTGTAGGCAGTTTTGACCCAAATTTGAAACTTTAGTGTCGCAAGGGGAGATAAATGCGGGGTTCCGAAAAAGTGAGCCTTTAATTGTGTTGCACAGTGTAGATTTCTACGAGGTGCAGTGACTGTAATTTCCATTATGGGATACATCATTTTCTTTGTGCTCGTTAGTTCGTCTTTTTCTTCATAGCTATAGTGAAAGAAAAGTAAGCTTACTTTTATTTCCAGTTAATCGCAGAATGTGTAGTTTTTTTTCTTTAATAACAATTACCAGCTGTCTCAGTTCCACTCATCAGTGGAACTGAGACGGCTGGTAATTGTTACTGTTAGTTTTATCAGTCAGTATTCTCTGAAGCTGATGGACGCCTGGAGCTGTGGAACTTAATTATCAAAGTCAGATGCATTTTCTAGGGCCACAATAACGATTTTATGCTGATAAAGTAATATTCCCAGGGGATTTTTATTTTAAACCCCTAATATCGGCGGATTACCCATACAAAAGCTTAGATACTGGGTTGCAATTCTGAGTCAAACTTATTCATAGAGAAGAGGGCCGCTATAAACGTTGAAAAGTGGATGGCGCAACAGATAATATCAATGCAGTAGTCCGCCCCCTGTAGCTGAGTGGTCAGCGCGCCAGAATGTCAGTCCTAAGGGCCCGGGTTCGATTCACGGCTGGGTCGGAGATTTTCTCTGCTCAGGAACTGGATGTTGTGTTGTCCTAATCATCATCATTTCAATCCAATCGATGCACAAATCGCCGAAGTCGCGTCAAATCGAAAGACTTGCACCAGGCGAACGGTCTACCCGACGGGAGGTCCCAGTCACACGACATCATCATCATCAATGCAGTGCAGCTGCTATAACTGACCGTTTTCCCAACATGCTGTTGTGGTCTACAATTACGCCAGAGGAAAGAGAAGTGTATATTTCAGAGAAAGAGACGTCGCGAAGTTTCAGCTCGCCGCAGCGAGACACATTTCAGAGTACAGGATGGCGCACGCGCCTGCTGCTTGCAACGCTGTGAAGGAGCCTGCAGCCCCGAAGGCAGGCGGGCAGCTCCCAACACTGCACCACCCCCAAGGCTTGTTACTCGAACTGTGTAGTAGCTGGGCTCACAGATTCATCTTCGAATAAATAAAACACGTCAGGAAGCGGCCTTTAAAACAACTCTGAGAAAATGGTTGTGGCATTTAGTACCTGAGATGCTGTATCAGCGGCATCTGCTTAGAGGATCGTGTACAATCTGAAATTCAGACCTTAAGCAACCGTGGACCATCGACTGCCAATACAGTTACTACTGCTTGACTAGTGTATGGGTTTAGATATCGATCCTGCACCTAACAGATCGAATCCACCCTTACTGAACTTCGCTCTGGTGAAGTAGCACCGATGGCGTGGGAATGTCCCGTTCTACATTCAGTGAGTGTGCATTAGTCAGTACATTGGCTATCGCGTCGAGCGGGTCTTACGGGCGCGTGACGTGCGCGATAGCGTATAAAATTGTCTAAATTGAATATCAGATTAAATTTCATAATCTGTGTACATATAAAAGGCAATGTCCTGACTGACTGATTCATCAACGTCAAGCCCAAGTGGGTAATACAACAACTTGAAATTTGGAGATAGTGTTGACCTTATACTAGAGACATTGTTTAATAAGGGATTATTCGATATTCCTACCTAATGGGGTCAGGAAACGTCCTGACGACTGACTCATCAACGCCAAGCCCTAGCCGCTAAGACAGAAACTTGAAATTTGTATATGGTGTTGATCTTATACCGGAGACATCGTTTAAGAAGGCACTACTCGACATTTCGTCTTTAAGGGTGTGAAAAAAAAGGAGAAAGGTATTTTGGAAACACGTTATTAAGGCAATTTTGAAGCTAGACCTACGAAAATTGATATTTAGTTCCTCGATCAGAAATAAAGAAATACTTGTTTCAGCATTTTTGGAAATTTAAGTGAAAGTTTTTTGAAAAATAAGTCATTAGTAAAGAACAACCGAAGTATTTTTAAAGCAAAATTTCTCGGTTACAAATAAATAAATACATGTTTTAGGAAACCTGAAACTTTAAATTCGTAGGTGTTGGTTCTATATTGTAGGTACCGTTTCGTAAGGGATTGTTTGAAATTCCATCCCGAAGGAGGTAAAGTAGCGGATGAAATGTTTTTTTGAAAATATGTTACTGTTGAGGCAGTTTTGAATCTAGAACTACAAAAATTGGTATTTGAATTCTCGGTCCAAAATAAAGAACGTGTGCTTCAGAAATTTGGTAAATTCAAGCACTAAGGGGGTAAAATAGTGACTGAAATTTTTTGAAGAGAAATTGTAATTCAGTTACTAAAGCTACATATGTGAAAATTGGTATTTGGCTTCTCGGTTAGAAATAAAAAGAAAAATGTTTCACTAACCTTCTCGGTTAGATGTAAGGAAATATGTGTTAAGGGATGAAAGTTACTATGAAGATATTAATACAAGAACGCAAAAGTGATGACTAACAAAATCAGTTGCCAGAACCTTTTCTTCTGTCAGCAGTACATTCGGAAAAGACCATGTTTCTATGGATTTAATTAATGCGAAAAGCTTAGGTGTTGCAATCTGCGAACAACATAAAAATTCGATTAAAGAAAAGCAAAAAATATCTGTACAAACCATACAATCCCCGTAAGCGAAGCAGCGAGCGCTAAGCTACTTACATAATAAATGGGCGACCCTAAAGTACCGAACACCAGTGGCAAACTCAGACAGAACTGTGTTAAGTGGGTGATTGTGACTGTATTGGGAGTGACATAAGTCCACCTAGGGGCATAGTGCTTGTGCCTGGAGAGCAATAAATCGAGTTTTCCTTAAAACAGTGTTATCATCATTCAACCCTATCATCATTTTTCTAGTGGTTTGGTGCGAACGAGTGATGAGAAACAGAGAACGTTTTGATAGGACTTGTGGTAGTGGGTGCACGATTAGGAACTTCGATAAAGTGGCACGTCCCCTTGGCCCTAATCCTGCCTTCCTAAGCCGTCATAATTTACAAGTCTTATGCGTCGAACTTTCGACAGCCATACAACTCAAGCATTCCTGGAAGCAGAACATCGGTAGTGTAACTGATTAACTTGCCATGTCTGTGGTTTACAGTCATTTAGAACTTTTTAAACGATGTTCTATCTGACATTGGCTGTCCAAAGCTTTTGTTTTCACAACTGTATATCCGGCCTTAAGGCCATTATTAAGTGGTGTACTCTAGACACTAAAAAATAAAGAACAGTGTACAAATAAAATGGTATTAACATGCCTTACATACGTTTGCTCTATATTGCAAATTGGTGGAAATTACATAACACTTACACTGTACTTCAGCACATGTGAAGCTTTAAAATCCTCCGATATGTACAGATGTCATCATCGTATCTGAGCCTTATAATTGTAAGAATACAACATTAAACGAGCGCGAGTCTGCGTACATCGTGAAAAGGCTATAAATTACATAAAATATTACAAATTTAGTCATCCTTAACACGAATCCCGGTGAACAGGTGTTCTTGTACACCGCTTCCATACTCGTATGATCTAGGGCAGTTGACGCGAAGATACATGCAGAGGTCGTATTTTCTTTGCTCTTGTGAAATATGGTACTTTCGAGCGACAACAATTTTAATCATAAGGCCGTAGTATGATTTTAGGTTTTTTGAACAAAATACAGCTTTGTATGTATTGAGACAGTCATAGGGTACAAAGTGACGAGTTAGGAATTTTATTTACAGCAGAATAACGTAAAAGTGCATATATTATTTGTCCTAAAGGACTTACAGAAGTTTTGCTATTCATACAAGCATGGCAGTAGTAATCTTTGACATCGCTTTACATGCGTGTACATCGCAAAACCCTTCATCCACCCATTCTCTCCCAAGCAAATATTGGATGGATATGTGCCCCACTATAACTCCCTTCACATCCCTGCATCCGTCCATCAGTGGATCCTTTACCATTTCATCAACTTCCCACCTCTGCTCAATCTCGTTGAACAGCTTCTCACAACCTAATTTCTAGTCCTAGTACGTAGCCGCGCCTCTACCGACATATTATACCAACCCTAAGCCTCCACACCATCCACATCCTCTCCGAACAGCCGTTCAACCGTATTCTTTCCTCAGACCATGCAGTCCGTCCAGACTGCCAATTATAAATTCTACTTCATAACTGCTCCCGTTTGGTTCCCTCCACACATTTCCCTACGCCTTTTCCCCTTCACCTATTCATTCCCTACTTCCTTTTTCCCATTCCACTTATGGCTCCTCTCTTACTAACATCCACTCTTGCTCCACCAAGACCTCGCATCAGTCCCCCTTCTTTACGCCCCCATTCTCGTTCCCTTCTCAGTGCCCAACCTTCTTCCTTTCAGCTACAGACAACCTTTCCCAGCACAGGTCTTTCCAGTTTTAGTGACAGTGGTGTGCTTCTTTACGAGATCAGTGTCTTACATCTTATTTTAAATGTACTCTCATTATTTTTCATTTTACCTTTTTATTATTACTGTTTTAAATTCAAAACCAGGAAGCCATGTTCCGTGTATACAAAAACGTTCAACAGTTTCACCTTTAAAAATTTGTATTTCACTTACAAGTATCTCACCTTTCTGCTAGCGTTTGTTTCACCTCTGTTGTAATTGTCCCTTGGCTATAAAGTGGGTTGAATGCACAGCACCGACCTCCGCCCCCATACTGGGCGAGAGGGGACAAAATAACAATAAAAAATAAATAAGGTACACATGCAATTGGTGAAACAATATATTAAGGCCAAAAAGTGCCTGCATTTTAATTGATCCAACAGGACAAGCCAAAGTGCGGCACTGCTGACAGACAAAAATATGTAACGAGACACTTCTCATTAAATACAAGTCTTTGTATCAACCTACAGCAAGAGAAATACATTGTATGTAAAAGTAATACGTAAATGTAGTCGTGCAGTTCCCTGGTGCTTAGAATGTTAACGAGGGAAGTCCATATGGGATGCACTTATATAACTGGTTGAACAGTAGTTTTGGAGAACTGCTAAATTAGATTACATAAGACAAAAACGCTCTAAAGATAAAAATAGAAATAGAGTAAACTGTACGAGACTACATGCGATTTTTACTTGTTGTCATATAAAAGAACAAACGTTGTAGGTATCATACATATTATGAAATCAAGCTACGTACGTTTCTGTTCAAGTCGTTAGGGCAATAAACCTAAGTCAAACAAGGTAGAGTATGTATCTTTATGCCCACATTCTTCTGCAGTTAGCACATAAAATAGACTGGAAGTTATCAAAAAATCTTCTGTTCCTTAGATCCGGCAGTATTTTAACCCTTCCAGATCCACTGGCTACAATTATGTACATTAACTTTTACTGTGAAGTAGGTGGAACAGAAATATTTTCCTCAATGTAAACGTCATGCATACTTTTGTGAATGTTCAGTCTTTACATCATGCAGAGGTGCTGTGGATCTCTATAAAATAGACTGTGATTGTAGCAGTATGCAGCAGCTTGTGAATGTCAGGATACACAGATGTGGTTGGTTATTTGTATGAGAAACCAGACAAGTAGTTGGAGGAGTTTACAGGGAGAGCGGCGTTGTGCTGTATAAAGGACTGTCGCCTGTCCCAGCGTTTCTATGTTGTAATGAGATTCCGAACTTGTCGCTGTATTTGCCGATGGCATTGGAGTGTATGCCCGTCATGCAACATATATCCATGTACAGCAATATGAAATATTACTACTGCAATCCTTGGATGAGCACCTAAGCTGCTGTAAGTGCATTAGGACGAATAGCATTTGCGCTTTACATCACTGTGCTATAAATGCAGTTCCTATCTCGTCTCTTTGTGTTGTATGACTCTGCCAATACACAGAAAGTTGTGTTATGTCAAAAAATGTAAAACCGTGCTATTGCACTAAGATTACTATTGTTCTCGCTGGAATGTACTATCTTCGACAATAGAAAATAAAATACGACCTCTGAATGTATCCCCACGCCAACTGCTTCATTTCATATGCAGGCCGTGTACAAGAACAGAGATTCATCACGATTTGTGTTAATGGTGTCAATATTTATGTAATTTATGTCATTTTCATGAAGTACGCAACCTTACGCTCGTTTGATGTTGCTGTATTCTTACGTTACAAGGATCAGGCATTATGATGATATGTCCCTTCGTGTTTCCTCTCCTCCCCCCCCCCCCCCTTTTTCTTTCCCATCATTTGTCCAGGTTCCCCCCGTCTGCCTTCGGCTGTGGTATGTCATATTTGCCAACTTTTTAGTGCAGTGTTCAAGTGAATGTTCAATGTTGTTCGTCTTTCCAAAGTGTTGCGAACAGAAATCATGCTATCGCTGGGTGTGAATTTTACGTCTCTTGCGAACAGAAACCAGTATGTCGCCGTGTTTTTTTAATTGTCTATTATTTTACCTGTCTGCTTCATATGTATTTTCTTAGCATCATCATCCCTTTATTCTTCATCTTTTTAAAACAAATTCTGTAGGCTGAAGAGCGGCATACTAAGCTGCTGCCAGCCCGCCGCCCCCTTCGGGGGGAATCGAAACTCAATAAAGAAAAAAAAAGGATGGTATGTGTACATGTCACAGGATTATAATGTCTGGCATATACTGAACCATAGTGTAAGTGATGTACTACAACAGTATGTATGACATTTTAGTAACATTTTAGTGATACACTCTGTTCTTTGTTCTTCAGCATATGCAGCACATCACTTGATAATGTCGTTAAGACCGGAATTGTAACTGTGAAAACAAAAATTTTGTAAAGTAATGGTGCATGCAATGCTTTACAAAAAGCATGTTAACTGGCAATTTTTTCTGGCGAAAAATGGAGGTTTTTATTCGAGAACATGAACTCACAGAACAACCGACGCTATAATTGTGAAAATCATGAGCTACACCAAGAGCCTCTGCGAGGTGTGTAAACATGTGAGCAGGAAACCATGTATTGTAGTTGTCTGTGGATATCGGCATGCAAACGTTTTTCAGGGAACCAACAGTTATTCATTGGTGGACAGAGTAAGAGCAGACACTGCCAACACGTCTGTGACTGTACTACGCGGTGTTTTTCATAACTGAACAACTTTATGTTCAACGTGTCAGTCGTACAGAGACTGCAACAGTCAGCTGCTATGCAGATATCGAGCAATAAATAGTATCTGAATTGGTCAGTCGATGCACTGCCGTTATTCTGAAGGGTTTCAGTTCGAGTTTCTGTGCAGCTGTTCGAGCGAATGCTACTGACACACGAGGTGAAGTACAAAATGACGCATTCGTTTACTAGGAAATTTTTCCAAGGCCGGTCGTAAGTAACCTACTTTAAATCTTGGTTAAAACCGATAGTACACTTGTCAGACAATCCGAAGAACAGCTAAGAGAGTCACGGAGCGATCGGAGCCTGCCGCAGACTTATTCAGCGGCCGGGCGAACGGCACTGTGTGCACGGCTGCCGGATGTAAAATAAACTTTACCTCTCGACGGCCGCGTAGCAGTCAGAAAACTGTGAACGGATGATAAGGGAGTATTGATTCCTTCTTAAATTCATTTACATTACACGTCAATCAACCTTATTTTGACATAATCGAATATACGGGTTTTGTAAGTGTAAGACGTAAAAATTTGATAAGTTTCACTGAAATGTGCTTTATTTCCTTTATGTCATGTATATATTGCTTTTGTTTCTTCATAAAGCCACTGATTTTCTCATTTTCTATAAGTTTGCATACACTTGTTGAACTTGTTACAAGAAGACTTTTCGAAGCTATGTAATGCACATGCCACGCTCACAACGAGTGTCCAGACCACTTCATATCGCAGAGAACCGGGAAAAATTAATTCAGTAGTTTCAATCACAGACTGAGGTTTCTTGCAAACTTCTGAGTTCATTGATAGCAGTCTTAGACGAGATGCATCATTAATTAGAAAGTCAGAAAACTAAATCAATAAATTAACGTAATTAACACAATTCTGCCCAGCCATTGAACATAGTTGAAGGTCCCCTTGCGTGGAAGACTATCGAATGAAGAGGGCAAAGTAATTTATACATTCACCATTTTAATTAATTTAGGATACACAAGTGGTGAAATTCTCTAAAGGAATTGCGCCGTTACACTTAATATTTTAAGCTGAAGCCACAGCACGTTTCCGGCCGCTGTGGCCTAGCGGTTCTAGGCGCTTCAGTCCGGAACGGCGCCCCTGCTACGGTCTGAGGTTCGAATCACGCCGCGGGCATGGATGTGTTTGGTGTCCTTACGTTAGTTAGGTTTAAGTAATTCTAAGTCAAGGGGACTAATGACCTCACATGTTAAGTCCAATAGAGCTTAGAGCCATTTGAACGACATCATGTTGGAAGTGCAATAATACTTTCCTCATTCAGAGAACAGGAGTCCCAACTTGAAAGTCAAAAGGCCGCACCGCACCGCACCTCCGGGCTGAGACTGCAGCAGTGGTTCCGCCCCACCCCAGTCTCGTTAGCTAAGGGAACATATTTCCTAACTGTGGAACCAAAATAGGAGGTGGCGCCTGAGTTAACAAATTGTTCGGCGAGCCGCTCTCCAGTCCGATTCGTTCGCTGATCGAGGACGGCTTCATTCTGCAGAAAGTGGTAGAGCGGAAGTTACCTCCATTTTTATACGCAAATGTTTCCTTCCATCACCTCAGGAGCAATCTTGCACTAAGACCACGCGGTCTGGTCAGCATGATTCGCGATAGGAAGCTTAGAGCAACGACATCGGTTGCCACAGTGCTATCACACCGTTTGCACTGCTATTATCCGGCATCACAGTTCCACTGATCCTAATGTGGTAAGCATTGTCGTTCGGTCCCTATCCTGTATTTGTAATACGGAATTCATGGCTAGTATTTCTCATTTTCTTGATTCATATCGATTCAACATCATCCGCTCTCCCTAGGGACTGGACGTATAATCGTTTAGTTTTCATTGCATATCGATGTACTTGGTACTTCATTCTTTGTGCTACAGCAGGGTGGCCACTAGTCAAGTCACTCAGAATTGCGACCACATGTTACAAAACACCGTGACAGGACTACCTAACATTTGTGTCTTTTTCTGCGATATATTCAAAGATAATCTTATTCACTGACTATCTTTGACTGTAACTTTCCCACCTGACTATCTTTGACTGTAACTTTCCCACTATCTCTTTTTCTTCAGTTAAGTTATCAATTACGTGATGAATAGCCTGTAAAAGAGAAGACGTGTTCAGAGTGCGAGGGCAGAAAACCAAGAGGTGGCTTAGGGGACAATGATAGGTAGTACATTCCTCCATTCCAACCACCAGACTTTAACAACCTGCACAATTAGATCGTATCTGAAGAAATTTCATAGACGCGAATGAAAGTAATGAATAACTTTGATGTACAGCGACATATCAAAATGAAACAATGAACAAAGGAGTTTCCAAAAAAATGGCTCTGAACACTATGGGACTTAACTTCTGAGGTCATCAGTCCCCTAGAACTTAGAACTACTTAAACCTAACTAACCTAAGGACGTCACAAACATCCATGCCCGAGACAGGATTCGAACCTGCGACCGTAGCGGCCGCGCGGTTCCAGACTGTAGCGCCTAGAACCGCTCGTCCACCACGGCCGGCAAAGAAGTTTCCATTTACAGTTTAAGGTCTGTAATATTTGCTGAAGCAATAGTCTCCTGGTGCTTTGCTTCTGTTTGTTGATGTCTGAAATGGTGGTGCTGCCACTTACTTCCTGGCCATGGCCACGAGCTTGGCGAAGGGCTTCTCCCAGGCGTACATCTTGACCACCTGTATGCCCTGCACCAGCTCGTTCATCATCCTCATCCTCTCGTCAGTGCGGACGGCCACTCGCTTACGGAATCGCGCTGACAGTCTCCCCATGTACACTGTGAACAGAGCGAGTTACCCACAATAACACTCTAGTGCAAGTACCCACACTAAGCGAATCAGTTTAACTCACTGCCTCATTTCGAGTATTTGAGCTTAATGTAATAGTTTTCAAAATAACCATCATATTTGGGGTGGAAATTCTTTGAGACCATGTCAGATACCATTGACTTAAAAAACTACACAAAATTTAGTAGTCAGAGACAATGATCCAATTGGGACAGAGTTTAGAAATACTTCGAGCTAAGCAACAAAAGAAAAGCTTCTTCTTCGCTTACTTGCAAACAGACTATCAATGCAGTAGTCTAATATGAGATATCACAAAAACTATGTGGAATTATTCAGAACAAGTACTGAGGAGTGTTGTCTCGACAACTGCAATTATATTACGAGAGTAGGTGTCCGTATGTTTTTTTATGGTACGCAAGAACTGCTGGAGTTCTTAGGTTCATAAATTTTAGCTTATCTGTTGTATATTTTAGATCTCTCACCAAGTGAGTTTCACGTTTTTCGGAAGTCAGGGTTACACCTGAATAAAAAATGTTTTTTCAAACGACTACTAACGATGCGACAAAGATAGGGTGTTCTAGAAAGTAATCTAAAAGTTTCTACGGCATAATGATAAAGAATGACGTTGCTCCCAACAGAAATTAAAAGTAACTAAGACAAAGAATACCCTTCCGTTTCAATTCATTCACTATCTTGCTAAGTGTATTGGTGTGCTGAATAAAACTATAAGTTAGGATAGTTCACTAGACTTTCAGAAATCTCATTGATTGCAGTTTTAAACATGACTGTTTCTTAGCAACCGTATACAGTTTTCAAACATAGGAATCACACAGCCAACCGGTTACAAATAACTGTTTGGTACCTTGTCCTAGGCTGCGACACCTCTTTTTTAATTAAAAAAATATGGATACAAAGTTACCTTTTTCACTAACAATAACTTGCAAAGAAATCTTGTTCACAATCTCTACAACTCCTCCTAAACACAATTCAGGAGTGTATTAAATCACTTGTGTTACGTCTGCCTTTTATTATATAGAACAAACAGAAAGATCTTTTAGTGTTAGGTACAAATAACATTTATTGAGAAAGAGAGACACTACTCCACACAATTCCACTTTCGCTAATCATCTTTTAATTTCCGGTCACAAACAGAAAAGCGGTGAAGAAATTTTCATTTCGACGTACTGGAAGAGCTAGAGATTTTCAAGCATATTTCTAAGAACGATGGCCTCATCCTCAATGAACAGTTACTATTACATAACAAAAATTATTTCAGTGGTTTTTTTATCCACTAGTCGCAGAATTTTGATTTGTCTATTTTTTACTATATTTTCCTGCCTCTAGCTCCGAAACATCATTTTCTTCGAATATCATAGATGTGTAGTACTAAAGTTACTTTCATGCCGATATTTCTTGGGTTGTAAAGCTATTTGTATCAAATTTCTATATTATTCTGCCCTTTATGCAAAAGCAAATTCTGTAAAGCCTAATAGGTGGTTCTTAGTTATACTTCATTGCTTGACAACCATGTATTTAAAAAAAATGCGTTAAGCTCTCCTCCTTATTTTCTTTTTGGAATTAACTGTCGGTTTTTTCAATTTTTTCTGTTATACTGTTTCAAATGGGCAGATGTCACTGTCCGCGCCCGGCAGGCTGCGCACCTTGTGTTGTTAACATGGCAGCGATGTAAACCACTGGGCCTATCAGTCTGATGTTGTTCCTAGCTAGGCATACGTGCCAAAGGCTGTAACGTGTTTTATTTTATTTTTTACTTGCGTTTATCTGGTCTAAAATCTGACGATTGCCTTCTCGCCATTTAATTTTATTGTCATCTTTATTAATGGTTCTTTTTGTCATACTTAATTTTCTATGTATTATTTTATAGAGTTTCTAAAAGTTTCACTCTGATGAAGATATCCTTAGAGGTGTCGAAATTTAGGTCAATGTACAAAACCGTTATTTGCAACCGGTTGGCTGTTGGAAAAGTTTCATTGATTGCATCATCAAAGGATTGCAAAATGCACAGAACAACCATCTGATTGAAACCTGAAAATTTCTGACTCTTAAAACTTAATATACTGTGAAAGTGTGACAAAATTAAACCAGTCGTATAGTAAAGAAGAGCCAAAAACAGATTTTTGAACGACGTAAAAGATTATTTTTAAGTTCTCGGGTTTGCAGGCGAGTGAACAGGACTTATAGGTGCAACGTTTCGATTGGCATCAACTTCCGTAGAAAAACACTATGACAAATTGCCTTTTCGATTCTGTCTCGGTTTCTTCCGTCGAGGTTTGTTTGGTGATTTTTATGATGTTTGCAAGCACAAGCATGTGGAATTGTCATCGCTTCACCCTGTCTTGCTGGTGGTGTACTGGAGTCGAGCTGGCGGGCGCAGATAATACACTCCTGGAAATGGAAAAAAGAACACATTGACACCGGTGTGCCAGACCCACCATACTTGCTCCGGACACTGCGAGAGGGCTGTACAAGCAATGATCACACGCACGGCACAGCGGACACACCAGGAACCGCGGTGTTGGCCGTCGAATGGCGCTAGCTGCGCAGCATTTGTGCACCGCCGCCATCAGTGTCAGCCAGTTTGCCGTGGCATACGGAGCTCCATCGCAGTCTTTAACACTGGTAGCATGCCGCGACAGCGTGGACGTGAACCGTATGTGCAGTTGACGGACTTTGAGCGAGGGCGTATAGTGGGCATGCGGGAGGCCGGGTGGACGTACCGCCGAATTGCTCAACACGTGGGGCGTGAGGTCTCCACAGTACATCGATGTTGTCGCCAGTGGTCGGCGGAAGGTGCACGTGCCCGTCGACCTGGGACCGGACCGCAGCGACGCACGGATGCACGCCAAGACCGTAGGATCCTACGCAGTGCCGTAGGGGACTGCACCGCCACTTCCCAGCAAATTAGGGACACTGTTGCTCCTGGGGTATCGGCGAGGACCATTCGCAACCGTGTCCATGAAGCTGGGCTACGGTCCCGCACACCGTTAGGCCGTCTTCCGCTCACGCCCCAACATCGTGCAGCCCGCCTCCAGTGGTGTCGCGACAGGCGTGAATGGAGGGACGAATGGAGACGTGTCGTCTTCAGCGATGAGAGTCGCTACTGCCTTGGTGCCAATGATGGTCGTATGCGTGTTTGGCGCCGTGCAGGTGAGCGCCACAATCAGGACTGCATACGACCGAGGCACACAGGGCCAACACCCGGCATCATGGTGTAGGGAGCGATCTCCTACACTGGCCGTACACCACTGGTGATCGTCGAGGGGACACTGAATAGTGCACGGTACATCCAAACCGTCATGGAACCCATCGTTCTACCATTCCTAGACTGGCAAGGGAACTTGCTGTTCCAACAGGACAATGCACGTCCGCATGTATCCCGTGCCACCCAACGTGCTCTAGAAGGTGTAAGTCAACTACCCTGGCCAGCACGATCTCCGGATCTGTCCCCCATTGAGCATGTTTGGGACTGGATGAAGCGTCGTCTCACGCGGTCTGCACGTCCAGCACGAACGCTGGTCCAACTGAGGCGCCAGGTGGAAATGGCATGGCAAGCCGTTCCACAGGACTACATCCAGCATCTCTACGATCGTCTCCATGGGAGAATAGCAGCCTGCATTGCTGCGAAAGGTGGATATACACTGTACTAGAGCCGACATTGTGCATACTCTGTTGCCTGTGTCTATGTGCCTGTGGTTCTGTCAGTGTGATCATGTGATGTATCTGACCCCAGGAATGTGTCAATAAAGTTTCCCCTTCCTGGGACAATGAATTCACGGTGTTCTTATTTCAATTTCCAGGAGTGTATATAACCGGCGCGCCAACATCGCTGGGCTTTTCCGTAGTCATTACCGCTGTGGTTCTCCCCTTGCTATCTGCAGCACGAGAATCCAGAATCTGTTCACTTTCAGGCTCTCCTTTTTATTACTGAAGTAACTGTCATGTTTGTGTAGGCCTACAGCTACCGCGAAGAAGCTGACGTGATAGTGCTTCTCTACAGCAAGAACACTCGTGTCGGCGAATTTTGCTATGTGGTCGGTATCAACACAGGGCGCGCTTCACCGCAGCAAATTTTTTCACCAGCCGCAACCTGGAATGTCGTTTACGTACGGTGATCCTGGAGTTGAGCAGTCATACAGTCATTCCAACATGGGCTTTTCCACATGTGCGTAGTATGCGGTATATTCCCGACATTACAAGTTGCTCTCTTTTCTCCGTTGGCGATCTGAGGTACCCTTTGATCTTCTTTGTCCGTTTGTAAACAATCTTTATGTAATATTTGCGCAGTACACAGGCGAGTCTGTCCGTCACTCTGAAATGTATGGCACAAGGCGTTACCAGACTTTTCTCTCTCCAATGACTCCGTCGAGTGTTTGGTTCTAACTTGTGGAGTGCCGATTGCTTCTCAAATCCCATTGTAGGTGTTGCATCTCGCGTCTGAGGTGCTGCGACTCACATATTCCTCTTGTTAGAGTTACGGACGAATTAATCATGTTCATTTTCTGGTTCGGATGGTGATTTGACATTTTTTGCAGGTACCGGCCCGCCATTAACATAAGAAATGTCAAACTGGAAAAAGAAATCTGGGCTACGGCCTTTCTGCCATACATACCCAGAGTGACGGACAGAACCGGCCGTACACTGTCCAAACACGGCGTAATGATTGTTTATAAACTGATAAAGAAAATCAAAGGATGCCTCAGAATTTTAGAACATGTTTTTTGCTCGCGTATCATGTCATTTCTGGAAACCCAGAATCTACTATGTAGGAATCAACATGGATTCCGGAAACAGCGATCGTGTGAGACCCAACTCGCCTTATTTGTTCATGAGACCCAGAAAATATTAGATACAGGCTCCCAGGTAGATGCTATTTTTCTTGACTTCCGGAAGGCGTTCGATACAGTTCCGCACTGTCGCCTGA
Source organism: Schistocerca piceifrons (assembly GCF_021461385.2). Taxonomy (NCBI): domain Eukaryota; kingdom Metazoa; phylum Arthropoda; class Insecta; order Orthoptera; family Acrididae; genus Schistocerca; species Schistocerca piceifrons. The sequence goes on along the minus strand of NC_060139.1, from coordinate 442,824,741 downwards.
TAAGCAAAGTAAGAGCCTACGGAATATCAGACCAGCTGTGTGGCTGGATTGAGGAGTTTTTGGCAAACAGAACACAGCATGTTGTTATCAATGGAGAGACGTCTACAGACGTTAAAGTAACCTCTGGCGTGCCACAGGGGAGTGTTATGGGACCATTGCTTTTCACAATATATATAAATGACTTAGTAGATAGTGTCGGAAGTTCCATGCGGCTTTTCGCGGATGATGCTGTAGTATACAGAGAAGTTGCTGCATTAGAAAATTGTAGCGAAATACAGGAAGATCTGCAGCGGATAGGCACTTGGTGCAGGGAGTGGCAACTGACCCTTAACATAGACAAATGTAATGTATTGCGAATACATAGAAAGAAGGATCCTTTATTGTATGATTATATGACAGCGGAACAAACACTGGTAGCAGTTACTTCTGTAAAATATCTGGGAGTATGCGTACGGAACGATTTGAAGTGGAATGATCATATAAAACTAATTGTTGGTAAGGCGGGTACCAGGTTGAGATTCATTGGGAGAGTGCTTAGAAAATGTAGTCCATCAACAAAGGAGGTGGCTTACAAAACACTCGTTCGACCTATACTTGAGTATTGCTCATCAGTGTGGGATCCGTACCAAGTCGGGTTGACGGAGGAGATAGAGAAGATCCAAAGAAGAGCGGCGCGTTTCGTCACTGGGTTATTTGGTAACCGTGATAGCGTTACGGAGATGTTTAATAAACTCAAGTGGCAGACTCTGCAAGAGAGGCGCTCTGCATCGCGGTGTAGCTTGCTCGCCAGGTTTCGAGAGGGTGCGTTTCTTGATGAGGTATCGAATATATTGCTTCCCCCTACTTATACTTCCCGAGGAGATCACGAATGTAAAATTAGAGAGATTAGAGCGCGCACGGAGGCTTTCAGACAGTCGTTCTTCCCGCGAACCATACGCGACTGGAACAGGAAAGGGAGGTAATGACAGTGGCACGTAAAGTGCCCTCCGCCACACACCGTTGGGTGGCTTGCGGAGTATCAATGTAGATGTAGATGTAGATCGACAAAGGAAAAAAAGAGACCCACTTGTAATGTCGGTAATATACCGCACGCTATGGAGATGCCATAAAGTGTTTGTTGGAATGACTGTATGAAAGATCAACACCAGAATCACAGAACATAAGCGACATTACAGGTTGGGACAGGTGAAAAAATCGGCCGCGGTGGAGCACGGCCGGCCGTTGTGACCGAGCGGTTCTAGGCGCTTCAGTCCGGAACCGCGCTGATGCTACGGTCGCAGGTTCGAATCCTGCCTCGGTCATAGATGTGTGTGATGTCCTTTGGTTTGGTGGAGGACACGCTGCCTGATGCTGACCACACAGTAAAATTCGCCGACACGCAAGTTCTTGCTATAGAGAAGCGTTATCGTACTTGCTTCTTCAGGGTAACTATAGACATACACAAACGTGACAATTACTTCAGCAAGAAAAAAGAAAGCCTGAAGGTGAAGGGATCCAGGGTTCCCGTTCTGCAGCGAACGTCCGTTGCAGATAGCAAGAGGAAAACTGTAGCGGTAATGGCCACGGAAAAGCCCTGGGATGTTGGCATTCCAGTTATATATCATCTGCGGCTGCGACCTCGACTCCAGTATATTATAGAAATGGAGGCTGAAGCTTCGACAGTTGCATCTACTAGTGCTGACGAAATATCAGGAAAATCATCATAGAGACGCCGGTGAAACAGCACGAGCAAGAAGGCAATAGGCAACTTGTCAACAAGTGGCCACGAGAGCCCAAACAATTTTCGGAAATGTTATACTGCATTGTGTTTGGTTCCTGACGGTAGACATGACTGGCTGAACGCACTAGATTACCTGCCAGCGGAAAGGGACCTTGTAACACAGCTGGTACAAACGTGTTCTGGATGATCAGCCTCGATCACTACCAGACAGTTTCTAGCTCTTAGCTGCTGTCTCACTGGTGCGTAATAACGTGGTTGCGCCTTACTCTGCGGTGGTACTGTCATGAGGACGATGTAGACGATGCCGGCGTAGGCGGCCCAGGAGACGTAGCTGTAGAGGCAGTAGGTGACGAGCGCCAGCTGCAGCGAGCTGAACCACAGCCAGTTGGCGTGCAGCGACGCCTGGTCGAAGCGCGCCACGTCGTTGGACAGCAGGTTGATCACTTGCCCGGTCGCCGTCACGTCCATGGACTGTTTGTTGATGCGCAGTATCTGAGGAAACGTTCCAAAGTACTGGGTACTGTTTTATATAGGGTTCGACGTCCGATGCGCGGACAGGCTCCTGTGCGTGTTAAACGTGGTCATTTCCACTTACATCTGTCAAACATTATTTTTATTTTTTCATTTATTGCAATTGCACTGACGAGTATTACTCTACTTCAAGAGGAAATCACAGATGCAGGCGTAACTGCAGTTGCCGCATGTCCAAACACCAAGAGAGTACGAGCTGTCACCGAATCATAGAGTACGTGAATAAACACAAATCCAGATAAAAACTGCAGCATAAAGTATTTCTCATATTCGTAGTATGTTACTTTCGAACGAAGTGGATAAACAACGACCTTAGTTTGTCAAGATGCAGTGCGGGTCGCTGTTTTGGCTCAAATGGCTCTGAGCACTATGGGACTCAACTTCTGAGGTCATTAGTCCCCTAGAACTTAGAACTAGTTAAACCTAACTAACCTAAGGACATCACACACATCCATGCCCGAAGCAGGATTCGAACCTGCGACCGTAGTGGTCTCGCGGTACCAGACTGTAGCGCCTAGAACCGCACGGCCACTACGGCCGGTTCCCTGTTTTGTTTATGGGCTCTAAATATACTGTATATACAGTTCCTAACATACACGAGTGCCGTAGTTAATGAAAGGCATCCGCCACTGGAAATGAGGCTATCTTTGTGGTACCAACAGATTATCACAGCCTTAATATAACACTTGGATATCATCGTATCGGTCGTTTGGGTAACTCAAAATGCACTGTGCACTCTACAAAAGACTATTGTCTCACCAGCAGTAGGTTGCGCTTCGCAACTGGAAGCTGGCGACAGTGCTCCTATTAGGGATGTTGTTATATCGTCTCGACTGTAGACGAACAGGCAAGTTGCATGTTCTCTTTCTGGCACGATCGTGTAATCACCAATTTCATTTCGCGGTTATGTTGTATGGTATTAATACATCGGGAAGGTGATTTGCATGAACCCCTTTACCCTGTTAAATTATCTTTGCCAACCGTATTATAACATAGTTTCATGTCTTATTTTTCGAGGTTTCTGTTGTAATGTCCATTGTAAATTTGTGCATACTAAGAATTGTAATAAATACGGGAATTTACGGGCGCCAAGCGTCTGACTCGTAATTATGAAACAGCCTTCATGAAGTTAGTTAACAGTAAGTTAAGGGATACCTGTACCTGGAAGTCAATTCTAGGGCTACCCATTTCCATTAATTGCTTTACTCAGATTTGTCGTGTAAGTTTTATTAAGCGTTTGAGTTTCAGGGAGTGATCTGCCACTCAGAAGACGCAGACTGAAGCAGGTCAGTTGAAGGCCTCACACCGGTATTTCCACAGATTACAGCTAGATAATTGCCAAACATTCAGTGCCATCCAGTAGACCACGAGTACAGTACGACAAAGAACAAAACACACCAGAGTTTTTTAAAGCTTCAGCCCAACGGACGAAATGTACCACTGAAACGATTTATTAAATACACACGAGATACAGTGCAATATATAAATGATCAGGAATACAAAAACACAGCATGTTTCAGGAGGAGTAGTAAACTATTAGGAGATAGTAGTTCTCAAATAAAGCTTTCCTTATGTGTCCAATTATTGTTACTGATCGAGATACACCTGGTTAAAGAGATACATTTTTATTTCGTGCTTTAGTACTCTACTTGCTATTGGTTTATGCATCGACTGCCTTATTTTTTTAAATTCAACTTGCGAAATTGCGCTTGAGTTTACGTAGTTGAATTTTTTAATTGTAACTGTGATTGTGGATTATTCGCCAGTTCTGAGATTTAAAATTGTTGAGTATGCTGATGTGGTATACATACTGTGGGTTTTGTAATGGAGACGCTCCTGCTGCTTGTAGAGAATACCACAGACGATTTTCTAACGGCAGAGTGACAGATTCATGACCGTTTACTCGTGTTTTCATCAGACCGCATGACACTGGTGCAGTGGCCACCCCACATACCTCATCTGAACGCGTAAGTGAACAGAGTGTGGATGAAGTAGGAGACAGTTGGTAGAATGTAGTCCTTTAACAAGCACACACAGAATTTCTACACGTATCGCTGTTCAACACACAACCATATGTCGTTCATTACGCATAAATGACCTCTATTAAGATTATTTACAGTGGAGTCAATACTTAAGAGAAGGAGATGAAGGAAGATTATTGGAACTACGTCGTTGGCTAATGGCACATGACAGACTGATCCCACTAACACTGTTTACTGATGAAGCCACTTTCAGTACTAACGGCTTCACTTATATCGTCGGTCCGATGAAAAGCCACGTGCCTTTGTGGAGACATATTTACAGCAACTGTTCACTGCTAACATGCGGGTTGAAATGGTAGACAATCACTGCATTGGGCCTGTTATGACACCGCATGCCCCGTTTTGTAGGCTTCCCTGAGGAGAGGTTACTTTGATTACAAGACTGGGCATGTTCCTGAAGCATGGTGGAGCCCCTAAAAGTTTTAGTAATCGGATGGTACATCAGCTAAACCACGCTTTCCCCGACAAATGAGTCAGTAGGAACGGTATTAAAGCTAGGCATAGAATTTAAGAAAATTAAATTTTTGAACTTAATCATTTGCGTTCGCTTAACGTGTTCTGTGTGCATTTGTTTGCGTTACATTTTAACCATGAATCTCTCTACCCAATAAAAATAGGACATGTATAGAATATTTTATTTGAAATCATGTCTACCACTACCTCTTAAAATTTTTACTGTTTATTCCTGACCACAACTTACACATGATTTCTGAGAGACAGCGCTGTGTGAAGTAATGAGCGCTGGAATGAGTGCCATGGAATCAAAAATGACTCAGACATATGACGAACGTCTCTTCAAAATATTTATACATCACAAAGCAACAAGAGTGATTTTTGTAGGTCTTGTGAATAAAGCTGGCCTTCAAGCGTACCCCTGAGATGTTCGGTGGGCGTCGTTTCATAGAGACGTACAAGCTATAGAAGCACACACTTCCTTGCCTTTTTTGAAGAAAGCTTACACACTTTTCGAATCAGTGGTGCGATTATGAAATATGGAATGCTGATTAGTTCGAACTAGGCTGTTAAACTTCCGCAAATTAGCAGCTACTGTTCGAATCGATCTAATATGAACGAGTCAGAATCAAATATTCAGATCGGGCGAGATGGTGCAGTGGTTATCACACTATACCCGCATTTTTGAGGACGATGGTTCAAACCAACGTCCGACAGTCCTGATTTAGGTAGTCCGTGATTTCCTTAAATCGCTTCGGGCGATTTCCGGGATAGTTCATTTGAAAGGGCACTGCCGATTCCCTTCCCCATCCTTCTTTAAAGCGCGCTTGAGTTCCGTCTCTATAACCCCGTTGTCGTCGGGACGTTAAGCACTAATTCCCCCCCCCCCCCCACCCACGTATTCAGACGCGCCCGAGACATTCTACTTGATGTGAAAGATGAGACAGAAGAAGCATTAGGGCTTAACATCCAGTGGATGATTAGGTCGTTAAAGAATGAGCGCAAGCCCAGAAAATTCAGAACTAGCACTCCTGGAAGAAAGCAGATTGCGGAGACATGGCATAGCCACAGCCTGGGGGATGTTTCCAGAATCAGATTTTCACTCTGCGGTGGAGTGTGCGCTGATATGAAACTTTCTGGCAGATTAAAACAGTGTGGCGGACCGAGACTCGAACTCGGAACTCTTGCCTTTCGCGGGCAAGTGCTGTACCATATGAGCTACCCAAACACGATTCACGGCCCGTCCTTTCAGCTTCAATTCTGCCAGTACCTCTTCTCCTACGTTCCAAACTTCACAGAAGCCCTTCTGCGAACATGCAGAACTAGCACTCCTTTCTTTCAGGACTGTTAGTTCTGCAGGTTCACAGAAGAGCTTCTGTCAAGTTTGGAACGTAGGATAAGATATACTGGCAGAATTGAAGCTGAGAGGACGGGTCGTGAGTCATGCTTAGGTAGCTCATATGGTAGAGCACTTGCCCGCGAAAGGCAAAGGTCCCGAGTTAGATTCTCGGTCCGACACACAGTTTTAATCTGCCTGGAAGTTTCACACCACATCTTGTTGCTCAGAATTCTGTGGACTGTGTACACGTGACCATTACAGTCGGAGGCATCTGTTATCTCTGGACAATAAAAGGAAATGTACATGGCGTGTTTGAACACTAATCCGGCACAACGGCTTAGATCCGTGAAAGCACACAGGTCCAGCATTTAACCAGGAAATTGCACCATATATTTCTGACGCATGAAGAAGATGGTTGATATTCTGTGCCTTGGTAAAACTGCATAGTCTAGAATCTGATCGTCTAAGTAATCATTTGTCAATAATCATTCTGCCTCGTTTGAACTCAAAGACAGACGCCAAGCGTCTCAATTGTAGCGGCTGACGCTGAAATTTGTTGAGGACCTCCGTAACAGTCTTGAGCTTACTTAAAGAGCCCGTGGCGAAAAGCGACACACTTCATTGCGTCATCTTCAACTCTACTATTAATCTAACTTGGTAAGTGTCCCAGTCTGACGATCAAAACTTAATAATTCATCGAAAAATTATTTTGTAAGCCACTTCTTTCGTTCACGAATTAAATATCCCTAAGATTCTTGCAACTCATCTCAGATAGCTAAATACTTTCCCTAAAATCGGTTTTATTGTTTCCAGTAATTTATTGCCAATAGTGTAACAGAACAGTAATGGATCTCTCTGGGTATCTATACGAAGTATGGCACAAATTATGGCATATACGTTTAGGGTCAATGGCACTGACTGCAGCAAGAGTTGATCATCTGCAGATTTTTCTGCATTTCGTTACAGTTCTCTGAATTCACAGCCTCGCTACTATAAGGGTAAAGACACCAACACACTTCCTACGCATCGAACCTTGCCATCACTCATCTCTGATGGACCAGAGTTCACAGGTGGAACGATGACTCCTCATCATCTAAGAAAAGGGATCGGCTTGCAGCCTGCAGATTTGGCGCGTGACACTTGGGCAGTTGGTCTTAGGGATCCTGCAGAATGATTTGCAGGCGAGCTTGGTATAGATAATCACGCATCGGAGTGCGGAAAGCAGGCACCAAATTTAACAATTATTGACTCTCTATGGTTTTGTGTGAAATGAGGTAACATATAATATTTTACAACGACTAGGCTGAACCAGAAATGCAATGGCTATCTGGATGCAGTTCCCGAATCATGAGAATGCTGTCAATGAACTCTACACATCGTAGGGATGTTTTCCATGAAAATAACGTATAATAAAAACAGTTCTACAGACTGTTCTGACTTCAAGAGATATTTCTCGTCACTTTCATGCGTTACTGACCTACTTACCTGGAATGGTGAGACCACTGATTTGACACGACATGCGTTACGTGGGCATAAGGTTAAGAATTTCTTCTCTGTGCGAATTAGTCTCAAAAATAGTCGTTCAGTTGTTGCTTTAAGTTTCGGTAGACAAAATACGTGGTTTGCCACAGATATTATGAGTTTTTTATATTGTAAAATTCAATATGTAACATATCGTCTGCACGTAAATTTTAAATACGAAAAGTTGCAAAACACTATAAGACGACCTGAAATTCGCGTTGAACAGTAACTAATTAGTACTGATTGTAGAATTTCATTTACCCTAATCTCTGTGCTCTAGTGAAACGTGCAGTTTGCTTATTCTCATTTAACTGAATTCGTTTCTGAGCTTTGTAACATATACTGTGACTGCTGGGTTGACAAATTTACTGTCTTTGGCCACAAATCGACCTTTATCACTATTGAAATTTAATTTTGGCAACTAAATCGCAAAATTCTCTATTTAAATGTAGGCCAAGTACCTTTCGCATTGATAGAATCTGAAGCAGTCAGGATGGGACGTGGCTTGCAAGGTGTTGTTTTCGAAGGGTTTATTTAAGATTTGATGAATTAAATTTTTCATTTCCAACAGAAATCAAAATCGACATGAGGCAATCAGTACTCTAAATGAGACAATAATCTGCACTCTTAATAACTTTAAGCCATAAATATACAATTACTGGAAACGTACTCCCGTTTATCTCAAATTGGGACCATTGGATCGTAATGTGAGGTTTGGAGGAAACTTTTGGATTCATAAGGAAAACGATTAAATACGGAGTCAATCACTCAAACACTCATACAAAAATAGATTTAGCAAGAGAGAAGCTACCACATCACCGCATCTACTGAAACGACTGGAGATTGTGCAGAAAAGCAAGTCATCACAATGAACACGAAGATAAACCGAAACATTTCGTTAAACTAAGAAAAATACAAATTAATAAAATCATAATATAAGTATAGGTAGGCCTACTTGTTATACATGAAAAAAAGAGAGCAATCGATTCCATACTAATGGTAGCTCTGATAAGCATGCCTGTGAACAGAAACAATAATGTAAGAAAATCACGAAAGACATTAAATCGAAAATCATAAAAACAGAAAAATTTAACTACAGGACTACGTATTCATTTCGCGAAGAAACTTTAGCACAATACAATGGTGAACACAAATAGGCAACTCAACATAATGTACTGAACACGTGGTAGAACACTGACAAACATGTGAAGTACGAAAGTCCACTATTTACCCACAAAAATCACATTTTAATGGAAAATCACAATAGATAAGCACGTCGAAAGACTAAGGAAGGAAGACATCAGTACTACTGCAGTATCCCCCAAAAAATTGCTGAAATAAATATCCAATTACAAAGTCCTCTAACCATAGGAAAATTTAGAATTCCAAAACTGCTTAAGCACAAATAGACCCCTTGAATGAATCTATAGCACTGAGAGAGCAAAAACTTGTATCTAATTTGTCTTACCATTCCATGTGGTAACCAAACGATCTATAGATACATCACTACTCGTATAAAAATCGAAAGTTCTCTTGCACACATGAAAGTATACCCTAAACAAATGGTATAAATTTTCTCCTAACATTCTAAGCCTGAAGGCTCACAAAAAAAAGAAAAGAAAATCGTCCGCGACATGCTTGGCTTAATCAAAAGTGACATCAGAATGATGTGTCACTCGATGGGACCAAGCCATTCGAAATATTTGGGAGACGCCATATTGCTTTCATTGTACTGTTTTTCTTTTTTTTTTTGTATTATTACTGTGTAGCATAGCAGTATGGAGTTTCAAGACAGGGGAAAATGGAAGATTTTTCAAAAATACGCCGTCCTGGTACAAGTATTTATAATTAAATGTCAGTTAACCACGCATTTGCACTAAAAGCCCCCAGCAGATTTTAACATAAAAGATAATATTATTAACAGTTGCATGTATTCACTGTGGTCTTGTAGTTAGGAGCCTCAGGTTCCGGAGTGGAAGGAAGTACGTTCGTGTCTCATTAAATGTTGATAGCTGTTTTCATCTTCACATTTGCGACAAATGCAGGGATTTTCTTATTAACGTAATACAAATAAGTTCTCCAATTTCCAAGTTACGTACATATAACATTGTGTTCCTTCCAGGAATGAGTTTCTTTGATTTTGTGACTTATTTCTAATTAAAAATGAAGGATGAAGTTGCTGCGACTACAATTTCGTTGCACTTAGCGAAGCCAGCAAATTTGAATACGATGTCTTAATTGTGATGGCATACTGATTTGTAGCGTATCCCGAAGGCTGGGTTAGGCTGAAAGTGGTACTTCAGTTATGAGTTGACAAAGCAATATTAATTTCATTTATATTAATTATGGAAAATAATAACTACGATCAAAAATATGGAGAACGTATAATTAAAGAATAATGGCACACAGCTAATTTTTATGAATGTATGACCATTATTGGCCATATTTCAGTCACTTGTTAGATTCTAAAGTACGTGTGCCTAAACAACTGTATCATGACCATAATTGTACATTTTTCCGAAATTAAAGTTGTCATAACTGGCCCTGAGCTCCAACGAAATTAAGGTAATGAGATTACACGTATCAGTTCTCTGATTCAGCTGATGACCTAGACCATAGTACGTGCTACAAATCGCCAGTCCATGACTGATAATTCGTAGTTACATTCACTGGCTTCAGACTATTACCTTGCAGTCAAATTTATTACTACATAATGGATTTGTCTGCCACAACATTCCACATTTGTTACACTCGAACTTTGTTTCCTACCGCATTTCAGTTACACATAGCCGAAGCTCCATGGAGCACTCTATTGAGTATTGATAGGTCAAACTATTTACAAATTTTTGGTCGACTGGTGAGTAATGTCAATTGCGTCAAAAGACAAGTTTTGGACGAATGTCACCCGATGCTGTAGGTTACAGATGCCTCCCTTATGGTTTCATGAAAGTTACCCATTAGCATCAGATATCGACGCACAGCCTCACAACGGCGAGATGCAATTCCCGTCACCAACGAGAAAACACAGTCGTCCCGCACATTCAAACCAACTTGCAGAATCAAAGTACAGGCTTAGGACACAGGAGAAAGAAGACTGGAAGAAAATCGCACGTCTTTTCCTATGTTGACTTCCATCTCATACTGGAAGCTTGAGGTAACCAAAACCCAGAAACAATACTTAGTGACACAAATATATTAAATGTATCTGACGGATCCTTTTCAAGAATTCCATTTGGTACAAAAATCTGAGTATTGCCTTGTTGAAAATATATTGTGCATATCCTGTGTAAACAACAATTATTGTCGTATAAAGCTAATTATTTACAAGATCTAATTATGACATAAAACAGTTTGTGTAAATATTGAAACTCATGAGTGTAACTGAACCTGGAATATCGATGGAGTGACACTTGATAGTATGAATGTTAACTACCATTTATGAAAACATCATAACAAAATGGTTCAAATGGCTCTGAGCACTATGGGACTTAACTTCTGATGTCATCAGTCCCCTAGAACTTAGAACTACTTAAACCTAACTAACCTAACGACATCACATACATCCATACACGAGTCAGGACTCGAACCTACGACCGTAGCGGTCGCGCGGTTCCAGACTGTAGCGCCTAGAACCGCTCGACCACTCCGGCCGGCTGGAAACATCTTCAAAATCTAAAATGTTATTTGTTGCGTTGTGATTACGAGATCAATGTCAACTATCATCACAAACTACTGTTTACAGTATCGGAAAAAATCTCAGTTTTTTTACTTACGTCTGTACATTCACAATGACTATTGTACTCGTTTTCTTTTCTAGCTATGACACATCTTCTAAACCCATGACAAGATAAAGAGAAAGGTTTTCATTTTATGAGTGTTACGTTTAGAGAATAGTGGATGGAGGGAACTCAGCTTCTTTTTTTATACCATTGCATGTTTTACAGAGTGGTATCACTGATACTTTCTTAGTAAATATCAGTGTTATAATGAAAAGAAAGTGATACCAAAAACTGCAGATACACGACATTTATATGTGAAAATTGCTCCGAGAAAACTTACCTTCCTGTAAATCAGAGCACAACAGGCAACTCTGATTCTCATGCCAACGTAAGTGGTCAACATTGTGTGGTGATGATGCCAGAATAGCTTGAGGAAGTTGATTAGCACCATAAGGCTGCCATAAATGTATGCTTCCTGTTCCGTAATATTACTATCTGGGTTGAAATACTGTATAGTCAAGCCCAACAGAATTGGCTGAGCTACTCTGTAACAAGGAAATAAAACAAATGTATGAAGCTAAAACAGCAAGAAAGTAGATAGTTGGCTTAACCCTTTGTTTAGTTTCGTTTGAATATTATTGATTATAGTGTGTAATATCTCAAATGGTAAAAAATAAATAACGTATTTTCTCATTGATGGAGTTTGCACATAAAGGTCATTTATATGGTACCATCACAGACATAAGTATATTTCTATTAATTCTAGATTAACGTTACGCAACTCAGACATTTCATCTGTCAGTCTCTCGTTTCCACTCCCTGTTATCATCAACATTTCATCGTCACATAGTGAAGACTCAAACAGTAATTGGTACTTTTAAAGAACAGTAAATGCACACAAGTTGCTGTCGTTGTCACCTGTCTACTATTCTGCGGCATAATGTGTGCCAGTGGATTTTGACTAACGTGCTAGAGCGTAACCGACTTCTACACTTTGTCGAGGAATCATCACAGAAAGGCACAGAGCACAAGTAATCAGTCATTCAGAAGGCAGTGATCATTTGCAACTACGAAGGGACATGCTTATCGGTATTTGACAGATGGAGCATCTTGAAGACGCTAAGAAGCACCTGGTACGTTATCCATAAGAGAACACAGTATTGCAAACATTAACGAATGTCAAAAAAAGTTCCTTCAGTATCTCCCCAGCCAGAAATTTCGTATGATAAGGCTTTCTCAGCCTTTTAATTTCAACAACTATTAAATTTTTTTTTCAAATTTCGTAATGTCTATGAGCTGCCTGCGGCAATTAACCTTGCATGAAGTGCCAATAAATAGCCTTCGACGATTTTTATTGCCATAACGATCTTTAACTCAATTATGAGTAAGACAGATGTCATAACCACACAGTTCGCTTGTCTCAGCGATGTGATAAGGATAAAGAGCATCTAGAGTATTCATTTCAGATAGTTAAATCTGGATTTGTTTCCGAATTGTGGTCAGTAGCTACTGAAGAACACCATTTGTGAGTAAAGTCATTATAAGGCTCTTTTGGGAATATATAAGTGCTAAAACAGTTCTCTATAGTAGATTTGGGATTGTACAATCCAAATTTTATTCTTAAATCCTTTTTACGTGTTTATAGGTTTAGAGGAAGCTTGTGAAAACATCGAGGACGTAAAGTGCTCTAAACATTTTTCATAATAGATTGTAAGTCTGTAAAAACTAACAGAAGAAACGTAAGCAATATTCACAATATTGAAGAACCAACAGAAAAAAAAGAATCCTTCTTACTGAGGAAACAATTTGACCCATATGATGAACACACAATCTGGGGGAAGAAAAAGATTCTCTAGACAGAAGTAAAGCAACGTTGAAGGAGTTTCTTTTCCTTTTTTGTAATTTCATTCCCCGGCACCATATGAGCAGGGGAGGGCTGGCAGCGGCACAATCCGCCCCTCTTCAGCCGAGGGACATTACAGGCACGAAAAAAGATGTAAAGAGACATAAATAAAGGGCGATAAAAACGGGAACACAAGTAGTATCGGGGGAGACAATGGGGGTGAAAATATATGTTTAGACTGAGACTTTCCTTGGGAGGCACAGCTAAAAAAAAGGCCACATAAGGATAAAACCACAGTTTGGTCGTCAGTTTCAATCATTAATCTACGTGCCTACCGAAAATTAGGATCGCCAAAGTTAACAGACTTTAAAAGTTCGCTTTTCAGTTACAGCCGTCATGAGATACCAATAAAAGGGCAATTTTTCAACATAAGCCACACACAAACAATTTACGGAACAGGCTACATTCCTAGTTGGAAATTCAATTTAACTGAAGCTTCTTTTTCACTTCTCACGAGGAAGTGAATAAAATTGTAAATGAAACTCTAAATCGTAAGTTGAAACAGCTGTTAGAAAATTATGACGCATCATACGTTACGCGAGACACATTACGCTGCAGCCGAATGTGGTGGCGAAATTTTGCAAAGCACAAGACATTTCTTTTGTGTTAGAAAATAAAATAAACGAGGAACATAGTAGTCTTGATCAGAATGAGTTTATACGAGTAGAAGCAGTGACCAGTAGTCGATGGATAATACGGATCGTAGATATAACGAATCCCAACGGTTCACAACGAATCTGCAGAAATTTCAAAGCGACGACTAGTGCTCAGTCTGTTGTTGACTCACATTCTGTCCACAAGCCGGGAAAACTGGTGTCAGAATTAACTGGTTATGTGTACCTTTGCCAGGAATGTTTGCAAATCCCTTTGGACGAATGCACACAGCGATTTATGTTGATACATACTCCATTTGGTCTCTACCACTACAAAACATTACCTTTTGGAATTGCCAGTACATTTAGTTATTTCCAGAGGTATTTACAACAATTAATTCAGCAAGTTCCGAACAGTGTGAACTAGTTGGACGACCTAGGTGTCCCTGCAACAACTCCACAGGAGTTTCCATAATTTGAAATTTTTTTTCAGAATTCGACAAGAAACAAATCTGAAATCCAAGAGTGACAAGGGCAACTTTTTTTCAATGTGAAGTACAACACTTGGTGCACAGGGCACCAAATCGACGCCACATCATACCGGCGCCATTAACAACCTTCCAGCTCCCAAGGACGTTAAGCAATTATGTTCCATATTAGGACAAATAAATTACTGCTGGAAATTTCTCAAACATGCAGCTTCCATCAATGAATCACTGTACCAAATGTAACTGGAACAGTGAATGCCAACGCGCATTTAGCAAATTAAAACCATGTTTAGTTGACGCTAAATGTCGTACGATATATGACCCGAACAAAAGGCTCACAGTTGCTGTGGATGCTTCAGACTGTGGTAAAGGCGCCATTCTGTCCCACCGACATCATAGTTTTGAATGGTCAATTGCGTTCACTTGGAATCCAACAATGGCACAAAGAAATTGCAGTCAGATCGACACGGACACTTTTGTGATTGATCATATCTGCAATCAAGTACTTAATATATTAAATTTACGGACGAAAATTCATCCTCCTCACAGACCACAAACGTTTACTGGCTGTCTTTGCACGGAGTAATACTGTTCCTACACGGACAGTTCAACGTTAGGAGCGTGGGTGCTACTTCTTTCGAATTATGACAATGAAATTATATTCATATCCCCAGCACAACACACTGATTTGCTTTCACATCTGACAATAGGGTAAGACAAAACCTTTGACTCATCAGCTGGTGTTAGTAGCCATGATACTGCAGAAAATTTTCCAGTAAACTCGGATTAAATTCTCAAACTTGTGCCTAAAGATCCTAATTTCTCTAAGATCAGACAATATATTCAAATGGAGTGGCCTAATGATAAGACGTTACTTAAACAACCAGAGGTTATATCTTAATTTCACATCAATGCCATTTGGGCATAGTTAGTACCAAACGTATTGCAAGAGAAAATTGGTGTTGGGAAATTTTGATAAAGACACTGAAATGATTCTATCTCAATGCCACTACTGTCAAAAATACCAGTTATCTCCACCACAATAATATTTTCTGTGGCCACAGGCGTCAGACTAGTCGTCACTTCTGCATACTTATATTGCAGGACCGTTTCTCAGAAGCTACTGCATCATCCTCTTCAATGCTTCCTTTAAATTTCCACTTGTGGTACAGATGACTTTTCAGGCTTCGTCAAAGGTCTTCTCTGAAGAATTGCCTAAATGTCTTGTCGCCGACAGCGGCTCACAAGTATTTTCTCAGGAATTTAGTTTTGAGGAACCAATGGCATTTCAAAGTTCAGAAATATACCGTTTCATCCTGAGACCAATGAACTTCTTGAAAGATTCGTACGATCTTTCAAATCGCTGATGACGAATCTTGTTCAGCAGTACGATAAAGACAGTGCTTTATTGTTCTTTCTCCGCCAGTTCAGAACCACTCCATGCGATGCATTCCTTCCAGCAGAGAATTTAGATCTACCAGCGCACTGAAAATTGATGTCAATCTTAAAGCCACTTGTGGATCTAGAAGCCAAGCTTCGACAACAGTCATAACAAAAATTTTTGAAGCCGGGCAGTGTACAAGAATTGTAAAAAGACATGGGTACGAGGAATAGTCATTGAGCAGCTTGGAAGTGTCATGTGTAAAGATAAATATTCACACGCAGCCACAACACGTCATAAAAAGCAAATGAAGCCGCGCCACGCTCATATGCTTATAGGCAGAACTCCTAGGCTGTTTTCTTTTCCAGAATCAAGAGGCCTATACGCAACCAGAAGTTTGAGCGACCTTCCGACGCAGTCGGCAGTCGTCCCCGCCAGCACCTCCACCTTCTCCTGTAACGCTGCTGGCAGTTTAGGTAATTATTATTAGTTATACCACTGTTTGTGTACTGATTGATTCACCTCAACACAGGTCTCGTTCCTCCAGTCTCCGAGAAATTTTCTTGAGGCTTCTGTCACATCATGGTCATATCTTCTATTTTAATACAGGCTATTCTTAATGTCGTTTTGTATCCTTGCCGACTAGTTGTAATCTAAGAATTCTCTTTGTAATTCAGCATATGCATTGTCCTTCCCTACATGATGCTTCAAATCTTATCTTGCTGTGATCGTCCCACAGCTCTGCATATGTCATTAAATAGGTCAAAAAATTCTACTGGGTGCCGTCTCCTGTTTTGACACAATTGCCTAATATTTTCTAAATTGATAAATACTCCTTCACTGTATATTCCGACCAAGTAGTTGCCAGTTAAGGGACCATCATTTTTCTCTCTAGTTATTGTCTTACTTCTTGGCTCACTGTCCCCAAGGTAACGCATTCACCTAATGCATGCGTCTTATATTCATAGTTATCATTCCATTACTTCAAGTGTTTTGCATTGGAATCAGTTAGGTTGCTCAAGTCTGAATGTTTCCAGATCGCTTATTTGTGCTCTGATCTCTTTAAGTCGTCTGTTCTCATTTCGTTAGCTGAGTTAGTTCTCGCATATCTTTCTTACATCCTTTATTTACTTTATAGGTCTTGTTCTTTACATTTTCCACCACTTGATCACGTTTATGCTCTTGTTTTCGGACTCTTTAATTAAACTCTCCAAACCTTAGAGCGAGGTCTCCACGGATTTTCTGTGCTTTTTGTTTATCTCTTGAGCGTTTCTATTTAATTTGACAACTTCCTTAGTTTTCTTCTTTGAGTATCTCCTGAGCTCTAATACTTCGTCTAATACCTTTCCTAGTCTGTTTATTATCTTTCCTGGTCTGTTTAATATGTTCCCTACGCTGGTTACTATATAGTGTGCTGCTTCACGATAGGAAGAAAGTCCACAACTGCTCATAATCTTCTCTTTGAACAGTTCCAATAGTCGCACCTGAACTTCCCATGTCGGATGCGACAATCATGCCATAACCATTTGACACCACATTGTCAACAACTTCTGTCTGTATTTTCTCTAGCTCTACTGCTCAATTCATATTTGGATGATACTATTCTACCAGTAATGTCTACACTTATGTTTGTAGTTGCCACGATAAAGTTAACTACCTTGTACATTGCAGTAAAACTCACTCACACAATCCACCAGTGATATATACATCAATAACAAATCAGCATCAGTAACACTGACTTCGCCGAAACTCAATACCAGAGAACACTTAAACAGCGAAAAACATACATATAGTGTGCAATAGCAGCAGTTCCTAACGTCCACTGGTTAACGAAAGTTACGTTCCGTACAGGTACATTCAGCTCTCCTATGAAGTAACCATGGCTGCCTACTTGTTTCTTAGAGTAAACTGATACAAAGCAAATAAAAGTTACTTTCGAAATGTTATTGACGCTATGGAGAGCGCCATTTTTTATTACATTCTGCTACGCATCTTCGGCAAACTTATGTCTGCTCATTTGTTGCGCTCAATCTGTGTGTGTTGTGTACTCCTAACATCATCACTCCTGTCAGGGCGCGGTTTCAGTCACAGTCAAATTGTTCTAATTATCTCACCTCGCATCTGCTCCATACACCGGGAATGCGGATGATATTCCACTGTCTTAAGTCAGTTCTCCTGTTGCGTCACTGATTCTCTGCCGAACTAATTCCAGCGTCTCTTGTCACATCCACTCCATACGTTGTTAGTGGGAGGGATAGCTGTCAATGTTTCACTGTCACTTCTTCGACATCACGATCTTGTCATGTGAGTGTCCAGATATGCAGTGATATCATCGTGCACTCAAGTTCTTTGTCTGTAACATTTATTGCAATTTGCTATGTCACAGGCGCGCTATTTTTCATTTATTAATAAATGTGATCTCATTCCTATCAGAAAATTGCAAGTTCTAGAACGCACGCCCTCATAGCCTATCACAGTCACTACGTGACCAACCTGGCGGGAATATGATGGCAGGGGAGCAAACTTTATTCTTCACCATCGTGGCTTACACCACCTACCTGAAACTCCAACGTAGGCTGCTCCTTCCTCCGTCGCACCATTCGGTCTGTGCGGATATACCAAAACTAGTGACCGACTCCGGTTTCGTACCGGTAGCACTAATTATTTATGGTCGGATTTGGATGGCAAAATGGTCAATAGATCACTCAAGTCTACAGATCGCCTACTCGTGAGCGTTGTTACGGGCTTACTATGCTGCAGATGTATACACATATACGGGGGGCGGGGTTCTCGTTCACCTGATTACAACGCATTTCATTTCGTCTCATGGGACCGCCTATACCAGACGTCCGTCGAGAATGAAGTACTGTCTGGCAAGAATTCTGTCTGCATGCGAACTGTTCAGACGACACTGGAGATATTAGAACGGGTACGGCATAACTTTGTGCGACGATGACATGCCAATGCCATTTTGAACAACTGGTGTAAATTTAGCAGCTTATGGAATTTATTATTAAACTTTTGCACACTGAGGACTTTCAGTCTGTCTGACATCAAGTTGTGTGCGCCGTTACTAGTCCATCAGCAGGAGAAATTATCTGAGAGTACGAGAGAGTATTCGGCGGGAATTCTGTACATCACTATAAGGGTTCGGAAGTTGGGGCCCTCAGTTTGAGCACTGCTTGAGACTAAGACGGAACTTGAATAGATTTTAGCTCATACCTTTGGACTCGGTCGTTTCCGGGCTAAGGTGCTTATCCTCATTACCTCAGCTTGATACATTTGCCGTTCTCCATGATCCCCGAAAGTTTGTAACATCACTACTGAATCACCCTCTATGTTTATATCACGCATGATTCGGTTAGATTGTGCTTTAAACATATCATCTGCAGTATTACGTGGGACATGCGTACACACGCCATCAAAAACTTTTTTTTATCGATGAAATATTTCTAGCTTCACCTTCCGCTCCATGCCCCAACGAGCGGGCATGTTTTCCTACACGCGCCAAGCATCAGCGCTTGAGCGCCAAAGAAACAGATGCGACACTAACGGAGCTAACGTAACCACCGATACGTAGGACATGTAGCGTTCAGATGCTATGTATTGGAGTTCTACAGCCTCCCTGAACTGCACGTTGTAGTTAACAGTGACCAGCAAGCATTGTACCTGTTGCACAAAATAGCAGATTGAAGGTACCTGTTGTTCGCCCAAAATAATACTTCAGCAATTCTATGGAACTCTGAGCCGTTGCTGCCTCAGCATGCAATGGGAGGCGAAATTCAGTGATTTACCAGTCAGAAATCTGTCGTGTTGCCAGACAACGTATGTTTATACACAGTCCAGTCACATTAATGTGACCACAGCCTACGTTCGACGGCAACGTGCTGCCTGTGACAGCAGGGGGTAAGACTAACACTGAAGGGTGTATAAACCTAGGGGGGGGGGGGGGAGGGGGGAGTAATAGTGCCCAAACGGGCATCATCATTGGTTTTCGGACCAAGGGTGGAAGCACATCCGGAACGGCTAAGTTTGTTAACTGTTCGCATGCCGCCGTGGTTAAAGTATATCGTTCATGTCATGGCGTTACGCGAAAGCGGTGTTGAGGTAACTGTGATGCCACAGATGAGAGAGGTGAACGACGGCTGCGGATGTGTTTACGGGCGAATAGACGCACAACTGTTCAGCAGTTGACCGCCCGCATGGACCAAGTATCTACTAGCGGTGCCTCTCCTCAGCGAACGCTGTGTTATTCATTGGCGACGAAGGCTTGAACTTGCACGCCATTGGTGACAGTAGGTCTTTTCAGATGAGTAATTTTTTATGTCCCATCGGACAGATGGGCGTTGTTAATCACCTGGAAGCAGACACCTTGCAATAATTGTTGGAAGGGTCCAGGCCACAGGAGCGATGGTTATGCTCTGGGGCATATTTTCATGACATTCGAGTGATCCCGTCATTTTGGAAGATACAATGGATCAATTCAAGTATGTATCTATCCTTGGAAACCAAGCCCACCTCTAGATGCCCTTTATTTTCCTCAGCACGATAGCATCTACCAACAGGATAATGCAACGTGGTACACATCCCGCAGTATGCGTGCTTTGCTCGAATAGCACCAGTATCCGTTTACTGTACTCACTGGACACCAAATTCCCTGGATTTAAACCCAATAGAGAATGTGTGGAACCAACTCGATCGTGCTGATCGTGCCGTGAATTCTCAACCGGAAGACCCAGCGCAGCTGATCACGGTACTGGAGTGGGCATGGCTCCACATCCCTGACGATATCTTCCAGAACCTCACTTACTGTCTTTCTGCACCAGCCCATGCTATAAAAGATCGTTGTTCAGGCTCCTGACAAGCGTTCATATTAATGTGACTGGACGATGTATGTCCTTGAAATGATGATTGTACGCGAATTCGGTCATTGATCTGCGTGTGTCTGAATATGTGTGGAGCGAGACGGATGGCAGGCATAGCTGTGAAATGTTTCTGGAGATTGACACTCTACGTTGGCAAATGGTACAGACCCTCAGCAAGGGAGGAAGGTGGTTCAGTTCTTTCGACACTCCACGAGAAATTATGAACAGCGAGCCCGCACTCGATGTCAGTGATTCAAGACTGAAAGTTTCTGTGGTTTCTTAAAATTACATCAGACTATTTTCCTCGATATAACCGATTTACTTCTTCCACTGTGCAAGTGATATATGTCTATAACGACTCTGTCGTAGAAGGGACGCTACACTGCAATTTTCCTCTCTGCCTTCATCTCAACAGTAACTCAGCATCAGGATAATTTTAGAGTTGACTACCAAAAAAATATCCAGTCATATGAAAAGTTAAATGTTTGATACTTTCCGATGCATATATCGTTTCTTCACTTGCATGACAGCTGGTTGCACATGTCCCAATTAAAAAGCGACTACGGAAGAGTCACCTATCGACTAACCCAGTTACGTCCGTAAGAAGTCGGTATTAATGGACTGTACATACGGGTCTTAAACACACACACACACACACACACACACACACACACACACACACACACACACGGGAAATTGAGGGCACAGTGCTGTGATGACCTACGATAGGACAGCCCAAACAAATAGCTATGTCAGTGGCACAGAAATGGCTCTGAGCACTATGCGACTTAACTTCTGAGGTCATCAGTCGCCTAGAACATAGAACTAATTAAACCTAACTAACCTAAGGACATCACACACATCCATGCCCGAGGCAGGATTCGAACCTGCGACCGTAGCGGTCGCTCGGTTCCAGACTGTAGCGCCTAGAACCGCACGGCCACTCCGGCCGGCTCAGTGGCACACAACATTGTTCTGATACACAGAGAAGACGAAAAATATAATTCGAAGGCAGAGTCCCCTCAAATTGTTTTCTATATTCTTCAAAGTGTTCATTCATTGAAAGGTTCGACGTATGTCTCTACCCTTGGCAAACGTTTTATTGTTCTTTATTCCAATACCAAAACAGTATAGTTCTCTCATTGTCGAACAAGTAAACGTTTTTTTAGGTATGAAATGTATGGTTTCTTCTGCTTGATAGTTTTTTTAACATACCTGAGCACTAACTGGTCAAAAAGATGAATTACGCCGTACATGAAATAGCGTAGGCCGAAAGTCCTAACAATTGCTCTTCCGAAACTTGGTTTTGTACCCTTCTCTTTGGATCTGATTACTTCTTTATCCCACGACCTGAAAAAAATGTAAGGAAGTGGAGGTTTATAAATGCTTCGTGAGTACTAAAGTGTTATTTGGGAGCATGAGAAAAAGCTGCGGCTCAGCAGGTAGAGGAGACTTACTTCTGCAGCCTGTCTCCCAGCTTCTCTGTTGCGTCACAGTCTAGCCTGTCGTACAGGTCGTACTCTGTCAGGTTCGCCTTCCACACGAGTTTCCGCAACCACCTGAAACACAGAATTTGCTTCAAAACATGGAGAACACACCTTCCCGCTGCAAGGATGAATTCTCTGTCAGTCATTACAGGCTCTTGAACTTAAAGGTTAACAACACGCGCTGAACTTTCTACGTTGATGACTTTTTCTCATGAAAGACAATTTTGGCACTTTACCATGTAATATATGACTTAGTTACTTAACTAAATATTGAGCGTTGTGGAATTAGGGGAAAAACTTAGCAGTGGTTCTTTGAGTAGCTAGCAAACTGCAGAAATATAGATGTGGACAATGGGAGGGACATGGTTCTGTTCCTGGCCCAAAGCTTTGCCTAATTTTTACGTCAATGATCTGCCGTTAAATATGATACGCGATTCAGTTTTTTTCCTTTATCAGATGAAAGAAGTGGAATTTAATGGAAATGTTCTTTCAAATAATTTAGTGGGTAATATTAGCATGTGGTTTGCAGAAATTATTTTGCCTCTTAGTAGGAGGAGAACTTAGTGCAGACTATTTCTTATAGAGACATTTTTAAAGGAGATATTTTACTACGACAGAAGAATCCTTTCTTGGAAGTATGTTGTATAGAAACTGATTGTGACTGCTACTATACTAAGTATGTCAATAATTCTCTTTTTCACTTACCAATAGCTTCATATAGCTTACTTTTGATCTGTTATTTTCTGTTGTCTCGTATTTTGTGACATTTCTGTGCATTCATGAACAGATGGCCTCCAGAACCATATGATATGTCAGTGTACAAATTTAGCGCAGGCCATTTTTTCAGGGGTGACAAGACTTAAACTCTTCCTTCCTATGCAAGTACACCCACATACACTCACATAGAATTTATGGTTAACAACACCGTTCCATTGAAAAGAGACTGTAGCACTCAGTCGTTAACAACAGCATTATACAGTATAATAGGCACTATGATAACAGCTGCACGGAAATATCTGAGGTGGTTTGCAGCTTTAGTGATCAATAAGTTGTAGGATAACACACACTCTGACGAGCTGTCAGCGGACAGTCTGCGAGCGCTTGAGGTGCTGCGGATCAGAAAAAACGTCCAAGCCGCGATCCAGCAACAAGTCGGCTGGAAATCCTGGAATACTTGAGGTGGGGATGCGGCGGTTGTGTTAGGCGGCAAAGAGGTCCTTGTCAAAAATAGTCGATTTCGCAATATGGAAGGCGATGGCTATTGCAGAATACTACGAATTTACGTAGAAAATCACAGAAATATAGGATCAAAAATCCAAGAATATCATGATGATCACAATGCTATTGAGCTTTGCGACTGGTTTGCCTGACACGCTACATGAATGGTTGTGGGAATTTATAGATGTTTATCACACTAATGAAGAAGTATATGTGAGTTAGTAATTGATTTATGACCTGTTAATGTGCTTGTGCTGTGGGGCTTTGAAATACGTGGATTTGAGACCAATAGTTGAATTGTGTGAATGTGGTAGCACATGTAACGCATTCATGCTATGTTTTGCTACATTCGTTTTCTGTCCTTGTTCTTAATTTTATGTGTCACTTGCATGTTTTCCTAGTGCTACCATATCAGTTTATTTTGTGTTAATTAGCTGAATAAATCATTAATTCGTTAAAACTGAAACAATCTTTGTAGTTTACCTTCGTTTACCCAAAAGATTTATTCATTTCTTACGTTTATTAGTTATTTTTCCAACTTGTATTTCATGGGCAATAAGCAGTAGTGGCCAATCTTATAAAATTTTTGACTACAGGATCACTTCTTAAGCCAATGTTCACGAGCGAGTTTAGCTGCTGGGCATATAGCTGATGGTGTGTAGCCCGACTCTAGGACATATGGCGAGCAACTTTTTTGATTGTATTGTACATTATCCCACCCTCCTCACAAAGGTATTCTGTACCTTTGTCGATAGACACTTTAAAGGATTAGCCAAGCACGCTTGAGTTGAGTGTTTCGACACGAGGCAAGGTATCTCACAAATGTCAACCTCATCTGGGACGCAATGCGAGATAACAGCTCTTACGTTCCAATTGATTTGTCTCGTCCAGGACTACCAGCTGCGACCGCATATGTTACGTGGCAATTGGAGTTTTTTCGTATGGGGTTATGTTCACAAGTGAGATTGTTCGGCCTAAAACTGGATCCAGGTTCAACTAAATTGTTGTTTGATGTTACTATTGCAAACTTAAAGTCAAGAAACTTAATGCTTTTATTAGTTTCATGTTCAACTGTGAATTTATCTACCGTAAATCAGGAATATACAAACTCGAATGCGATACATGCCCAAAATTCTACATTGGACAGACAGGCAGAACTTTTGAAATTAGATAAAAAGAACACGTTGGTGCTCTAAGGCTTGGAAACTTGAACAAATCTGCATTTGCAGCCCATATTTCTGAAGAGAATCATTCAGTGAGAAACACTGAGAACAATTTAAAATTTTTAAATCTAGCAGAAAAAGGAGCCACTATGAATATATTAGAAGAAATAGAAATACATACACGAAAAAACAGCGCCTCAGACTATATCCTTAATGAACAAACAGGGTTAACTAACACCCCTTTCCTGAAAAATTTCCAAAAATTATTTTCCAACCTCCAAAGCAAATAATATTCCTACACATATCTGCAGATCAAGTAGCAAATTTGTATGTTACTATAATTCTCATGATGATAAATGTAATTAAATAATGTACTGTTTTACCTATACAGTACAAAAAAATTTAAAAACTTTATAACTTTATGTAACAGTATCCGCTTAAAAACTAAAAAAGTCAATGTCTCTGTGTACTAGTGTAAAAGGCGTTTCAGTTGCATAAGTGAATATATGATCTTTTTCCAAACATAGGACATCTTCAAATGTTACGATATAAAATAGCATCTTTGATACTCATATGTTTGTAAGCTCTTTGTATGTATCAAAACATGGGGTGCGTGGTAGAAATCTTTTCAGTGACAAATCTAAAGTGTTTAGTGAGAAAAATTTACGTATGCAACAATAAGAATGCAGTGGGAATGTATTCACATCTGTTGGACGAATGTTATGAAAACAAACACGCCAAGCCGACATTTCACGTAAGTCACATCCAATGAAAATCTTTAACGCAACCATCTGCATGTGGCGTGCTTATAATTATGTGTTATTTATATTTCATGACAATTTGTAGAAAACGCACCACACGTAATAAGGAAAGCATGTATACCGTCTGAAAATGAATCATAACGATTCGAAATCAGTAACGGTACCCTTTGAATAAAGGAACAGAAAGTAAATTTGTGGCTGGTTGCTGTCCCAACACCATCAAAATTTGTCTTCAAATAACAGCCACGGCCTCCAACCATGTCATCATATGACAAAATTGTATTTTCTGAGTAGATTCTGGGGAGAGTCGAACAAAACACAGCTTTAAAATTAATTTATAGACAAGCCAAATTGCTGGAATGCTCCTCTTTGAGGGAATTTTATGTGCAAAAACATTTAAAATTAATGCTCATAAATTTGCTGTCGGGTTTTTTGACAGATTACAAAGCTCATAAGACGATTTCCAGATCATTTACAATGGGATCTTGTGCATAGTTCAGCAAACTCGGCAGACTAAGATACAAGCCTTAGAAATTTTATAACAGGCTGAGGAACGGAATCCAACATATTCATCAAAATGATTTCCTAAATTACAACCAGAATAATAATATTAATTCTCATCACTATCATAATTACAATTTCTGTGAGGCAATAACCATAACAATTTTCAACTTAGAGATCATTATCAAAATTAGAGGTTCTAGATACCTGCGATTCACAGACCGCAAATTCAAAATAGGAACTCCAGTAACTAAGATGTGCCACGATTCAGATCCAAATGTAAAAATAAATTTCTGATGATACAGATGCAAAGGACGTCAAATCGGTTAAAGGGTACGCGGGTGTGGGGATGAGGGCCCGTATTATCGCAGATGGATGTCATTAAAAGTGATTAGGAATTCTGAAGCAGCTGGAAGCAGTACAAAAAAAAATAAAGCGCGCACTAAAGACTAAGGAACTAATTTAAATTTAGATTTTGAGGCAGTGGGGCTAGACATTTTATTCAGTTCGCGGGAACAAAATGATGACAATGATTTATGTTGGGTGGAAATTTTTGTATCGGAAACAGAGGCAGAGGTGAACCCCAAATTGTTAGAATTCGAGTCTCAGGGAAATTCCAATCGAGTATGACGAAGTTGTGTCTTACGATAGAATGTCACTGAAAACAGACTGGTGTTTGTTGTCAAAGAAAGTGGCAATGCGATAGGCCCTTCAACTGAAGACGAAATTAATGTCGCAGCTGTGAAGGTAGTTGAATTACTGCTAGCGGCAGTTGAAGGTGATAATCAGGTAATGAGGTTATGTATGAGGATGTTGAGATAAATATTTCGAAGGAGGAAATCTGTGTTTTTATTTCTATAGAGGGAGGTGATCCGACAGCTCTTTATGTAGACACTAACTCTGATTAAATGTCGTCAGATGAATGTGAATATAATGTGATAGACGGGAGGTCATGCTGCTTAATGCGCTAAGCCTTTATTCATTTTTAGTGGGAGGATAATAAACATAAAATGTTAGAAAACTTGAGAGATGAAAAGATGAAAGTGGGGAAAAGGACTTTTGATGATTTGTTTAAGGGGGACTGTGAAGTTGAAGTTTTTTCAGTAGTAGATGTGTGTACATGAATACTATAGATAAAAGTAGGAACTTTGAAAACGAGCCGGCCGCTGTGGCCGAGCGGTTCCAGGCACTTCAGTCCGGAACCGCGTGACTGCTACGGTCGCAGGTTCGAATCCTGCCTCGGGCATGGATGTGTGTGATGTCTTTGGGTTAGTTAGATTTAGGTAGTTCTGAGTTCTACGGGACTGATGACCTCAGGAAAATGAATTATTAAAGGAAATATGTTCGGAAAGGAAAATAATTGAAAATGAGAAGCCTATTACAGAGACTAATGGTTATGATGAGAAATAAGAATTTTGCAAGTCGGAATAATAAATCACTGAGCTGCGAAGAAAAATGACTCGATTTCCAGCAGGAGAAAAAGGGCGCGGCAAGTGAAATTTAAAAGATATTCTCACTGAACAACAATGTATTGCGAAATGTAATGATGCCACGACTGTATGTAGGGAAATAAGAATTGTGGTATAGGTTCAGACTTATATATATATATATATATATATATATATATATATATATATATATATATATCCTTAGGTGTTGTTTTATAAGATTTATTGTGAAGTTAGTCTTATGTTATTATGAAATTTGTAGGAACAAATGATCCCATAATAAACAAAGAGAAAAGGAGATAAATGTTTTGGTGTGTTGGGGTCGAGAAATGAAGGCACAACTTTGGTGCATGGAGGTTAGAAGATGGTGCACGTTTCTAGGATAAAACAATTTCGATGAATTCAGTATGATAAATTATTTGTGGTCATCTCATTTGGGCAATAGGTTTAGTTTAATATAAATATTTTTCGTAGAATTGTATGTGCTATGTGCGTAGGTAGTAGGAAGATGGGGTTCTCGGTCCAATTTTGATATCAAATTGATATGCAAAATTATTAAACTGACCAACTCCGCCCCCGCCCAACCCCAGCCCAGACCACTCCCACCCTCGGCCCCAGATGATGTCACGTGTTTTCCTCAGCCTGCACGTGTGCCCCAGCCCCTCCGTCTTCCCTCCCTCACCCCTCCTCCTCCAACAACATACCCTACTGGCAGGAATTTCGAATTTTGGCAGCAATTCCGAATTCTGGCGGGAATTTCTTTGTCCCAGGACTGTGCTGACATACCACTCCATCCACCACCAGGGAATCGGTGGGAAATTAAAATTGGCAGTACCATTTCCAGTACTTGAACCCTGGTGTTCCCGGGCAGAAAGCCCAATTGCACCCCCCTAACACAAGTAGACCACCAGAGGTGTTTGGAATCGACGGGAAATTAAAAATGGCGGTGCCCTTTCTGGGACTCGAACCATGATTCTACTGAATGGAAAGCCCAAGTTCTCTCGCCCAACACATGGAAACTGCCCAGATGCGGGAGAGGAAGGTTAGGTTAGTGTACTTTATTAATTCTGATCGCGAAACTGACGCAAAGATCGATCCTAATTATGTAATTAATCACAAAGATCGGGGAGATAGGGGCTAATTACACAACTATATCTTTAGATGCTAAGGTGAACAACCGTTCATGGATTAATTTACCAACTATAGCGTCCTTAACGCGAAAGTATGCTGAGAAATTAGTTTTCAAAGTCACCTCTCACAGCACGTAAGAATCAAACAGTGACTTTATACAAGGTATACTGCCTAGGATATCCTAAGAATCCACTGGAAAGCGGAGTGATTATGTCGCAGGACCATCAAGATGACGCAATAGAAACCTATAATTAACTCCCTTCGGTTGGAATAAGGCAATCATGATATAAGATATATCTGAGACAAATATATTTCTATCTTCTGGTAGAGTTAAGCAAATACTGGATACAAAAATAAAGGATTTGCATTAGGAAAACATAGAAACTTCCCCATTCAAGCATTTCAGCATCTTAATCCATTATTATGCGGAAGTATACAAAACGTTAAGTTTGCTTACCACACGAAGAGCTTTGAGACCGGGTTCGCTGTAGCCTTCGGGTTGGGGTTGGATATGTATACCTTTGAGTCCATGACGTCAGTCTTCAGTCACCCCGTATCACTCCAGTCACGTTGCAGTGATTCCTTGCATTCGATCTGAAATAACATTCCGAACCTTGAATTCATATATGATTTTAATTAGTATATATAAAGGTACGAAGTGAGAGCAAAAAAAGGTCTCATTGAGACGAACTGATACGATTCAACGGCTGCTTCTCTTTTGAAGAAATTGCACATTTCCCGAGCCTGCAGGCTGAATCGTAGTGCCCTACAGAACGCTCCTTTCGGTTGTAAACATATCTCGTTGGTTTCACTGATAATGAAATCGTTAGTGATAATCTAGGACAACTTTTGCCTGTGCTCTACAATTTAACATTTGTCTTTGTGGATAAGCCTGTCGTCTTATGAACGTGTAATACGATGTTATGAGTACTGTTTCTGGTTAAATGTTATGGTAGAACACAGTACATGTGACAATTCATAGTGTAATCAGCAATTAAATTTCCTCTGGAAGTAAACTGAAAACATTATAGTAAGAAATTACTTTCAAGGAAGTTTCCGCCATATTTTCACTGAGTTTCAGTTGTACAAAAGGGCAAATGCAATTAAAATATCAAAACATGGACCATTATTCATTCTGCGTACCAGAAATGTTACTTAGGGAGTGAGGGAAAAATGAGCCAATCGAGAGTAGTGCATCTATACCAGTCCAAAGATCATTTCAGATCTCCTACAAGCTCTAGGTGAAGGCTACTCTCCAACCTACCATCCCTTGCCCCTCCCTCTAGTCTAGGCCAACTGGCTAATCTATGGGAAATTAAAAAAAAGTTACATGGGGCATTATTCTATTGGTTGTAGTAAGAAGGCAGATTTCTGGGACCCTTCCAACTATAATTAATTTTCCTATCGTGTAGAATTTATTGACCTTATCACTATAATTTATTACCCAATTAGTATAACATGCGACCCAAATATGGCTGAAGGTCACCATGATGTCCGATGTATAAAGCGTTGTATGACATCACATTTAAAAATTAAAAAAATTGTGTATGATAGCATGGTCTGTTTACTTAGGAATGTTTCTGACATGTGTAGCAGTGTTATGTCAAAAAGAATGCTGTGCACTGCGTCAGCATTATACAAAGCTGGGAAGTTAAATACAATCCAAGTCTATTTATGTAGGAAGATTTCTGTCGTGTATATAGCAGTATTTTACTGAAAGAACAAGATGCAGAGATAACCAGCAATGTGCCAAGTTTAAAATGACGCAAAATGCAAAAATAAAACAAAAAATGCAAATAAGATAGTATGGTTTATCTATTTAGAAAAGTTTCCGGTACTAAGATAGAACTGTGAGAGGTATGGACTAGTGTCTGTATTTAAACCACAAAATAGTAAGGAGAATCTCTTAAGCGTGTGTAACAAAGTTGATCCCAAGTAAGATTCGCACATCACAGTGCAATGTGCCACTTGCCTCCCCTCACAGGCCCGACACTACCATTGGCCCCGCCCCTGACCCTGCAAGGTAATGCATGCCATATGGGTCGGCCGCGTACCGCTTGCTGCGAGCACCACTACGTGTCTAGGAGCCAGTCTGTTGCAACAGACACCTGATATCTTCTCGTGAGATGTTCCCAGCCAGATGTGACCACACCATATCAAGTGGCCCTACCTCCTTGTAACACCCACAACCCTTGCATGCAGATGTGTCCAGATTACATCACTCAGCTCATGTCCAGATGCTCGCAGAAACGGCATATACTTCGTTCCACATCCCGCCGTCAAATGGCAGCACAATCTAGAGATACTTTAAGAGAAATTAGAACTCCTATAAGAGGGTTTGGTTGTGCAATAAATGCAGTTTTTACACCAGCTGTACAATTTACTAAAACTCTTTACTCTAGCCACCTTCCACTGTACACAGTTTTAACGAAGAACGGTGGTATCGGGATTCTAGGCGCTCAGTCCGGAACCGCGCGACTGCTACGGTCGCAGGTTCGAATCCTGTCTCGGGCATGGATGTGTGTGATGTCCTTAGGTTAGTTAGGTTTAAGTAGTTCTAAGTTCTAGGGGACTGGTGACCACAGATGTTAAGTCCCATAGTGCTCAGAGCCAGCCATTAACGAAGAGCTCTGTTAATTCAGGTTAAGGAACTGATCTCAAACTCTGTACAGTTAAAGGGTGACAGCCCTCTCAATACTGTTATTAATACAACTGGTGTGATAAACAGAATGTGCGGTTATTATGGAGATATCTTATGAAGGAAATTAGGAAGCGAATGTCTGCAGTAGAGACTCACTGATTTATTATTCAGTTTATTACTGGAATGACCGCCATATATTTTTCCTCGACCATAGTTAAAGAATTGTAGCTTAGAAATTTTAGGTAACATGTGTACAGGATTTTCGGCTGTTTGCCTGTCTGTGCAGAGTTGTTTGGACATCGCCTTATGGAATTCCGAGACTAGTTTCTTGTCTCTGCATTTTAAACGTTACTAACACAGTATTCTGTGAATCTTGATGCCACATTGTTGTTCCCACGTAGGAGAAATAGTAGTTTCGCCTTGACACCCTGTCTCACAGAGATGGAGCTGGAGAATTACCAAATAGATAACTGTTAAATGCACAGATAGTTCCCTTTCTCCGACAGATGCTATTAGATGCGTGGTATCCGCATGCCACCTTAGACTGTGTGGTGCAGAATAATTCCATAATTTAACACCAATCCCTGCTGAATCGGTGATATCGTTGATGTCTATATTTTGGGTATTAATACACCACTTCAGCTGTATTAATCCAATTATTTTTAGATAACTACTCGTTTTATAGCATTAAGAGCCACATATCTTCAGGTGAACGCTGCATAACAATAAATCATGAAATAATTTCAATCCTGAGACATCCGATGATATGAAATTTTTCTAAAATTATTTTAATATAAAAAAATTAGAAGCTCTTACATAAGAATATTGAAGTATTTTTACTCACGTAACTGAAACATTAGATATGTATCTGCGGACGGAAGTGACAAATGAAAATTTGTGGGCCTCCCTCCCAAGAGAGCACGTGTAGTCATGCAGAGCCACTGTGCCAGGGTGCCATAGCACAGTTGCCTAGTCAGCAGGAGACCTGGGTCCGAATCCCGGATTTAGTGCAAATACTCATTCGTCGCTTCAGTCTACATGTATACATTACATATTTGAGACTTGGAAAGATCTTTGGAACCTAATGATTTCACTTGATTATAACATTAGGGCTAAGAATGTGGTGACGGTACTCACAACTCCAGACAGTATCGCACCACAATCGATAAGCCGCGCTCAGAACACTTGCAGCGCAGCAACCGTGTGGGTTGGCTGTACGGACTGTACCGAGGTCCACCAGGAGCCGCGGCTGCCAGCCCATCGGCTTCACGTGTATGGATAGCGACTGATCTATACCTCTTTAAATACCGAAGCACTGAGCTTCGGCGGACAGTTCTCTTCAGTTCACCGAGTCGTGAACATTCTCCAGTTACCGCCGAGTCTACAGACTGCAGTGTTCGTCCGTCGTCTCCGTCACTTAGGCTCCATAGGCATCGTAGGACCATTCTGGAGTTTACATAGGCATCACTCAGAGGCACAGTGACATGCCCTTAATATTTTAGAGGACTTGTAATAATTTCAAGTGTCTAATTTTGCTGGACATTTCACAGGAAGAAGCATCATTTAAATTCTATGGTCCAGTCATCAATCCTTTGCAATTTGACTCAGACTTCTGGCACTGCTATCTTCTTCATTGCCACTTTCATGTTATAGGCAACAGAATCAACTGCAATCATCTTCACTTAACTTCTGACATTGTCCACTGGATCATTAGTGTTGCCATGTCTTCTTTGCATGTCAGCCACAACTGATCAGTCACTTCATCAACAGTAAGCACTTTATCAACTGTAGTTCAAATCCCATGGTTTTTTAACTGATACAGAATAAATAAGTGAAGACACCAGCGTTGTGTGTGCTTTTTACCCGGAATATTATGTATTCCGATGATTTATAATGTAGACAATGTCTGCCCGCTTAGCTCGGTGCTTGCAGGCACGGTAGCTCAGCCTGTCCAGTCAGAGGGTTAGCTGCCCTCTGTAAGAAAAAAAACTGAGTGAACGAATCAACAATGAACATGAATGGGTGTTATGGGACGTCCGCCCCGAACAAATGTAATGAACGACATCGACAAAATGGAAAAAAAGGCGGTAACTTGCTTGCCTCCCATGCAAGCGAGCCCGAGTTCGATACGCGGCCGGGTGGGAGATTTTCTCCGCTCGTGGACTGGGTATTGTGTTGTCCTCATCATCATTTCATCCTCATCACGGGCACGCAAATCGCCAAATTTGGCGTCGACTGCAACAAGACTTGTACTTGGCGGACGAACTTCCCCGGATCGAGCCTCCCGGCCAACAATGCCATATGCTCATTTCATTTTTCATTTCATGTAGACAATTTTTATTTGAATACAAGGTCGAATTATTTTCGTTTGGAATCAGAAATCTGTAACTATATTTATGTGGTAAACATTCTGAACCTGTTTTTTATGCATACCATTACTCACCACTCCGAAACACCTACTTGGGCGGTTAATTTAATGTTGTATACGTACGAAATTGGGACATCGTAGTTTGACAGCCATAATGCATCGTTGTACATATATATTAAAAAGCACCAGTGTATCTGAGATTGTAATCTGCGATCATAAATTTGTAGTTATACTTGGGTATTATGTTAAGCAACCTCCTCGTGTATAAATAACATACGTCAATACAGGGGGAGAGAGTATCATAGGATAACAGTCAACAAAACAATGCAAAAATATTTTTGTATCTCCCTCATACACAGGGAGAAAAGTAATCATAACAGAATTAGAAAAATCAGAGCTCATGCGAAAGATTTAGGTGTTTGCTATGTTCTTTGTTCATCTTCTCCCATGTGGTATTCGAGAGTCGAATGGTTGAGAAATGATCTATGAATCCTACGGTAGGCACTTGGATGTGAGCCACAGAGTAGTTTGCTATGGCTGTTTTGCTGTAACATCGTGATGTGTAGAATCAACTGCCACAATTTTGTTTACTTTTATGAAACCTAGAATAATGTGAGAGATCCTTAAAGAATCTGTTATATGAATAGATGTTGACACAAATTTCATTGTATTCGTTGCAAAGTGACTAATTTCAACAAAGCATTCACAGATTTTTCTTTTACATTTTGAAACAATTCTGCCTTTAGCAATGATTCAGCGTTCTAACTGGAGGCCTTAACTTAGATCAAAATTTAGCGAACCAAAAATGGCATCGCTTTCTAATAGCTATGCGTTCTACCCAGTGTGCATCTCGTGCCTGTGTTTGCTTCGGGTGAGTACGCTCATAGCACAGGATGGCGCACTCAGCGATAGAGCAGTTAGACAATGAGCGCCGCTGGTGGAACAATAAGACGCAACATCATGACTGCGTGACGTGCCTGCTGGCATGGCAGTCAGTGATACGATCATCAGTGTACTGCAGATGTTCGTATAATTGTAATAAAACATCGATATGAAAAAGCGGTACCCCAATTCTTGAGTAAAACGCTAGCCTACCCTCCCATCCTATAACACATAGTGACGCTAACATCACTTAGACACTTACTATTAGGTAACCACGTAACTGGTATAATAAAGATGGTTTGACATACGCCTTCCTGACTAAAAGAAAATATTAGAGCTGGTATTTATAACTTTATGATGCTGCTAGTCTTTTATCGCACTAATAAGCAGTATTATGTCCTGTGTTCTGCAATGCGTCCACTATAAGAGTAATACATCTAGAAGCTGGAAATCTGTGTGCCAGGTTTTAAAGACGGTGGAACCACTATATTTAACGACTATTCGTTTGCTAAAATGGATAACTTTAATGTTACATACTCCAGTAATATTTGAGATTAGGCAACCATCTAACCGATCTTATCAATAGAGACTAAATGAAAGCCAATATTTCCAGAACCTTGGGTAACTCTTAACATAAGCAAATCTAATTGCAAATTATTAGAAAACGTAAGTCTCCCATACAGGAATCTTTGACTGGTGAGCAGAGCATCCACAGAGTGTGCTGACCTTACAAAACATGTCCTTTGTCAAGTTTTAGGTCAGAGATCAGTGTTGCGAACTATGCAACTTTTCCATAGTAGTTACAGGAACCAATGTAAATCACTGTTGCTTTATTATTATCGAGCTTTGCAACCTTGCCATTGATTCCTTTGCTTATAAAGACAATAAGGACTATATTTTGTAAAGAAACAGGGTGACACTGATTTTTTTTTAAATCGTGCATTTACCATTGCTATGTTGTTTCAGTGCAACATACAGTGACATAAAATAAATGTGTAAATCGACAGTCTTGCACGAATGTAACGTTAAACGTATTAAAAATATATCTCTTTTTCCGCTATATGTTTCACTGTACATTTTTGCGGAATATGGAGATTATTTTTTAGTGTCATACATTTGTTAAAGTATACATATGTGATGTCATCTTCCTCTTATATCTAGTGTTTACATTAAAGCTCCACATATGGAGATTATTTTTTAGTGTCATATATGTGTTAAAGTACACATATATGATATCATCTTCCTCTTATATCTAGTGTTTACATTAAAGCTCCACATATGGAGATTATTTTTTAGTGTCATACATTTGTTAAAGTATACATATATGATATCATCTTCCACTTATATCTAGTGTTTACATTAAAGCTCCACATATTCTATTGCAAATTTCTATTACTTTCTCTGTGTACCACGTTTTATAAGTATATCTCTAATTCAGTGTAATATTACTAAATGGGATATTGTAACAGATTCAGATAAATGGGTGTGGACAACGAGTTATAATTACAATGTTATGGAGGGTTTATGTGTTAATAGAATCGTATATTTCCCATGCTATACATCACACTCAAACTCAAATCATTACTAGGTCAATGGACAGTGAATAGGTAGTCTCAGGGTTACTATTCCCACAGTGCAAAACACCTGTTACCAAATGATATTGAATTGTGCAGTACAGGTCTGAATGTCTTAACAATAGAACTCTTCTGGATATAAAATGATATTTTCTTTGTGTAAGGCTGTCTACACCGGCAAATGTTTGTGGTATGCTGACTTATATCTGCCAAATCTCATTTTCACTCTGAACTCTTGATATCTAATGCTAGTCAGTTTTTGTTAGGAAAAGTTAAGACTAAGGTGTAATCAAAAACATCATATTAATAGTCGCTCTATCTACGTATTATCTGTCTCGACAGAGAATGTTGACGTGCGATATACCACTTTGACAAAAACAACAAAGGAGGCAGCTACATCCTTTGGGTGCATATAGTAACTATATTATTTTACGAAGTCTACGAGTACTATAGGATTTGTTACTGTGTACCCCTAATGCAATATAAATTATACAGAATATCCAAAACATCTACTTATCTTCCATGTCTCTCATGTCTGAAGTATCATGTAAACTATTGTGCATTGCTATACGTCACATGTTTGGTTTCCTTTCAGAGTACGCATATATAACAGTTCCACATGTAGCAAACATATACAACCTCTAGATCAAGAAATGAATAATTTCATTTCCAAAATCCTACTGCAAATCTTCATCTGGGATATGGACCTCTAATTCAGCGGATTTTTCTAATATCCGCTAAATTAGAGGTCCACATCCCAGATCAAGATTTGCAGTAGGATTTTGGAATGTATACTGTTCGAACATTAAAAACTACCTCAAAGAAAATGATCTATTGAGACATAACACCAATTCAGACGCTATTGTCCTTGTGAAACGCAACTAGCTCTCAATTCAAAGGAAGTATTGAGTGCTGTTAATAAGAGATCTGAAACGGAGTCCGTTTTTCTTGATTTCCAAGAGGTTTTTCACATGTGTCCCCACAAGCGACCTTTAAATTGCATAGATATGTAGTATCATGACACTTATGAGGCTGGATTCGTGATGTCCTGTCGCATAGGTCACAACTTGCAGTAACTGACGGAAAATAATCAATTAAAATAGAAGTAATATCTGGTGCTCCCCAAGGAAGTGTTACAGACCCTCTGCTGTTCCTGTTCTACATGCGTATAGGATTTAGGAGGCACTCTGAGCAGCTTTCCTAGATTATTTGCAGGTAATGCTTTCTTTTACTATAGTGAGGTCCACAGAAGATTAAAACCGATTGCAATATAATTAGGCAACATATCTGTCTGGTGGAAACAGTGGCAATTGGCTCTAAGTAATGAAAAGTGTGAAATGATCTACACGAGTAGTAAAAGGAATCCTCCAAATTTCGGTTACACTGTCAATCACATAATTATGAAGGTTGTCAGTCCAACTCAAAACTTTGGAATTACATTGTCAAACAACTTTATCGCATAATGTTGTCAGGAAGGAGAACCAAAGAGTATACTTTACTGACAACATACCTAAAAGATGCAACAGGTCTACTAAAGGGACTGCCAACACTACGCTTCTCCGTCGTCTTCTGGAATATTGTTGTACAGTATGGGACCATAACCAGATACAATCGACAGTCACAGAAAAG
This sequence comes from Schistocerca piceifrons, assembly GCF_021461385.2. Classification (NCBI taxonomy): domain Eukaryota; kingdom Metazoa; phylum Arthropoda; class Insecta; order Orthoptera; family Acrididae; genus Schistocerca; species Schistocerca piceifrons. Next base: position 442,787,383 of record NC_060139.1, on the reverse strand, counting down.
CTCAAAGAAGGATAACCCGTTTTGTACTAACTCAAAACGCGGGAAAGAGTGTCAAGGATACGATAAGCTAGCTGCAGTGGCAGCCATTAAAACAAACTTTAGTTTGATTTCAAAGGCGTACCCGACTCATACGATTGTAGTTGGTGACGACTTAATTTACCCTCGATATATTGGCGAAAATACATGTTTAATTCCGGAGGTAAGCATAAAATATCGTCCGAAATTGTGCTAAATGCATTCTCTGAAAATTACTTCGAGCAGTTAGTTCATGAGCCCACGAGAATAGTAAACGGTTGTGAAAACACACTTGACCTCTTAGCAACAAATAACCCTGAGTTAATAACGAGCATCAAAACCGATTCAGGGATTAGTGAACACAGGGCTGTCGTAGCAAGATTGATATTATAATCCCCAAATTCTCGAAAAAGAAGCGAAAAATATACCTATTCAAAAAAGCTGATAAAAATTCACTTGACATCTTCCTGAGACACAATCTCCACTCATTCCAAACAAATAATATAAGTGTAGACCAGATGTGGTTCGGATTCAGAGTAATAGTATCGGCAGCAATTGAGAGATTTATACCAAATACACTAACAATCGACGAAGCTGATCCTCCTTGGTACACAAAACGGGTTAGAACACTGTTCCAGAAACAATGAAACAAACATGTCAAATTTAAGCAGATGCGAAATTCCCAAGATTGGCAATATTTTGCAGAAGCTCGAAATTTAGCGCGACCTTCAATGCGATATGCTAATAACAGTTTCCACAACAAAACTTTGTCTCAAAACCTGGCAGAAAATCCAGAGAGATTCTGGTCGTATGTGAAGTATGTTAGCGGCAAGAAACAATCAATGCCTTCTCTGAACGATGGCAATGGAGATACTATCGAAGACAGTGCTGCCAAAGCAGAGTTACTAAACACAGTCTTCCTAAATGCCTTCACAAAAGAAGACGAAGTAAATATTCCAGAATTCCAATCGAGAACAGCTGCCAACATGAGTAACGTACAAGCAAATATCCTCGGAGTAGTGAAGCAACTTAAATCACTTAATAAAACCAAGTCTTCTGGTCCAGACTGTATACCAGTTAGGTTTCCTTCGGAGTATGCTGATGCACTAGCTCTATACTTAACAATGATATACAACCGTTCGCTCGACGAAAGATCCGTACCCAAAAACTAGGAAATTGCACAGGTCACACCAATATTCAAGAAAGGTAGTAGGAGTAATCCACTAAATTACAGGCCCATATCGTCAACGTCAATATGCAGCAGGATTTTGGAACATATATTGTGACACACAGTCAATACGGGTTTGCCGGCCGTGGTGGCCGAGCGGTTATAGGAGCTTCAGTCTGGAACCGCGCGACCGCTACGGTCGCAGGTTCGAATCCTGCCTCGGGCATGGATGTGTGTGACGTCCTTAGGTTAGTTAGGTTTAAGTAGTTCTAAGTTCTAGGGGACTGATGACCTCAGCTGTTAAGTCTCATAGTGCTCAGAGCCAATATGGGTTTAGAAAACAGCGTTCTTGTGAAACATAACTAGCTCTTCATTAACATGAAGTGCTGAGTGCTATTGACAAGGGATTTCAGATCGATTCCGTATTTCTGGATTTCCGGAAGGCTTTTGACACTGTACCATACAAGCGGCTCGTAGTGAAATTGCGTGCTTCATCTACATCTACATCTACATCTACATTGATACTCCGCAAGCCACCCAACGGTGTGTGGCGGAGGGCACTTTACGTGCCACTGTCATTACCTCCCTTTCCTGTTCCAGTCGCGTATGGTTCGCGGGAAGAACGACTGTCTGAAAGCCTCCGTGCGCGCTCTAATCTCTCTAATTTTACATTCGTGATCTCCTCGGGAAGTATAAGTAGGGGGAAGCAATATATTCGATACCTCATCCAGAAACGCACCCTCTCGAAACCTGGCGAGCAAGCTACACCGCGATGCAGAGCGCCTCTCTTGCAGAGTCTGCCACTTGAGTTTATTAAACATCTCCGTAACGCTATCACGGTTACCAAATAACCCAGTGACGAAACGCGCCGCTCTTCTTTGGATCTTCTCTATCTCCTCCGTCAACCCGACCTGGTACGGATCCCACACTGATGAGCAATACTCAAGTATAGGTCGAACGAGTGTTTTGTAAGCCACCTCCTTTGTTGATGGACTACATTTTCTAAGCACTCTCCCAATGAATCTCAACCTGGTACCCGCCTTACCAACAATTAGTTTTATATGATCATTCCACTTCAAATCGTTCCGTACGCATACTCCCAGATATTTTACAGAAGTAACTGCTACCAGTGTTTGTTCCGCTATCATATAATCATACAATAAAGGATCTTTCTTTCTATGTATTCGAAATACATTACATTTGTCTATGTTAAGGGTCAGTTGCCACTCCCTGCACCAAGTGCCTATCCGCTGCAGATCTTCCTGTATTTCGCTACAATTTTCTAATGCAGCAACTTCTCTGTATACTACAGCATCATCCGCGAAAAGCCGCATGGAACTTCCGACACTATCTACTAAGTCATTTATATATATTGTGAAAAGCAATGGTCCCATAACACTCCCCTGTGGCACGCCAGAGGTTACTTTAACGTCTGTAGACGTCTCTCCATTGATAACAACATGCTGTGTTCTGTTTGCTAAAAACTCTTCAATCCAGCCACACAGCTGGTCTGATATTCCGTAGGCTCTTACTTTGTTTATCAGGCGACAGTGCGGAACTGTATCGAACGCCTTCCGGAAGTCAAGAAAAATAGCATCTACCTGGGAGCCTGTATCTAATATTTTCTGGGTCTCATGAACAAATAAGGCGAGTTGGGTCTCACACGATCGCTGTTTCCGGAATCCATGTTGATTCCTACATAGTAGATTCTGGGTTTCCAGAAATGACATGATACGCGAGCAAAAAACATGTTCTAAAATTCTACAAGAGATCGACGTAAGAGATATAGGTCTATAGTTTTCCGCATCTGCTCGACGACCCTTCTTGAAGACTGGGACTATCTGTGCTCTTTTCCAATCATTTGGAACCCTCCGTTCCTCTAGAGACTTGCGGTACACGGCTGTTAGAAGGGGGGCTAGTTCTTTCGCGTACTCTGTGTAGAATCGAATTGGTATCCCGTCAGGTCCAGTGGACTTTCCTCTATTGAGTGATTCCAGTTGCTTTTCTATTCCTTGGACACTTATTTCGATGTCAGCCATTTTTTCGTTTGTGCGAGGATTTAGAGAAGGAACTGCAGTGCGGTCTTCCTCTGTGAAACAGCTTTGGAAAAAGGTGTTTAGTATTTCAGCTTTACGCGAGTCATCCTCTGTTTCAATGCCATCATCATCCCGTAGTGTCTGGATATGCTGTTTCGAGCCTCTTACTGATTTAACGTAAGACCAGAACTTCCTAGGATTTTCTGTCAAGTCGGTACATAGAATTTTACTTTCGAATTCAATGAACGCTTCACGCATAGCCCTCCTTACGCTAACTTTGACATCGTTTAGCTTCTGTTTGTCTGAGAGGTTTTGGCTGCGTTTAAACTTGGAGTGGAGCTCTCTTTGCTTTCGCAGTAGTTTCCTAACTTTGTTGTTGTACCACGGTGGGTTTTTCCCGTCCCTCACAGTTTTACTCGGCACGTACCTGTCTAAAACGCATTTTACGATTGCCTTGAACTTTTTCCATAAACACTCAACATTGTCAGTGTCGGAACAGAAATTTTCGTTTTGATCTGTTAGGTAGTCTGAAATCTGCCTTCTATTACTCTTGCTAAACAGATAAACCTTCCTCCCTTTTTTTATATTCCTATTAACTTCCATATTCAGGGATGCTGCAACGGCCTTATGATCACTGATTCCCTGCTCTGTACATACAGATTCGATAAGTTCGGGTCTGTTTGTTATCAGTAGGTCCAATATGTTATCTCCACGAGTCGGTTCTCTGTTTAATTGCTCGAGGTAATTTTCGGATAGTGCACTCAGTATAATGTCACTCGATGCTCTGTCCCTACCACCCGTCCTAAACATCTGAGTGTCCCAGTCTATATCTGGTAAATTGAAATCTCCACCTAAGACTATAACATGCTGAGAAAATTTATGTGAAATGTATTCCAAATTTTCTCTCAGTTGTTCTGCCACTAATGCTGCTGAGTCGGGAGGTCGGTAAAAGGAGCCAATTATTAACCTAGTTCGGTTGTTTAGTGTAACCTCCACCCATAATAATTCACAGGAACTATCCACTTCTACTTCACTACAGGATAAACTACTACTAACAGCGATGAACACTCCACCACCGGTTGCATGCAATCTATCCTTTCTAAACACCGTCTGTACCTTTGTAAAAATTTCGGCAGAATTTATCTCTGGCTTAAGCCATGGAATATCGTCTCAGTTATGTGACTGGATCTGTGATTTCCTGTCAGAGAGGTCACAGTTCGTAGTAATTGACGGAAAGTCATCGAGTAAAACAGGAGTGATTTCAGGCGTTCCCCAAGGTAGTGTTATAAGCCCTTTGCTGTTCCTTATCTATATAAACGATTTGGGAGACAATCTGAGCAGCCGTCTTCGGTTGTTTATCGACTAATAAAGTCATGAGAAGATAAAAATAAACTGCAAAATGATTTAGAAGAAATATACGAATGGTGCAAAAAGTGGCAGTTGACCTCGAATAACGAAAAGTGTGAGGTCATCCACATGAGTGCTAAACGGAACTCGTTAAACTTCGGTTACACGATAAATCAGTCTAATCTAAAAGCCGTAAATTCAACTAAATACCTAGGTATTATAATAACGAACAACTTAAATTGGAAGGAACACATAGAAAATGTTGTGGAGAAGGCTAACCAAGGACTGCGTTTTGTTGGCAGGACGCTCAGAAAATGTAACAGACCTACTAAGTAGACTGCCTACATTACGCTTGTCCGTCGTTTTTTAGAATACTGCTGTGCACTGTGGGATCCTTACCAGATAGGACTGACGGAGTGCATCGAAAAAGTTCAAAGAAAGGCAGCACGTTTTGTATTATCGCGAAATATGGGAGAGAGTGTCACAGAAATGATACAGGATTTGGGATGGACGTCATTAAAAGAAAGGCGTTTTTCGTTGTGACGGAATCTTCTCACGAAATTCCAATCACCAACTTTCTCCTCCAAATGCGAAAATATTTTGTTGACGCCGACTCACATAGGGAGGAACGATCACCAATATAAAATAAGGGAAATCTGAGCTCGTACTGAAAGATACGAGATTGGAATAATAGAGAATTGTGAAGGTGGTTCGATGAATCCTCTGCCAGGCACTTGAATTTGATTTGCAGAGTATCCATGTAGATGTAGATGTAGAAAGACGTTTTTCGTTGCGGCGAGATCATTTCACCAAATTCAACCACCAACTTTCTTCTCCAAATTCGATAATAGTTTGACATCGACATACATAGGCAGAAATGATCATTATCATAAAATAAGAGTCCTGATTTTATTGTGAAACCAATAAAACTGTCACACATGCGTCTCCGCAATACCACTGTTTGTCGAAGTAAACTGTCTGCCAGAGAATTAAGAAACTAAAAAAAAATGGCTCAGATGGCTCTGAGCACTATGGGACTTAACATCTGAGGTCATCAGCCCCTAGAACATAGAACTAGTTAAACCTAACTAACCTAAGGACATCACACACATCTATGCCCGAGGCAGGATTCGAACCTGCTACCGTAGCGGTCGCGCGGTTCCAGACTGAAGTTCCTAGAACTGCTCGGCCACACCGACCACCAAGAAACTAAATAATTCGTTCCATGTGGATTACTATAGTTAAGACGTTTAGACCTGTCCCATCTGGTAAGAAATGATTTGCGATGTGCTAATAGCAAGCCAGAGGCCACTTGCATACTCTACCAACCTACAACCGACTTGAGGCTTCAGTAGGATAAATAGCATGGGAATAGTCTGTTACCACACAAACCGTCCGCAACATAACAACTGTAATTAAAGTTCCTTAGTCTGTATGTGTTGCATTAACGTAAACACTAGACATAAGAGGGAGATGATACGAAATACGCGTACTTTAATTAATACACTAAGGTGCCAAAGAAACTGGTAGACCTGTTTAATATCGTGTAGGGCTCCCGCGAGACTCAGAAATGCCGCAACACGATGTGGCATAGGATTGACTAATATGTGAAGTTGTGCTGGAGGGAACTGGGCTGTCCATAAACCCGTAAGAGTATGAGGACGAGGAAATCTCTTCTGAACAGCACGTTGCAAGACTTCCGAAATATGTTCATGTCTGGGGAGTTTGATGGCCTTTTCGCTTACCTTCTCGCTTGTCCGTGGCTCGGGACATTATTTGATGCGTCGTAACTCTTAGGGAACTTTGTATCCTGGGAAATCAGTAAAGCGTGCACCAAGGTCGTTTATGCTCTATTTTGAGAGATTAATTGCTGGACTTTTATCGAAATTAATACACAACTTGGACACTGATTTCCATGCTACAGAGTCAGTATGTCATAGCACCCAAGACGGCATCCCCGCGGCGTACGACTGTGCCTCCGACAATTTTCAGAGTCGACGATCGCCGGAATTCCGCAGAACGAAATAAATTTTATTTCAGCTGTTGGCTTCGACGTCGAGAGGCAAATAGAGTATGGCTACGAACTATAACTGCCTTCTACATACCATTAATCATTTTGCTTTACAGACCTGAGAATTCAAATAGCAATTAAATTAATACCTGGGAGTGTTCTTGATATTTGTGTTAAAATATTATAGAAGCAACTACTCTAGCCCGAATGTGTCCATTCAAGTAACCAGATTCTATTCGGTCATAATAATTTAACTTCAATTTAATGGGGAGGGAAGTTAAACTGTCCAGGAATGCTTTGCCTACCTGTCAACGATTGCTTTATGGGAGGGATACATTTTGTGACACTTTGTAATTAGATTTTTATTTAGCCTTGCTTTTGTTAAGCATTTCAATGGTTCCCCATGTATTGGCGTTTGTTTAACCTCTATTTATAAGACATGCAAGACCGTTACCAAATGGTAATAGTGTTGGATTCTGTTTAATCGAGCCCCATGTATTTTACGTGCAACTTATCCACTTAAACAAACGAATGGTAGTGAAATGTAGTGATTCCATCGTTTCCAAGATTCGGTAAATTGGTTTCCAGATTCTACATGCATACTGTTGTATTACAATAACTCCATTGTATACATTTCAGAGAACAGAACGGAATATATGGCTTGTTAGTATGATAAATGAGTAGAACCACCATGAATTTATAAATTGCACGTTAATACCTGCATATCAGAGAATTTTTCATAAGGTCAGTAAGATGGTTACCTAATCGTATGTGTACATGTGATGTCGTTTCTATTTAAACATTTAGATACAGTGTTAACACCACTGTGTGTAGTGGGATGGGACTGTAGGCTAGCGGTTTTTGTTATTATTGACGTATTGTCTGATTTATTTCGATCACCCACTTCAATCACGCTAACGTATACAATTGCTTGTATGATGGCTACACCGTTGCAACACCAGCAGACACGACATGCAGAGCCATCATATGGCATCCGTTCCTCCATAAATGGCGTTCACTGTCCGAGTACTCTAGCCCCCAGCAGAGGGTGTCCCACCACATGAAGCAGTTCTGACAAATGCACACTGGGTGGGACACACGGCTGTTAGAAGTCGGTGCTACGCTGGTTCGCCAAATTTAGATCATACGAAAGCATTTCTAAAACCACAACTGTTTGAAATTCTATGAAAAATCCACAAATTCTGTGTTGAAATCAGTGATTCTGTAATCAAAGCAATGATATCTAACTATTCGCATAATAGATTTTTTAGGATGTCAGATACTATTCTCGACTGCAGGTAAGTAAATAAAACTGTGACAACTTAAGCCATAATCGCTGCACTACAGCATAACAACTGTAGCAAACTACTCTGCAGTTCACATTCAAGTACTTGCCTTAGAATTCACAGACTACATTGCGACCATTCCAGCCTCGAATCACACAGAGACAAAAAATGGGCAAAGAGCATATTAAACGTCTAAGTCTTTCAATGTGAGCTCTGATTTCTCTTACCCTATTCTGGCGATTATTTCTCCCTGTATGGGAGGGGCCCACTAACATATTTTCGCATTGTTTTACTGATTGTCATCCCAAGAGACTCTCTCCCGCAGTATGTACCAATGTTACTTGTATTTGAGCAGGTTACTTATCATAATAAACAATTACGATTGCAGATTTCTGATAATGGAACACAATCCATAAATAGGTCCCAAATAATTTTTGGCTTTGCTATATGTACAACTTTAGTGTGCGAAGATAAAATACATGTCTCAAGCTAGAATAAGAGTGTCACTCCATTCAGACCACTAAATCTACAACCTAAGTTGGTGTTTTTGGATACTGGGTAATGGTATGTGTACAAAACAGTCATGGATTGCTTATAGTAAGACGCAAGTATGATGACAGATATTTGCTAAAAACGAAAAAGAAACGATCTTGCCTCAAAATGAAAATTGTCTGTGTTACTATTTATCAAATAGCTATTTTGATTACGAACCACACGTTGCGCTACTGTCATAACTTATTTGCTCTATGGTGGTAAAAAAATACACATGGACCAGATGCTGAACCACTACTGACAAAATTGTTACATGACTGATTAGTTGTTGAAATGTGAAGCAGGTGCAGCACCATAAATGATCCAGTGAATAATGTCGAACGTCCATGACGCTGCCTGCTGATGATGTAGTTGTCTATGAAAAGAAGACAGCAATTCACCTACAGTAGACTGATGATTGATATAGCGGCTCGGAGTTGGTTTTGATTTGAGGTAAGTGTAATATACAACGCAGAAAAAGGCGAAGAGACCCAGTATTGTACTATTACACTATTGATGACAACTTACAGGAAACAGTAAATATCGTAAATCATATGGAAATAGCCATCTGCAGCGATCTAAAGTGAAATGAGTACATATAAACGAAATGAATGGAAAAGAATATGCCTGGCTTAGAGGATCTTAAGAAAATATAATCCATGTACGAAATAAGTGGCTTATAAAGGAGTTGTAAGATCGATTTTTGAGTATTGCTCTTTGGACTCAAATCACTATCTGGACACAATTATAGAAAATGCATACACATAGCGGTGTACATACACTCATTACGGAGATGCTAAACTAACTCTTGTGGTAGATCCTACAAGAGAGGCATTGAATGCCATTTGGAAAAATTTACTGTTGGAAAAATCGAGAGATTACGTTCTGGGCACAATATTACTTCCACCAAAATAAATCCGCGCAAGTGCACTACGTAATTGATAGATTATACACTCCTGGAAATGGAAAAAAGAACACATTGACACCGGTGTGTCAGACCCACCATACTTGCTCCGGACACTGCGAGAGGGCTGTATAAGCAATGATCACACGCACGGCACAGCGGACACACCAGGAACCGCGGTGTTGGCCGTCGAATGGCGCTAGCTGCGCAGCATTTGTGCACCGCCGCCGTCAGTGTCAGCCAGTTTGCCGTGGCATACGGAGCTCCATCGCAGTCTTTAACACTGGTAGCATGCCGCGACAGCGTGGACGTGAACCGTATGTGCAGTTGACGGACTTTGAGCGAGGGCGTATAGTGGGCATGCGGGAGGCCGGGTGGACGTACCGCCGAATTGCTCAACACGTGGGGCGTGAGGTCTCCACAGTACATCGATGTTGTCGCCAGTGGTCGGCGGAAGGTGCACGTGCCCGTCGACCTGGGACCGGACCGCAGCGACGCACGGATGCACGCCAAGACCGTAGGATCCTACGCAGTGCCGTAGGGGACCGCACCGCCACTTCCCAGCAAATTAGGGACACTGTTGCTCCTGGGGTATCGGCGAGGACCATTCGCAACCGTCTCCATGAAGCTGGGCTACGGTCCCGCACACCGTTAGGCCGTCTTCCGCTCACGCCCCAACATCGTGCAGCCCGCCTCCAGTGGTGTCGCGACAGGCGTGAATGGAGGGACGAATGGAGACGTGTCGTCTTCAGCGATGAGAGTCGCTTCTGCCTTGGTGCCAATGATGGTCGTATGCGTGTTTGGCGCCGTGCAGGTGAGCGCCACAATCAGGACTGCATACGACCGAGGCACACAGGGCCAACACCCGGCATCATGGTGTGGGGAGCGATCTCCTACACTGGCCGTACACCACTGGTGATCGTCGAGGGGACACTGAATAGTGCACGGTACATCCAAACCGTCATCGAACCCATCGTTCTACCATTCCTAGACCGGCAAGGGAACTTGCTGTTCCAACAGGACAATGCACGTCCGCATGTATCCCGTGCCACCCAACGTGCTCTAGAAGGTGTAAGTCAACTACCCTGGCCAGCAAGATCTCCGGATCTGTCCCCCATTGAGCATGTTTGGGACTGGATGAAGCGTCGTCTCACGCGGTCTGCACGTCCAGCACGAACGCTGGTCCAACTGAGGCGCCAGGTGGAAATGGCATGGCAAGCCGTTCCACAGGACTACATCCAGCATCTCTACGATCGTCTCCATGGGAGAATAGCAGCCTGCATTGCTGCGAAAGGTGGATATACACTGTACTAGTGCCGACATTGTGCATGCTCTGTTGCCTGTGTCTATGTGCCTGTGGGTCTGTCAGTGTGATCATGTGATGTATCTGACCCCAGGAATGTGTCAATAAAGTTTCCCCTTCCTGGGACAATGAATTCACGGTGTTCCTATTTCAATTTCCAGGAGTGTATTTTCAGATTATCATAGAGAATCCGTGATATTTTTCGATGAAAGGAATCCATCCTTACTTCGCTACACTTTGCAAGAAAATTACATCAGGGACAAATACGATATTTCATCATTTGCACTAACTGACTGTCTCGAGCACAGGCCTCTGTCGCTCTGTATTTGTAGTTCCACAAAACAGAGATCTGTACATTCACTGCACCATCTTCCAACAAGGGAGGCCAAAATCCAAATCAGAAAATATCACAGGTCTCTAACGGCCGTGACTCAAGATAGCAACTGAATCTCCGAATGACGTCGCTGTAGTGACTGCCCATTCAGCGAGCAACTTCCTGCGATGTGAACTCGCGCTGTGTGCCAACCAGTGCACATAATCTACTGACGACGCAAATGGAAAGTCAAGCCCCTGAATATGAAGTGTACATAGCATTCTGCGATAAAACAAGAAGTCCGTGGCTACCAAACAAGCCTGAGACTTGTACCCTGGAGAGCCAGTTTTAAAGTGTTTCATGTCGCTTTCTGGCGTCCCTCCGCCTTGAAACGAAAGACTGTACTATCTTATCTTTTAGCTCGTTAGCGCTGTACAGAATTTCACACTATGTTTTTCTTCTCTTCGTTAGTAATTTTAACGAGTAGAGATACATTTGTCAAAAGCTGAAAACGAAACTAATTTAGAAAACCATTAAATCATTGACTGACGCATGATTTTTGAAGGCAGCGTTTCATGAGAGCAAATAAGTCGGCGGAATTCCTCAGTCAATTACCACAATACTTTGTTTTCCAGCAAGTTCACGAGATGTGGGATGTTGAGTGACTAACCGCTAATGAAGTTTCTGTACCATCCGCGTAATACAAGAAAATGTCTAACCTGTTTTTTATAACGCGGTGCAGGGAAATCCTTAACTGCTTGTAATTTAGTATCATCAGGTTTGATTGCTTCTCCGCTGATAACATGTCCCGAGAATTTGATATGATCCTTTCCAGATTCTGACTTCTCTTAATTTGCCGTCACACCCGCTTTTTCGAAGGCCATAAGTACCTCTTCAATTACTTTCACATGGTCCTCCGAATTTGGGGTCGCGATTTACCGTCTACATACACGATCATCTTAAGCAACTTGTGAAATGGCTCTGAGCACTATGGGACTTAATTTCTGAGGTCATCAGTCCCCTAGAACTTAGAACTACTTAAACCTAACTAACCTAAGGACATCACACACATCCATGCCCGAGGCAGGATTCGAATCTGCGACCGTAGCCGTCGCGTGGTTCCGGACTGTAGCGCCTTGAACCGCTCAGCCACTGCGGCCGGCAAGCAACTTGTCACCAAGAACCTTGTCCAATGACCTTACGAAGTCTGAGATGGAAATGTTCACACCAAAAGGTAGTACACATTACTGGTAGCGCCTTCCTCCACACAGGAATGCTGTGTATCGTCTGGAGTCCTTGTGCAAGGGGACCTGCCAATATCCTGTCATCAAATCGAAGCTGCTAATCACTTTCGCCCCATGAAATTTCTGGAGTAATTCTTCTAAGTTTTCGGGTCTGTCTAGTTGTGGTCTTATTTTGCTCACTAGGTGCGCAGACTGGTCGACCATTTGACGATTTTCGTACTCACGCTGGATTTCCTCCCCGCTGCTTCACGTTGTGACTGCGGGATCACGTATGGCGATAAAAAAAAGTTCATGTTCCCTCACTTGCAGTTCTCATTCTGCCTGCTTTATCACTCCTAGGTCACTCGAGGAAACCTACCTATGCCTTTTCAGGATCTCCATCAAACTTTCTATCTCCACCCGGTTCTATTGTGCTAGAGACTGTAGTTCCCGCTCAACAACACGCGGCATTTGAGGAGCATGCAGAGAAGGCGGGATGTTAACGTGGCTGCGTGTCCCTCCTCACTGGACTCTGGCCTGAGAAGTGTGTCCCTGGTAACAAAAACGCCTCGCAGATTTTAACAAGTCCCTGGTGAATAGATTATCAGGTTGTAAACCGATCCTGAAATAACGTGGACGTCGCTTTGAAGAACGCCCACACACTCTTTGTGACCGAGGTTGAGTCATTTACACCCACATATAAGGTTCACATGCGGAAAATTAAGGTTTTCGTTATGTTCCAAGGTACATGTTCATTTAGCAAGGAAATTAAAATGTGTTGCAGTCAAGAAACTATAGTCAATGCCGTATTTAACAATCTGATACATTATTACTCTGTTACACACCAATAATTAGCAAATGAAAGTAAACAGAATAACTATAAAAAACTGTTACAGATAAAACGGTGACTGGTAACAGTAAACTTTTTGTTTCATTTAATGTCAATAACAGTCACGGTAAAGCCTAACCTAAAATGTACACATTTAAATTTAAACTGTTACAAGTTAAATACATTTTGATGTATAATCTGTTGTAAACCAACACAAATTTTCATTTCCAAGGTAGGTAGAATTGTGAAGACACTAAAGAAGCTCAGTTCATTGATAAGTATCGCTTGTTCCAGGGCAAAAGGCCTTCTTCAGTATCGAGGTACAACTGCGAGGTAGTGCATGACAGACGGAGTACAGCTTAACTGAGTGCATGTTATGTAAATAATATTAAAAGTATATAACATGAAATCCTGTGCCTGAAGGTTTAACAACATACTGCAAACAGTTTCAGTCTATTACACAGAACTTAAATGTGTGGAAGGTGTAATATTTAGAAATGATGCGAAAATATAGCCTCATGTCTGAGAACAATAAAAACAGCGAAAACTGCTTATGGTGGTCTGTAGAGTGTAATTCTTTGCACGATTCTCAAATCGGTCACTAGACTGAAGTATTGAAGAAAATTGCGTTGTGTGCCCTCGGGTACACTATTCTCCACGTAGAACTCTACCCTACTGGATTTAAGCTAAAATGTGGATGTATTTCTGGTTACTAAAGATGTTTCTGGCCAAATATAAGTAGCATTTATTCAGTTGCTCATAGACGTAATATAAAAATCGTTAATATAAGTTTCCTCGATATTTGTCGTTGTAATTCATCGACTGTGATAGTAATTATTATGCTTCAAGTGTAAAGTGTGCTTCTTGAAGGAAGACTATTTGGTAATGAGGAAGTTTACCCCTGGTGGATAGAGATGTGTCATTGCACATATTTCAGTTGATTCGGTAGACATTACTGAAATTTTCTGTGCGGGTGTTATTGGTCACACTCATTATAATCCGTAGTCTCTATCTGGATACATGCTGATATTTTTCTGTGTATGTCTCCATTTACGAGTGATCAACTCCGTGAAACGTAACTAAAACGTAATTGAACGGTTAGAATTTTTTATTGGTGCTTTTGGTTGACTGGAGACGATCCCTTACGACTTATTCCCTGGCTGATAAACCTTGGTAGTAAAGTTCCGTTCAGTAGCAATTTCCTTAGGCATTACGGTAGCTCCTAATTTTCTGTCTTGACTTAAAAATTCGACGTACATCCATAGTAGTAAAAACTACAGTGAAGCGCCAGAAAACTGCTATAGGCATTGTAACGTTCCCTGGCAACACTCACACTATTAATAAACTAAAATTTGATTGTACTATATACGCCGCTATGAAGCAATTTGTATATACTGTAATTATTTAACAAAAAATATTATTTAATTTTGTGTAAAGGACATTCGTTATTATTGTAATATTTTCTGTAGTAATACTCTCGATGTATTTATGATTGTAATATTTCTATACTCATAATGTAATTGCGAAATGTGTCAATATCTGCGATAACAAAAATGTAAAATTCAGCCACAGAGGAAAATAATGTTGTAAGATTACAAAGAGATGTTAATGGTCAGCAATAATATAAATAACACCACATGGTGTGCGTCTTTGTCGTCTTCCTGGAGAGCTGAAAGTGAGAGGAACCTGTGACGTTTTTTTTTATGAATGGGTAGACTTCTTTTGTCTGTATCTAGATTTAACCGCCATTAGAGGAGAAATTGCAAACTAATGTAAGTTGAATTATTGTTGTGTCTAAATACATTATAATTTAACAAAAGTGTATATTACTAATGTAAATTAGCTTGCCCATGTCATCTATAATATTTCTTTAAAGAATTTTCAGCATTTTTAGCGGTGTTGCTGGGCTGTGCCGCGACCGAACGATTTGCAGCGGCGACACATTTAAAAAATTGTTCCGCTAAGAAAAATTAACCAAACCCGTAAATCGGGAGCAGATAAAAATTATCAGTGCATTAAGAAAATTTTTTTCTTTTACAGCAATCCTGAGACTGACGGAATTTATTACTAGTTTCGCATTTGTGCATTCATAGGCGGATAGTTAACGTTGAAATTTAACAATTTTGGTTCTTTCAAATAACTTAAATGTATAGTGAAGTGTGTTTTATCAATGATAATTAAACGTCGGCTTGGCAATATTTAACCATTTTTTGCTAATAGAGACAGTCTTGTGTTCCACAGCTAACGCCGGGAAAGAATTCAGTAAATATATAAAAAAAACCACTGCATTTAGGAAATGTGTGCCAAGGCTGAATTATGTAAAGGATTTAATTCTCAACTAAATATTCTTAATCAGTTAATATGAATTCACGTAATTTTAAATGTACTTAATTCTGTGTAAATGAATTTTTATTACCACACGTAAATAAGAGGTTCTACAACAAAGTTCGTACGTACAGAAGGAAAGAAAGGCAAATTAACTAAAAACAAATTTAAAAAAGGTAACTGATTATTCTTTAATGTAATTTCATTAAAGCATGCGTACTCAAATACAGAGATATGTAAACAGACAGAATACGGCGCTGCGGTCGGCAACGCCTATATAAAACATTAAGTGTCTGCCGGAGCTGTTAGCTCGGTTACTGCTGCAACAGTGGGACGTTATCAAGATGTTAGTGGGTTTGAACGTGGTGTTATAATAGGCTCACGACCAGTGGGACACAGAATCTCCGAAGTAGCGATGAAGTGAGGATTTTCCCGTGTGAACATGTCGCGAGTGTACCGTGAATATCAGGAATCTGGTGAAACATGAAATCTCCATAATCGCTGCGGCTGGAAAAAGATTCTGCAGGAACGGGGCCAACGACGATTGTAGAGAATCGTTCGACGTGACAGAAGTGCAACCCTTCCGCAAATTGCTCCATATTTCAAAGCTGGACCATCAGTAACTGTCAGCGTGCGAACCATTCAACGAAACATCATCCATATGGGCTTCGGAGCCGAAGGACCAGTTGTGTACCCTTGATGACTGCACGACACAAGGCTTTACGCCTCATCTGGGCCTGTCAACACCGACATTCGACTGTTGATGACCGAAATCATGTTGCTTGGTAGGACGAGTCTCATTTGAAATTGTATCGAGAAGTTGGACATGTGCGGGTATGGAGACAACCTCATGAATCCATGAACCCTGCATGTCAGCAGGGGACTGTGCAAGCGTGTGGAGTGATAAGGGAGCCATGATACGTCTAGATACGACTCTAACAGCTGACACGTAAACATCCTGTCTGTTCACCAGTATCCATTCGTATCCGTTATGCATTCCGACGGACTTGGGCAATTCCAGCAGGACAATGAAGCACTCCACACGTCCATAATTGCTACAGAGTGGCCCCAGGAGCACTCTTCTAAGTTTAAACATTTCCGCTGCCCACCAAACTGCCTAGACATGAACGTTATTGCGAATATCTGGGATGCCTTGTAACGTGGTGCTTAGAAAAGATCTCCATTCGCTCGTACTCTTACGGATTTATGGACAGTCCTGCAGGACTCATGGTGTCAGTTCCCTCTAGAACAATTTCAGACATTAGTCGAGTCCATGCTACGTGGTGCTGCCGCACTTCGACGTGCTCGCGGGGGCCCTACACGATATTAGGCAGGGGCACCAATTTCTTTGGCTCTTCAGTGTATATGAAGCGTGTACCAACTCCTCTGTACGCACTAATATGGACAGCTCATGATTCTCAGAATTTTGACTCCCTGTTAAGTTCTGTGAGATTTGTGATATATCTCTGTAGACCGTAATTGACGCAAAAGGAATGCATAGATATCGAAGCGGAGGACGCTGCCACGGTATGAATGTCATTTGGTCATCATTCACTCATTTCTTGAGCAGTTGTAGAAGCACGCCAACGAACAGTAGGAGTCCATAACAGGTCCTACACTGCCTGCTCTCACAGACGCAACACCTACGTCAGCAACAGATACGCCATGTTCGTGCTGGCGATGCATTCTGGTCCACGTCTTTCGATAGATCTTAGGTTGAATCGCCGTCACAGTGGAGGTCAGGCGTCAGCTGTGTGATGCACGCAGCGATCAGCACAAAGTGCTTCTGGAAGCTGCTACACTCTCAGTAAGGCTGCTGGCAACGCCGTCACCAGCGGCGCTGCCACGCTCGCCGTCATCATCTCTGACCTCGTCATTAGCAGCGCATCATCGCCGTTGTCGCCCGCACTATCAGCAGCAGGCATTCATAGTTTGCTCTGTTCCGGGCTACTATGTTCACTGCCGTCCTAGAGGACGTATGAGGCCCCCGTTACTTCTGGACTACTGGAACCTTGTTCTACAAGGACATAAAGATACTGCTGAACTGCCGACCGGAGTGGCATTACGGTTCTAGGCGCTACAGTCTGGAACCGAGCGACCGCTACGGTCGCAGGTTCGAATCCTGCCTCGGGCATGGATGTGGGTGATATCCATAGGTTAGTTAGGTTTAATTAGTTCTAAGTTCTAGGGGACTGATGACCTTAGAAGTTAAGTTCCATAGTGCTCAGAGCCATTTGAACCATTTTGAACTGCTGAGCTTCGGAAACAGGAGACAGCTGGTTAGCTCCAACATGGCACTAACAGCCTCGAAACGACTCAGAGGACGCGGCAGAAGCGGGGTTGTGGAGTGGCCAAACGGTTTCAGCATACCTCTCTCCTCGTCTCACCTGAAGGACAACTCTGGGCATTTCAGACTTCCGGCTCCCATATCAAGACGGAACAGAGGTATGCCTAAGAGGTATGACTAAGAAGAAGGGCCCTTAGTAACTGCACTGTTATCGTGGTACGTATGTATTCGCCAATGAGACCAA
Source organism: Schistocerca piceifrons (assembly GCF_021461385.2). NCBI lineage: Eukaryota > Metazoa > Arthropoda > Insecta > Orthoptera > Acrididae > Schistocerca > Schistocerca piceifrons. The sequence goes on along the minus strand of NC_060139.1, from coordinate 442,769,561 downwards.
CTAAAAGTATCAGATGAGCCCACCACGCTACCGCCTATTTATAAAATGTTTACAGAATAAAAACCCATTTTTTCAGTAATTTTCTTAATTTGATCCACGACCGGTTTCGAAGCTTAAAGCTTCATCTTCATGTGTCAATAAATAACAATGAGAACACATGCGTGTCGAGTTCGGTCCACTCAGCCCTTGGGGATCAATCACACTCACGTCAAACAAACGCATGAGAGCGTAGGACCAGCAACCATAGCGCCCGCCTGCACATCACGACACGGAAGTGATGTTTGTTCGACGTGGGTGTGATCCTCTATAACTGACTGGTTCAACCGTCACACATTTGTGTTCTTTTAATTATTTGATGCTACCTGAAGATGAAACTTTAAGCTTCGAAACCGGTAGTGGAATAAATTAAGAAGCTTACTGGCAAATGAAGTGGATTTTTATTCTATAAATATGTTCCTCAGCTTCGGATGTTCATCTGATAAAATAATTTATAAAAAAAATCGAGAGCAGACTGGCCGCAGCCTTGCGGTAATATCGCATTTGTTAGGCTTATTGCTCTGCCAGCTCAAGCTCTATGTGATGGACGTTGCTGTCAGTAACTTAACTGTTTCGAACAGTGAAGACTCGTTGTTACACGACATCTCTGAACTGTCTTCTCAAACAGTGTCATCAGCCCCCTTGCTGTTACGAAACGGTTATTAGATCAATCTGTGAAATCATTTATTATTTTCCGTACAGTAAGTAAGTAAGCAGCTGCCGATTCACAAGTAAAAATTCGCAAATCCGTCAATGGGCATTCCACCTAAAGAGATCGATGTGCTCAAGATTGAAAAAACCAGAAATATGTTTGCTTGGATCCTATTGTATGAGAATGAGACACTAAAAAAATGACTTAGTACGTTTTATTACAATATCCAAACACTAATATTAATTCAATATTTATGTCATTGCCTTACACGGGACAGGACGGAATTCATACTTAACCGCAACAGTGGCTTGGCAATCGTAATAAGAATCTGTGCTACTGAAATATGTTTTCTAACATTGTGAATATCATAAATATTTACAGATATCTTTGAAGCCTGCTATATTATACACCGTGAGTCTAATTCCCCTCAAATCCGTGTTTTACATTGACTAGACATACAGTGCAAACTTTAAGTGTAAAGATATGTTTAGCATCTCTGAAAAATATTGAGTAAAAACAGAATGTTTACGATCGCGAATAGAAGCAATTTTAGGACTATGGACTGGTGATTAATGCAATACGTTTTAATTGTTCAACAGAACATTACACTGAGGTGACAAAAATCATGAGATATCTCTTAATATCGTATTCGACCTGCTTTTGTCTGGCTTAATGCGGCAACTCGAATTGGGATGCACTCAGCAAATCTTTCGAAGCCCCCTGCAGAAATATTGAGCAATGGTACCTCCATAGCCGTCCATAGTTGATAAAGTGTTGCCGGTGTAGGATTTTTTTGAACAAACTGATCTCTCTATCATGTGTCATAAACGTTTGTTGGGGTTCTTTTCGAGCGATTGAGTGGCCAGATCATTCGCTCGAATTGTCCAGAATATTCTTCAAACCAGCTGTAGCCCCGTGACATGGTGCATTGTCAACCATAATAATTCCATCGTTGTTTGGCTGCAAATAGTTTCCAAATAGCCGAACATAACCCTTTCCAGTCAATGATCGGTTCAGTTGGACCAGCGGAACAATCCATTCCGTTTAACCACAATTCACACTGTTATGGAGCCACCACCAGCTTGCACAGTGCTTTATTGACAACTCGGGCCCATGGGTTCGTGGTGTTCGCATCACACTTCAACCTACCATCAGCTCTTACCAACTGAAATCGGGACTCGCCTGACCAGACCACGGTTTTCACAATCGTCTAGGATCCAACAGATAAAAAAAAATTGAACACAACTGCTAAGGTTCTGTGACCGTGTCAGAATTATATTAGAACAAATAAGGCCTCGGTCACAAATATTAAGTCAAAATTGACCAGGTTTCGACGCTACTATGAGCGTCATTTCAGAATTAGACGAACTGTTCTAAAACATATTAAGTATATAATACATTAATAAAATTAAAGTTTGTACTGACTGGAAAAAGATGCAGTACTTACAAGTCACATATTAAAAAAGATCTAAGCCGGAAAGGCGACGTCATGAATAGTTGTAAGTAAGATGGTGAGCCGCTAGGGGCTGCTCGTACTTTAGTGAAGAAGGGTTGCAAATGTCATTAAAGTACGAGCAGCCCTTAGCGGCTCGCCATCTTACTTACAACTATTCATGACGTCGCCTTTCCGGCTTAGATCTTTTTTAATACGTGACTTGTAAGTACTGCATCTTTTTCCAGTCAGTACAAACTTTAATTTTATTAATGTATTATATACTTAATATGTTTTAGAACAGTTCGTCTAATTCTGAAGACGACGCTCATAGTAGCGTCGAAACCTGGTCAATTTTGACTTAATATTTGTGACCGAGGGCTTATTTGTTCTAATATAATCCAACAGATAAGGTCACTAGCACAGGAGAGGCGCAGCAGGCGATGTCGTGCTGTTAGCAAAGACACTCGTGTCAATCGTCTGCTGCTATAGCCCATTAACGACAGATTTCGACACATGGACCTATCGGATACGTTCGTCGTATATCCCACACTATGTTGCTTGCTTGTTATGTCTCACAGTACTGCCATCGCTACGCAAACGCCGCTGTTTTCGGTCATTAAGTGAAGGCCGCCGGCCACTGCATTGTCCGTTGTGACAGGTAATGTCTGAAATCTGATATTCTCGGCACGCTCTTGGCATTTTGAATTTCGGAATACTGAATTCACTAACGATTTCCGAAATGGAATGTTATTTGCTTCTAGCTCTAACTAACATTCCACGTTCAATGTCTGTTAATTCAAATGGTTCAAATGGCTCTGAGCACTATGGGATTTAACTTCTGAGGTCATCAGTCCCCTAGAACTTAGAACTACTTAAACCTAACTAACCTAAGGACATCACACACATCCATGCCCGAGGCAGGATTCGAACCTGCGACCGTAGCAGTCGCGCGTCTGGTAATTCCAGTCGTGCGGGAATAATAATATTGGATACCTTTTTAAATGAATCACCTTAGTACAAACGGAAGCTCCGCCATTGTACTGCCCTTTTATACCATATGTACCCGATACTACCATTATCTGTAAAAGTGCATATCGCTATGCCATGATTTTAGTCACCTTAGTGTGCACCTAATAATAGCACCGTCCAATGAGTTGAGTCAGTAAAAGTGTGTAGGTCGCTCAGTATTGTTACATGCCCGCCCAGTTGGCCGTGCGATCTAACGCACGGCTTTCCGGGCGGGAAGGAGCGCCGGTCCCGGGCACGAATCCTCCCGGCGGATTTGTGTCGAGGTCCCGTGAACCGGTCAGTCTGTGAATGGTTTTTAGGCGATTTTCCATCTGCCTCGGCGAATGCGGGCTGGTTCCCCTTATTCTGCCTCAGTTAAACTATGTCGGCGATTGCTGCGCAAACAAGTTCTCCACGTACGCGTGCACCACCATTACTCTACCACGCAAACATAGAGGTTACGCTCGTCTGGTGTGAGACGTTCCCCGGGGGGTCCACCGGGGGCCGAACCGCACAATAACCCCGGGTTCGGTATGGAGCGGCGGAGGGGTGAAGTGGACTGCGGTAGTCGTCGTGGGGTTGTGGACCACTGCGGCTGCGGCGAGGACGGAGCCTCTCCGTCGTTTCTAGGTTCCCGGTTAACATACAATACAATACATACAATAGTTACATACAATTTGATTCTTTACCTTCAACAGGAAGAGTCTCGTAGTATAATCAGACGCGTGGATTACAGGTCACTCGGTGCTTTTAATCGCCAGTCCACTGTGGTTGGAGAGCAGGTATGCATCAGCAGCAGCAGAGAGCGACACGTGGACTCACCCTGGTTGTCGGCGACTGAAGGCGTTCTGTGTCCAGTGAGCCGCCGCGAACGACGCTCGACGCTCCGACCTCGCAGGTACCAAGAGTTCTCAGCTATCAGTGGATAACGTTCTTACACTCGACACTCTGAAATTACCTGTCAAGGGCAGCCGACAAATAAGCAGTAAAATACCAACACCCCCTCCCTCCTCGTAGACCAAATTAGCTAAACTTGCGAAACGTGACTGCAAGTACTTAAGCACAACTCGTTACGAGGTTTCAGTATCTACTTCTCAGTACCTCTGCAGGAAGTGGGTATTTTCACCTGCATAAGTCATAAATGTATGCAGAATAACGCAGTTAGCAAAGAGAACATGTGACTTTTTCTTTCATTTGTTTGGTACGTTCGCATAATAATTATCCGGGAGGAATGCACGCTCGTTTCGTTACCAAACGAAGTTCAGCTTACAACGATTAATATTGATGAGATGCCTGACCGACTAGCACTGGAATACTGGTTTTTCACTATCTGTGTGTGAAGGACGTATTGATAGTCACTGTTCTTAGCCAAAACTAGGATGCCTGTCTCCTCACTGGCTATTGTTCTATAGGTATAAGCCAGAATTTAACAACTGTCTGCTCTAAACTAATATGTGACCAAGTCTCACGTTTTCACTTGCTATTGAAGTAGCGTTTATATATTTAAGTAACAATAGTAGGTTACGCGTCTACTCAGACAGTAACCGAGTGTGAATACCGCTGCTGCAAAATATCTTTGTGAGGCTATAAACGTTGGACCTATTGTGGCGCAATTGAAACTCTATTAACAATCTGTGCATAGTTAATTGTGACTGAGGTGAAACTGCGTAGCTATACCAAAGTTCCAACGGTGTGTACATAGTATATAAGACAAGTGCTGTCTTTCATTAAATATGATAACGTAATGCCACGACTCAGCTAATTTTATTAAAAAAAGTTATGTTATCGACGAAACTCAACTTACGACAAGAACACGGTGATTGCCGTAAACCAATTTCTCAGAAATTTCGCTCAATGGATGAGAAGTGAAAATAACTGAAGACATGTCTCACTTGTCAGCTTATCTGTAGATATTCGACCGTTTCTGAGAAAACGAGAAGCAGAATTTTCGATGTACTTTATGTGTCTTTTAGGGAGTAAATAACTCAACGGTAGCGCTGCTACAGCGGCTTCACGCTTTTGCGCCCCTTGTTCGAAACCGGATTATCATTTTTTTATTTTTGTTTTCCATTTCCTTACCTATGTCCTTAGAAAAATACTACATAAATGTTTTCCCACGTATTTTTCGATAATGTTGTCCTTATTCATCTATCAAGTGTAGCTCTGAATACACCGTACACATGTAATAAACGTATGACAGTTACTGTGAAACCAAGTTCTAATTTTACAATTAATATAACACCCTTTTTTCCCCGCAACAAGGTAAACAACATTCGTGCAGTATGCTTCTACGTACGTGGATAGATAAATGACAAAATAAATAAATAAGTAAAAACAATAGCCGTCCGATGTGGCCGAGTGTTTCTAGACGCTTCAGTCCGGAACCACGCTGCTGCTACGGTCGCAGGTTCGAACCCTGCCTCGGACATGGATGTGTGTGATGTCCTTAGGTTAGTTAGGTTTAAGTAGTTCTAAGTCTAGAGGACTGATGACCTCAGATCCCATAGTGCTTAGAGCAACTTTAAAAACAATAATCGGGTTTCGAACACAGGGCGCAGATATGTCATGTCGCGACGCTAGCCACTATACCACCATTTCTTCTGAGGACATTGCACCCTGAAAGACACATGAAGTGCCTCAAAAACTTGGACTCTCCATTTCTCAGAAACGATCTAGTATCTGTGGATAAGTCGAGACACGTGTTCGGCTATTTTGATTCCTCTTCTAATCGAGCGAAATTTCTGGGAAACCGGATTTTGGCACTTGCCATATTCTCCTCGTTAGTACTAAATGATTTAACACTTCTCCCTCAAGAGAACAAGATTTTACAACTCGAGTTTTATTAAGCAATGCTAAGGAATTTACAGCGAGTAATGTCTTAAAGTTCTCGCGTCAAGATGAGGATTCGATAGGAGTCGTTGGCTTTGACCAGTGTCGTAATGTTAATCGCTGCTATGAAGTTACTTTTTCATGCCTATTTTTACAATTTTGCTATTAGTCGGCGAAGCCAACGAATTTGAAAGCAAAAATACTAGTCTACAGTGACAGATTGATCTGCAGCTTTGGCCAAAGTATAAATACACACACAAAAAAAATTTTTGCGTCACCCCGGTTCCCAGAACTCCTGAAGACAGATGTTGACTGTGGATATTGTATCACAGACACAGTCCCTTTGACTGTTCAGAGATGTCACTAAACCCTCCCAAAGATGTAAACAACCATGCATGAGCAGCGGCTCTTAGACGGAGGGGATCCGACGACCGATCAGTTCCAGTCATTCCATCAGGAAAGAGGTACACGGCTCGTGTTGCCTGTAGTTCAACCGTGCCTAGCGGTCAATACCGCTGTTATATCGCGTCCGCATTCTTACTTTTTGCCAGGAAGGGGCCGCAAAAAGGGAAGTGTCCAGGCGTCTAGGAGTGAACCAAAAAGAGGTTGTCCGAATATAGAGGAGATACAGACAGACAGGAACTGTCGATGACATGACTCGCTCAGGCCGCCCAAGTGCTACTTCTGCTATACTGGACGACAGCTACCTACGAATTACGGCTCGGAGGAACCCTGACAGCAACGTCATCATGTTTAATAATGCTTTTCGTGCAGCCACAGGACGTCGTGTTACAACTCAAACTGTGCACAACAGGCTGCATGATGCGCAACTTCACTCCCGATGTCTATGGAGAGGTCCATCTTTGTAACCATGACACCATGCAGCGCGGTACAGATGGGCCCAAAAACATGCCGAATGGGCCGCTTAGGATTGGCATCACATTCTCTTCACCGATGAGCGTCGCATATGCCAGACAATCGTCCGAGACGTGTTTGGAGGCAACCCCGTCAGCGAGTGTAGCAAGGTGGAGGTTCCCTGATGTTTTTGGTCTCATTATGTGGGGCTGACGTACGCCGCTGGTGGTCATGGAAGGCGCCGTAACGGCTGTTCTATACGTGAATGCCATCCTCCGACCGATAGTGCAGCCATATCGGCAGCATATTGGCAAGGCATTCGTATTCGTCTTCATGGTCAACAATTCGCCACCCTCCCCTCCTTCCCATCGTACACATCTTGTGAATGATTTCCTTCAGGATAACGACATCGCTCGACTAGAGTGGCCAGCATGTTCTCCAGACATGAACCCTATTGAACATGCCTGGGCTAGATTGAAAAGGGCAGTTTATGGACGAGGTGACCCAGCAACCACTCTGAGGGATCTACGCCGAATCGCCCTTGAGGAGTGGGGAAATCTGGACAAACAGTGCCTGGATGAACTTGTGGATGGTATGCCACGACGAATACAGGCATGCATCAATGCAAAAGGACGTGCTACTGGCCATTAGAGGTGTCGGTGTGTACAGCAGTCTGGACCACCACCTCTGAAGGTCTCGCTGCATGGTGGTACAACATGCAATGTGTGGTTTTCGCGAGCGATAAAAAGGGTGGAAATGATTTTTATATTGATCTCTATTCCAGTTTTCTGTACAGGTTCCGGAACTATCAGAACCGACGTGATGCAAATCTTTTTTGATGTGTGTATACGTATATGGTGACTCCGCGAGCGACAGTAGCTGCCGCAGAGAGGAAACTCTCTGGCTAGGGACAGCAGCATAATGTGAAGTATCTGAGCATCTATGATTAACTGCGCTTCATACCCGCCGTGGACTTAGATGTGAATTCGTCCTGTGTAGATTACGGAATAAAGCGCATATTGTATGTGGCTGTGGTTACCTGAGATCGTCGACAGAAGTTTTATTTAGCTCAGTTCGCATGGAATACATATGCGGACGTATAGTTTCGGCAACAAACTAGAATTCCGAAAGCCTGTATTTCAATAGCATTTTCAACGGTTTTTTTTTTTCAGTCTAATGGTCAACTTACATTTAGATGGACATTTTTCTAAATATGTGCGGTATATACCCGTGACGTACATCAGTTTAGTTCCATTGCATGTGGTGCACTGTCTTCTGGTCCTGAATACATAGGAACTTAACTGCAATATAAATAATTACAGAATATCCGACGTAAAAAGTACAAGAAAGCGTATCAGAGACGCACATACCCCACTAGAGCAGACGCATTGTTGTCGCATCATACATAGAATGATGAACCCGTGTATGTGAGTCAAATTCATAAAACTTGGTGTTAAAGTACATTTTGTATACAAAATCGTTCATTCTGACAGCTGACGGCACACTGCCCAGCAATAGGCAACTGGATTGTATCGTGTTATGGGGATCACCAGACGGCAGCAGTCTCCTATTTAATAAAACGGTTCAAATGGCTCTGAGCACTATGGGACTTAACATCCGTGGTCATCAGTCCCCTAGAACTTAGAACTACTTAAACCTAACTAACCTAAGGACATCACACACATCCACGCCCGAGGCAGGATTCGAACCTGCAACCGCAGCAGTCGCGCGGTTCCGGACTGAGCGCCTAGAACCGCTAGACCACCGCGGCCGGCTCCTATTTAATAGCTTGGAAAACCTAATACATATTTTCCATGTTTGTATGATACGAGGGTAATCCCAAAAATAAGGTCTTTTTTTTAGAAGTACATAGGCCTGTTTATTTCTACAGTGGTTTACATCAGTTTACAGGTTGTACATTTAGCTATTTTTCGACATAGTCACCATTTCTGTCGATGTATTTTTGTAGACGCTGTGGCAGTTTTTGTATGCCCATGAAATACCAGCTCGCCGCCATTCTGTTCAGAAAGTTATGAATCTCTTCTTTCACCTCGTCGTCGGAGCTGAATCGCTTTCGGGCCAAATATTCTTTTAACTTACGGAACAGGTGATAGTCACTGGGCGCCAAGTCAGAACTGTAGGGTGGGTCAGTCAATATGTTCCACTGAAACTGTTTCAGGAGAGCAACGGTTTGCCGAGAGGTGTGTGGGCGAGCGTCGTCATGGAGAATGTGTACGCCCTTGCTCAACATTCCTCTTCTCCGGTTCAGAATTGCCCGTTTGAGATCTTTCAGCGTCTCACAGTACCTGTCAGCGTTAATTATGGTCACAGTGGGCACAAAGTCGTCCAACAATATCGCTTTCCGATCCCAAAAAACGGTTGTCATGACTTTACCGGCAGACTGTGCGTTTGAATTTCCGCGGCTTTGGCGAAGACGGATGCCGCCACTGGCATGATTGTTGCTTGGTCTCAGGTGTCAATTGAGTCCAGAAAGTTCTCCTGTTCGGCTGCAAGGCGATGAAGAAATGCGCGGAAGGTATCAACTCGTTGCCGCATGTGGTCCTCAGTAAGCATGCGTAGCACCCATCTTGCACACACCTTCCGGTAGTTCAAAGTTTCCGTCAAAATTCTGTGAGCGGTGCTTCGTGAAACCTCGGAAACCAACGTGCAGAGATCATCCAGGGTGATACGCTGATCATCACGCATGCTTTGCTCAACCTTCAACACTGTCTCCTCAGAAATTGACGGTCTCCCGTTCCTTTGTTCGTCGTGAATTTCGGTTCGAACAGCTGCAAACTCTCTACACCATTTACGAACATTTTTGACATCCGTGCACAACTCACCATACACTTCTATCAATCACTTCTGCCAATTGGCGATGGATTTCAATAGCCGCGCTGCCCTTTGCGTTCAAAAAGCGAATAACTGCGCGCAATTCGCACTTGGCGGTAACATCCAACGGAAGCTCGATTCTCAACGGCTGCCAAGCCAAGACTGAGCGCCTCAGCGCGGCGTGCGCATGTTTACACACAGCGCGTCAAGCACTCTTCATGGCAATGTGACCAACTGCCACAAAAACAGAGTTCTGTACTTATAAAAAAAAAATAGGAGACCTTACTTTTTGGATTACCCTCGTACATACGATGACGACAGTACTCTGCACTATTAAGATCTTTTTATAATATATAAAACAATTTGAAAACAGTTTCTTATTAGTAAGTAACGGCAAATAGGCGTGCCATTTAAAAGCAGACAATCCAGGTTACCAACGCCTTTTCGAAACATCAAAAGATAATTTCACAAGACTGTCCGGAGAAAACCACAAGTGAAATAGAGTACTCGTTTGACAGCAATGTGCTTGTAAGGAGACTTTTCGTTTCTTTTCCCAACAGACCATTACTTTTCATTCACGCAACATTTATAACGCTTGAATTACATTAACAACACGACAGACAAGGTTCGTGCTTATTGACAAGTTTGATGTATACAGAAAATCCAGAATTATACAGAGTCCGTCTATACCAGTTAACACAAGCCGTAATATGCTGTTAAAACCAAGTGAAAGATGTACAGTTATTCAGATTACAATATCTAGGTACCATGCAACAGGTCAAACTATCTACATTGTTAAAGAATATAATCAGCGGGGAAAGGGGTGAACGGGATGGGAAGATGATGGAGAAGGAACCGGACAGGGAGAGCAGGGAAAATGCCACTGGAATCTAGGACCGTGTTTTGAGATAGTTCATCTCGAGCTTCGGTGAAAGTATCCAAGAGCCATCGTATACAATATGGTATATCATTTAAAAGAAATCATCATTCACGCTGTGTGTGTAGCAGCGCTCTCGTCATTAGTATAGTCAAGCTCTAAGAACGTCTATATGAAACCAATTCTATTTTAGTATTACCAGATGCTTAATACACAACTGGACTATACACTGTATGTTATGTGGGTATATCATGTCGTTCAACCAAGCCTTAATCGCAGAATGGATTGTGCGTAAAAAGAGAATCCCAAATCTAGATTAAAACAATTTAACTGTAAACGATTTATAGGTACTGCCCCGGCTCGTCATGATGAGAGTTGTATGTATGCCAATACAGTATTTATGCAGATTTAGACTCTATTCTATATAGGCTAAATGCTATCTCTATATAATTCTAAATTATGCATGTGAGCTGTTTCCAAGAAAGATGAAGCATTTCACGCACTCAATTACATCTAAGTCGTGGAAGATACAATGCATAATGTTGTATACCACAACAGTTTATGAGAAGAAGCGGTAATGGTCGTATTATGTAGTTGTGCTGTGTTGGTTTCAAAGCAGTATAAAACCTAGCTCGATGTCTAGGTCACGATAGGTGACATTACTGTTATTTATTGATAGCTGCAACGTTTGTGTCACGTGGCAATGTTAGATTGACTCTGTTATCTACTGCATGCCACTGGCTCACGCTGGTTAAACGTCTTGGTAAGATTGACACTTAGTTTTAAGTAAATCCAGTAGCTATTTTACCTAGCCACAGCATATGAAGGACTACCATAACCATATAAATCTTATAAAAATTGGCTACATTTCAAAACCAATGTATCATACCGCACTACATTGTTTGTAACAGTAGGTCTAGGTTATGATTGATGTAACATCAATTACATGCACACAGCAGCTAATTCGGTAGTAAAAGTATGTACATGAGTTCACAAACCTACTATTTATCACAACTTTTATATAAAAGGAGTGTGAATGGCTGTAACCTAGGACGCAGAGTGTACAATTCACTCCATAGTTATCATAATACCTAAACTGACCAGTGGCAATGAGCCATATTAGTAAACAGTATAGCTCACACTGGAATTGAGACAGTATGTTACTGATTTCGAAAAAATGTGTCATACCCTAGGTCAGTGGATAGGTAACAGCTGACATTTATATGTTACATTAAATCCGTAACTATCATCTGGTATTGTTAAATCAGAATTGAGTTCACATCGTAACCGGCTTAAAGCTTGATTAAGCTGTTAGTGAGAACGTTGCCATACACACAGAGTTAAGTGATGGTTTTTTGAACCGTTACGGTTGCAGGTTCGAATACTGCCTCGGGCATGGATGTGTGTGATGTCCTTAGGTTAGTTAGGTTTAAGTAGTTCTAAGTTCTAGGGGACTGGTGACCTCAGAAGTTAAGTCCCATAGTGCTCAGAGCCATTTGAACCTATTTGATGGTTTTTTGAAATGGTACAACACGCCATACAGGACGTGGCTTGCATACATTCGAACAAAGATTGAGATGAGGTATCTGAAAACACAGTCCTAGACTTCTTGTCCGTTCCCCCCCCCCCCCCCCCAATCTGGCTGCTTCCACCTTCCTCCCCCTCCCCCCCTCTTCCCACCGCCCTTTCCTCTTCTTCCTGTTGATCGTATTGTTTAACAATGTAGATGATCTGACCTATTGCACGGTACACATATATTGTATTCTGAGTAACTGTACCTCTTCTACTTATAAATAAACCATCACACTAATTGTAACAATACGTTAACGGATTATGTTAACCAGTAGAGACGTACTCTGTATAACTCCGTAATATTTCGATTTTCTATATATATCAAACCTGTCTATAAGCACAAACCCTGCCTGTAATTTACTGTCACACTGTTAATGTAATACAAATATTTTAAAGCTTGGGTAAATGTAAATTAGTGATCTTGTAATACTTACATCGATTGAGAGTAGGTTTATTTTATGTAACTGTGTATTTACAATTTATGAAGTGTGTATTCTGTGTTGTTGAAACTCCTTGATCTATGGCAAGGAAGTTAGAGTTTTGTAATGTATACATGAAAAAAAGCAAAAGAATGTTGAAATGGTAAATTATTATAATATGAATATGTCTATATAAAGCAAATTTTTGTTAAAAGCTGGTTGATGCTTAGGGCACTTGTATTTGTAATATGTAAACACCGTAGAGAAGTCCCTCCGCAACGGAAGTGGCATGGTGCGATGTAAAAAGGGGGGTTTGGCGGTCGAACTGAGCGGCTCCTTTGTGTGAACGACACACAGTATGTGGTTAGCCTTAGCACAGTGCTCATCGAGGGTGTTATGAGAGGCAACTGTAAGCTGCATTATAAGGGATTTGCCTCGGATGTGGATCTGCCTATTATTTGGTATTCACGGCATAATGTAATGGCTGTAATGTGTTGAAAATACGACGCCAGGAAGAGATTTTATAGACCATTCGTACATCAAGAGCCGTGAGTACAGTTAGCCGCCATTGCGCCTGCCACCAATCTTCGCTACTTCTTCACAAACTTCATACTTTCAGTTAAGTAATGTATATGGGCATGGACCTGTTAAATTGAGTGTTGTTTCAGTAATAACCACATTAAACATAAATTTGTGTCTGGAACCATATTTTCAATCCTGATCACGAAACTACGCAGGGTCCTCAGCTAAGTGCTATTAAAATCGAGTATCCTGATTTAAATGAACTATTCTTGCATTCATGTGTTTAAAAGTGATTTTTTGTCTAAAATAAAATCAGTAGTAAAACTTAAAGTTAAAACCACAAAAGTAAAGTGGGATAAAATGACATTAAGTTTTAACGTATGTCCCGCACACACTCTCTCATTCATTTACGTGTCTTCACACCAACAAATAATGAGGAAATAATAATTTTGAATGATTTTTATACTTCATAACGTAGAGAATTAGGATAAAAAAATTAGAAAGAAATTACGCACAGTTTTAAAGAAGGTGTATTTTTGGTACCCAACATGGAAGGTTCCTTTTTTTAAAGTTAATTAAACCCAGTCTTGTATTTTATTGTCTTGCGAAGTAATTTATGAACTACTCCAAGTGAAGTGAATGATTATCTTTTAGAGTTAGTCTTTACTATTGTAATAATCAAAGAGCTTTGACTAGTGTACCTATACTAGTTTAGTGGTACCCCATCATATCCTCCACCTACTAAGAAAAACCTGAACTATTACTGTTGCTAAGGAAAACTGATATATGCAGAGGAACTGAAACAGTGTATTTATGACGTTTGTTCATCTTTATTTGTGTGTTTCATGTCAGTCAAGATAGAAGCCCCTCATGTCAAAATTTATATCTGCACTTCATGCAGCGACATTTCAGTATCTGATGAATTAATGCTCTTGAGTGTGGCTGTCATTAGTATGAACTTGGAGCAAATTTGCTCCCCATAATTCACTGGTGTGTGTGTTATCGGTAACAGCTGCTACACATACTACGTGGTGCACTGTGTCAGTTTGCATCCTGTTTGATATTCAAAGGGAAATCTCACCAAAAGTAATTCCAATGACTAATATTCAGTTTTATCAAACAGATATTTCCAAATTAATGTGCCTAATTGGGCTGGCGACCGTTCATTTCTTTTCATTCATTTATCATTTTGCCACTTTCATTAACTCCCAAGGTTAAAGTCCGCTTGGTTTTTCTATTAATTTCGCCAAATTCGAAATTATAGTCCCATATCTTTGCCCATTATACATAAGCGCGGTCGAACTTCAAAATCCTCTCAGAATGTAACATTAGCGGGTTTCACTCCACGTTAGTTATATATGTGGCTTTTCCCGTGACAGGGCTAAAGGGTCGGTTATTAGGGAAGAGACATATATGAGAGTGTTATAGTCTATTGAAAACAAAAACGAAATGTCTGTTTAAAAGCTCTTTGCTGTATCACGTGTAGTCCATTTCACTTGTGGTTTTATTTCTGCAGTTTCTTTCTAATCTGCAATTTCAGCTCACAAATCCCGAGCAACCCAGAATACTATATATCTACGATCATTTGTTTCATCTGAAGCATGTATTCGTTGGTTACAGTTCTTGCCCTCACCTTCTTTCTTTCCTTCACCTTATTTGCTTCCTTCGTTATCATCATCTTCCTTCATCTCCTCTTTATCTTCGTCTCTCTTTTTCTCGTCACTTCATTTTCATTTAATATCTTCTTTTCTTTTTTTTCTTTTCTCTTCCTCCTCTTTGTCTAGTTTATTGCAGCTTGCTTTTGTTGCATTTTCAAGTGTATCATAACCTGCTGTTTGTTTATCATAGGCTCCTTCGTCGGTTAGCTTATTGCTACTCGTCCTTATTTCGTGAACTCAACGTGAGCGACTTCCAGTTTATCAACTAGTTTATCGTAACCTGCCACATTTTGTCGGTTTAATTGTGATGCGCTTCTATTTTAGTATTCATTTCTCCTGTCATTCTGAGTAGTTGGTTAAACATAATATTAATGCTCATTCATTTGCCCAAATCTGTTTTTACTGAAGCAGTACCTAATTTCCAAAGACCGCTGAAATGGTCTCATCAGGGGCTATCTGTTATGAAACTAAGTGCGTCTGCACCACGGTCACCGCCGGCCGGAGTGGCCGAGCGCTTCTAGGCGCTACAGTCTGGAACCGCGCGACCGCTACGGTCCTAGGTTCGTATCCTGCCTCGGGCATGGATGTGTGTATTGTCCTTAGGTTAGTTAGGTTTAAATAGTTCTAAGTTCTAGGGGACTGATGACCTCAGAAGTTAAGTCCCATAGTGCTCAGAGCCATTTGAACCACGGTCAACAAACAAAACGTTTAATATAATTTCACATAAATAACAATTTGGAGAGTGACGATAATTTTATATTTAATTATGTTAATCACAAAGTTATTGAAGAGAATACTAATTTTGGCTATACAATTGCCACTTTCAGAATCTGCAATACAAGTAAAAGAAAAACATTACTATCTACTACAGTAAAATATTAAAAGTAAAGTTGAATAAATGGTTCAAATGGCTGTGAACACTATGTGGCTTAACTTCTGAGGTCATCAATCCCCTAGAAATTAGAACTACTTAAACTTAGCTAACCTAAGGACATTACACTCATGCATGCCCGAGGCAGGATTCGAACCTGCGACCGTAGCGATCGCGCGGTTCCAGACTGTAGCGCCTAGAACCGCTCGGCCACTCCGGCCGGCTAGAATAATTATAATGTAAACGCGGTATATGTCTCATTCTGCCGCAGAATATGTTACCCATCAACACAGTAAATTTTCAGTTTCAGTCGTTGGTAAAATTACATGCGACGATTGCAATTGCTTTTATACTGAGTGGAGAGGACGTACTTTTGAAACAGATTTAAAAAACATATATATATGTATTTGCAAAAATCGGGATCTGGTGATCACTTAAGAATCCAAAACATAGAATAACGGACATAGCACATATTTTGAAAATTGTCCCCACCGCAGTGGATACCGCAACATTTAGGAGGAATATTAAATTTTTGGCAGTGGAGACCGTTTACTGGTTGTGTTCTTAACAGGCAAAATGGTTTCAACGAAAACTCTTATTTAGAAACATTTGAAGAACTTGCTTCGTGACATGTGAGCTCCTAGTTTTTAGTGCCATCGTACGCCGTGGAAGGCTTTCAGAGGCCAACAGTACCGCCGTCGCGTCGCCTACAAGTCTTTGTGGACTCAGCGGCACGCGGTGCAGCGCGCCGCTCCCTGCAGGACGTCCGCTGCCCCAAATACCGCGACGAGAACCGTAGACGAGATAAACTCACACGGAACTAAGAGCAGCCAGTGCCATCCAGCGACTGTACCGTAGCAAGTTATTACGAGATAACATTCGGTGCAGTAGGGCACGCAGCTGAGTAGCACAGTGGCTTCAGGATGGCTATGTTTTTTCTTCGCTCTGACTCACAGCGCAGCTGACGTTACCAGCCATTCAAGTAACATTCAGTCGGTACGCAAATTCATACCCCTACGAATTTAAATAAACCATAGTAATTATTACCTGATTTTGTTCAAGCTTGGAACGCAATCTTTTGTTATTAAGGAAGGGATCCTGTCAAAATTTCAGATTTTTATCTATTATAGTTACAGAGATTGAGAAAATTACTTAGATATCGTAAAACCGACACTTACGTTTCAAAACTCAGTTAGTAATAAAAACCAAATGTCTTTTATTATCATCTGAAGTCATAACAAAGCTCACAGTATATAAAATCACTTAATTGGAATTTTCTTTTCAAAACTTAATTACTCTACGTTATTTAGTATACAAATCATTCAGAATTACTATTTGCTTATTATTTGTTGGTGTGAATACATGGGAATGAATGAGAGAGCGTGTGCGGGACATACGTTAAAGCTTAATGTCATTTTATGTAAAACCTTACAAAATTGAACCGTGGAAAAATTGTGTTGCAACCACGACGCTGATGACGTATGTCGATGTGTACTTGCTTTTGTAAGAGAGCAGCCAGAATAAAAGTGTGAAGTGGAGAAATTTTCTATATTAATTTAAAGAATAATTTGCGTTTCGTTCTATTTTCTTAAACAATATATTAGAAACTTAAATTGTAATGACTTAAATGACTATCTGATTAGTGGTTGGCTAAGGCAAGTTTTTCCGCGAGCATGATTTAGAAGGATCATTCTGATTGGTCATTCAGATCAATAGCCAATCAGAACCAAGCGGTTCCCGCACGCAGATAATTAGATAGGCAAAGAGGAGAGGAGTATCGAGATAGTCGCTCGCTAACCTGCTTCCGGTTAACACCTTGTGTCCCTGAAAATAGTATGTAAAATGAAGAACTAGGGAGTTCATTATGTTTAGAACGTGTCGTGACTAAAGCGGTTTAAGTTACGAACATCTGGAGGAAAGTGTGATTTTTCGGAATTAATTAATTGAAGTTTTACGAGCGTGTGAAATTTTTGGTCGAAGAGAAATTTTCTACGGCATATTCCGTGTTCTTTATGGAATACTTTGGCGAGCAATGTTGACATAGACCACTGAAACGACAGAATGTTCAACTCGCTAATAGTGGTGGGTCAGTGACTGTTGGATCGCACAATTAATCGGGTCAGACTTGTAGAAATTCTGGCTACTCTTACGTGTGAAACATGATGGATAAACAGTGAACTTCGAATGATAAAGCATTTGCATTATTAAATGCGGACTTGATAGCCATTTCATGTGCTTCTTTATGAAGAAAAGGACGTTAATAGAGTTTTCAAATGCTTACTACAATTAAAGTGCATTCTCCTACCGCCCGAAATATATGAAAATGAACTTTCAGGAACTGATTTGCAACTTGAGTTACGCGGCCTCTGTGTGGTGGGTATTAGGTAGTGGTTTCGTCAACGCTGCTTTACACTGCCTAGCGTGTGTCTACTGCTCCAGAGTGAAGGACGTCGGATGGAAGAAATGACTGAGAGAGAGTAAGGAGACGAAAGAATGACAGATAGACCCCGCCCCGCCCATGACCACTGCTGTATTTCACTCTCTCTCACTTATTTCATCCAAATGTTATTGCAATTTGCTTGTCATTTTTTACCTCACGTTCGTTTCCTTTCCTTTTTCATTTTTTGTTACTTATTGCTCTAACCACAATTTATACTTGAATACGAGGGACAGACCAATATATATATATTCCCGAGTTTTATTTCATCTTCTTCCTTTGTAACAGTAATTCTTGAGTCATCACAGTGTTCTTCATTTTGGAATAATATCTGTGATCAATTTTTTTGAACATCTGCTCAAATTTTGACCCGCTTTAAACTGTCAGTATATATATATATATATATATATATATATATATATATATATATATATATATATACATCTTTTAGCATATTTAAATACAACTGACAATACTTTAAAAAACTGTACTTTTAAGTGAATCACTTTTTTAATTGTTTTGTATAATAATCTGTACATTACGCATACATCAATAATCTCTAATATAGCTTTGCATCCTATGTATATTGCGTTGAAGCACACATGGTATTTCTGACTCATTTTTATGTGGTTATGACTTGTTGTAGTGCGGCAGAATGAGAGGTATATCGTATTTGTTTTATATTTTCTGTACTTTGTATTTAATCTCTTACTGGAGCAGATAGTAAAGTTCTTCTTCTAGTTCCATTCTAGATTCTCAAGGTAAAACTTTTCAAAAAACAATGCAGTGAAGACAGACACATAAAACATTGTTTGAAACGTGTAATACTAATAATATGTGTGACCAACTAACATTGGAATACTGTTATTGCACTATATATGTATGAAGGCTGTACTAAAAGTCACTGTTCCTATCCATAACTGGAATGACTGTTCACTGGATATTGTTCTATTGGAATAAGTCAGGAACGTCTACTCTGAACTAATGTCTCACGTCTTCGCTTATTAATTAATGATAAACGAAAGTTTTCACTCA
Source organism: Schistocerca piceifrons (assembly GCF_021461385.2). Classification (NCBI taxonomy): domain Eukaryota; kingdom Metazoa; phylum Arthropoda; class Insecta; order Orthoptera; family Acrididae; genus Schistocerca; species Schistocerca piceifrons. The sequence continues at coordinate 442,750,523 of NC_060139.1, read as the reverse complement.
CACGCCCAATTACTCATACATAAACATATGCAGATATAACATTACAATAGCCTTTATGCATTTAAGTAGGTAAAATAGATTTATCTCTCGATTCAGGCAGAATTACTGATTATTAAGGTCACTAATTCAAATTATTCTGCATCAAGCTAAAAACTGGTTGACCTGTTATGAATCTATTGAAACTCTGTTAAACATTCTGTACATTGGTACTGTAAATGAACTGAATTTGTAATGTGAAATAGCTATAACAAGATTCCTCTCGGTGTCTGTGTAGTCAGATTAGACAACTATGGTCGTTCATTCAGTGTAGCCAAGTAATGTTTTAACTGAGCTAATCTTTCAGAGAAAGTTACGTTATCAAGTATCTGTCGTATTTTCTAAGCGTTCTGCCAATAAATCACAGTCTTTGATTTGCTTTCCCCCTACATTATCAATGTAATTGTTCCAATTTAAGTTATTCATAATTGTAATACCTGAGTATTTAGTTAAGTTTATAGCCTTTAAATTTGCGTGATATGTCTTGTAAATGAAATTTAGTAGATTATTTTTGGTGCTGGGCAATGGCCTTGCCGCGGTGGATACACCGGTTCCCGTGAGATCACCGAAGTTAAGCGCTGTCGGGCGTGGTCGGCACTTGAATGGGTGACCATCCAGGCCGCCAAGTGCTGTTGCCATTTTTCGGAGTGCACTCAGCCCCGTGATGCCAACTAAGGAGCTACTCGACCGCATAGTAGCGGCTTCGGTCAAGAATATCATCTTACGACCGGGAGAGCGGTGTGCTGACCCCACGCCCCTCCTATCCGCATCCTCCACTGAGGATGACTCGGCGGTCGGATGATCCCGGTAGGCCACTCGTGGCCTGAAGACGGAGTGCTATTTTTAGTGCTGATGTGGATGACATGACACTTTTCAAGATTTAGAGACAACTGCCACTTTTTGCAATGTACGGATGTCTTTCTAAATCATTTTGCAATTCGTTTTGATCACCTGATGACATTACATGACGGAAAATTACAGTATCATCTGCTCAGAGAGCCTCCCAAGTCTATTATGTAAATCAGGAACAACAGAGGAGCTATAGCACTTCCTTGAGGAACGCCAGATATTACCTCTGTTTTATTCGATGACTTTCCGTCAGTTATTACGAACTGTGACCCCTTTGACAGGAAATCATGAATGCATTCTCACAACTGAGACGTCACTCCATCGTCACGCAATTTAATTAGACGTCGCTTGTGAGAAACTGTGCCAAGGCATTCTGGAAATCTAAAAATATAGAATTAGTTTGACGTCCCCTGTCGATAGCACTTATTATTGTGCGAGAATAAAGAGCTAGTTTTGTTTCACAAGAACGATATCTTCTGAATCCGTGCTGGCTGTTTGTCAATATATAGTTTTCTTTGAGTGTGTGCTTACCGTGGAACGAAGATGCGGCCTTACGTCATCCTCAGGCGTAAATGCATGCCGAAGGAATAGCTGCTGATTGGTATCGTATTTCCCTGCAACAAAAAATAATGGACGACCAATGACTTGGTTAAAAACTGGCTCTGTACTGTCTGGAGCAGGAGATCGGGTGCTCTCCTAAAGACTCGTGGGATTTTGGTCCTTGATGCTCCGAAGGCGCATTTGACACCAACAGTGAAGGTAGAAATGAAATTACATCCAGGTCACTGCAGTAGGCATGGCTTCGCAACTACAAGTGCTAGATTTGGTGGTGAATAATCCATTTAAAGGCCAACCAGTTTGCAGCAAATAGTTACTTAAAAATGGTCAAGCCCTGCCATCCACCAGGAAGGTGACGATGCTTCAGTATCTCTAATTGCGAAATGGAAGCAGACTGCTTGCACACATATCCAGTGCATCAGTTGTGAACGGCTTTAAGAAGTGCAGTGTAATAAACATATTAGATGGTAGTGAAGACACTCTACTGTGGGAAAAAATGCAAGATAACCATGACACTGGCAGTGATACTGCATATTCCGTGGACCATCCCAGTGAGGAGGATTAAGTGGCATCTATACTGACTATGGGAGGTTTTTATCTGATTTTATTTTCTGTGTACCGGTACTTTTATTGTCTCTTTCAGTTATATCTACTAAGTTAACTGTTTGGAAGTTTCCACAATAAACCTACTAAGTGCATACATCTTTTCCTCTAACCCCTTGCTGAACAGTGAGGGGCCGTCTTGGATTCGTGGTCGTCCAGGACTCGGGGATACACGACATGAGTAGACAGTCGTGCAGATGGCTCACGGTATCTTGTCGTAGTGACTAGTTGGTGATGGGAATAGTCGTAGGCAACTGTTTAGCTAGTGCTATGTGGATCATTTTAATTAAGTTTGAGAATGTCTTAGCACCCTCTGCTCAATTACAGAAGCTATATTTATTGAATCTGACAGTCTGTAGAATCATACATTGTAATTATTATTGTTGTTGCTTGATTACGTGAGCTGGGGTAAAACTGATTTTAATTCTGTTTTACGCATCTCTGTTTCACTGTGTTGAGAGCAGTGTAATTCTTATTCTTTTGTTTGAGCGCCGATTGGTAGAACCATGTTTGGTTGCAAGCCGAATTCTGTTCATTTGTTTTTTCTGTTGTCATGAACACTTTATGTTTAGTAAATTATTTGTTAAATCAAGGCCATGCCTCCACAACTCACTGCCAAAATCCGACTCCTACCTCTCCCCAAATTACACGTTACAGGCTGGAGCAATGTTCAAAATATTTAACCCAGCTATAGTTCTAGAATACTAAACTGTAAATAGGGCTAATTCAATGTGAAATGAACACTATAACTGTTTGACAGGGTATTAATGTTTTCTCAAATTTCCTTTTAGACTTATACCTGAGAAAGCTAGCGGTGTCTGTGAGATGATCATTATAAATCAGCAGAAGGAAAAAATGTCAAATGGAATAATTTGCTTGAACAAACAATGGTGCATACTAAAGCGACTATTACAAGCTCAAATTCTTCAAGTGTGAAACATAAATTTTAAGGTTATTTTTCACTGTAGTTAAAACTAGTAACTCTTTGTGAAACTTAGAATGCAGCTAAACATGAAGTCCACATTTACATACAATCCACACATCATTTGCATAATACTCTTTCATTTACTGAGATAGTATCTCCTCTGCTGCTATGAAAAGAGCATAGAATGTGTCCTATTTCTATTATTTCTTCAGAATACTTGTTGTTGATTAACAAAACCTATTGAACTTCTTTTTATTCACCGTATTCGGAATATTTTTGGGATTCTGTTCAGTCAGAATTGTGTGAAATACTATTTCGGCTTCCTCAAGGTGGTAAGATATGGTTGATAATTGAGTAAACAACAGTATGTAAAATTTAATGCAAATATAGTTTATTGTCAGAAGTTTTCTTTATTTATAGTCACTTTTCTGACTTTGTCTTGGCCACAGCATAAATAGGGGTAAAAATGATATGGAGCTGTCGTTTGCCAGTAAGAATGGTTGGGGAAACTTAGTTTATACACCACCCCCGTATAATGTGACATGTATGACTTAGTCAAACGTCCATACAAAACCAATTTTGGCGACAGTGTATCCACCTTGACCGTCACCTTGGGCTGTCACGTGTCATGCGCTTTGTACAAATATGCTTTTGGCAGTTACTGAAGTGAAATTCGTAGACGATGAATGATAAGTATTGGAATAAAATGGTTCCATTCCATACTAGACGCCTGGTACAGCACCGTTTATGAGTTTCTTGAAATAAGACACTCTCGGATACAAAATAACTTTAATTTACAAGAAATGAGCGTTTCGTCCTTTTGGGGCGAAAAATGACAATAGTGGGGCATATGCAGTTTAAAATTGCGAAATAGAGTTAATATAAAAACACAAGAGAGTCAATGTTTCAGGCTGCGGGGCAGTCTCTGCAATTAACTGTAAGTGAGCTTACGTAAAAATTAATGTGGGGACCATTTGTCCGTTAATGTCCATATGTGGCACTAAAATGAAATTTTATAAGGAACCATCGTCCTGTCGTCTTGGGATGAATAAAAGCACTACGGAACCTGGAACTGGGAACACAATGCCAAATATAAATACAGTGTCTGCTAGATAGGAAAATTATGACAAACAAAGAAAAATTAAGAAATCTTCCGTAACATGGAACCAACCGCGTTCCGGCGCACGCAGCATGGAGTGTTGCGTACAGCTGACAAATAGTAAATACTGCGGTCGAGAACTGGATAAGTCAGCCTATAACTCGACCGTTACTATTGTAATTTAGTACTTCTACCTAAATAACAGAAAACCCTGTCTCTATGTTGCCACGTGTAACCCTCTTACTATATTTTGTTTAGTTTCAAAATACAGTCCACTGTGGGAGGATAGAACTGTTAACAGGAAAAGCTAATCAGTACAGTAACCCTTTTTACAGGATTTAATCGTGTATTGTATCTAATGGATAAGTAACTCAGACTATTCAATTATTTTCCTAATATATTACCCAGCATTTGGAAAGAAATGCAGTATGAATAGTATTATATTGAAGCTAGGACAACTTAGTTCCAAGTTCATTTAGTGGTTTAAAATACTTACTAATGGTCGTCAGCCTATCGAAGCAATGAAACAGTGAAGTATTGGAAAAGCGAAGTATGTATTTTGCCTACTTTCTTGCTTCTGTTTAAGTTGCTTCTTCAAAAAAATGTTACTCCAGGTAAACAATGTTGGTGGAGACACTGGAATTTTTTTTTCCTACTACACCCTCATACATTACATTTTTAAAAGAGGAACAGCCCAGTAGATAACTTAAAGGAAGTTAAAGAAATTTGGCCAGGGGGAACTTTAGAAAAGCACTTTCCGTAACCAAAAAACTTAAATACTAAAGTACTTAGATACTAAACTTTTTATACTGAACATTTCAGTTCAAGGAAACCTCTTTCTTACTGGAATTTACTTTCAAAAGCTATTACTCTTTTAATTCTGTATAGTCATTTAATAGATTTTAATAACTTGGCTTAACTTTGTTTGAATGTTATGCAAGCAAACTTTTACTATAACACTTTGCAATAGTTAAGAAAACTTATAAAACAAGAATAGTTTCACTTTATTTCTCTGTAATGTATTAAAGAATGGACGTGTTATTACTCTAACTACAATTCTCATTACGCCTTTCAGTGAAACAATTAAGACAACTATTACACAAAAACAATTTAAATGGTACCTCTTTATATTAACTTGGCACTTCGTAAGTCTGTAAAACAGGATACTCGGATTGAACACAATAAAGGAACCCTATGTAGGTGTATGACTAGGATGAATTAAGAGGGTGAACCAGTTTCTTTAAAGATAAAGAATGGTTATTTACTAGTAAAACACAGTTTAAATTAATGGTTCACGCTGTAAAAAAGTAAAATACCAAAAAAAAATATTATCTAGTGGCTGTAGGCTTGGATGTGGCGAACAGTTATGACGGCTACACTACCCACAGTACGGCCTGCAAGTATCTTGCTGTATGGGCTCATTTTCTCTTCCTGCCGTCGTTCAATTTTACATATAGTAGCCCAACAACTCGCTACTATGCCATAAGACATTTTCAGTCTTCATCCGAGGCATTTTTGTGGAAATTTGCAGGCAAAGCTTCTCCTGCTCCACAAGGGTGTTGCCTCAGTCACTGTTGCCTACAGACTGTGTGACTTACTTTCCTTGCTTGATGTAGGTAGCGCGCTAATTAGTCCTTGCCACCTTTTCCACTCCCCAGAGCCACTTTCGTTTCAAACAAAAGCGCTCTGGCTTTTACAGAATACCTATTTCTTACATTGTTCCTAAGCTTGACCATTTCTTACCATTGTCAAATGTGCATCAACATGAACAGTTTATACACACAAATATTTGTAAATACATGTGACATCAGAAACTTATTCAACGTAATAAACAATTTACATAGCATTTTACATACATTATTCACATACAATGCAAAGAACTTCAACCTCCAATACATCACACTTTACAGCACATATACAGAAAATATAGAACCAATATGTGAAAATTTTAAAGCAAAAAATTCCATGCCGGACTTTGTTTCCCGACGACATAACGCGGTTGGCTCCGTGTTACGTGAAGATTTCTTAATTTTTCTTGGTTTGTCATAGTTTTCCCGTTTAGCAAACACTGTACCAGGCTCAGAAGTATGAAACCGGAATTTGGTAGCAATAATGACACGTCTGTTGTTTGAAACTGATAAACAATATTTTATTCAAAATAATCTCCATTGCTATTCATACATTTCTCGCACCTCTCCGGCAGGCCATCAGTGCCACGCCAAAAAGCAGTCTTATTTTGAAGCGAACCAGTCAGAGAGCCATTTTCTTACATTTTCATACGAACTAAGGCGTTGTTCAGCGACTGATGCAAATTGATGATAATCGGATGGAGCCAAGTCAAGTTCTCAGCTAAACGCCTCGATCGTTTTCCTGACCCGTTTTTCTGTGTGTGATGGGGTGTTATCATGAAGCATGACTTTTGGTTGCCTTTTTCCATATTCCAGTCGTTTTTTCACATAACTCTCAGTTTAAATCGATCATTTGCTGTTGGTAGCGATCAGTGTTAATTGTGTCACCAAGTTTTAGCTACTCATAGTATATGGCACTCTTCTCATCCCACCAAACACAGAGCATCGTCTGCTTTCGAAAGTGATTTGGTCTTTCAGTGGATGTTGATGGTTTGACTAGATTCACCCAAGATTTACGAAGGCGGTTCGCCCGGCTGCCCCCGTCAGAGGTTCGAGTCCTCCCTCGGGCATGTGCGTGTGTGTTGTCCTTGGCATAAGTTAGTTTAAGTTGGATTAACTGATGTGTAAGCCTAAGGACCAATGACTTCAGCAGTTTGGTCCCATAGGAACTTACCACCAATTTACGAAGCTTAGGGTTCTCAAAATACGGGAAATTCCGGTGTCATACTTCTGCACCTGGTATTTACACTTGGCATTGTACTCCCGGCCCCAGGTTCCGTAATGCTTTTATTCATCCCATGACGACAGGACAACTGTTCCTTATAAAATTTTATTTTAGTGGCATATGTGGGCATTAAAGGACAAATGTTAGTTTTCCACATTAATTTTTACGTAAGTTCACGTTACATTTAACTGTAGAGACCGCTGCACAGCCAGGAACTTTGACTCTTTTGTGTTTTTATATTAACTCCATTTCGCAATTTTAATCTGCATATGTCTCACTGCTGTCATTTTTCACCCCTAGGCCAACCTGATGACGCTGCAAAAAGAGCGAATGCATTATTTCATGTAAATAAGAAATATTTTGCAACCAAAATCGTCTTAATTCAATGAATAAGTGTTTGACAGTTCATATTACCGTAGAACACTTGTGTTGTTTTATGACTTATTTTCACAGGGTTTACATATTATGTTTTAGTGAATTCATGATATTTTACGAATAATGCTCATTACTTCGGGACAAAATAAGATGTATCACAGCAGAGTTATTGTTCATATAGGGACGATAATATTTTATTTCCAAATAATCAACCGTACTACAGATACAAGTTTACGTAAATGTAAACACAAATTTCACATACTTTGCGATGAGTCAAATGCACTTTAAATTGGGGCTGCTCGCTTATATCGATAGTGCCGTTCACAGCGAATGTCTCTGGCCGGTTGCTGGGTAAACAAAGGGCGCCTTCCCCTCAGGGGGAAAGGAAGAGCTGTTGAGCGGGAATATACAGACGTGAGCGGCACACTTATGGAGTCTTTTACTGTCGACAAAACTGCGTGCAGGTCAGCGCCCGCTGTTGGCAGTTTCGTGTTGATACCCCTGTGGGCTGAACATTCACTGAAGTTGGCTGTCTAGATTGGAGTACTTGTTGGTACTGGGACGCTGGATGGAAGTCAAACTGTCAGCCACTCAACTATTTTGAGGACCTATATTTGTCTTTGGAATCCGTCTCACCTCAAGATTACGGATACGGGCAGCAATTTAGAAGTGTTGTGGATCCCCACATCCTGGTTATCTTTGTTTTTTTGCGAGTGATTTTCCTGTGGCCAGCCTGTTACATTGTGTGTAGCGTATGCACTCATTTATTTCTGTACTGGGCCATCTAGCCGTTTTGAGCACATTTCACGACTTGTGGCGAACGAGGGCCAATCATTCAATTTACTATTGGCAAGTTTGGCTTTCTGTTGTCATTTTGCTGAGTGGCGTGGCATGATAATGTCTACAGAAGCCCCGTGTTTTTCTAATGTCCAGGAAGCTGCATACTCGAGTACTCAAGTAATTGCTCTAAAACTTACTTGATGTTGCCTCAGAATAAAAACATTCTAGGTTGCAACGCTGCTTAATATCAATAACGCGTTTCGCCCATTTGGGGCATCGTCAGATTGTGTAAAAATAACTTAATATGGAACCCAGTCGTCATAAAGCCGTATAAAACGGAAAATGGATACGAAAATAAATGGATATGTAACCTACCCGTCATAAAAAACGTACAAAATAGAAAGTGGACCTAAAGCGCGCCAACTGACTCTGAATAGAATAGAACCATGCTTGTTTTAGCCCTTAAAAGTGAAATTAGATAAAAACGGAAAAGCTGTTGCATTAAGTTAATCCCTCTACATCATCTGTATAGTTTATTTACATGTTGGACCGTTCGCTTGACAGCCTTTATAGACAGACAATAAGGGTAGCATGAAGAAGGCGACAGAATGGTAAAAGTATCGCCATGCTACTGATACCAGCCGAAAGTGCGTGTGTGTGTCTGTGTGTGCTTGTGTGTAGTGAAGGTAGTGACGTAGTGACCAGTGACGTGATATAAATCATTGATTAGGTAATATTGTGTGTGCATGGCCAGTAATTTTTTAAATGTTTTCCTTTTTTAGTTAAGATATCGTGAGTGGTGTCATTTTGTAAATAATCTGTGGGTAAATAAACAACAAACTGATTAATTTAACTGACTAGTAACTAACTGAATGGTGGTGAAGGAGAGTGGGGTTTCGAAAAACGTCTTCAGGAGGAAAGGACACCAGTCAAGGAGCAGGAAGTAGTACCTTACAGCATGGAAAATATCACTGGCTTTTCAAATTGATGGTAGAATTGGTAACGAACTGATTTTACTATAATTTAAAAGATATTTGTATTCTATTTCTGTAAACATTCAAAATGATTGTAGTTTATCAACATAAATATGAAAATGTTGGTAAAGTTTCTGTTCTTTCAAATCATAATAAAGGCTGGTTTTACCTTTCCTCTTCTTCTCTTCTTAATTTGTGACGTCAAAAGGAATTGTTACAACCTTTTTCTCAAGACTGAACTTTTCAACAACTCTAACACATACAAAGTCAAATGCATTTCACTATCAACGGGAAAGTTCTCCAAAACCGCACAATGATACTTCTATTTGGATGGTAACATGTAACCAATAAGGGAACAAACTTGAGGTTTGTTTGGCTGGAAGAATCCAGGATCACTGAAATAAACTGTTCTTCTTTCTGTTCCTGCATTATATGTTTCTAACCAAACAGCGCTAATACATTCGTGACAGTTGATTTGGGTTTCGTCTGAGAACAAGAGAACTTTTTGTTCAGAAACGTTTAAATAACATTGTTGCACCCCTTCGACTTGAAACTCTGATTATGCATCACTGTGTGGCCTTCACATGTAGAGTCTTGAAGTGAAAGTTGTTTGTCCATGGCTGAAACGTAATAGACAGTAGTTCCACGTGAAAGAAAGGTGGCGAGGAGGCACTTTTAAAGACCCTCTCTGTGGCTGGAACAGTACCTTAGCTAGATACGATGGCCAATGTACACGTAGGCCTACCTATTACTTTTAACAATAAATAATTTCAAAACATTTTAAATTACGTTTAAAATTAAATAACTTCAAAGCTTCTTAAACCATCATAATAAAGTGTCCAGTGATAGTACTTGAACAGCACAATCAAAAGTCAGTATCAGATTTTTTTTAAAGTTGTACAGTTTGAATATGGATTTTTTTTAAAAAAAGTAGTGCAGTTTGAATATGAAGCGAGAATACAGATTCAAACGATAAAAAGCGCACTTATATATGAGAAATCTGAAAAACAACAAGAATAGCGTCACGAGGAGATAATAAATATGAGTAACTATCTGTTGATATACAAGTCACCTTAAATAGTTAACCGTGCATAATGCCAATTTTGTTCACTTCATATTCATGAGATGCAAATAATTGACAAATTAAATGCCCGATCAGAAACCAGTACCGCAGTATAAACGCTGGTGAAAGGCTATTTCTGGCTCTTATAAGATGATGTCTCCTAAAACGTCATTTCTGTATAACGGTCTCAGTGACGTTAGCACATAAAAGCAGCGACCCTATCCAGAGTTCCACGAAGTACCCTGATATGCGACTCCATGAGGTGGTGAGTGGTTGCTTTGTGGTTACTACGTCAATGAGATACCTTACTGTTGCAGTGAGGGCGGCCGATGTTGCTGTCGAAAGGGTGAATATGAAGCAGAAGCAGCACGACCTGCTCATGTGGTGCTGCTTGTTGTATGAATCCCCCACCGCAGTCAGTTCTCTGTGTCTAAGTAGCAAATTAGTGAAAATTCGGTTTACTACAATGTTAAAGCCAGTGTATATGTTAAAATATGTGGCACTGTCGTAGAGATTTATCAGTACCCAGATCCGCTACCATTTATCGTTTTACTCACGACGCGTGAACATGATATTGTAAAGGTACTCAGTTTCACTAAACATTCTCTTTTGTATTGAAGTCCAATTTTTGTTCTGTGAACAAAGAGTGTGCTCTGTTAGAAAATGATTCATGGTACTACTTGGGTTGTCATGATTCAGTTTTAGGTGTCAGTCTTGTATTTTAGAGAGTATCGAAAGCATAACGATGTGTATCTTTGTTTTCGCTGCACAACTCACGTTCTTCATCAATGAAACTACCTATAAACTGACCTTCTCTGTAAAAATTTGGGAGGGGTTTCGGCTGTCTCTAATAGTCTTAGAATTTTGAACAGGACTATTGCGAAGAAAACGAACAGAGTTATTGGCTATGTTGGGAACGTCTTCTGGTGCCACCAATTCAAGTAAAATTGAGAACACCTTCAAAAAATTTATCGGACTGACTTTAAGCCCGCCAATACAAATCCACTGCGAAAAATAGCTATTGAGAAACAATTTCTCACGCATACACACATCTAAACATAATTAGCAACTGACAGAGAAAGGATTGAAGCTAAGCACTTCATGTCTAGCAAGACAGGAAGTGCTTATCATAATTAGTCAGTGAAGGTATTGTGAAAAACATATCCCCAATGTTATCACCATGATGAAAATCCTCTTAGTCGTCGTCCAAGTTAAACAAATTTAAATGAACTGAGAACTATCAGAAACTTTGTGACTTAAGGTTATACAGTTTAACATACTTCTGATCATATCGACACAAATGAAATTCTTGTCGTTGATGTTATTAAAATGACATACAAATTGTAATTACACTGGGAGGTGTATTTCTTTATAGGACAAGATATATTACAAGAATATCCAGCTGTTGAGTGTTTTGTTGAATCCTAAACTAATTACAAAAACCATTTTTTGCATAATTTTGTTAATGAAACATGCGGATGGATATGTTGTTATCTATTGTGCTGCTTTGTGGAATTTTCCACCTATGAATCGAGACGCGTGATCCTTGAATAAATACTTTCCAGGTTTAAAAAATGGTAAGACCGTTTTTCATGCCTGTTCTGCACGATGTTTTAATGTACATGTAGAAGTTGATTGAGAATGATTGTATTGCCAGAACACAGATGACGTTACATATGATACTGTATTGTTGATAAATAGTTTAATTGCATTTCAAGATTGAAATCATGTAAGAAATTGGTTATAGCACAAAATATAAATTTCCACAATTTATGACACTGATGCGATGCTGAATTGCACCTAGTAAGCACACTAGAGACAAATCACCTTCATGTTGTAGCTAAATAGTTTACTTGCATTTCATTAATTTTTAGATGCATTTCAAGGATTTACGATTTCTTTAACAATGAACAACCAGCGACGTTCTCACTGGTTTGTTAAACATAGGGCGTATTCTGAGCCACCCCAGTGAATCTAAGTTCACGTTAGTCTGCTACTGCACACATCTATGAGTGGCAAAAGCTACAAGAACATGCTCTCCCACTACAATGGGACTGGCAATCAGAAGCGTTGACTGACTGATAATTCAGGCATCTGACAGTACGCGACTCCTTGGAACCTCTGAAGACAGAGAAAATTACGTGTACCAACATTCAGTTTACTGTACATTTTTACCAACACACGTCATTTCGAAAACTTTATTGTTTCAAAATATAACAATAACATACAAATTTCTGATATCAGGTGTAATTATTCAAGTACTTAAAATACATGCAAGTTGCAAACTATTTCATTCCATTGCATATTCTGTTACCAATGTAATAACACTTGCTGCGAAGTGTTTTCAGACGCCAGTAGAATTTACATAAGAAATGTTTCGATTGGATTGCAACTACACCACGTAATGTATATCTCTTATTGCGTTATGACACGTGCCATTATTCTTGTCATCCCATTTAAAAGTGTCTTCTCGTAGCCAGATCAACAGTCAATAATGCCTTTCGAATCAAACTAAAACTGTTTATCAGAGTTTCTATATTTTATAATCTCCTGTTTTTATTGTGAAGTTCTTCTGTTTCTAGCTTCAAAAGCATCCGTAATAAACGTCGAAAATATTAGGATCACCTCTACCTCAATTATGCCTGTGCTATAAATTTAGAAAATTCTGGAGGAAGTTGGAGTAATTTACTTACAACAATGATGGGCACCAGAGGCACATCCTAAATGACTTTCAGTTCCAATTGTCAGCCCCAGATGTACCATATTTCCGAATCGTGGAAAAAACTTGATTGTGGCGTCCCCCCCCCCCCCCCCCTTTATTTATCCTCGAGCGTTTGAGATAGGACGTCAAAAAATTAAAAAAAATAGTTTTTCAAGAAATATGTTCATTTTGTAGCGTACATCTTTCTGAAGAGTTTGATATGTAGAACATACGTTAGAGGAACTGTAAGACATGCTATTTCGTCTTAATTGTGCCAAAATGCAGTGCCACGCCTCTTCACACAGCTTTCTTCTATCGCACGTCACTGTATGTCGCTCTGCGGAATTCAAAAGAGTATGGAAGCAATCAAGCCTACATTCAGGACATTGTAAATAAAGGTGTCCTGTGGTGCCTCTCCTGCTCCCAGTCGGCCGGTTTGGCATCCTACCCCTAAAGAAAACTCACAATTAATAGTGGATGGGATTATTTGTAACAGGGAGAGTAACAACTCTAAGAAATTCTCTGCTCTTTATTGCCTATTAGCGAATAACTTTCTCTCTTGTGTGACAAACTTAAATATAGGAAAAATAAAACCTGTAAAGACTAGGGACAAACAAGACATTACACATTTTTTCAATCCTTAGGTCCCAGAATTTATTTGTCTCTAATCTTGCTACAGCTTTACACGGAGTGCTTTCCTTTATGCGAAAGAACCTATTTTATCAAAGTTCGTCTAACGTTTTGCTACATGAAAAATCAAAATGTCCTTGTCATATACTGAAAAAGCTGTTAATAGGAATAGTACCCATGACTGGTGTGGTTTCTCGATTTGATTACGTCTATTTTGTCACTGTCTGCTAAATAAAACGAAATAATCCTTTCCAAAATGCAGCATTTGTAACACACGCCAAATGTCACAAATGGTCATTTTTATCTACCTCATTCACATAAGTAACACAACAGAATATAATTCAAATAAATAAAAAGTTTTATCTTAGGAAATAGTTTCACATTCTTTCATATGTTGCAGTTTCTCAAATATGAGATCAAAAAGTAATACTACGAAATTTTTATATAAATTTGGAATCGGCATATTCTTCTATACAAATTGTGTGATGTACCCGTTTCTTCTCCTTCCTCGTTCTAACGAACAGTCTTGTCATCACTAGTTATTTAGCTACTCTCGTCCCTGACGAAATTTATTATCCAGTTAACTTCACTAATACTGCCAGAATCGCCAGTTTAGTTACCCCGCTTTTATTCTGCGGTTAGGCATTTTTACGTCTTCGTACAACACGTTTTCCGCACTATTCCGAGAATAGAACTTCAGTGGCTGCTAACCAGGGACAGCTGTTTGCTCCTCGTGACGATAGTGTTAACAACAGTCACGAACGAAACTCTAAAACCGAGAAGATTTTCTTTCGTGAATGTCACCGTAATAGATTCTGACGGACACACTGTCGTGATGTAAAATTAATATTTATTTCATTCACATCTACGAACTGGTGTAGTCCAACGGTTTTTTCAGATCTCTAAAAAGGGAAAAATGAATAGAAAAACGAATGTCCTACTATATGATTAGATGAATAAGTTTAGAAATCAATTTCAAAACTTTTAACAGTTTGGATTTCATATTATTTTGAAAAAATATGTTTAAAGTGGACATTGTAATTTTGGCATAGTAAAAGTTGTTTACGTTTACATTCATTTATAAGCACATGTGCGTATCCTGTCTTCTGCCCCTTCTGTGTACATAGGGAAGAGACTTGGAGACACCCGAAGGTTTCTGATAGAGCGTAGTGTGTAATGGCAAAACAGACATTTAGATATCAGATTTTAATCTGAAAATCATTACCAACAGCAGATTTGTACTATGATCGTAATTTATCGCTTATGAAATGCAGATTGAAGCTGAAGCTATCGGAGAAAGATAGATGACATAAATCGTCGACAAATCCAGCAGGAAATGATACAAGAAAAAAGCTGTGTTTTTATATTCTGGCAGGTGTCATTGCAATTCAAATTTAAAAAAAAATGTTACTTCCTCTAAATTATATCTCGATTACCGATCACGAGGCCAGAATTAAGGAAAATCGTGCACGTATAATAGGGTGTAACGTTCTTCGATTTAATATGCAGTTAGATACGGTAATTTTACACCAATGATCATCGTTGCAGGAAAAATAGGAATCCTAACGTGAGGCTTGAAGATATGCCGCGGTCTGGGTCATATAGTGTCACAGTGACTAACATGGAATTCTTAACGGACAACGCTTCACAGTTTTTTCAAATTATTTTCGATATGCTTCAAGAAATACTTAAAAGTATTGCATAAATTAAATTTTCCACGTGCAAACTGTAATAAATGTTCTGCTTGTAGCTGTACTTTCGTAGCAACCATTTTAAAGTATAAAATATGGGCTATAAGGAAACCAACACGCTTACTTCTGGTCTTAAAACATCATCGCGAATGCTCATAGGTCAACTTTTGTCTTAGACTGACTTGATGGCGTCCGTCTGACGTAAACGTAAATGGTCTCGTGTCTTCAGTGTGCTAATACTTCCAGAACAATAATGATCACACTCTCGATCAGTTTCCCATGGTGCTAGTAGGTGCTGCATCACTAGTTTATTGTGACTGGTATAGTCTATATAAGTACTGAAATGCGTGGTTTCGTCACGGTACACGTTTCGTTTTATGCAGTTTAGAGATCGCCATTGATACGGTTTTCTCGCCCTTTTGTTGCTTAAAACACGGCTACAATGGCTGTATGCACGTTTCTTTATCATTTTCCTCTCTGGCACCGGTGTTCACCATAAAAAAGTGTACGGGAATGGGAGTCCATAACGGCCAACAAAGAAACGTAACGAGGATGACAACGTTGTCTGGCTGCAAGGCAATATTTTTTGGGCAGCTAGTAACACAGAGCGTGGTTAATTGAGGTGAGGGAGAGGGACCGTCCGTGTCCCAACTCCCACATCCTCTCACAACGTTTTTCTGACAAATGGGCTGCGAACTGTACTGTTTTCTCCCTGCACGAAGTTTTCAATGGAACAGAAAGACTAAACGGGTGAATGGCGATAATTCAGTGTACCCTCCATCACACGCTACACAGTAAAAGGGGCCTATCAGTACAAACCAGAGTACCAGAAAAGGCTAACCTTACCAGCACTTCAAGGACAGGACAGCAGGGAACAACGTAAGCTCCACACCTGTACGGACAACACACGCAAGAGCCGTCGCCGTCGCTATCTTGAGACGATAGGCACAGCAGCGATATTGTCTTAAAGGAAAACCACGTTGCGCGTAGCTGACCCACTTGTTAACACTCATTAGCCACGTAACTGTCACGCAAACCTCAAATGAAATATAAGTTTTGCTGAGATGGGATCTTTAAATACCTTGTTACAGTAAGTTACAAATTGTATCTGTGGTATTAACGTACAGTGCGATCAAGAGTGCATGGACATAGTATACTGTTGTTCGTTCCATGGAAGCTTGCAATGTAACTGACCTCTTTCCTAAAATGTTCCAACGTTTAATCTCCTCGGTAAAATTTACAGTGAGTTCCGGTGAACTGAAAGTATATGTTTCTATTCTTGGTGAAGCGTGCTAAGTATTTATTACAGGTTGACTTACGTGGGAAGCCCACCTCGCTGGGTGTATATAAATGAGTAGGTGGATACCGTCTGTATCCCTGTGCGTCAGTCCTCAGGCGATGCAAATGCGTCCACGCAACTGGCATCGTTAGAAACTTGTTTCGAAATGAATAGAGACTTACCGATGAACAGTGCCTGGTGATAAGTTAGGCACCTTACTCTGAAAATAAAACAAAAAATTCAGCGTGATGTGTAAATAGACGAAATGATCCGACGTCATTTCACTACGCGAACGGCGAACAGTGACTGGAATCAGTCCAGATACCAGGGAGTGGTTTAAGGTGTAACGAATGCGCAAATGTAGCCCTGATAGAACACTCAGGAAGTGCTGTTCACCTACGAAACAGATCCCTTACGAAGCAGTCGTTCCACTTCATCTGGTTCCTGTACACTTACCAAGTTAGATTAACAGAAGAGAGAGAAGATACAGGAAGAAGTGATGTCGTGGGTCAGTTTAAAAGGCGTCAAAGTGTCGCAGAAAAACCCAAAGAACTGTGGTGGAAGACGTTACAAAGAAGACCTTGTGAATCGTGGAAAGCTTTACTCGCAGAAATAAAAAAGTTCCCACTCCAGTGCGAGACAGGAGTGATGACCATGTCGCAAAAGCAGAAAAACTTTTGCTGGTACATAAAGCACTCCGTCTTCAGGCCACAAGTGGCCCATCGGGACCATCCGACCGCCGTGTCATCCTCAGTTGAGGATGCAGATAGGAGGGGTGAGTAATCAGCAAACCGCTCTCCCGGTCGTTATGATGGTTTTCTTTGACCGGAGCCGCTACTATTCGGTCGAGTAGCTCTTCAATTGGCATCACGAGGCTGAGTGCAGCCCGAAAAATGGCAACAGTGCATGGCGGCTGGATGGTCACCCATCCAAGTGCCGGCCACACCCGACAGCGCTTAACTTCGGTGATCTCACGGGAAGCGGTGTATCCACTGAGGCAAGGCCGTTGCCTTGCTGATACATAGGAGTACAGAAATCCACGTACGATCCTCGAATGGAATAGGAAAGGAATGTTGTTCTTAGAAAGACATAAAATGTTAACATAGTGTTAATTAATTGCACGAGCATCCAAAGAAAGGTACCATATCCAGTCTCTGGTGGTGGTGGTAAATTCCTAAGAGACCAAACTGCTGAGGTCATCGGTCCCTAGGCTTACATACTACTTGATGTAACTTATACTAACTTACGGTAAGGACAAAACGCGGTTCGAGTCTTCCCTCGGGCATACCTGAGGGAGGACTCGAACCGCCGACAGCGGGAGCCGCGCGAACCGCAGCAGGGCGCCCAAGACCGCGCGGCTATCCAGCGCGGCTATCTAGTCTCGCTTACAAATTATACTAACATTTAAATAGTGCTACGAACAGAACGTAGGCTGAAACCATTACTGGTCGCAATGAGACCTGAAATTCCAATTGGAAAGCGTATTAAAAAGGCTGGTACTAGAAGTGCATGTGAAGCTGTGAATAATACGATAGTATCTAATGAGATTACCACATTTCACATATGTGAAATATTGTGGGAATGGTAAGTGTTGCACGGGGATCACCGAGCGAGGTGGTCCAATGGTTAGCACACAGGCCTCGCTTTCGGGGGGACGACGGTTCAAAACCTACATCCGACCATCCTGATTTACGTTTTCCTTGATTCCCCTAGATCGCTTCAGGCAAAGGCCGGGATGGTTCCTTTGAAAGGGCAAGGCCGACTTCCTTCCCCATCCTCCCCTAATGCGATGGTACCGCTGATCTCCTTATTTGGTCCTTTTCCCCAAATCAACCAACCAACCAACCAACGGTTGCCTTTTTATACAACCCTGCAGTTTTGTTTTTATATAATTTCTTTTCATTGTGTGGGAAAATTTTTACAAGGTTTCACTCGGTATAAAATTAATACATAAAATGCTGCACTTACTCGCTTCCCGCGCCCGGGTTCCCGGGTTCGATTCCCGGCGGGGTCAGGGATTTTCTCTGCCTCGTGATGACTGGGTGTTGTGTGATGTCCTTAGGTTAGTTAGGTTTAAGTAGTTCTAAGTTCTAGGGGACTGATGACCATAGCTGTTAAGTCCCTTAGTGCTCAGAGCCATTTGAACCATTTTTTGCTGCACTTAAATGGACTGGAAATGAGAAACCTTCTACTGCTGCACACTGGCACAGGAAGAACAAAGTAGAATTGAAAAACTGTTTTATTTTCGTGTGCCGATAGTCGGTTCTTTTTCCTCGAACAAAAAGTATGAGTTCTGCATAGAGCTATAGACGGATGTAATCATTACGTTTCCATTATATGAATGTGTGGAGTTTGTTATTTCGTACATGTCCGAAATAACAGGCACCACGTGGAATCCGTAGCTGAGATCCATTTTATGTGAACTGTAGGTGGAGTGGTAAGAATCGAAGGGAACTATTGATGTCAACTGCTTCGGGACTAGGTGTGGATGTGGGTCTGGCGATAGGGGTGCGCAGTCGACACAATTCCACTAAATACTGCCTTCAGGTGGCGCAATGGTTAACGCAACTGCTTAATAAGCATGAGTTCCCAGGTTCGATCCTAGTCCCGCACACTTTTTCACTCATCGCCGCTTATTCCGCGTAAAGTCCCGATGCAGCTGACATCAATAGTTCCTTACTTTTCCTTTTTGCTTTTTCTTTCTTTCCTCCCCCTCCACAATCAGCTTACATAAAATACCGTTTTATTTTTATAACGTAATATGCTGAGAAACCTAACTGTGATCAAGAGTTTGCTGGTTTGTTGTACCAAAAAATAAATACAAGTCTACACTGAGTGGAACAATGCGGCTGTTAGTATCATTTTTTGTTCCTGGAAACAAAGAAAAGTAATTAAAAGACACGTGAAGCAATTGCTTGTAAGGAAGCAACAACTCCATACTTTTAAAAAAGGGTACCTGAAAAGTACATAGTTTCTACTTCACACTTGGAACATACAACTGTTTTTCTGCTGTGTTTGCCACATGTGTATCTCTTACAATTGTTGCAGATTATTATTGTTTTGTCCACTTTGTTGTACTTTTCTGCCTTAGAACTGCTTTCACTAACACACAAATGATATCTATCTTTACTTCCATGAGCTTCCCTTGCACCGAAGTTCTGCTTGATTTTCCGTCCGAGAATACCCTCCGTACTTGAAATTACAGGCTTTCGCAGTCCTGTAATATTTGTAGCCCTTTCTTCAATGTATGGTTTCGCGAGCTGCAGTCCCAGTTCTTGAAGAAAAAGCCGTTGCTTATTAGGTTTTTTCTTATTCTAGTCCGAGAAGTTCAACAAAAATTGTGTATAACTGTTTATCGCTGCTATGTCGACAAGGGATAGAAAATAGGTTAATAAACATATTTGCTTTCCGTACTGCTTCACATTAATTCCATTGTGTTTAATCTTGAGTATGGCAATGTCGATGCAACATCGCTCCTCCCGATACCGCGTGAATTCCTCTTGTCTGCACCGAACCTCTTCATGCAGGATCTCGGCGGCGAGTGAAATGTTGAACAGAGAGGAGTGAATAAATATTGCTTCTCCAATAACTTTTCATAACACTTTTAATAAACGGTTGAAATACACATTTTTAACAATGATGGTACGACGGATTCAAGCATACGTCCATACGCTACCACTTCTCGAAACAAAAGGTTGAAGATATAGGAATTAATAAATTGAAGAGCTTTTCTCTTACTTTGTTTCATGCAGATATTTAACGATGTATCAAAACGTTATCCTTGCCACAAAACAATTCTTTAATTTACCTTCGGCGTCGTCGATACCTCATTCAGTTTACATATAGCGTATATATAAGAAAAGAAAAGAAAAAAAAATATGATTCAGTACAGAATCCAAAAATCTAGCGAAAATGTTGATAGACTCATCTACCTTGAATGTCAAAATCAATACAGCGTAGTCAATACCCATCACGTATATCATCTGAAACTTCATCCTACTTTCTCTAGCACTGTGTCAAGAGAGGAAAGCTGCCTTGCACAATATTGTGCACTTTCAGCTAAATGATACACTTTCAAACTCAGTAATAATATAAACCATGGATAACTGAGGAACATCTGCAGGTTTACAAGTTTTGGGCTTGCAGCCTAGGCAAGATCACTTCATGCATTATCGCTTTAGTTGCAGAGGTTACTATAGGACACTAAAGTTAGCAGTCCATGGCACGGATGAACTCATGCTCCGCTTATCAGTTGGCGCCAGCGCTGGTGATGCATTCTGCCATGGCAGAGCGCACACAAAACTACAAAATAGCTGAGTGCAGCACCACAATAGGGCGGTCGCATAAGAGAATCCCTGACAGCTTGAAGCACTGTTGCTTGCTTTCAGGTGTGAAGCGCCAATGGCTACAGGTGAAAACGATAGCCGTCTACAGTGCTGCCATAAGGAAGTTTACAAAATCGCATTACATTATTGATTGTGGTAGGTCCACAAACCTGCCGCGCCCAGTTGACTGCAGTTGTCAGGGATCAGTTTAGGCCGACTTATCTATACGAGTGGCTGTGTGTGACAGCAGAGAGCAGCCCGGCGCTGCAGAAGGAAGCAACAATAACTTGGAGCCAGCACCAGGAGTCGTGGGTAAGAGCAGCAGGCCGATCGTTTGCTTGTTACATCAAGCCATGGACCGAGCGCCGGCTGGTCTTCCTCACATCCTGGAGTGGATGGATCAGGGAGTTGGTTCAAATGGCTCTGAGCACTATGGGACTTAACTACTGAGGTCATAAGTCCCCTAGAACTTAGAACTACTTAAACCTAACTAACCTAAGGGCATCACACATATCCATGCCCGAGACAGGATTCGAACTTGCGACCGTAGCGGTCGCACGGTTCCAGATTGTAGCGCCTAGAACCGCTCGGCCACCTCGGCCGGCTCAGGGAGTTGGACAGTCAGTAGCAGCACCTGCGAACGTTGGCAGCTGGCAGCCAATGGTGGTGGCCAGGTGTGAATCGAGGATGGGGCAGCTGCTGCTACCGTGGAAACTGGAAGCTGACAGAGCGTCAGTGTCAGACGAATCGTGAAAAAAGCCAGTGAGGAAGCACAAGAACAAGCGAGTAACTGAGACTGGAGTCAGCTGGACAGTAAGAAGCAGACAGCAATGGAGGGAGCCTGGAGGAATCTGGGTCTGAGCTAGAAGTGACTTGATGTCAACGTGAGGCATCGGTTCATGTTCCCAGCGAGTAGTTGGTGCCTGGCGTCTTGGCTCCATGGAAGGGCATGATGATTAGAGTCAAGGAGATATTAAAAAATTTTCTGTTCTCTTGGACGGTGGTGTACAGGAGGGGAGTTGCGCTCGGCAGAAAACTTTGGCTCTGCAGATGCCTGTGACCAGATGTGTTTTAGCTTAAACTGTGGTAGTTATTATGTTGCCACAATGGTGGAGCCACTGCGTATCTAGTGTTGTTATCTGATATAAGTTTTAGTAAGAAAAGATTCTGTATTAACTTCTTTACCTTCCTGACTTCGAGTTTTCTGGGCTTGTTTGAATTACTGGTGTCACTTATTTTGTCCTGTGGTCAGCATTGCGTAGTCTGGTGCAGTGAGTCTTAATAATCTATTTCTTCTTTCTCTTGGTCATAAGTTGTATTTCTATTAGTTTTGGGACTTGGCGTGTTACCTCAAGTGGGTTTAATTTTGAATAATGTGTGCTGGGCGAGAGCCTTGCTTTATTGTCGTCCCTTCACGTTTGTGGAGTTTCTGGTGGTACGCTAATCTATTTTTAGTGCCCTCCTTGTCACTGTAAAGCTAAACTTATTTTGAAGTACAGGATTTTTCCCACTGTTGAAACTTCTTCATTTAAATGTGTGAATCTGTACTTAAATTGCTGCATGACTGAGAAGATGAAACTTCTACGTTATTTGATTCTGAAACAGCTGAGTAAAGCTGAACGTACTGAGCCTACTTTCTCTTTACTTTTTCTTATCATGCCAACACTGGCCCACAATATTCTATCGGAACGCAATCTGACTGCTCAAAAAAAAAAAAAAATAAAAAAATAAAAAAAAATATTACAACCTGACTTCAAATAATTAATACAAAAGAATGGCCCTCAATAAGAAGCAATCCTGACAATAACCTATACATTTCATTAAGCACTTACCTCACAAAAATCTTCATTACGCGAACTACTGCAATACAGCGAGCGTCAATACTGCCACCTAAATAAAAGATTCTAACTACTAAAGCCACTAACTACTAATAGGCATGTGGTTAGCAAAGGAAAGAATTTGTTACAAGCCAAATAATGTATTTTTTACCTTAATAATGTGACATCCAGTCCAAATACGAATATAAATCGTCATTGACGTCCAGTACAAAGATACATAATCATGAATAATTTCCAGTCTCCAAATCGGATACTTCCAGATCGTTAGCCTACGCTACCACTTCAGACCTCTACCCTCCATCAATGCTAACTTCTCACATTTAACATCCATCACTGCTGGCCGTTCACCTCCAACTGCCCAACAGAACTTCCATCACTGCTGGCGACTAACTTCCAACTGCCCGACAGCACTGGCGATTAACTTCCAAGGAGTCCGACCAGCCACAGAGTCCCTTACAAAAGTGCAGTCAGAGATCCAATGCAAAGTGCTACACAGCGCTGCCAACACAGGAGCACCCAACTTACGCTGTGTACGTGTACTAGAAATTAAATTAATATGTATTTGTAGATTGAGTGATGATCAGTTTCCTTGTGCTTTACCTTTACTCATGCGTTCTGATTTATTCAATTCTGTTTTGTTAGTAAATATGTTTAAAATTTGTTAAGTGTTACACACACACACACACATACACACACACACACACACACACACACAAACTCCAGCCACTCTCCATTCCTACCGTTCTCTATGCCACAATCAGTTGTGACTGAAGTGATAAAAATAACAAAGCTTTTATAGTGTTGAAAAATAAATAACTAAGAACACTGTAAATTTAAGCGGGTGTGTAGTATGTGTGTACACTCTTGGTAACATTTTTTGTGAAACAAGAAAGATAATGCAGTTAGTTACTAAACAGCGAAGAAAGAAATAATTCTCAGACGGAAGTTTGTGTGTTTAACACGTGAAATAGTTGAACCCATTGTCAGAACTTAGTTACAATTATATAACTTTTCGTCGCAGAGTCAATCTACACATAGCCGCATCGATTACAGAAAGCACATTTTACAAGTTGCATGAAAACAACCTATGTCACAGCCAATTTTGAGAATTCTCTATTTATTACTTTCTTTCATGCAAACGTTGGTTCTTGGCTAGGACGTTAACAGCATGACTCACTGTCTGTATCAAGTAATAACTACTATTGTTTCTCATTCACTAATATCACAGTTGCTTACAAGAACATTTACACTGAGAAATGCTTTTGCTTCAGCTCCCCCAGCAAGGCACTGTAATTACGATGAGGCACGCTGACGGAGCTTCAAAGTTTTGTAATCTGCTCATTCTTTGTTTCTTCTGTTGTAGCAGTTAACTCAGCATAGCTCTGGAAACACAGCAGAAGTTTGTGTCAAGCTACTTACATGTACTGACACAAATATCAATCTACAGCAGAAAATGCTCACCTCCTTAGCAACATTTTTTAACTGTTCCGCCATTGCAGTTCCCGTCTCTTCTACAAGCTTTGTCAGAAAACCACTTGGATTTTGCAACAAAATGTGAGGGTGATCGTATTCCTGAAGAAAGAAATTAGGGTTTTATAGTGACAGTAGTCATATTTGAAAAGCGTTATCCTAGAAACATGATTCAATATCAAGGATACCTAAGAAATTTCTCTGGTTGCAAATGATTCAAGAACCCATATTCAAACCTCTAACGGAAATGCAGCCACGTAACGTCTTTGACAATCGCCCAAAATTAGACCAGTGTACAAAGCACAAACGCAACAACGAAACGTTGTGGTGCTGCAGAGGAGGTTAGCTCTTCGTTTGTTGACTGGGACATGTTAATCCAAGACTAATGCACTAAAGAGCCAAAGAAACTGGTACACCTACTTAATAACGTGCAGGGCCCTGCAAACACACAGCAGGGCCGCAGTACGGCGTAGCATGGACTCGACTAATGTCTGAAGTAGTGCTGGAGGGAAATGATACCATGGATCCTGCAGGGCTGTCCATAAATCAGGTAAGAGTACGAGGGGGTGGAGATCTCTTCTGAACAGCATGTTGCAAGGCATGCCAGATATGCTCAATAATGTTCATGTCTGGGGATTTTGGCGGCCAGCGGAAGTGTTTAAACTCAGAGGAGCGTTCCTGGAGCCAATCTGTAGCAATTCTGTATGTGTGGGGTGTCGCATTTTCCTGTTGGAATTGCCCAAGTCCGTCGGAATGCACAATGGACAAGAATCAATGCAGGTGATCAGACAGGCTGCTTACGTATGTGTCACCTGTCAGAGCCGCATGTAGACGTATCGGGGGTCCCATATCACTCCAACTGCACTCGCCCCACACCATTACACAGCCTCCACCAACTTGAAAACTCCCCTGCTGACATGCAGGGTCCATGGATTCATGAGGTTGTCTCCATACTCGTAAAGCTTTGTGTCATGAAGTCATCAAAGGTACACGAGTGGGCCTTCGGCTCCGAAAGCTCATATCGATGATTTTTCGATGAGTGGTTCGTACGCTGACACTTGTTGATTGCCCAGCATTGAAATCTGCAGCAATTAGAAGAAGGGTTGCACTTCTGTCACGCTGAACGATTCTCTTCAGTTGTCGTTTGTCCCGTTCTTGCAGGATCTTTTTCCGGCCTCAGCGATGTCGGAGGTTTGATACTTTACCGGATGCCTGATATTCATGGTACATTCGTGAAATGGTCTTACGGGAAAATCCCCACTTCATCGCTACCTAGGAGATGCGGTGTCCCATCTCACGTGCGCCGACAATAACGCCATGTTCAAACTCACTTCCATTTTCATAACCTGCAATTGCAGCAGCGGTTATCGATCTAACAACTGCGCCAGACACTTGTCGTCTTATAGAGGCGTTGCCGACCGCAGCGTCGTATTCTGCCTGCTTACATATCCCTATATTTGAATAAGCATGCCTATACCAGTTTCTATGGCGCTTCAATGTATCAATAGGCGAGAAGGCTGCATTATTTTCACTTAGAGCGGATCCAGTTTATTTTACGTGCGGGCTAGGGCAACACTATAGTGGTGTTGGACAAGCAGGATTGCGTTCGAAGAATGGAGTATCTACTGTCTGGTTTAGCGTATCGCAGAATCGGCGTTAATCGTACAAAAAGTGTAGGAAGACCAACAGTCTCCTGAAGGAAAGTTCCTCGTCGCAGGAGACCATCACAAGTCTTTTATTGTAGTGGCCTCTGAAGATCCATGAGAAAGGTGCTCCTCTTAGGCCAACTGCAACATTGGTGCTTCGACATATCGTTTAGTAAAACACCTTACTACTCTGTTCAGCCAGCTAGTTTCGTCGCTGTAAGCATCACATAAAGCACTATGTGGATTTCTTACGTCGATTAGAGGGATTGCAATGGAATGACTCCTGGCTCTCGTTCCACTGTCTGATTTGTTATTATTAATTGAGCTTAGGTTCGGCGTTGAATTGACGATATGTGTTGGCTTCCACTTAATTTCTATTCACTGACGAGTACTTTGAACAGACGGATGCAGTTGTGATGGGAAGCTCGTTGTCACTTATTATTGCGAATTTGTTTATGGAAGACATCGAGGAATGTCCCTTGGAGTCTGCAGCATTGAGACCTGCATTTTTTTTCAGTTATCTAGAAGTATACTTTTCTTGTTTGGCTTCATGGTATCGAGAACTTAAACAGCTTTTTAGATCTTCTGAATTCAAATCACGCAAATATTTGTTTCACGAGATAGGTGGAAAAGAAAACCTTCCCCTCCTTGACGTGTCGATCAGGAGGAAGGTGTACGGTACGTTGGGATAAGCCGTTTATAGGAAGCCAAATTACAACAATTTGTGTCTATAGGCCGATATTTGTCATCATCATGCTCAACGTGAAGGGGTACCTCGTATCTTGGTTCATAGGTCCCTTGTCATCTCTGTCGCTGACAGTTTGTCAGGTGAGTATCTACTGTCTGGTTTAGCGTATCGCAGAATCGGCGCTAATCGTACAAAAAGTGTAGAAAGACCAACAGTCTCCTGAAGTAAAGTTCCTTGTCGCAGGAGATCATCACAAGTCTTTTATTGTGTCTTTGCTTCTGTGGTGGCACTAGTATTTACGGTGTGTGTGCGTGCGTGCGTGTGTGTGTTTTATCTTTCGCTATTTCCCTGTATTCTCTCGTCAGAATGGTTACAGTAAAAGATCAGATGTGAATTGGGCTATTGACCAACTGGGCCTTGGGTGAATAATGGTAATACCAAGGTTGCACCAAAGTCTACGGACTTTGTGTCTTACGCAGGAAGTATTTCCAACTCGATTGATCGTGCTTTGTGGAAATCGCTTGTAAAAGGCGTCTTTTAGCACCATCTAAGATTAGATCTCTTATAAGATCTGTAAAGGACGATATTGGTTTGAGTAAGGCGACTGTGCATCGTTTTCCTTGTAGTTGAGGTACATCGTACGAGGTGCATTCAAGTTCTAAGGCCTCCGATTTTTTTTCTAATTAACTACTCACCCGAAATCGATGAAACTGGCGTTACTTCTCGACGTAATCGCCCTGCAGACGTACACATTTTTCACAACGCTGACGTCATGATTCCATGGCAGCGGCGAAGGCTTCTTTAGGAGTCTGTTTTGACCACTGGAAAATCGCTGAGGCAATAGCAGCACGGCTGGTGAATGTGCGGCCACGGAGAGTGTCTTTCATTGTTGGAAAAAGCCAAAAGTCACTAGGAGACAGGTCAGGTGAGTAGGGAGCATGAGGAATCACTTCAAAGTTGTTATCACGAAGAAACTGTTGCGTAACGTTAGCTCTATGTGCGGGTGCGTTGTCTTGGTGAAACAGCACACGCGCAGCCCTTCCCGGACGTTTTTGTTGCAGTGCAGGAAGGAATTTGTTCTTCAAAACATTTTAGTAGGATGCACTTGTTACCGTAGTGTCCTTTGGAACGCAATGGGTAAGGATTACGCCCTCGCTGTCCCAGAACATGGACACCATCATTTTTTCAGCACTGGCGGTTACCCGAAATTTTTTTGGTGGTGGTGAATCTGTGTGCTTCCATTGAGCTGACTGGCGCTTTGTTTCTGGATTGAAAAATGGCATCCACGTCTCATCCATTGTCACAACCGACGAAAAGAAAGTCCCATTCATGCTGTCGTTGCGCGTCAACATTGCTTGGCAACATGCCACACGGGCAGCCATGTGGTCGTCCGTCAGCATTCGCGGCACCCACCTGGATGACACTTCTCGCATTTTCAGGTCGTCATGCAGGATTGTGTGCACAGAACGCACAGAAATGCCAACTCTGGAGGCGATCTGTTCAACAGTCATTCGGCGATCCCCCGAAACAATTCTCTCCACTTTCTCGATCATGTCGTCAGAGCGGCTTGTGCGAGCCCGAGGTTGTTTCGGTTTGTTGTCACACGATGTTCTGCCTTCATTAAACTGTCGCACCCACGAACGCACTTTCAACACATCGATAACTCCATCACCATATGTGTCCTTCAACTGTCGATGAATTTCAATTGGTTTCACACCACGCAAATTCAGAAAACGAATGATTGCACGCTGTTCAAGTAAGGAAAACGTCGCCATTTTAAGTATTTAAAACAGTTCTCATTCTCGCCGCTGGCGGTAAAATTCCATCTGCCGTACGGTGCTGCCATTTCTAGGACGTATTTGCAATGAACGCGGCCTCATTTTAAAACAATGCGCATGTTTCTATCTCTTTGCAGTCTGGAGAAAAAAAATCGGAGGCCTTAGAACTTGAATGCACCTCGTATATTGGTCAGACCATCAGGACTGTGGAAGACCGGTGTACAGAGCGCAGGCGTCACACACTTTTACAACAGCCGAACAAATCTTCCTACTGTAGAACATTGTCTTGGCACGGTAGTCTTACGGAGTAAAGTAATATAGAGATCCAGGCATGAACTTTCAGCTTTTGGGATAGCGTCGGTATGGAAGCAGTTGAAATTAAATTAACTAGTGACCTTGTAAATATAGATGGACGTTTTTGCTTAAATTCTGCGTGGAATCGTGGTCATTCCCTTTTCAAAAAACAGAGAGACGAAGTCAATGCTACCTCACCTGCTGGTTATTAATATTCAATATCGGTAACTTCTGACATCAGTCATCTTTGCTTCTGTGGTGGCACTAGTATTCACAGTGTGTGTGCGTGTGTGCGTGCGCGCGTGTGTGTGTGTGTTTTATCTTTCGCTATTTCCCTGTATGCTCTACAAACCGAGCATGTAAATACTTTTGCATCGCGCTTGCTTGCTGCATTTGTACCTTGAAAATGACAGGTTGTGCACCTGTCGAAATATCGGAGGTTGTTGAAGACGTCACCAGCTGCATTCCCTTAAGTTATCTGAATATTTCATACACCGGGGGAAACTCATGTTCCATGACGACTATATGCTTCACAATGGTCATACGGTCGTCAAAAACACAACTGACTGAAAAATACACTAGTGTCCACAATAAAAGCAAGAAATGGGTATTACGCGAGGTTGGGTTTATTTTACCACGAAACAGTATAAACAGATGATAGTAAAGTAGAAGCAAGGTAAAGAATACAGAACATAAATAACTGCTATACACAAAACGTTAAACAAAAATGTTCTTCGTTTTCCAATTTACTGGATTTGCTCACACATTCCGACAACTGGGTAATGTACTTAGTACGGACTGTGAGCACGTCTCGCAACAATACAAGCCCGACGATGACAGGGCATGGTGTGAATGATGTCATCACTCTCATGTTGAGGCTATAACGCCCATTCTTCCTCGAGAGCTGCTCACAAGTCTTGAAGAGTGGTTGATTTATGCTGATGAGTTGCAACCCGTCTCCCTAGTGCATCCCAAATGTTCTATGGGATTCAAATCGGGAGAGCGAGCAGTCTACGCCATGAGTACAACACTTTCCGTCTCCAAGAAAACATCAACCCCCTGTTCTGTATGAGATCGAGCGTTATCGTCCATCAATACGAATTCTGCATCCGCCTCTCCTCGCAACAACTGCAGATGAGAGTCCCAAGATTTCGTCACGATACTTTATAGTAGTTAAACCTTGCCAATTCATGCGTACAATTTCACGAAGAGGAGTTCGAGTGGTCCACATAATCCCTGCCCACACCATTAGGGATCCTCCTTGATATCTGTGTCTTTCCACAATGCTTGAGTCCCGAAATCCAGTTCCTCGTTCCTAACAGATGCGAATGCTTGGAGAATCACTACCAGACCAAATCGGGCCTTTCTGTGAAAAGAACACTGGTCCGCAGACCATCGTCCAGGTGGTGCGTCGGCGACTCCACTCTAGACGCTCCCTTCTGTGAAGGGTACACATACAGCAAGTCTCCGACAACAAAGGCCACCCTGCCGAAGCCTTCTGTACACCGTTTGCCTCGGTACAACACGTCCAGTGGATGCTGCGAGGTCAAATGCCAGTTGTCGTGCAGTACTAAGGCGGTACCGTCGTCCCCTTGACGCCAAACAACACTCCTCTCTTTCTGATATCACAGGTCGGTCGGCTCTGCCCTGGTCTTCGGGATACTGTTTCGGTCTCTATTAAATGTCGCCACATCCGTGAAACAATAGAACGATTCACATTAAAGCATCGGGCCTCATCAGTTTGCAACTGTCCTACTTTCATTCTCTCCACCGCAGAGAGTCTGATAGGCGTCTTCTTTGTGCCATATCGTCCTGTCTGTGGCTGTACACACAGCACGCACTACACCGTTTGATAGGTGCCCTGACGTCGTCGTTGCCGTGGTTATCCGTTGACCGGAATGCCACCTTCCATGCAGAACACGATTGTACGAACATCTGTCGAAAGTTTGTATGATTACACCATGAATTACACACAAGACGGGGAAATAGCGGTTTGTTGCATTAATTTTGGACATCACTGTACATTCATCAGGTCATTATGCCGCAGTTGACAGTTTTCTTTGATTTTTTATTGTCATGACGTTGACAGTAACATGGCATCCAAGAAAAACAGCGAAGTCTGTAACACTTATTTATGCTGGTCTATGGTTCAAATTTCCTGGTTGCAAAAACCAAATAAAAATTCCAACTCACAACATTATCTTTTGCCCTATAATCTAAGCCACCTATAGTTGTTTTATGTAATGGCTAAAGGGTTGAGTGAGCCAGAACTTCAACCGACTCATTGAGGATGTAAGTGACATTTATTTCTCACTGACGAGAATCACAGTAAATAGTTGGTTGTTTGCGTTTGGTCCATACTAGTCAGATTTTCAACGGGATTGCTGTGCCGATGGAGTCCGAGATTTTTAAATTCAACACATACGAAATCAGCATAAGTCTTCTAGTTTAGATAACTGCTGGATTTTGGTCTACTGATGCACGTTCAAAGACAGCGCGCAAAGCTAGTACCTAGTCTGTTGTCACAACTTTCAATTCTGAGCCGCCGTCCACCCGAGCATGAGTCCATTTCGTAATCAGTACTTAAAGCCGTACAGGGGAACTTGTCATTTAGATGAGTTAAAGTATCAACAACTCTTGTAACTTGGAAATGCTGTGCTGTTGACGCTGGCAATTTTTTACATTAAAAAATCACGCCGAAGTTTGCCTCCGTATGCAATTATCCAGAATTTCATATTGCAAATAGAAAGGGAAATTTAATACATATCTTGAGAGTGTGTGGTCTATCGTCTTTCAAAAAGAAAATGAACTATCTGCTGTGTTTTCGTTAATGTTAGGTTTATGAATAATTCTTGTACTACAGAGCAAGTTTACCCTAAATGAAGTAAAGTAACAGGAACTTTCGGGAATTGTGTTAAGTGGAACATATGTTAGTTAAAAAGCTACTTTTTCTAAAAAGTAGAGCTTACCACCATAGTCCCTGCGTCCATCACGAGGACTCTGTCAGAATCCATTATGGTGTTAAGTCTGTGGGCTATCGTCAGCACTGTACAGTGTTTGAACTTCCTGCGGATTGTAGCCTGAATGAGAGCATCAGTCCTGCAACATAAGTTAGCATAATTTATGTGTAACAGATGTATTGAGTCGCTGACGTTCTGCCTACTGAAAGCTGTAGATACGTCCTCATATAGAGTTAATAATGTGTATTAGTTTGGATGATAACAGTGTGTATTATTCGCTTTTTTATGTTTGTGAGATACACATTGTAGGTAATGCGAGGCGTTAACAGGTGGTGTTCAGTTGATACTGACGCATCTGCGCTTATAGTTTTAGTAATTTTGAGTGAGTTTTCTATCGTATAAGGCAGCTAGGAAGAGCTGGTACTGAAATACTAGATAAACGTTTGATTTACGATCGTCCAGTTCTACACTGCAAACTTCCTTCAGTTTCAGGAAGTCTACAGTGTAGAATATATTAAAGATAAGTAAGGCTACTTGTGATTTCCGCTACCTATTTCATAACGTTTTAAAACTGAAGAAGCAGCTTACAAAACTTCGCCAAATTTGGATAAATAAATTAAAGACATTGTCAACAAGGTATTCCAGTGCAGTTATTGTAGCATGACCTCTTTCAAAAGCCACATAAATAATATTACTCGGCAGATCAAGATGACTCACGAACTGCGTTATTCGCAACAAAAGTTGAAACTAACGCCACCTCTCTTCTTCTCTTTTCCTCGGATTTGCGTGTGATATTACTAGTGATAAGAGGACGGAAACATCTATCGCTGAATCAGTTTCAAACAAGCCAGCTTGCTCGTCCCTATACGGTATTCGCCACAACTCCGCTCTCAGCGAGCAAACTGCTGTCGCTAATTTCAATTTCCGCCGCTACCGTTATTACAACTATCGGTGCAAGGCTATGCGCTACGGGTTTCAGGTTCTTAGAAATTCATTCCGTGCCTTATCTCCAAGCTGTCTTCTGTCATTGTCCGTATCTACTTGTCCCTGTTTTAAATGGCGTACAGTTCCTGCGCAGTGTTAAGCCAGGGTTTGGACTGCGTAGCCAATGTACTCGACATCGTGTTATCGTGGGATTTCCTGCGCTTCTACCTGCCATAGAACGAGGCTGTCTTTCACGTGATGATTTTTACACGTAGCACGTTTCTGACCTGTGAAATTTTCTCGCCCTTTACCTTGAAAGGTCTCTGTTGGATTCCTTTCATGTTAATTTCTTAAATCTGTTGTCATTTACGGCATAAATTCCTCTTCTAAATTTACTGTGGTGTTTCTGACTATCTGGGAGGAGACTGAGCAGTGAAACGTGTTGCTTTTACACATAAACAAGAACGATCTGTCACACTACTACACTTTAAAACACAGTTTATATGTAATTCATGTCACACAGTCTCATACGGAACCTACATCCGCTTTCTTTTATATACTGTATATGATAAGATACTGTCATGCCCCTTCCCTTCTGTGTGAAAGAATGAATGAGCAAATGTATTTCTAGTTGCATGCTTGATGGTAGCAGACAAGCCTGTCTGCTAGAGAACAGTAGGAACAACGTCGGAACAGGTAGCTACGCTTTCTAGAAGCAGAGAGGTTTCTATTCTTTGTATGGTCCTGTCCGTCCCTTGTCATGTTGGTATAGGGAGCTGCCTCTCTGGTCACTTCCGTTTGTATTTGTGAAGCACGATCGGTAGGAGCCCAGCAGGTCAGTCTGTCCATGGCGAGCGTCTGAGGTGGTAAGATCTCCAGCTAAGCGCGTCTCTGCTAAGTACGTAGTACAATGGATTTCTTAAGTTCACCCTAACTGAAAATTTAATCACCTTTATTTCAGGTTTAGCTCTAAAATATCTAATGTTATCTTAAATTGCAACACAGTGTATTTCGAGTGTGAAGTTCAGAATATATTCCAGTAGTTGCTTTGTCACTACTTTGTGTGTTGATCAGTAACTCTAACTAAGATCATCAATCTTAAATGCGAATGTGCGTGAGATTATAACGTCTCGTCTTGACAATATTTTTCAATATAGCAACTTTTCTTTATGTTCAACCCACGTGGGGTGTACTTTGTGAGACCAGTACCACGTGCTTATACAATTGTTTGACCCATCAGGTTAATAATAAGACGATAGTAACCAGTTCGAGGTTCTTCTATAGTAAATTGCTTTTCGATGTAATTTATTTTAATTATCAAAATTATTGTGGAGTTATACTCTTTGTGTAAACCAAGTTGACCACGTGAAGCATGTGGTGTAAGCATCAAAGTAGCCCTCGGATATTCTTTTCGGGAAGATTTCACAGAGAGTTAGTATGAATTTAGTATACCAGTGTGTGGTAATTTCATGACGGACAGGATTGCGCTACGAACGTAACTTCTTTGGGTGAAAATTGAATCGGTTGGTAGTGGTTAATTTCCTCTTGCATATGTTTCAACGTTCTTTGTGTGTTATTTTATGAATGCAGTGTTGTATGCAGTCTCCCAATCTTGGCTCCATATTTGATGTGTTACGTAAGATTACAAACTCACATTTTCACAATGCTAAATAAAGCACCAGTTTAGTTATGAATCAAGTTTAATATGCTGAAATTTCAATGTTAAAATAAATTTCCAAATATAAACTGATTTATTTCTTTTTATTTAAATTCTCTTTTATATATATATATATATATATATATATTATATATATATATATATATATATATATATATATATCACTGGTTGTCGTATGTCTATTAAAAGATTATGGTGAATGTTAGTCTTGTTGGGAATTTGGTGAGCTAGACTGGATACCTGGTGAAACAGTTGCGCAGTAATGCAAGGTTAACTTCCCCAGACAGCTCACAGCATTTAAACCGCTTTTATTGTCCATCAGCACCGCTTTCATAACAAATTAATGCAACAACATTACAACCTATCTACGTTACGACACAGCATGATTTTTACATTTGTTGCCGCAGTTTCCGGCATATTTTCTGTGTTTTTGTTGCCGTTTCTTCGTCACACAGCAAGTCACCTGCAACTGTATGAGTGGCTGTTTGCATACAAATAATGCCCAATACATAGGACAAACAAGCAGAAAGTTCCGAACAAGGTACACAGAGTATATGAGATCTCTGTCGAGTGAAAGCATATTTTCCGCTTTCGCAGAACACATAAAGAATGAAAAGCACAACCCCACTAATATCTAAACTGATCTACACTATCTGAAACACACCAACAGTCTATACCGAAAAGTGATAATACAATAAAATTACTACGTGCAAAAGGCTATAATGGAAGCGAAAAACTTTAATAAACGGAAATCAACACTTTGCAGCAACACATTGTTTAGCACTCTAAGAGGACTGACACACACACACACACACACACACACACACACACACACAATACACACATGCGCGTGCGCACACACACGCACATGCCCACACACACCACAAACAAATCCACTACCCCATGACACAGAAACATAAATAAGGGACACAAGTCGTCTGAACTCCCGCTACAATTTTCAAAACCTTTTCGCAATATGCGTTACATTCTTGCCACACACGCGAACAGCAACATGGCGTAATGTTTTGGACTACGAACAAGGTGCAGAAGTTGTGTTTTTCTACGTTTAAAAGCAGCTGAAAGTCGTCCAACAAATGTGAGTACATGACAAACTACGTAACAACCTAGTACACACCAAAAATATATCCACAACTCTACCGCAAATCCAATAATATAACGCTGACAGACGTAAGTTCTCTTTTTCACATTTGTTTAGTAACAGCCACTCATACACTTGCAGATAACGTGCTGTACACCGAAGAAACGGCAACAAAACCACGGAAAACACGCCTGAAACTGCGGCAACAAACGTAAAATCGATGCTGTGACATAACTTAAATAAGGCGTTATGAAACGATTCACAGAACACAATATTTTGGAACCAAACAGTACACAGGTAATACTGTTTTAAATGTTTATAAGTATGCTATTTTTTGCATGTTTTAGGATTGAAAAACTCCTGATGATGGCAATACTGTCGCTGAAACTAGTTTGGGAATAAATAAATAAAAATCAAGTGTTTTGCATCAAGGTGGACCCACAATTCCGTATTTCTGACGGAGCCGCAACCTCACCTCTACTATCACCGCTTTGCCATAATCAACGTGAAGTCATCAAAGAGATTATTTCAGTTTTGGAAACAGTTGAAAATAGGATGGAGCGAAGTTGGGACTGCGTGCAGGATGATCGATGACAGTGAACCCAAGGCGTCGGATTGTTGCAAATATCGCAGAGCTCGTTTGTGATCTGGCATTGTCATGCTGAAGAAGAGGGCGCTACACATGTACAAAAACTTTCCGAATTCGAAACTCGATTACAGCACGCTGTTCCTCTTGCACCGGTATAGTTCCGTAACACAGCGCCATGTTACACGCTACAATTTGGAAACCACTAGTGACAGAACGTCAGTGAAGCGGGAAAGTCGACCTCGTAATATGTGTGACATGTCATCGATAATGAGCACAGAATAAACAAATTGGAAAGGTTATTTTAGACTACGCTCTTATACATTACTTAGCCATCAAGATTTCATCCACGTTGGTAATGAATGAAAAGGTGTTCAGGAGTCTCACATTATGTTACCTTGTTAGACAATTTACGGACATACTCACTCTGGGTCGACATTGGCGGTTGCTTCATCGAGCACCAGGATCCTGTTGTTCCTGAGTATGGCCCTCGCCAGACACAGCAGCTGCCTCTGGCCCACGCTGAAGTTACTGCCGCCCTCCGTCACCTGGAAGTCCAGCGTCTGTATACTGGATTTGAGCTCCACCTGTGAAATTACGGTGTAGGAGCAAATAAACGCGTCAGCTATAAGGTGTGAGTTAGTGTTGGACTTGTATCGAATCTCACTCATTTATTAAAACAAAAAAGGTGTAAACAATGTCTTTCAATTAAACAAATTTTAATAGAATTTCTTCTAAAAAGGATGAAAATGTGGGGGCTTTCTCTATGCAGTTTCGTCTACAGTTAGAGATGAATTTGGATCGAAACTAGCAGCTTTCAACCATTACATTAGGTCACATGCTAAATAATATCAAACCATTTCGATTTTCACACGAACTTCAAGAGCTCTGATAGATGGAAAGTGTCAATCAAACAAGAAAAGGCTGAAAGGTGAAAGAAATATACGGAATGGTTTTACAGTGAAAAGGAGCTTGACGACAGTACTGCGGAAAGATAAAAGGAAATGGCTGAAAATGAGATAGGGGACTGATATCGTGAGGAGAATGCCCGAATGATGTAAATCAGAAGAAGGCACTTGGGCTGTAAGACATTTCTTCAGAATTAATAAGATCCTTGGGAGAACCCAGAATAGCAAAACTGTTCCATGTGGTATATAGTCTACATGGAACATGTGAAATACCCTCGTACTTACAGAAGAATACATCAATCTCAATACTGACCAGGCAGGGGCCGACAGCTTTGAGTATTACCGAATCATCAGTTACAAAACACAAAAAAAATTATCTACAGAAGTTTTAAACATGGCTACATACGGCTCAAACGAAGGGGAGAGGTCGTCGTGGGGCAAGATGAGTGTTTGTTCCGCAAAAATGACTGAATACGCCAAGCGACAGACATTACGACCTACCGTGGAGGACAGGATTAAGAAATGCCAATCAACTGTTATGTAGATTGAGAAACAGCTTTTGACTATGTTCACTGGAATACACTCTTTGAAACTATAATCTTGTCAGGGGTAAAATACAGGGAGCGAAAGCCAATCTACAACTTGTACAGAATGCAGTTATGAGTCCAAGGATATGAAAAGGAGGCAGTAACTGAGAATTGAGTGAGACAGGATTGCTGTCAATCCTTCTTGTCACTAGTTTTGTACATGAATGAATCATAGAAGAAACTGGTAGTCTTTTTTGAAAAAGACTGGATGTTCAGGGAGAGGGAATAAAACCTTTAAGATTTACCGATCTCATTGCAGTGGTGTCACACGACAAAGGACCTCGCAGATCAGTTGAATGAAATACATGCTGCCTTAAAAATAGGTTGTAAAATTAACGTCAACAAAGCTAAAAAAAAGGGGCTAATGGACTACAGTGGTGATGCTGAAGGGATTAAATTAAGAAATAAGACTCTAAAAGTACTGTTATTTTGTTATCATATTGATTGATGATTGCCGAAGTAGAGAGCATATGATAAGCACAGTGGTAATAACAAGAAAAGCGTTTCTGAAAAAAAAAGTTAAAAGTTTTGACATAAATATAAAATTTTGTGGAATTATTTAGGGTGCAGCCTTAACCAAAGTGAAACGTGGACTATAAATAGTACCGACAAGAACGAATAGCTTTTGAACTGTAGTATTACAGAACAATGCTGAAGATTGTATGGGAATATCGAGTAGATCTGAAAAGGTAGTGCGTCGAAATCGGGTAAAAGAGTTGGATTAAAACAAAGGATAGATTGATAGAACCCACCAAGAATAAATGAATAATTAATGTGGTAATGAAGGGAATTTAGGGTAAGCAGGTTCAGATGAATGTAGTGCAAGGTTTATGCAGAGATGAAGAGGGACGCTGCTTCAGTTTATACTTCGGACTCAAGACCACAACCATAGAAGCACGAGATATAAGTAACACGTGACCCAGGTTTGCGAGTCAAGTCATATGAATATCTTAAATTTCTCAAGTGAACTTACAAGAACGCAGTTTACAGGCTACAAACCTACGCATATTCTTTAGTACAATGGTTCAAATGGCTCTGAGCACTATGGGACTCAACTGCTGTGGTCATAAGTCCCCTAGAACTTAGAACTACTTAAACCTAACTAACCTAAGGACATCACACACATCCATGCCCGAGGCAGGATTCGAACCTGCGACCGTAGCGGTCGTACGGTTCCAGACTGTAGCGCCTTTAACCGCTCGGCCACTCCGGCCGGCTTATTCTTTAGTAAACGCGGAACAGAATTATGGGAATATCGCTTTGATAATCCATTAAGTCAGTAAACGATGAATCATCGACGTCAGATCAGCCACTTGCGATCAGCTGTTGTGTAAAGTTCCCCACCCATGATGATCTTCGGATGTATGCATATTCTTAGTTACTACGTTCATCAGCACCATCAGTGAGTTATTTAGAACACATTACATCTACACCTACATCATACTCCGCAAGCCACCTAATCATGTGTGGCGGAGCGTACTTTCGGTATCACTATCTGATCCCTCCAACTCTGTTCTACTCGTGAATAGTGCGTGGGAAGAATGATTGTCGGTAAGCCTCTGTATTGTCCCTAATTTATCGAATTTTCTCCTCATGGTCAATATGGGAGATGTACGTGGGGGGGGGGGGGGGGAAGTAATATGTTGTCCAACTTCTCCTGTAAAGAGCTGTGACGAAATTTCAATAGTAAATCTCTCCGTGATGCACAACGCCTCTCTTGTAACGTCTGCCAGTGGAGTGTAGCATCTCCGTAACGCCCTCTCGACAGTTAAGCGATCCCGTGACGAAACGCGCCGGTCTTCGTTGGATCTTCTCTACCTCCTCTATGTCCTACCTGATGTGGATCCCAGAGAGATGAACAATATTGAAGAATCCGGCGAAAAAGCGCCTTATAACCCACTTCCTTCGTGGATGTGCTACATTTACTTAAGATTCTTCCGATGAATCTGAGTCTGGTGTCTGCTTTTCCCACTATCTATTTTATGTAGTCATCCAGTTAAGGGCGCTCTGGATAGTTACGCCTAGATGTTTTACGCAGACGCTGCCTCCAGGTGTTTGTCATCAATAGTGTGGGTGTAGCTGTACAGTAGTGGATTTCTTTTCCTATATATGCGCAATACGTTACATTTATTTACGTTCAGGGTCAACAACCAATCATCAATTCTCTGCAGGTTGTTCTGCAAATTCTTACTATCTTCTGGCGTTGCTACTTTAGTATAAACAACTGCATACTTCTTTTTCAGTACTTCTGGATGGTGTTCGTCTAATATTGTTGTCAAAAACATCATTCTGTTTCAGTTTTCATTCGTATCGAGTTCTCCTGTGATCTAAAACTTACGTTCCATGAATATCCGCGTGATGTTTCCTTCTAGTTTCTATGCCCACGAAACATCTGGTAGTTAGCTACGCAACACCTCGGAAGATAATTTTTTCCTGATTTTTACTTTTTTGTAGTGTTAGTGCGTGTTAGTGCTTTTTACAATAGATTACCATCACGTGGAATAAATGTGGATGTTGTTGTAGGTCATTACATGAGAAACATGTCAGGAATGTGGGCAGGTGATTAATTGGGGTGAAGAGGCCATTAAGTATCTGATGAGTATCCACTGTGGACTTATAGATTATGAAACCGAGACAAGACAATCGTGGAACAGGGATTTTTATTCCCCAGACAGAATTAAAGACAGTGTCTTTTTCAGTTAGATAGGTTGGAGGGGGAAGGAGAAAATGGGAACTGGACTAGATAATAAGTAATAAACAAAGTAAAAACCTCTGAAGTCATATTTGAAATTCTGGTTAGAAAACATGTTTGACTTGTTACCTGAAACAGGAAAGAGCCTCAGCTATTTTTTGAGGAAAGTGAAGAGCAACAGACTCGTAGGAACAACTTTAAGGCTAGGACAGTAGGAAAGGCAAGTAGAAAGAAAAGGGTTCTGCTCTTCGATAGTTTCACTGAAGGGCTGCAGACTGAATTCTACAAGAAAAGCTAAGTGTAGAAGCTTAGGCAGGTGACAAAGAAGGTCAGGTATAAATAGTAGGAGGAGCAGGATATAGTCTGGCTAGCAACATGAGTATGCTATTCAATGTGGCATGGAGGGCATAGGAGCAGCAGAAGCAGCAGCAGCACACATCGTATGGGGTTTGACCAGCCCTGGGCTAACAGAGCTGTCACCCATGTAAACAAAAATCTAAGTGGGTTGCTTTTCAATTAAACAAAGTCTCGTACATCTGCTGTTCCTGTTGCTGCAATTGGGAGACAGGATTACGTAAAGCATGGCCTGTACCTGAATATCAGGAGAAGGACAGGTTAGTTGGGCACTTGCACACAGTGTAAGGGGGACTGGAAGCACACAGGGCACAATTCCTGTGACTGCTAGCGTCAGAGGAGCACATTTTTTTTTTAGGTTAGAATCAGGTTACAGATAGACAGCCTTGAAAGAGTTAAGAATAGAACAAGACCATAATGTATGTAACAGTTAACAAAAATAAGTTCAGTATCTTTCATCAGAAGATTAGACAATGAGAAACAAGGCGGATGAGATTCTTAAGTGTCTAGAAAATGTGGGAAATCCTGAGGTGATCAATTTTCGGTGCCTCTGTAGAGTCGTTTTCATGTAGAGTGAGTAGCGAATAAGGAGCATCGTAAGATACGTAAATGTTGGACACAAAGTCAAAAATATTGATACAAGCAGTCGTTACCTAGCCAACGGTCTTGCCGCAGTGGTAACACCTGTTCCCGTCAAATCACTGGAATTAAGCACTGTTGGGCTTGGCGAGCACTAGGATGGATGACTGCCCGGGTGTGCCGAGCGCCGTTGGCAAGTGGGCTGCACTCAGCCCTTGCGAGGCCAATTGAGGAACTACTTGTCGTCTCTCATAATCAGGCAAACTGCCAATGGTCCGCTTCTTCCCAACAAGTTATTTCAACGACGCGACTAGGTGTCTTCATCGGGTGTTTCCAGTCTCAGGAAAAACCTGATGAAGACGCTGAGTGATGGCGTCGAAATATCGTGTTGGGAATAATCGGACCATTGGCAGTACGCCTGATTCTATGAGATGACAACGAATCGCAGGGAAAGTCCAAGAAATTTTAGAGGAGCCATTTGACTGAGAAGTAGCGGCTCTGATTACGAAAACTGACAACGACCGGGAGAGCGGTGTGCTGCTCACGTCCCCTCCGTATCCGCATCCTGTGACGCCTATCGGCCTTGGCTAACAAGTCGGTCGATCGGTAGAGTTGGACCATCCAAGACCAATTCAGATGCAGTTTTTGTGTTTATCGGAAGCTAGAGCATGTGCTTGTGAGCTGTTACTGCAGAATACTTTTCCTGTAATTGTAGCAGTCTACAGATCCCCTCTAAGAACTTCAAGCTACTTGTGTGAGCCCTAGATACGTCATTGAGCTACTTGTCAGGCAAGAAGAAATTTTGATTTCTGAAGACTTAAATGTAGTTTTCTTAAATGCGTTGCACAGCAAATTCAATTTCCGGGTACGCAATAAATGTTGAAAGTTATTACGTGCGGCAGGCGGCAGGGAATCGAAGCCGGCTCAACCGTCGTCTTACAACCCGTTTCTGGCACACGCATAGAGTGCAGTGTTGCAGAAGGTAGGCCGCCGCACGTATTACATTTCCACAGCGAGGCGAGCTGAAATCAAGAAGCGCAAACGGCACAGTATGACCGCACCTCACGCGTCATTCTGCGAGCCTTGCACTACGGAGCCATGACAAGTAACTGCCGAACTTAGCCGCTCCATGGCGTCCTAGCACTGACGGGAAGTGCGAAGGCAAGGAGAAGTGACAATAATTTAGGCGCCGCTGACACGTACAAATATGAGGACTAATGGCCGCATCACTGGCCGCAGGGACATTAAGTCCACCTTAAAAAAATGGTTCAAATGGCTCTGAGCACTATGCGACTTAACTTCCAAGGTCATCAGTCGCCTAGAACTTAGAACTAATTAAACCTAACTAACCTAAGGACAGCACACACATCCATGCTCGAGGCAGGATTCGAACCTGCTACCGGAGCGGTCGCTCGGCTCCAGACTGTAGCGCCTAGAACCGCACGGCCACTCCGGCCGGCTAAGTCCACCTTAAATACGACCGTTTGCGAGGCCCCAGATTCAATGTCTGGTCATCCCATCTGCATCTCTAGTTCTGACAGAATGACAGTCTCGCCAGTTACAGAGTAACTTGACTGACAACTCATTAAGTGCTGCCAGCTGCCGAGAGAAGTTTTCGCCTCCAAGACCACAGCCAGATGGCTGAAGTGGGACTTAATCACTGCAGGCTGCCACTGCTGTTTGGCCACTGCCGTGTTTGGAGAAGATATGGGCGAGTCGGAGCCTCACTCTGGTGAAGGGCCTTAGCAAGCGACTGCAGACTACCGTTTACAGCCTGTGGGGTGAGACATCTGAGTACCGCCTCCCTGGCAGTATCTTGTACTGCCCCACTGGCTGTACATTGTGTTGCTGATTTGAGTCTTGGGTTTCCACCTTCACAACAGCTGCGGCCCGTTTGGTATCTGCGTACAGAACCATTTTGAAAGGCGCCGGGCGGGCCGCATTAGCTGCCGCTGAACTACGGTAGCCTTGCGCCTACAGACCCCTCTCGCAGCCACCTGCACGACACCGCCGCTGGGTCCTGACCTGCCCAATAGCCGTAGCCGACGAAGCACTGTGTCCGGATTCCTTGCCGCACTCTAGTGTGCGAATCACCACGTCTTCTTTCAAGCCGTACTGTAAATTAGAAGTAATGAATGTAATTCTAGAGAACGGTGTTTCATTGCCGCCTTAGGGCATATGTCATCCACACCAGCTCCCAATTCTGTCTCACGCACTAGCAGCATCAGTCACCTCCTGACCCGCTCAGCTCCCACATCCACTACAAATCCTGACCTGAGGTGTGACCGCTACAAAAGATTCTGATAAGTAAATTGAACTGGAAGCGTTACTTGGCTGATTCAGTCGGGTTTGAGTGGTAAAATCCCAACTCGTGTGCAGCAAGACAACAGGATAGCATTTTTATGGACAATGCTCCGGCTGAAACAATTTTTACCCATTGTTAATGGACTCTCTGATCATAATGCGCAATTAAAGGTAGTAAACAATGTAGCACCTTACAGCTCTGAGGCTTGTTCACACAAAACACTGAAGTTGTTGAATGAGGCCAGAGTACAGTGTTATAAGAACAAAATAAGAGATGTAGTACCAGTATGGGTTGAGATATACATAGAACGAAATGACAAAGTGGAATTCAATTCATTTCACAACAAATTTGTGTCAATATTTCTAAGTAGATTTTCTAAAAATTTTCCTTTAATTCCATCAAGAAAACAATTACCCCATGGCTATATAAAAAGATTGGCATTTTATGAAAGAGGCAAAGGGTAATTTATGTAGAGATTAGAATAAGTCAAGATCCTACGTTACTTGCAATCTGCAAAAAATACTGTAATATTTTATGGAAAGAGATTAAAACGTCCAAAACTTAGCATGTTCTGGTCGAAATTAATAATTCAGATATTAAAACTGCGTGGGGTATTGTGTAATGGGAGGCAAGACAACCAGTCAGTGTACAAGATACCACAACAATTAAATTAATTTACAATTTTATAACTAACAATTCACAATTTCAAGTACTTTTGACAAACACTTTATAAATATAACGGCAAAAATGAGATTAAATGATTCAGTTGAAAATACGAGCGATTTTTTAAAAATGTCAGTCCACGCTTTAGGCAACTAAATGCTATGGTCGCAGGTTCGAATCCTGCCTCCGGCATGGATGTGTGTGATGTCCTTAGGTTAGCTGGGTTTAAGTAGTTCTACGTCTAGGGGACTGATGACCTCATATGTTAAGTCCCGTAGTGCTTAGAGCGATTTTTAGGCAACTAAAAGTAGCACCAACATCATTCACTCAAATTAATAGAATTATAAAAATTCTAAACAACAAATGGTCATAAGGCATTTTATTCGCGAAAAAACTGCTCCAGTTGCTGTTAAGAACTTCTTTCAGTCCATTACTAGTTTCAGCAGTTGTTTTAGGCCATATTCACGTAGTTTTGAAATGTCAAATGTAAAAACAGAGGACTGCTGCAGTTCCATGTGATT
Source organism: Schistocerca piceifrons (assembly GCF_021461385.2). Classification (NCBI taxonomy): domain Eukaryota; kingdom Metazoa; phylum Arthropoda; class Insecta; order Orthoptera; family Acrididae; genus Schistocerca; species Schistocerca piceifrons. Next base: position 442,706,212 of record NC_060139.1, on the reverse strand, counting down.
CCACTTTTGTACATCAGAGGAGGTAATTGACTGGGATGGCCCATCCACAGCAACTATTTTACGCTTATGTTAAATCAGAAAGCTATTTTAGTCTTTTACTTGTAAAACATGCACTTTGGAATTTCCTAAGATGTCAAGACATAAACGTCTTAAGCCCAAAGAATATTTATAATGTAGTAAATAATAAAGTCATTAGAGGCTTAATGTTCACACACCCCTATCTCTCGCGGTATCATTGGGTACATAACACTTTAAATCCATCTGGCTTGTATTTTTATCATTTGGAAGTTGTCTGTCTACACCACAGTGTAAGTTTTATACTCTGTGTGTACTTATATCATGCATAAATAAACCATGTTTTCTCATTTTCTGTTAAATACAATGTTTATACGTATTTCATAAACTTTCCAGAACCACTTGGAAATGGCCTAGCGTAAAGGCCAAAAGTGGTAGTGGACTCAATAAAGTTCTCGACAGGACCTAGAGCGGTTTTTCTTTAAATCAACAAACATTTGAGGAATCAGCACACGGAGAAACCGATAACTCGTATCATGTTCACGGAATTTCAAACAATTCTTAATATGTTCTGATATGTGTAATGCATCACTGGCACAGGGAATTTTTCCAGGTAGATTAAAATATGCAATTGTCAAGCTTCTCTATAAGAAGGTGACATGAGAGACTTTAATAATTACCCACCATATCCTTCCTGTTGTATTTTTCCTCTATATTCAAAAAAGTAATGTACTCAATCGTAGTCTCACATACAAGTAGAAACAACATACTAAGCGCTTCACAGTTTGATCACCAGAAGTGTTGCTCGACAAAGAATGCTATTTACGTATTTACTCATCAAATATTACACGACTTAAATAACAAAGTTTTGCCTGTTGGTTTTTTGTGATCTCGTACTATGTCTTTTATTGTGTAGACCATGTTACTTTCTTAGAAAAACTCCCGTTTTACAGAACTGATGGCTTTACACACAACTGATTTGAATCATATTTAACAAAGAAAATGCAAATGTAGAAAGGAGAGAACATTTCAGTGACTAGGGAGGAATCACGAAGGGACTCCCAGAACGTTCTACTTTGGGTCCACTCCTATTCCTTATGTATGTGAAAGACCTTCCACTTAATATTCTTCAAGCAGAATTGGTACTTTTGCAGATGATAGCAGCGCTGTAATAATTCCTACCATGAGAGAGAAGGAAACAGAGGAGATACTTCATTGTTTTTCTCAAAGAACCATAGTGATTCTCTGAGAAAAAACTCTCTCTTAATTTTGAGAAAACGCACAACAAATAGATTCGTACCAATAAATAACGTGGAAATGAACAGGACTCAGCAAAAAGGATAGAACGCTCCAAGTTTTTGGATGTACATACCTTGGAACTTGAAATGGAAGAAGCATTTTACTGAGCTGCTCAAACAATTAAATTCAGCTACCTCTGCTCTTTTATTAACTGCTAGTCATGGAAACAAACGAATTAATCTCCTAACATTACGTGCATGATTCCACTCAATAATGTCTTACGGAATAATTCTGTGGAGTAAATCATCACTTAGAAAGGAAGTATTGGCTGCAAATAAGCGAGCAATAAGAATAATACGTGGTGTTCACCCACGGCCAGAGGTTAGATACTTTAAGTGCACCGTCAGAGCACATACACTGTATGATCAAAAGTAACCGGACACCTGGCTGAAAATGGCTTACAAGTTAGTGGGCCCTCCATTGGTAATGCTGGAATTCAATATGTTGTTGGCCCACTCTTAGCCTTGATGTTGGCGTCCACTCTCGCAGGCATACAATCAGTCAGGTACTGGAAGGTTTGTTGGGGAATGGCAACCCATTCTTCACGGAGTGCTGCGCTGAGGAGTGGTATCGATGTCGGTCTGTGAGGCCTGGCGCGAAGTTGGCGTCCCGAAACAGCACAAAGGTGTTCTATAGGATTCAGGTCAGGACTCTGTGTAGGCCAGTCCATTACTGTCAGGCAACCACTCCACCACAGGCCGTACATTGGGAACAGGTGCTCGATCGGTTTGAAAGATGCAATCGCCATCCCCGAATTGCTCTTCAACAGTGGGAAATAGAAGGTGCTTAAAACATTTATGTAGGGCTGTGCTTTGATAGAGCCACGCAAAACAACAAGGGGTGCAAGCTCCCTCCATGAAAAACACGACCACACCAGGGGCTCCGAATTTTACTGTTTTCACTACACACGCTGGTATATGACGTTCACTATGCATTCGCCATACCCACACCCTGACATCCAGACGCCATATTTGTTTACAAATGTGGCAGTATACATGTGAAGTGTTACGACAGAAAAAGGAACCTGTGACCACTGGAGGCAGTGCCACAAGTTCCTCCAAATGTCGTAACACAACATACACACATATGTAACAGTAACTAATGTAAATCCACCCGATGATGGAGGTTTAAACCTTCGAAACACGTCGTGGAAAAAATAAAACGCTGACTGGTAACAGTAAACTTGTTGTTTCATTTAATATCAGTAACAGTCACGGTAAAGCCTAACCTAAAAATGTTCGCATTTAAAGTTAACCCAAGGACATCACACACATCCATGCCCGAGGCAGTATTCGAACCTGTGACCGTAACAGCAGCGTGGTTCCGGACTGAAGCGTCTAGAACCGCTCGGCCACGTGTTAATTGCTCAGATGTTTTCATTGCTCAGAAGTTTTAAGTGTAACTTAAAATAAATTTTTCCTTGACAACGCCTTCTGTTACATTGACGATAAATCGCGTATACATATCCGGTAAATTGACTCGTTTCACATCATTTAGGTAAAAGAATCGTTCAGATGATCTATAGAACATGTAAATGATGTGAGGGTACGAGATTCTCCAGGATTTTATAACTAATAATTCTGATGGCTATTGTGCACTGGTGGGAAAATCACATACTGTAGCAGTATATAAATGAACAAGAGTGACAAATTTCTCATTAGTGGGAAAAGGGAAAATATTATTTTCTCAAGAATTAATGTTATCCCTAGTTGGGATCATAATTTCTTTAGATTGCGTTTTGTTGTTGTGGTTCGTTTATCTGAGGTATTCCCTTGGGGGTCCATGCGGCCAGGAACTGGGTTGAGCTGCGACATAACGTCAGCCACAAGTGCGCCGAAGAGGTGTCTGCGCCGCACGGTGCTGCAAGGAATACCGACGTCCCGGACGTGCGGCGGACAAGAATGTCGACAGCATTAGGGCTTGTGCATGTTGAGAGCTTGTATTTGAAACGCTGAGAGTGAGTCGCATAAAGAGTGAAGATTATGCAGTGTTTTGTCCACAAATTTTTGCATTGCTACTTCAGTAGAGCTACTAACAATTATTTAATATGTGTAACGTAGGTGAATCTGTATGGAGACCGTCAACTTTTATTGCATTAGAAAAGTTCGACAGAAGTGGATTCTAGCGCTGGCTAACTTTTCTAATGTTATCCGCCCATCTTCCAAAAGATAGTCACCACATACTTTTCTTATCTTTTGGAATCCTACAAAGTATTTCATCACTCCATTTTCCACTCATCCCGCCGATAACATCTCCCCCACTCCACCCCCACCATCGTTCCATTTGTATTACATCATGATTATGTATTCCATTCTATGATCCATCTGTTCTGAAATTGTTCTCTCTGTAATTTCATTACTACTTTCGAACTAAGCTCATTTTCAATCAGTACCCGTGCAAATTCAAGATGTCAAAAATGTAATTCGTGCTAAGATTATCTTGTTTCGCACAATATTTCAATAACAGACCTAGTTGTCTTTATTGATGGAAGTGGTTTGCTCATTGTTTGAATTCGATTTGGATCAACGTTTATCTCTTGCTTGAAATAAGTTACTACACAGTGCGATTACCTTGTGACATGTCATCGGTTTTCAAATGGACTGCCCGGCGCTATGTAAGGTGTCACTCACCTACTGACACTACAGTTCGTGCAAAGAGGCTTATAAGTAGTTTCAAGACATAACGGAAGTTTGCACGTACCTTCTACTCTCAGCCACCGAGTACATGCAAGATTCCACCATTTCTCAAACAAAACTTCGTGTTTCTCACTCCGTAGCGTATAGTCTGTCTTCAACGTAATTCGCAGCCCCATTTTGTACAACATATCCGCATGCATCTAGATTTGCACCTTGTAACTTCCCAATACCCAGAGTCGTTCTCAAGCTTCAAAATCGCATCTACTGTATTTACTATCTTTCAGATGAACAAAATTGTACTTGTGAGATGTTGGTGTAAGAAAGTTCGAAATCTTTTGATACAGATGTATCAATTAACAAAGCTATGCGCTTTCATTAAATGCTACAGACTAGTAGTTTCTTCCGTGTGATATCGTCTCTGTTAAAGTTAAACACATTCAGTTATCTTTCATTTTCATCATAGAAACGATTTGCCCAAACTAAAAATAAGAAATAAATTATTTTTGTCTTGACAAAACTTGCTCTATGTCGATCATGTGTGAAGAACAGGATTATCCAGGACGCCTGCCTTTTTCAGGCAGCGCTCTTCCGCTACCGAAGCGCCACAGGGCTCTGGGCGGATTAAAAGGTTCAGTTTCCCATGGATTGGTTCTATTTGGTCAAAATTACACAGAGAAAAGTCGGGGAATGGCAAAAGAAATCCACAAAGGTTCAGTTCTCCTTTGGCCCATTCTACTTCTTCAAATCTACGAAGAGAATATTCAAGAAACAGCAGCAGAAATTCAGCCGTACTTGTAAGTCTTAGATTTTAGCTAAATCAAACTTTGTCTACTATATCAGTGGTGATCATCCTTCATCATTGTAGGCTCCGTGCAGTTTCACGTGACTGAGGAGGGCCGGCCGGAGTGGCCGAGCCGTTCTAGGCGCTTCAGTCTGGAACCGCGCGACCGCTACGGTCGCAGGTTCGAATCCTGCTTCGGGCATGGATGTGTGTGATGTCTTTACGTTAGTTAGGTTTAAGTAGTTCTAAGTTCTAGGGGACTGATGACCTAAGATGTTAAGTCCCATAGCGCTCAGAGCCATTTGGACCATTTTTGACTGAGGAGGGGCAAAATACTGGAGCAGTCTGTTTGACGTCCTCAGATGTACGAATCGGTAGCACACTGTCCGCTAAAGACAGACGTACCATCTGGAGTCCCGCGCCTGTCACTTGAACAGCTTTACCATACGTGAAACCCATCCGGACTAAAAAACAGTCAACACTATCCTATTTATCCATTCTACCCTCACAATTTCCATGTAATTAGTCGTCCGCTACACTAACATGTGGAAATGGAAATGAAGTCCCATGCTTTGTGACAGAGCATAGGGAAACGATGCGGGAGACCGCACCGCTGTACTAGGCAAGATCCTAATGGAGGTGGTTTGCCGTTGCCTTCCTCCGACCGTAGTGGGGATGAAGACGACACAACAACACCCAGTCATCTCTGGGAAGGTGAAAATCCATGACCCCTCCGGGAATCGTACCCGGAACCCCGTGCTCAGGAAGCGAGAACGCTAGCGCGAGACCACGAGCTACAGACTTACTAATATGTAATACAGTGAAATATCTTGGGTCTTGGCGCAGGGCTAAGTTGTCCTCGGAATGACACTTGCCAAATATTCAATAGAAAGCTCATTGTGCTGAGCACAATGGCAGCATGCTACAGTGCTGTAAACGACAAAGACAAGAGCCTGTTCCGCGTACCTTTGTGATTGTGTCATTTAAGATGAGTAAGGGAGAGAAAGAAGACTGAAGGATGCCAGCATACAGTCTACACCTATCGAATGACATCCAGCAGGCTGACAAGGGCAAATCACGATCAACAATGTCATTGTCGTTCACTCCATTAAATACTTAGAAAAGGTCAACCATTTACCCCAGCACATAGCTGGCCAACCACTGGCAGTCTCACAAAGCTAGCATCAGTGCTATTTACTTACAAATAAATCGCGGTCAAACACTACCACCTTCAGATGTTAGAGCTGCAGCTATGGAGTTGGATGTAGAAACAGGCTAATACCAATATCCGGCCAAAGTTCCATCAAATTCAACAGCCTCAAAAGTACTGCGAGACTTTCCCACTCCTTCTGTGTTGTTACGATGCAATTCATGGATTCTATCCGCCCACCTCCTCTCTCCCTCCCCCCCCCCCACTTTCTCCACTCCCCTCCCCTCCCCTCCCCTCCAATTTCCATTTCCGCAAGAGGTCCGCCAACGTAATGCATTCTGACTCGACTTTCGTATCTAATGCTTGAATAGTAGACTTCTGAGACCACGGCTATGTACCAGTATTTTAGACAGTTCTTAGTAGTACATGTGCTAGAATGTAATAACGTTGTGCGGTTAACTAGCTTGGAAGTATGACGACGTGAAACACACAGTAGGCTCAGTAATCTACGACAGTAATTGTGAAATCTCATAATTCTTATACTTGGCAAAAGATCAGGTGATACGTCTCCCACGTGTCTCTAGATTCGATGAGATGTACAATAATAGGAAAGATATTATACAAGGCCGTTCAAAGTAAACATGGTGGTGACAAACGGCTAAAACTATTCTGTGCGTAGCGATACATCAAGAAGAATTACAGGGAACATGAAAGAAAGTTAAAAATTTAGAACGTTGCGCAGACTCAGAGAATCAGAAGGTTCGGACATTTTTAAATCGACTTCTTCCAAACTGTCCGATCGATCATACTAGATATGACGAAACTTAGATTAGATTAGATTCAGTTTTCGTTCCATAGACCCAAAAAATGAGATGATTCACTTGCGTGTGGAACATATCTGAAAGTAAGACATAAAAACATAAAAAATTTGAATATAATACTTACTACCATGACAATTTTTCAGGAGATAGTCGAAAATAGTTAATACAATGCAGTAAACTGGGACAGCTAATATTTACAGAATTAACACATTCTTCAGAATGACACATTGTTATGCACTATTAATAAATTTATCTTACGCAAAATACCTAATCTTGACTGTTGTGATCAAATCTTGTCAAAACTGAAATCTAACAGAGATTTTTACTTAAACTGACTTAACAGTCTCTGTTAAGATATTAATCTATGGAGTAGAAGGAGTTGCCTATCAAAAAGTCTTTCAGACTGTTTAAACCGTGCTTTATCTGAAACCAAATTTTTAATGGTTGCTGGCAATTTATTAAAAATCTGTGTTCCTGAATATTGGACCCCTTTTTGGACCAAGGTAAGATGATTTTACGCCTTTATGTAGATTGTTCTTATTCCTACTATTGATACTGCGTACTGAGCTATTGGTTTGGAATAAAGATGTATTAATTGCAACATATTTCATTAAGGAATAAATATACTGAGAAGCAGTGGCTAGAATACAAAGTCCCTAGAAGAGGTTTCTACAAGATATTCTCGAATTTACACCACAAATGATTCTTATCACACGCTTTTGGACCCTAAAAACTTTTGCTCGGTTTGATGAGTTGCCCCAGAATATGATCCCACACGACATAATAGAATGAAACTAAGCAAAGTACGCAAGATTTTTTATTTTAACATCTCCTACACCTGACATCTTACAGACTCGTTTAGCCGCTTTAGCAATTCTGTGGTATGCCCTTCCTAACTGAATTTATTATCAAGTTGTCTGTCTTTGACCATCTAGTTCTCCGACCCGACGCCCGAATGAAACTAAGCAAAGTATGCAAGATTTTTTATTTTTGCATCTCCTACATCTGACATCTTACAGACTTGTTTAGCCACTTTAGCAATTTTGTGGTATGCCCTTCCCAACTGAATTTATTATCAAGTTGTCTGTCTTCGACCATCTAGTTCTCCTACCCGACGCCCGTGGATTTCTTTTTATAGGGTTATGTGAAATACCTTGTGTATTTGCCTACTTTGCTGAACATAATTCTAGAACTCAAAATGCACACACCTAGGTGACTCCACATATGCTTCAGAATGTACAGTGCGAAACGGGTTATCGCTTAGACGTAGTCCTTCTGACAACGGGGAGTCATATGGAGTATCTATAAAGTACATAAAAATGTTCTTTTATATTCTCTGTAATTCTTATCGATGTTACGTATTAAATAGTTATAGCTGTTTGTAATCGCTATATTAATTTTGAATTGTCCTGTATGAGACTAATAAACGTTGGATGATTCGCGAATATTAGTTCAGCAGCATGAAACGTAGACAGTCTATGTGTAGGCACAGCTGGCCTATTCGACAGGGCAAAACTGCTGTCACGTTTTGCAAGTGCTGCTCTGGTAGGCATCACTACAAGTTACTTGAGATGGCTTGGACGGCCTGTGGTCCTTTATTCTTTCCATGATTTTTCCCTTTACAACTCCTTCTTCTAGCAAATTAACTATATCTTGGCGCCACAGCAGATGTCACATGACCCTTTCCTTCTTTCTGTAAGCAGTCTCTTCTTTCTAGTAAGTCCTCATTTCGTACCTCCTTTGTCCACTTAACTGTTAAAATTCACATCTCAAAAGCTTCCATTTCCTTCCTCTTGAGGTTTAGGATGGTAAATACACTACTGGCCATTAAAATTGCTACATCACGAAGATGACGTGCTACAGACGCGAAATTTAACCGACAGGAAGGAGATGCTTTGATATGCAAATGATTAGCTTTTCAGAGCATTCACAGAAGGTTGGTGCCGGTGGCGACACCTACAACGTGCTGATACGAGGAAAGTTTCCAACCGATTTCTCATACACAAACAGCAGTTGACCGGCGTTGCCTGGTGAAACGTTGTTGTGATGCCTCGTGTAGGGAGGAGAAATGCGTACCATCACGTTTCCGACTTTGATAACGGTCGGACTGTAGACTATCGCGATTGCGGTTTATCGTATCGCGACATTGCTGCTCGCGTTGGTCGAGATCCAATGCCTGTTAGCAGAATATGGAATCGGTGGGTTCATGAGGGTAATACGGAACGCCATGCTGGATCCCAACGGCCTCGTATCACTAGCAGTCGAGATGACAGGCATCTTATCCGCATGGCTGTAACGGATCGTGCAGCCACGTCCCGATCCCTGAGTCAACACATGGGGACGTTTGCAAGACAACAACCATCTGCACGAACAGTTTGGCGACGTTTGCAGCAGCTCGGAGACCATGGCTGCGGTTACCCTTGACGCTGCATCACAGACAGGAGCGCCTGCGATGGTGTACTTAACGACGAACTTGGGTACACCAACGGCAAAACGTCATTTTTTCGGATGAATCCAGGTTCTGTTTACAGCATCATGATGATCGCATCCGTGTTTGGTGACATCGCGATGAACGCACATTGGAAGCGTGTATTCGTCATCGCCATACTGGAGTATCACCCTCCGTGATGGTATGGGGTGCCACTGGTTACACGTCTCAGTCACCTCTCGTTCGCATTGACGGCACTTTGAACAGTGGGCGTTACATTTCAGATGTGTTACGTCCCGTGGCTCTACCGTTCATTTGATCCCTGCGAAACCCTACGTTTCAGTAGGATAATGCACGACCGCATGTTGCAGGTCCTGTACGGGACTTTCTGGATACATAAAATGTTCGACTCTGCCCTGGCCAGCAAATTCTCCAGATCTCTCACCAATTGAAAACGTCTGGTCAATGGTGGCCGAGCAACTGACTCGTCACAATACGCCAGTCACTAGTCTTGATGAACTGTGGTACCGTGTTGAAGCTGCATGGGCAGCTGTACCCGTACACGCCATCCAAGCTCTGTTTGACTCAATGCCCCGGCGTATTAAGGCCGTTATTACGGCCAGAAGTGGTTGTTCTGGGTACTGATTTCTCAGGATCTATGCACCCAAATTTCGTGAAAATGTAATCACATGTCAGTTCTAGTATAATATATTTGTGCAATGAATACCCATTTATCATCTGCATTTCTTCTTGGTGTAGCAATTTTAATGGGCAGTAGTGTACTTTGCTATACTCCAGATGTACACCTTCAGAAAGTTCTTCTTCGTTTCCATCTCATGGAAATAACTTTTTGATAGTTTTGTTTGTGAAACTTGCGTAGTTTGATAAATATAATAACAAATAGCGGCAGTTTTAAACTGATATTTAATCACAACGTAATTTTTTTTCTTTGCAGGCGAGATACGATACAAGAACTTGTATACAAAATAAGTGGATTTGGTATTCCTAGAGATTAACTGCTTTAAATAACTTTCGGTAGCCACTCGTACTCCTGTGCTTGAAAAACATTTCATATACAAATACGAAACGCTACCTTCGGCAGAAAGACGTCTAACCTCACCTCCTCAAGTGCGTTCCACAACATCGCATCGTCAAACTCTGAAAAAGGGTCCAGGTTGAAGCGGAGAGTCTCTGAGAAGAGCACGGGCTCCTGCGGGATGATGGAGATACGCTTCCGCAGGTCGTGAAGGCCCAGCGTGCTGGTGTCCACGCCGTCAACCAGGATCGCCCCCTCTAGTGGGGCCAGCCGGAACAGGGCGGAGATAAGCGACGACTTCCCTGCGCCCGTTCGGCCAACAATGCCAACCTACATACATAACGCTTATTTTAATGTCACGAAAGTGGTAACAACATAATTATGATGCTTCATAGACAGATATAAATCATTGTGCACAGTAGGACCTTATGTGTAGCTTCAATGGTGAAATTAAGGTTCTTGAGAACTGGAGGGTCCGTTTGGCTGTACTTGAGATAAATGTTTTGGAAGATGACATGCCCTCGCTGTGGCCATGTTGCAGGTGGTTTCTTGTCTGAAATAGAAATTGCAGAGGAGCTCTTCACGAAATGAATCGTTTATTCTATAGCTAAATGTGCACTGCAGTGATACGGCCCAACAGTACTGTTGTACCTCTGTGGAAAATCCTCTACTTCTGTTCTGGGTACAACCGATAGACTACATCAAATAAACTGAGGGAATTTCATTCTTAGAATCATACTAGTTCAGCTAGTTGGGGAAACAGATCCGGCGTTTAGTTTGATTGACGCATAAAACGTCGTAATACGTCTAGTACACTAAAATTATTACAAGAAACTATATGCTGTCATATTTAGGCCTGATCATAGAATAGACAAAAGAAAAGAATCGGTTAAACTCATTGTATTACATTTCATAAAACTTCATTTCATAAAACTTCTTATATGATCATGCTTACCACACTGAGAGCTGTAAAAACCTCTAACACGTTAACATACAAAAGATGCCATGGTGGCGCACAAGTTAAAATGGCTCAAAAATCCAGTTATAAATACATACGAAGATTTAGAAAATAGAAAACAACAATGAAAGTACAATATAAGGTCCCTAAAATCAATAAAAAGGCTATACAAAGTAATACACATCAGTTCGTACATGAAATTTATTTTTTTTCGCCAAGACTACGGATCACAAAATAAAATTCTTGACGAGTTTTGATCTGACAGCTAAAGAAAGATATCATTTGTGGAGGACAGCGTTAGTGCAGTCCCTAGAGACTTTTCGTCTAGTTTTTAATAAACTTTCAATGTTTTCAAATACTTGTATGGTAAGAATTCCATGAAATATAGTTAAATTCCGGAGCACGCAAAGACAATGTAATCCATTAATCGAAGTTGTAAGAATGTATTGTAACGTGAAGTGCCGTGAGTTTATTGAAATATATATGTTACATTACATACAGCGAAACATCAAGATTCAACTTTTGAATCCCCTTCGAAAAGTCAAATTGAAAGCAACAAAAATAAAAGTAATAGTTCACCTGGTGGAGACTCAAGAGCAGCTTCAGGCGGAATTCTGGTGTACTCTAGCACCCTCTCCACCGACGTGATCTGGCTGACAACCTCAGTCATCTGGAGTATGCCGTGCTGGAGCATGCTGGTCAGAACGAGAGACTGCGAAATAGCCAGCCCCACGCCGGAACCGCCAAAGGACCCTGCAAGACATGCCGCAGCGCGACGTCTGCTCTCACCGCTCAAACTTGCTCTGCTGGCCGTTAAAATTACAACACCAGGAAAGATAGCAAATAGCAGAATTGTACTTTGTGTATACCGTAGAGTGGGAAGGTCACATAATTAAATTTTTAGGTGATTTTGGAGTTATACAAAGTGGAAAATTTTGTAAAGAGGGCTGAACCTCTGGCAGTAGCAGTGGCTTCAACTGGAGTTCCATGCTGCTTCGGCTCTCTGCCGCAGTTCATTACTAACGGTGTCTGGTGAATGGTGGAGGGCCAGTCTCTCGACAACCCATGACCAGACGTCTTCAGTGGGTCAGAGGTGGTACCCTCTGTATAAGAAAGGCCAGGACAGCACGGACAGTACGCGGCCTTCTGTTATCGTGTTGAAAGATAAGGTAGGGGAGCCTCAAGACAGGACAAATTCGCAGCCCTTAACACGTCAGAAATGTAATGGCTGCTGTTCAAATTACGGGATACGCGAACCAAAAGTTACTGTGTCGTTGAGCCAGTGGTGTCCCATTATATGAGTCACGTGCTGGGCCCGTACGACGAGTTCTCGTCCACGGACACTTCCATCGCGATGGTACACGCGAAGAAGTGTGACTTGTATGGAATGACGCCCTGGTGCCACTCCTGTGACCAGTGTTGTCACTGGTCACACAGCTGTCACTCCGTTACACTGTGTATACTTGTCTTGTTGCAGACAAGCCAGTTTCGTCAATCAAGGTACCTCACGTGTATGCACAGTCATGAGCGGCAAAACAATGTCTGCTGTCTGAGACACTAGTTCCTGGAGCCTTGACTATAAAATTAACCCTTTCACTGCGCATTTGATCTGAGAGGCCGCCTGCCATGTGCGAATAATTTTCAAGTGGTGTGTACACATACGACTGTAGCAGTCTACCGTTATTACTGAGAAACAATAAAGAAGAAAAATGCAGTATTATCATATTAAATTGTTCCTTCTTAATCTTTCGAACCAAAACTCAGCCATAAAGGTGCATTACATTTTATACAAGTGTATGTAGCGCCACATAGTTCGTCATGTTTTATGTGGTGTCACCGCAAGGCACCACACTGGCTAGGTTGTAGGCCTCAAATCGACTGCGGTCCGTCAGTACACATCGGAACCGGGATTCGCCACTTCGACGCTAGCAGATCGTTCGCCGCCACTCGGCTGGTCTTACGAGACATGCTAGCGCACTGCCCAATTCTACAGCCGACTTGAATAGGAATGGTTCACTTGTTATAACTTCAGAGATCTCATCTGCAGAGACGCTACTTAGCATAGCCTTCAGCTAAGTCAGCAGCTACGACCTAGCCAGGCGCCACATACAGTTTATGCATTGACAATTGATCTATATGTGTGAAGCAATCAGAATTGTAAAGACGTATTCGCAGTTCAGTCTATAACTGCACTTGTAAATATTATTCAAATGGTTCAAATGGCTCTGAGTACTATGGGACTTAACATCTGAGGTCATCAGTTCCCTAGAACGTAGAACTACTTAAACCTAACTAACCTAAGGACATCACACACATCCATGCCCGAGGCAGTATTCGAACCTGCGACCGTAGCGGTCGTGCGTGTCCAGACTGTAGCGCCCAGAACCACTCGGCCACTCCGTCCGACCTTAAATGTTATCAAGATCGACGTTCACCGCTGATGCTGAATTAAAGCTAAGTATTTAATTGTATTCCTGTCTATTAACTTTCTAATCACCTAAGATGTTCCAGATACATCCCGTCAAGTATAGTTCATTGAGCCGGCCAGAGTGGCCGAGCGGTTAAAGGCGCTACAGTCTGGAACCGCACGACCGCTACGGTCGCAGGTTCGAATCCTGCCTCGGGCATGAGTGTGTGTGATGTCCTTAGGTTAGTTAGGTTTAAGTAGTTCTAAGTTCTAGGGGACTTATGACCACAGCAGTTGAGTCCCATAGTGCTCAGAGCCATTTGAACCATTTTAGTTCATTGATCCTCACGTCAGCCTAAGTGATCAACGCGTGGTAATAATAGCCACTCGTTGTTATCAGACTAAGAGTCAAATTGAGTGACTCAGCCGGCTCCCCATTTTTCCATGAGGCCCATAGTTCCGCCTCATATACAACATTTTGCACGTATAATACAACTTCTCTACACGCTATTCTTCTTTGATGTTTCTGGTATCAGTGAGATAAGGTGGCACTCGGTTAGGCGTAAGGGATTGTCACATTCAGCCGGTCCCCTTCCACGACGGCCCTCACTTCGTGGTCAGTGGTGAATCTCAAGGATCTCCTTCATTAGTTTCTACTAAAACTCAAGATACTGAAATACTTCTATATAAACTACGCACGTTCGGCAGAGACGGGTCCACCAAATGTAAAAACACTTTTTTTATATCACTTTACGGTTATTGGTACACATTTTACTGAAACTGCCATCGTGTCACTTTAGTCGACAGCGCCCATATTTTCAGTGTAGCTTGCCATGCAAGCTTGTTCTCTTCTTGCTTCATTTGTGCTTCTGTCAGTTCTGTCATTCGCTATAATTCCGTTTTTAAGAAGAGCTGAAAGCATCCTCGTTTCCCGCTTGTCCTACCACTTGAGAGCAAGAAGCTCATCTGTTGACTTGAAATCGATCTCACTTGTTTTAAGCTTGTTTGTTAAGTGAGCAGGCATGCCTTTACGGTCTTTCGTTACAGTTCCACAAGCAGTAGTCACTACGTCGTGCAGATAAGAAAGTAACGCTTGGCTAGTGTACCAACCGTCAACACACAATGTATGACCTTTACTAAGGTAGCGTTCTAGTAAAGTAAGGTCAATCCTTCCAGGTATGCCATCATTTACACCAAAATTAGATTCTTATGTCCGTTGCTGCACCCACATAAATAATAAAGTCAAGATTATATCAAATTTCACGACCACACAACACACAAATCTTTAAGCCAAATCTACTGCGTTTGGTTGGAATGTACTGTTTGACGAAGACACGACTTTGGTAGAGGAATACACTTCGTCAGTGCAAAAATTTTGAAATGGATGGAACACATCTCGAAACGATTTTCTGAGATGATCCGCAATCGCCCAATTTTCCAGATTTTGTCGTCCCATGGGCCCTCAGTGTCACCAACAAAGTTAGATAAAAAGGTACCTATCTCTTGGTACCTCCCCCCCATGAACCATGGACCTTGCCGTTGGTGGGGAGGCTTGCGTGCCTCAGCGATACAGATAGCCGTACCGTAGGTGCAACCACAACGGAGGGGTATCTGTTGAGAGGCCAGACAAACGTGTGGTTCCTGAAGAGGGGCAGCAGCCTTTTCAGTAGTTGCAAGGGCAACAGTCTGGATGATTGACTAATCTGGCCTTGTACCAATAACCAAAACGGCCTTGCTGTGCTGGTACTGCGAACGGCTGAAAGCAAGGGGAAACTACAGCCGTAATTTTTCCCGAGGGCATGCAGCTTTACTGTATGATTACATGATGATGGCGTCCTCTTGGGTAAAATATTCCGGAGGTAAAATAGTCCCCCATTCGGATCTCCGGGCGGGGACTACTCAAGAGGATGTCGTTATCAGGAGAAAGAAAACTGGCGTTCTACGGATCGGAGCGTGGAATGTCAGATCCCTTAATCGGGCAGGTAGGTTAGAAAATTTAAAAAGGGAAATGGATAGGTTGAAGTTAGATATAGTGGGAATAAGTGAAGTTCGGTGGCAGGAGGAACAAGACTTCTGGTCAGGTGACTACAGGGTTACAAACACAAAATCAAATAGGGGTAATGCAGGAGTAGGTTTAATAATGAATAGGAAAATAGGAATGCGGGTAAGCTACTACAAACAGCATAGTGAACGCATTATTGTGGCCAAGATAGATACGAAGCCCACGCCTACTACAGTAGTACAAGTTTATATGCCAACTAGCTCTGCAGATGACGAAGAAATTAAAGAAATGTATGATGAAATAAAAGAAATTATTCACATTGTGAAGGGAGACGAAAATTTAATAGTCATGGGTGACTGTAATTCGAGTGTAGGAAAAGGGAGAGAAGGAAACATAGTAGGTGAATATGGATTGGGGGACAGAAATGAAAGAGGAAGCCGCCTGGTCGAATTTTGCACAGAGCACAACATAATCATAACTAACACTTGGTTTAAGAATCATGAAAGAAGGTTGTATACATGGAAGAACCCTGGAGATACTAAAAGGTATCAGATAGATTATATAATGGTAAGACAGAGATTTAGGAACCAGGTTTTAAATTGTAAGACATTTCCAGGGGCAGATGTGGACTCTGACCACAATCTATTGGTTATGACCTGTAGATTAAAACTGAAGAAACTGCAAAAAGGTGGGAATTTAAGGAGATGGGACCTGGATAAACTAAAAGAACCAGAGGTTGTACAGAGATTCAGGGAGAGCATAAGGGAGCAATTGACAGGAATGGGGGAAATAAATACAGTAGAAGAAGAATGGGTAGCTTTGAGGGATGAAGTAGTGAAGGCAGCAGAGGATCAAGTAGGTAAAAAGACGAGGGCTAGTAGAAATCCTTGGGTAACAGAAGAAATATTGAATTTAATTGATGAAAGGAGAAAATATAAAAATGCAGTAAGTGAAACAGGCAAAAAGGAATACAAACGTCTCAAAAATGAGATCGACAGGAAGTGCAAAATGGCTAAGCAGGGATGGCTAGAGGACAAAAGTAAGGATGTAGAGGCCTATCTCACTAGGGGTAAGATAGATACCGCCTACAGGAAAATTAAAGAGACCTTTGGAGATAAGAGAACGACTTGTATGAATATCAAGAGCTCAGATGGAAACCCAGTTCTAACCAAAGAAGGGAAAGCAGAAAGGTGGAAGGAGTATATAGAGGGTCTATACAAGGGCGATGTACTTGAGGACAATATTATGGAAATGGAAGAGGATGTAGATGAAGATGAAATGGGAGATATGATACTGCGTGAAGAGTTTGACAGAGCACTGAAAGACCTGAGTCGAAACTAGGCTCCCGGAGTAGACAATATTCCATTGGAACTACTGACGGCCGTGGGAGAGCCAGTCCTGACAAAACTCTACCATCTGGTGAGCAAGATGTATGAAACAGGCGAAATACCCTCAGACTTCAAGAAGAATATAATAATTCCAATCCCAAAGAAAGCAGGTGTTGACAGATGTGAAAATTACCGAACTATCAGCTTAATAAGTCACAGCTGCAAAATACTAACACGAATTCTTTACAGACGAATGGAAAAACTAGTAGAAGCCAACCTCGGGGAAGATCAGTTTGGATTCCGTAGAAACACTGGAACACGTGAGGCTATACTGACCTTACGACTTATCTTAGAAGAAAGATTAAGGAAAGGCAAACCTACGTTTCTAGCATTTGTAGACTTAGAGAAAGCTTTTGACAATGTTGACTGGAATACTCTCTTTCAAATTCTAAAGGTGGCAGGGGTAAAATACAGGGAGCGAAAGGCTATTTACAATTTGTACAGAAACCAGATGGCAGTTATAAGAGTCGAGGGACATGAAAGGGAAGCAGTGGTTGGGAAGGGAGTAAGACAGGGTTGTAGCCTGTCCCCGATGTTGTTCAATCTGTATATTGAGCAAGCAGTAAAGGAAACAAAAGAAAAATTCGGAGTAGGTATTAAAATTCATGGAGAAGAAATAAAAACTTTGAGGTTCGCCGATGACATTGTAATTCTGTCAGAGACAGCAAAGGACTTGGAAGAGCAGTTGAGTGGAATGGACAGTGTCTTGAAAGGAGGATATAAGATGAACATCAACAAAAGCAAAACAAGGATAATGGAATGTAGTCTAATTAATTCGGGTGATGCTGAGGGAATTAGATTAGGAAATGGGGCACTTAAAGTAGTAAAGGAGTTTTGCTATTTGGGGAGCAAAATAACTGATGATGGTCGAAGTAGAGAGGATATAAAATGTAGGCTGGCAATGGCAAGGAAAGCGTTTCTGAAGAAGAGAAATTTGTTAACATCCAGTATTGATTTAAGTGTCAGCAAGTAATTTCTGAAAGTATTCGTATGGAGTGTAGCCATGTATGGAAGTGAAACATGGACGATAAATAGTTTGGACAAGAAGAGAATAGAAGCTTTCGAAATGTGGTGCTACAGAAGAATGCTGAAGATTAGATGGGTAGATCACATAACTAATGAGGAAGTATTGAATAGGATTGGGGAGAAGAGAAATTTGTGGCACAACTTGACCAGAAGAAGGGATCGGTTGGTAGGACATGTTCTGAGGCATCAAGGGATCACCAATTTAGTATTGGAGGGCAGCGTGGAGGGTAAAAATCGTAGAGGGAGACCAAGAGATGAATACACTAAGCAGATTCAGAAGGATGTAGGTTGCAGTAGGTACTGGGAGATGAAAAAGCTTGCACAGGATAGAGTAGCATGGAGAGCTGCATCAAACCAGTCTCAGGACTGAAGACCACAACAACAACATCTCTTGGTGTGATTTGCTCAGACATTGGAGTATACAGTAAGAGGCAGTTGATGCAGTAACTTTTTATTTCATTTCTTCTTACGTGCGCCAGCAGAAAATTTATGGCAAGGAAACAATAAATTTCATCACCATGTTTTTCAAAACTTGCCGTCTCGAGTTTTCACTGACGTCGCTGCAAAGGTGGTCGTAGTGTAAGTTACATTGTTCAGCTAAGTAGTTTACAATTTCTTCGCTGGAAAAAAAACTTGGAAGCAGTCGTATGCAGTAGATAATCATCTAAACTGATCATTTTTCAACCTGAATGACTGTTACCGAACTTACACTTCGAGGTTCAAATCAGAGTCTTTGTCCATTTAGAGTTATTTGTTTTTTGTTTTTGGCTTATTTGTCTCGCATATGCCCAGGCTCGTCTTCGGAGTCGGATAAGGAAACAGTGGGAACATCGAACTGTGGATTTAGATATACTGGTTCTGCGTTTGCTGGTTCACTAAGATTAAGAATATTTGTGGTGACGGATTTACCTTCAGGCTCATCAACGTCATTATCTGCTCAACCATAATCTTCTGGCTTGTGCATGATGAAGTGTCCATCATCACTTTGATTTAGAAGACTGAGCAGCTCATCTTCTGTAAACGGACATTAAGGTCGTGTCATTTTATTCGATACCATGGAAGCCGCAGGGCACGTACTATATCGACACCGACATCTACATGGATACTCTGCAAATCACATTTAAGTGCCTGGTAGAGGGTTCATCTGACCACCTTCACAATACTCTGTTATTCCAATCTCATATAGCGCGCGGAAAGAATGAACACCTATATCTTCCCGTACGAGCTCTAATATCCCTTATTTTATCTTGGTGATCGTTCCTCCCTATGTAGGTCGGTGTCAACAAAATATTTCCTCATTCGGAGGAGAAAGTTGGTGATTGGAATTTCGTGAGAAGATTCCATCGCAACGAAAAACGCCTTTCTTTTAATGATTTCCAGCCCAAATACTAAGTGATATTATAACGACAGTGATCTATAAAGAGGATTTAGCATTCAGCAAGTCGTTTCGGTAATTCCCGGCATTCCAACAATTAGATAGCATACTTTTGCAACGATCTTCTCCGACTTACTGGCCGGGTAGTTGACGTTATACGTACCTATACGACTGTAGTAGAGAACAACTGTAAATGTTTCTCAAAGCAAGTCGTATATATACGTCTGGAGCCGTGAAAGGGTTAAAAAAAATTTAAAAATCAAAACCCTTATTATCAGGACGATACACCTGGCCAGAAAACTCACAACGGGAAATCTGGCAGAGTTGAAGTACAAATAATTGAACATGGATTCTGTTCATGAGATATGGCATGTTACAGTTGTTTTGTACGCAATGTGGCCAAGAAATGCAGACTACTTTTTATTCTTAAACTGTATTGCCACGACGTGAGCAACATCCTTGTAAAAGTGACTCGTGTATGAATAAAACTACCAATGCTACTCCATCTGCCTGTTGACAAGTAAGTGAAGTTATAAACAATCATTCTTTTTTACAATTTTTAAAAAGGGAAATTGCTTTCTACACATTGACAACTATGACAATAAAGCATCTTACGTTATTTGTACATATTTACACTACAGCCCAGAGGACAACAAAAAATGCGATAATTTTGAGATATGTTGGAGAAAAGAAATAAATAATACTTTAGATAAATTATGTCGAAAAAGATTTACAAAGAAATAATATTGTACAGACTGAAATAACAAAAAATAAACACTTTCAGGCCACAAAATGTTAATCTTACCTTCCTAGTCTCCCGAGCAAATAATATCATAATTAGGAAGATGTAGACTGAAGAAAGAGTTGCGAAGAGCGTAAGGAATACTGAAAGTATAGAAATCTGTGAAATGAAAGAAACAACAGAAAACATCACGAGGATATGAACTTAGGACTTAAAAGTTATTGGGTACGTGTGGGGAAAACGTTTGCCACAGCATCCAGTTTTATTTCGTATTTGATCAGTTTTTCGTTTGCTAGTGTGTACGCTGCGAAAACAGATAAAACATAGAAAACTGAAAAAAAGAACGATATTATGAAACTAGCCCTTCCTGTTACAGTAGTCTTACCTTCTGACAAGAGGAAGAAGCTGAAGGTGACGATAGTAGCGAAAATGCTGCTAAGTAAGTCCAACCATATGCCGAGGGCAGAAGCGTTTGTTACGTACAGAAACCACGCTGACGTGTGGCGGTCCTGTAAGAGCTCATAGTTATAATGCGTAACGTATAGTAACTTAAAATACACATATTGCAGGTGGCGACAGTAGTGTAACCAACACTGACAAAGTTCAGCCATACGCCATGAACTAACACATACAGCAACGCTTGCGGAAATCATGTTGTTATATAGCAGCAGTAGTGATCTTCATGCGTAATAAAATGGAACAAAGAAGCCGGACAACAGCCTATGTTTCCTCGATGTGCCGTAAACGCTTAGCTAATTGCCAGCTAATATATTAATTTGATACTTTTAAAGCGATCTATGCTCGTCAAGCATAACAATTTTTTTTTTTTATTAGCAGGAGTTACGCTGGCGCTAGGTTGCTGAAAAGATGTTTAGAGACATGATTTCCTTTTGCGACATATTTCCACGAAGACAGTTAATATTTCCCTTTATGAAAAAAGAGACGTCTGCATAGTGTGTAAGCCTCGAATGTTTATAACTCTGTAAATAACTTCTTCTTTTGTTCTGCAACACTCTCTTGTCACTTCCTTATCTGTTTTGCTCGTAGCCTCTATCTGTACAGATGTGTCTAATTATGTAAGCTGTCATTTCGGTGAATAATAAATACGATCAAATAGACACATTGCATTGTGTTTATTCACGTCCTCGACCCTAATGATAATTTTTATTTTAACAGCTCATTTTTTGGAAGCGTGCGTGACTTTTTTTCATGATCAGAACTGGGCTGATTGGACGTTATCTCTTTAGCCGGCAATACGCCTGTCTAACTGAGACAACTATTAACTGTAGTAATTATATAGAACCTGCAGGTCCTATAAAAGAGTGTGAACAAGATTGGTGTACCTGAAATATTCGAAATTCAAGGTTGTAGAATAATTAACACAGCCAGCTACTTCTAAAACACAATATTTCGTGTCTTTCATTTAACATTTGATCTGGGCCGTCAGTGTAACAATTAAATTACAATGGCAGCTGTGACCAGGACTGTAATTGTAGAAGTATTATGCTATATGTAATGTTATTCAAAAATATGTATATTCCAAGACTGTTTACCTTCTTCACGTAACGATACGACATGTATGAGAATACTAAGTCGAGATAAGTGTGAACGAAAAAGGAAAATTTGTCACAACAATCAAGAAACAATTAAATAAAACCATTAAATGCAAGAAACTAGTAAAATAAAGAAAAAATAAAATTGTTAAAATTACGGTACTATGGACTACAACGAAACAAGGTAAAACATTGATTTACTCATTAGCAGTAACCTCGCTTTCAGTACCTTAAGAATCCATTTATTTGGATCTTTTTTAGTAGAGATTTTGTACCTTACGGAATTGGCAATCGCTATGTAATTATTTTACATTTCGTAAAACAGCCACAAGATGTCTGATGTTCATGGTTAGGCGCGCAGTTTTCACTAGCGATCTGCAGTTGTTTTCGAAGAAGTACTTCTTATCAGTAAAGGTGTGCTGTTCGCGGATATCAAGTGACTTGTTTACCAGTTCGTGACAACACAGTCACTAACAGCTTCGACTAATTGTAATTGTACACTAATACGATTAGAACGAGAAGTTAGCATACTATGGTGGATTCGTTAAATGTAGAATGGGTAAATTCCTCAGTGAAAATATGGGTGACTTTTTCGCTTCAGCAAATGAGGTAATGATACCTACTGCAAGGGGAAACTTAGTCAGCTACCGTCCTCTC
This sequence comes from Schistocerca piceifrons, assembly GCF_021461385.2. Lineage (NCBI taxonomy): Eukaryota > Metazoa > Arthropoda > Insecta > Orthoptera > Acrididae > Schistocerca > Schistocerca piceifrons. The sequence goes on along the minus strand of NC_060139.1, from coordinate 442,683,938 downwards.
GATCTAGGTCACTGCACTGAACATGACATTCGCAGTACATGACACATTACGCGTACTCGGACCACCAGAATAGGATGGAGACAGTTTAATACCAAATAGTACGAATTCCCCACTATGGGAATCTAGTAAGAAAATGAAGGGATTATATTCCTACAAGAACATAAAGAAATACTTTCACTAGTGCTTGCAAATAATTTATGGAAAAGAAGGTTCATCCAAGGTTCAGGAACCACAACTCTTTATGTAATCTCGTATTATTACATATACAATCAGGTACCACTGAGGACCTTCAGACCACAATTGAACTACAACGAAATAAAAGCAAACAGCTACCAAGGCAAACAGCTATCAATTTGTCATCGTGGAATAAGAAACATGCCGTTTCTATACTTAAACTGCTTCAGTTCCGTTATCCAAAGACATTATTATTATTATTTCTTTCTTTTCTCAGACGTTATGTCTGGTCAAAAATGGAAAGTGACATGGACCTTGATCAAGCGTGACTTCCTTTTAACTGTATGGTATACGTTAAATTGCATTTAGGAACTTTCGGGTAATTTAACATGTATCAATAATTACGGATTTCTGTAGTTGTATATATAAGTTTGGATGCAGCTGTATTGCATTGATGTACTGGTGGATATTGTGTGGTATGACTCCTGTAGTTGATAGTATAATTGATATAATGTCAACTTTATCCTTATGCCACATGTCCTCCACTTCCTCAGCCAGTTGGGTGTATTTTTCAATTTTTTCTCCTGTTTTCTTTTGTATATTTGTTGTATTGGGTATGGATATTTCGATTAGTTGTGTTAATTTCTTCTTTTTATTGGTGAGTATGATGTCAGGTTTGTTATGTGGTGTTGTTTTATCTGTTATAATGGTTCTGTTCCAGTATAATTTGTATTCATCATTCTCCATTACATTTTGTGGTGCATACTTGTATGTGGGAACGTGTTATTTTTTAAGTTTATGTTGTAAGGCAAGCTGTTGATGTATTATTTTTGCTACATTGTCATGTCTTCTGGGGTATTCTGTATTTGCTAGTATTGTTCATCCGCTTGTGATGTGATCTACTGTTTCTATTTGTTGTTTGCAAAGTCTGCATTTATCTGTTGTAGTATTGGGATCTTTAATAATATGCTTGCTGTAATACTTGGTGTTTATTGTTTGATCCTATATTGCAATCATGAATCCTTCTGTCTCACTGTATATATTGCCTTTTCTTAGCCATGTGTTGGATGCGTCTTGATCGATGTGTGGCTGTGTTAGATGATACGGGTGCTTGCCATGTTGTGTTTTCTTTTTCCAATTTACTTTCTTCGTATCTGTTGATGTTATGTGATCTAAAGGGTTGTAGAAGTGGTTATGAAATTGCAGTGGTGTAGCCGATGTATTTACATGAGTGATTGCTTTGTGTATTTTGCTAGTTTCTGCTCGTTCTAGAAAGAATTTTCTTAAATTGTCTACATGTCCATAACATAGGTTTTTTATATCGATAAATCCCCTTCCTCCTTCCTTTCTGCTTAATGTGAATCTTTCTGTTGCTGAATGTATGTGATGTATTCTATATTTGTGGCATTGTGATCGTGTAAGTGTATTGAGTGCTTCTAGGTGTGTGTTACTCCTTTTCACTACTCCAAATGAGTAGGTCAATATTGGTATAGCATAATGTATTTATAGCTTTTGTCTTGTTTCTTGCTGTCAATTCTGTTTTCAGTATTTTTGTTTGTCTTTGTCTATATTTTTCTTTTAGTTCTTCTTTAATATTTGTATTATCTATTCCTATTTTTTGTCTGTATCCTAGATATTTATAGGTATTTGTTTTTTCCATCGCTTCTATGCAGTCGCTGTGGTTATCCAATATGTAATCTTCTTGTTTAGTGTGTTTTCCCTTGACAATGCAATTTTTCTTACATTTGTCTGTTCCAAAAGCCATATTTATATCAATGCTGAATACTTCTGTTATCTTTAGTAATTGGTTGAGTTGTTGATTTGTTGCTGCCAGTAGTTTTAGATCACCCATGTATAGCAAATGTGTGATTTTGGTGGGTATGTTCCAGTAATATTGTATCCATAATTTGTATTATTTAGCATGTTGGATAGTGGGTTCAGAGCAAGGCAGAACCAGAAAGGACTTCATGAGTCTCCTTGATATATTCCATGCTTAATCTGTATTGGCTGTGATGTGATATTACTTGAATTTGTTTGGATATTAAGTGTGGTTTTCCAATTTTTCATTAGTATGTTTAGGAACTGTATCAATTTAGGATCTACTTTGTATATTTCCAATATTTGTAGTAACCATGAGTGGGGTACACTATCAAAAGCTTTTTGGTAATCAATGTATGCATGGTGTAGCGACCTTTGTTTAGTTTTAGCTTGATATGTCACCTCTGCATCTATTATCAGTTGCTCTTTACATCCTCATGCTCCTTTGCAACGGCCATTTTGTTCTTCATTTATAATTTTGTTCTGTGTTGTATGTGTCATTAATTTCTGTGTAATGACTGAAGTTAATATTTTGTATATTGTTGGTAGGCATGATATGGGGCGATATTTTGCTGAGTTTGCTGTGTCTGCTTGATCTTTAGGTTTCAGATAAGTTATTCCACGTGTAAGTGTATCAGGGAATGTGTATGGGTCTGCAATGTAACTGTTAAATAATTTAGTTAGATGTGAATGTGTTGAGGTGAACTTCTTTAGCCAAAAATTTGCTATTTTATCTTTTCCAGGGGCTTTCCCATTGTGAGTAGAATTAATTGCTTGGGTGACTTCATGTTGTAAAATTATTACATCTTGTATGTGTCTGTTTCTGCTTGTATCCACCGTGCATGCCTGTTATGTTGTACTGGTTTTGACCATATGTTGCTCCAGAAGTGTTCCATGTCTGTTATGTTTAGTGGATTGTCTGTTTTAATGTGTGTGTTATCTATTGTCTGGTAAAATTTCTTTTGGTTTGTGTTGAATGTTTGGTATTGTATTCTTCTATTTTCACTTTTTTTGTATGTTCCAAGTCGTTTGGCCAATGCTTGTAATTTCTGCTTCTTTTCATCTAATTGCTCTATCGCTTCTTGTTGTGAGATTTTACCTAACCTTTTTGGTTTTTTTCTGACATTTCATTTCTTATAAATTGTGTTAGCTGTCCAATGTCTTTTCTCAGTTTTTCTATTCTGATCTGTAGCCTGTGTTGCCATGCTGGTTTTGTAGGTTTCTTCTGTGTGTTGGTTGGTTCTGATCTCTGCCTAGTGTGTATATTTAGTGTAGTGAGTGCTCCTATATAAACCAGTAGTTGTAACTCTTCCATAGTTGTGTTTTCATTTATTTTGTTGTGTATGATTGTGCTGATGGTTTTTATTGTTGTTGCGACTTGTGGGTTATTTGGCGATCTATGCAAGAATGGTCTAATGTCTGTATTTGTGTCTTTGTATTCTATATATATCAGCTGAAATTTTTCTTCTATATCTAACATGTGTGTCACTTTGTGTTTTATTTGTGCTTGTTCTGGTGGCTGTCTTAATATTTCGTTTTCCTCTGATTGTTTAATTGATGCGTGTTGTCCTTTGATTGTTTGCTCTGGGATGTTTGATTCCATTACTGTATTTTCTTCTTCTTCTTCTCATTGCACATTATTTTGTTCCAGTATTTGTTGTACTTGTTGTTTGATGTTTTCTAATTCTGACTGGGGTATCCTGTTATTTTTGATTATTACATGGATCTGATCAGCTAGTCGTCGTTCTGTTAAAAATTTTAATTCTGGGTATCTGGTAATAAATGTTGTGTATACTTGCGATCTGTATCCAGTTGTGTTGGTTCCTAGGTTTGTTACTTGGTAATAACAGAACATGAGGTGTCGATTAACTTCATCTGACCATCTCATCCTCTGTCTTTGTTTTCCTTCTAGGGTGGTTGCAGGAAGCATATCCTGCAAAACACCTCTATTTGGATTTAAATCATTTTCCAGTTGGCTAGCAGTGTCGTTACCATTGTGGGCGGGCATAGGGTTCAAGCGACGTCCCCGACCATGGCGGCGCTTGTCCGAGGCTTCATTAGTTCTGTCCTGAACCGACTAATCACCCTAAAAGGGGGGTTAGCCCTATTAGTGGTTTGTTCTTTTCGTCGCCTTTTACGACTGGCAGAACACACCGGAGGCCTATTCTTTTCCCGGGCCTCCACTTGATTTTTAATTATCATTATCATCTTATTATCATTATTATTACTATTATTATCATTATTAAGTAGCTTGGATGTGTTAGTGACTTGTACTGCACCAGAAATGCACTTGTTACAGTGAGCGATGAAAAGTGTTATTACCATTGTAATATTAGGTTAGATTAATTAAAGAGGATCGGAGTTGATTTGTACAGCCTCAATTACTTAAATGCAGTTTAGTCGGGGAAATTAAATCTAGGAAGGGACAAATGAATCGATCTTCCATCAGGTACGGAATTTAAATAATGGATAAGTAACAGGTTTACAAGAAGTTTCATGAAATACATGAGTGATAAAACAAGTACTGCCTCATGCAAAAGTAGGGAATTTGTTCTCATGAACTAAAGGCCTAATATTAGCATTCCCAGATAACTAAATAGATAAGTAATGTTACGACAAACACTCACGAAAGTGGAAGCTTAACTGCCCTGAATGCTAGTATAGATATGTGTTCCTTGGCCTGAAGTATTTTGTGTAGAACTTAATTTACTGTTCATTCTAAGCTGTAATGTGAAAGCATTCTTCTTAAAGGATACAAGAGAAAGTATTTTTTGTAGTCTTTAGTTGAAAAGTTAATAAACTGTCTAGTGGAAGTAATATAACTGATGAACTACGATCTGGTAAATCATATGAGGATTTCTTTTTTTTAGTTTAGAGTTGACCAACAAATGTAAGCTACAGAGACTTGTAATAAGCAATGATTAATGTTATATCTTATTATCTCCCTTGTGCTATCATAAATTAGATTTGTTGGCAGTATATATATGTTGCGCCGTTTCCGAGTTATTTAGCACTGCAGTCGGCCAATCGGGGAGTCGGGCACTCACATACAAGTGGCGTGCCAGGGGCGTTGTTGCCAAAAGAATGCTTTGTTTGATTAGCTGAAACTTGAATTTGTACGCACAATGACCTGATTGGCAAACTTCAGTGCTAAGTAATTTGAAAACGGTGCAACGTATCGAAATTTGCTTAACATTTATGACTCAGTACAACCCTGCACTGCAACATCCGTGCAAGCGTTTATCAAATTGTGAGAATGATATTAGTCACTATGATAACTGAAAGGCGGATAACTGTAAGGAGATAGTAGAAAATTGGAATGACAATACAGTAATGAAAAATCATAGCGGTTAATGGTCTGAGGAGCAATAGTTTTCGCTGACTGAGCTAGCATACAATCCTGTATATAATTGCTAATAAGAATTTGATTCATTACTATCAGTTAGCAAATGACAACATTATTCTTGATTCGCTGAAGATATTTCCATAGTTGAAATTTTGGAGCTTATATGATGTACTAAATGCTAATAATACTGATCCATAAATTTAGAAAGAAGTGTAAAGTTAGAGGAGCGTGTGATACTTATCTGGAAATTTGTCAATAAGTACATGGATATTTTTGTAGGTTATAAATGAATAGTAACTCATCTGAACAATAACGGATTAACCATCTGGTATTTTTTTGAGTGAAAGAAAAGAGTTGTGGCTTTAAAGCACTTGGTGGTAATTGCCTATTACAGTAATTTTATTTAAAGTTTATACTTATTTTTATAAGTAGATATTCAAATAAGAGATGTACAGGTTCCAAGTCAATGGAATCTACTAGGTAATATTTCGAGATGAGCATTTATTTATTTTCTTTTTTGGTGTCGTTTCCACGTTCTGGTGTTTGTGATATGCTGTTTCACATATTGAAAGTTGCTGAGTTACTCCTTAGTAAATGAATCAGTGACATTGGTTGATCATATGCTCTCAGAGGCCGAGAAAAGAAAATTATAAATGATTGAATAAATATAAATCAAAATTTCTAATTGATTAGCGGTTATATTACTCATGGGTGAGGCCCGACCATGTATAATTTACTATGAGTAAAGTGAGGAAGAGAAAAAATTTCATTGACCCAGTCTAAATAATGAACTGCGCTATGCGCATTCAGCCTGTTACTGAAAGCGAGCAAAAGGTGACACAGGGGTAGGTAATGATGCGAAATAGCTGCATCGCCTGCTGGAAAAGCTAGTTGGCAATGAAAGTGTCTTTTAGTTACCACTGCTGGTATTTTGCGGGAGAGAGTCAGTGATTAAATTCGCAAAAAGTGACAGCGAACGATGCGAAGTCGGTGATGTCACAAACAAGTTCGGAATACTTAGCAGATCAACACTTAATATATAGGAGCCGGTCGGTTTTATAACGTGGCGCAACCTGGACTCTGAGCCACCTTGTGTGGAGGTTTGAATTTAATTGTTGTCGGTGTCCTCGTGTAAACGTGTACTTCCTTAGCGTTCAACGAACAAATAAAAGAAATTTAAAAACTGGGACACTGTGTGCTGTGTTCATGATAGACTGGGCAATAATAATAAAGACGTACTGAAACTGTCTACGGGTTTCCCAAAATAAGTAGTGCTAAAATTATAACTGTCAAGGTCATAAAATGATACTTCAGCCACTTGTTAAATTCACGAGATTTACCAACAAATTTTGATATAAAATCATCATGCTTGGAAATAATTAGAGGAAACAGATTAACTGTAACCTGAAGTGAACTTTTCCTTCTGCATACTCCTGTATCTCGTGTGTACAACTATTCTAACTCCTGTCTGTCTATCCTTTCATTAATCCGCAAAATGCGGCCATCATCATGACGTCCTGGATCCCTATACTGAGTGACCTCGAGATACCCTGTCCCCTGGCTCCGAAAACCTTTCCTGGAAGGTCCTGGATTCCGACAACGGATCCAGGGCCGTTGTGCAAGCGAGTCTGCAGTCCTCCGTGTCCTGTCCACCATTGACAACGCAACCACCGCCAGTCCCTTTCAGCTGAAACTTCCATTAAAACTAACATAAATAGAAGAACGTTTTATCTAAAACGACTTTAAAGGGAGAATCTATCATGAACATCACATAATTTGTTCCCTAGTGTCATTTAGTTTTAGTTCGTAGAAACTAAATGGATAACAAAACTTTTTAGCTACGACAGTTTTGTGGCTGTCATCGGTTTTGAAAATTTAAAAGCTTTTGCTGAAGTTGAAAAACTAAATGTGACGAAACTTTAATTTCCATATTATGTATAATCGGGGGGTGTTCAGTAAGTAATGCAACACATTTGTTCCTGAAAGGAGGGTAGTTTCATTCACGATTACAATGCACCATATTATTCCCTACTGTTCTAGTTACTAAATCCTATTTTTCAGCATAATCTCCATTCAATACCACGGCGTTACGCCACCTTACTACGAAGGCCTACAAGCCCGGATGTTATCACTCTACTGGTCGACGTCTGAACCAACGTCTGGCTGCAACAATAACCTCCCCATCATCCACGTACTGCTTCCTGCGGAGCATTCTTCATCGGACCGAACAGATGCTCCTCCGTTGCTCTCTATGATCTCCTGTTAGGCGACGTAGAACCCAGCGGACACAATTCTATGAGTACCCAACTGGTGGACGAGTGTGTCAGCATTACCAAAGTAGATGTCCAGTTGAGCAGCGAGGTATTTGACACAACTAGGTCTTCGTAGACTTTCTGCAAGCGCCTATGAATATCTACGATGCTCTGATTTTCTGCCGAAAGAAACTCAATGACAGCTCTCTCCTTGGAACACACCTCCATTACAGACCCTATTTTGAAGGCCACTTATAACGCTGACACCTTGATGAAACTATATTAGCTGAAGTGAGAATATTCATCGATCTTCCACAATAAATTCTGCATTTTTCAACCGAAATTAATCGAGATAAAAGTGTTGCAAAACTTAGGAAACGCTTCTCGTACATATGTACAGTATGTGCGTTGACGAAGCACATTGTAAAAGACTTGGCTTTAGCCCACAATCACACATTTGCTTGAACTGATTTGGCCCACAGTTTAACATTTCCATGAACTGGTTTAGCCCACAGGTGAACGTTTGTACGAGCTGCGTGAGGTCTGAAGGTCTCGCCACAGTTTTTATTCTCGTGGTTTTTCTGCTGGCCTTTTCCATGTTGGTGGGGCAGTAGTTAGTTAAGGATACAGGGTACTTATAAATGGTGGGAAATTCGAAATTTTTTATGATTTTATTAAATTCTGTAGTCTTTTCTGATTATATTGGTATATACATTATAGGGTTATTTCTGTTACACAAACCAGTATTATTTCAAAAAGATGTTTATGGTGATACCTTGGTAACAAAACTTGTTGTAGGCATGTTCAGAAGAGGATGGGTGGTAGATTGAGGAAGCTACGAAGTGGAATGAAAGGAAAGTTGCTATCTGATGGAAAATCTCTGTCTGGCTGAGGCAGATTGACAGAAACTGAAATAGACCTTCTTCAGAGTTATTATGGACTGGAAATTAAACGAACTGCACCTCTGAATGGTGTTACAGCAATGAGAAAAGCTGTATTGGCCATATACTTTCTACTTTCATAAGTTTCCACAGATGACCACCCTGTTCACTGACTTTGCCCTAAAAGAGCAGATTCTTGGTGTGATTGCCAAAAAGCAAAAGAAAGTGGTCAAATATACCATAATAAGCATTCGTTTCCTGAGCCTGTTATGAATGAAATAAAACCAGTTTTTAGAGACCTGAGTGACCCTTGCTAAGTAAATGTCTTCATGGGGGTACTCAGAATACGAACGTAAAGTTCAACTATTTCATATGGGAAAGATTACCCAAAAATATTTTTGTGGGTCTAAAGACATTAAAGTTGGTATACTAGATGCAGTGATATGTTTCATTCAAGGAGTGATAGAAAGTTTGGAAGTCCTGAGAAATTTAGGCATAAAATGTGGCTCTAATATGGAAGATCAATTGCTTGCGTGTGACAGACAACAAGGTTTGCTCTTCAAGTTACCAAAGTAGCAATAAGTGCTAAAAGGAATGCGAAGAGGAAGCTTGAACATGAAGAAGTGCTGGAGGATGAAGACTATGCTTCAGGAATGTTCTGAGGCACAGTTTAATTGGACTCATATCTTCATTCGCAATTTCCTGCAAGTTTTATTTCTCAGATATCAGGTACAAATATTTCCTACAGTTCATAAAACATTGCCATAATTTTTTTTCTTTAACTTGCAATAATACATACTTATGTAGTAGAAGTAGACCAATGATGCAGAATCAACTAAATTATAGGAAAAATAACATTTTATTAGGAAAAAATTATAAAAATTAAAATGTGAGATGTGATATTTTTTAATTCTTGTAATGTACATAATAGGTGGAATTAAATAGGTCTAGTACCTCAGCATCAAGTCATGCATATCTGGCAAAAATTGGTCTCCTTCAAATGTATAACATTGGATTAAATTGTACTTCAATTTGAGGAAGCATCGTGGAAAAAAATTGCATCGGTTTCTTTGTATTTTTTTTATAACCCTAAGCAGGTTCAAAAATATTCAAAATACTTCTAATTTGTTTGGAAAGTGTGCTGCAGTACCTGATATCAACAAAAAATCTGTAAAACATATACATTATAAACAGTGCCTGAAAGAAATAGGTGTTGATTTTTATATAATACTGAGCCGGGAAAGTACCCTGTACCCTTAAGCTGCTGAGAGTAATAAATTGATACAGATTTGTAAGTACGTGAATGTGACATTTGCAATTAACAAGTGTTTGTAAATCATCCCTCTTGCTAAATATTTGTGACCCATGACACTATAATAGTGAAACCCGTCTAAAGTTGATTTCGGCACGAAAATGTGACCATTTTCATGCTTCGTTTGTGGGGACGGTGCAGAGACAAAATTCCCTTTTGTGACGTATATTTTCTTTTATGATAGAAAGGGATTTGCATAGTGTGTAAGCTTTGAATATTGATAACTTTAGAAATATCTCTTTTCCTGTTTCGGTAAATTCTCTTGTTACTTCCTTCGTTACCCGTTCTCCTACAAGCCTCTGTATGTATTTGTGTAATTATGGTAGTTTTCATTTTGAGAAATAGTTACTACGATCAAAGACACATTGCATTGTGATTCTTCACCTCCCTGACACCTGTTCTATATCTGTGTTTAACAGCTCATACTTTGGAAGTGTCGGTGAGTTCCTTTTATGATCAGAATTAGCCGGCTTGGACGTGATCTGTATGTCATCGAGATAACTATAAATTGTAGTAATTATATAGTACCTGCTTTTATTCTTAATCACGATGCCCGATGCAACAGTGGGAACAAGATTGGGGCGCTTGAAATATTTGAAATTCACGGTCGCAGAATAATGAACGACGCCAACTACTCTCAAAACACAGTGTTTCGTATTTTTCATTTAGCACCTATAGATGGTACTGCTTGTTAATAACATCGAAAGATTATCAATTTGCGTATGAATGAGGGATAAGAGAGATATAAAATTAATGGAGGATATAAAATTAATCAAGGATTCTAGCATCCAGAGCGAAGCATACAAAATGCGGTTCTTCAATCATTGTGAAAGTTACGTTCAATCAATTGGAGGTCATTATTGAGGATACTGTTGAAGTCGTTTACTGGAGTTGTCCTTGCCACAGCCAGAGAAGCGGAGGGGTTGGATAGGGGGTTTCATGCATTGCTGATTCCGTTACCTATGATAGAGCTTCACGTCGATGTGTCTTAGATGGTAGCAGGTAAGTGCCCACAAAACAAAGTCACACAGGGTTGTATCAGGTCATAGCAGCCTGTAGCCCCGAGTATAATCAACTGTGCATTTTTCTTTTTGAAAGAGCATTCCTCATAGCTATGACGTTGTCAGAGTTGATGGTAATGTAGTGTCATTAGACAATTTTGATTGGTCATTCAATGTGCTGCTTCCGTTTAAACTTCGAATTGGTTCGTCGTACATACGTTGAAGATGATGAGAGCGTAAATAATGGTGTGAAAACATGGCCACGAGCACAGGATAACAGCTTATCCAACAGATGCTCTCACATAACGATAGCGTAAGGCTGTAGAACGTGATGGAGGCTATGTAGAAAAATAGCACATGTAAAAGAAATGTTGATCGATATTTTCACCAAAATCTGTCTCTTAAGAGTAAATACGTACTGAAAAGAAATTGTGGGGTCTTATTTACTGAAAGAGATTATACCTAACACCAAAGAAATAAACTGATAAGACTTACCACAACAGCTACCCACCTGGTGCCCATCGAATTCCTTCCTAACTACATCTTGGATACTTGATGCCCTTATTGTTGCCAATCCGTTGAGCGTATCGGAAAGATGAGAAAATACGGGACTTCTACCTGAAACAACGCGAAAGAGAAAAATGGCAGGGCCAAAACATACCACACAGTCTTTAGCTTAGGTAATACATGTCGCAAATTTTATTTCCTGTAATTATCCTTCAGTCCTAATATAATTAACAAGACATGAATATAAATAAATAAACTCGTAAGACAATTTCTTGTGGTTGCTTCGGACAATATAAATTTCAAGATCGTTGATTGTGTATAAACACCCGTGTATACTTACGGATGCCTTCAAGTCTCTTCACACTTCTCCCAGTAGACATGAAAAGTCTAGCCACAAAAATGAATACTCCACCGACTATGACCATCGGTATGATGAGAACGTAGTTCACCACTAGGACCATGGCCAAAATTCCGCAGAGCACAAGGTAGATCTGCAGTATTGAGAATAGTCATAATACTAAACTAGTTATAATACTAATACCAGTTACAGTAAAGTCAGCCACAATAAAATATTAAACTATAAGTCTATAGCTAACAAAACGTGTATGTTAAGTAAAAAAATCATTGTACCACTGTAGTTATAACAGTGGAAGGCAATAGTTTAATTGATGGCAAAGTCAGCGAAAGATCAGATGTGAAAATAAAAGTCACCTTAAGACAAAATTAAGAATTAAGAACGCTGTGACGCTACAACGCAGTCTTGCTATGAATTTTTTTCGCTTACTGAACACATGAAACTGTTTGCATACGATACATTGACCAGTGTAAATATGTATAGTAAATACTATGTTTAAATTATGTAATGTTTAACACTGGCAAGTCAGGGCATATTTAGTTAAAGTTGAAGTCAGAGAGACTGTTTTGTCGTGCCGCTGGGCGCGGGAGCGCGCCAGCGGGCAGTAGTAGCAGTGACGCCGTGCTCGGAGTAAGACGTACAGTCGAGTGCTGCTAGTCCTAGCTGTGTTACATCTAACGGCTAGTGTGTGGATCTAAGCACGACGGGAAAGTAATGGTCGGCATATCTGGAAGCATGGCCGGGCAAGTTATTATGGATTAATGGGCACAGTGCTAAAGAAACGAGGGCTTAAATGTGAAGCGCACTGTGGGCCCAAGTCGCAACAGTAAAAGCATACCGCCACATTGTGTGGCTGCCGTGGACTTCCGTCGATCCACCGACAACGAAGGAAGTAAGATCTACAAAATTTTCGTAGGGTAAAATTGTAGAAGGCTTACCAGTGACTGTGCTTTTCTCTGAAGTTGAACAATCAATAACAAGCACTTTATAATCGAAGTGTTGCAATTACATTCCACCCGACAACAACACCAAGTAGGTTCTTTCCGACCCTTACCTTATTGAACCGAGTGTGTCACGCCATTATCAAGAGAAAATATGTTAATTATCAAATTATTTGCATAGACGGTGAAGAGTAAATTTCAGACTGGTTATCGTAGTTAATTGTTGCACTTAATAAGCTTACGCCAACCGTAGTAACTTAATAATAGACTGAAGTAATAAATTTGATTATTAAGATTTATTTCAATGCGTATTCAGCTGAAGTTAGTTCAAGGACATTTCATGAAACTATAAAGCTTATTCCACCTGACAATCCCCCAATTAATGAATTATTATCATTCAAAACATAGTTAATCAAGTATTGGCAATATATTTTTTTATCAGTGGATTAAACTGTGCAAAGTACCTAATTTTAAAGATAGATAATTATCTGTGTTGTTAGCTGACAAATTATGAACAAAGTAACTATCAAAAGACTTATTGAAAGTTAACCATTAATGTTTAAGTGTAATTAGATTGTTATGACATTGTTTTATATGACTACTGAGCCTGACACAGCACTTACGTAAGAGTTCCCGTTCCACCTGCTGCGCTACAAACAGGTAAACTTTACTTTTGACACAATTATTCACGTACTTAACAGTACTGTCGCTCATCAGTTGAGCTGGCGACCGATTTCTTGATTGCTTTTACAACTTAATCTTTTCTTTCGGCAAAATTTCCACTGGCAAAATTTATTTCCAAATTATTTCCATTATTTCATTTACCGATCGTTATTGAATGAAATTACTCATTCAAGAACGATCAAGTTATAACGTCACCTGTTTCCCGCGGAATAGTCATTATTGACTTCGGATTCGGATGCCTTATCCCGACACGGGCCAAAATTCATACTTCACGGTCATTGTCAACTAGTAATTTCACGAATCCCGGGAAGCAAGGGGGTGTTACAACGCCACCACATGATTATATAGAAGTTCAGGAAGAAATTCTGAGAAAATAGGGAACGATGATGAGAGGAGAAAAGATGTATTAATGCTCAGATATACGATATGAAACGTACCAGTTACGACAAATGTCTCTCTTACACCGATAAATCAAAATATTATGACCACTGCCCATTGCGACGTTGGATGCCACCTGGTGGCGTTGCGGGCACGTGAAGGGATAACAAAAGTATGTAAACGAAACAGACACGGACGGAGGATCTCCTTAGCTAAGACATGGGCGGAAAAAGGGGAAATCCACTGACATAAGTGACTTTTACAAAGACCAACTTACTATTACACAGAGACTGTGCACGAGCTTCTCTGAATCGGCGAAGCTTGTCGAATGTTGACGTGCTACTGTCATGAGCATCTACGGAAAGAGGTAGAATGACAGTGAAGCTATCACTAGGCGCTTGATGGTAAGATGTCCACGGCTCTTCACAGAACGTGGGGTTCAGAGACTTGTATGCTCTATAAAGGAGGATAGATGGTAATCTGTGGCATCTCTGCCGAAAGAGCACAATGCTGGCGCCCGCACAAGTGTGTCAGCGCACACCGTACACTGTTGAACATGGAGCTCCGCAGCAGATCACCCCTACGTGTTCACAAGTTGACCCAACGACATCGTCAATTATGGTTGCAGTGGGCACGGGACCATCGAGATTCGACCGTTGGTCAATGTGGACATGTCGGCTCTTCGGGTCAATCACATTTTTGCTACACTCAGTCGACGGTCGTCTCCACAAACGCCGTCATCGAGGTGAACTGCGGCTCGAAACGTTCACCGCGACACGGACGCAGGCTGGTGGGATCAGCATTATGCTATGGTAGACGTTCCCCTGCCCTTGCATTGGACCTACGGTAGTAATCGAAGACATGCTGACAACTGCGAACCACCTGCATCCCTTCATGCCTGACATTTTCCCCGACGGCATGTCATCTGTCAGCAGTGTAACTGTCCGTGTCTCGGAACCAGAACCGTGCTACAGTAATTTGAGTAGCATTGTAGTGAACTCATGCTGATGTCTCGGCGACCAACTTCGCCTGATGTAAATTCTACGGAACCCATCTAGGTCGGTATCGGGCGCCATCACAGCTTTCGCAAATCAGCGGCCTGTTATTTACACGAGTTACTGTGCGTAGACATCTCATGCTGCATACCTCCACAAACCTGCCAACAAGTGTCGAATCCCTGATTCGCAGAATCAGTTATGTATTTCATTCCAAAGACGGACAAACAAACTGTTAAGCAGGTGCTCGTAATGTTTTGGCTCATCAGTGTTTCCTAGATTCCTGAGCAAATTTTTCCTTACATGGTGGGAAATGGACAGATTTGACAAAACTCTTATTGTTATACACGGAAAAGGTCTTAAATTACGTCTATTCAAGGGCGGTAAGAGCTTGACTATCTGTCTATCTATCGCTTGCGCCTTTGTCCCTCATTTTGCACGGGGTTGGCGTGGTTAAACCGGATGTGGCATGTTAATGTGAAGGGATGGCCGGATGCCCTTCCTGCCGGCACCCCGTACCCCCTGGGATGGAATCACAGTACTCCGTCTGTCTGCGTCCAGTGTACATCATGGAAAAGTGCGGATGTGTTTCAAATGTTTGTGAGTCGTGTAACTGAGGCAGGACGTGGGGACCAGCCCGGTATTCACCTAGAGGGATGTGGAAAACCGCCTAAAAACCACATCCAGGCTGGCCGGCACACTGGCTTTCGTCGTTAATCCGGCGACCGGGTTCGATCCGGGGCCGGCGCGCCTACCCCAGTCCAGGAAGCAGCCCCTCGGCTAACCTGGCGGGTGACGGTAAGTGCTTCACTAGTGAGCAGATATTATGATTTCTAAATCAGCTACGTAAATACAAAATTAGAATCTCATATCGTTTTTTTGACTGCATCAGTTGTACACGCAGAGCCATCAGCATGATGACAGAATTCAGTATTACAGGTGTATTACACATGAGTCTTTATAGATTCCTCTATCCGTTCGTACATTTAACTGTCAGTGTCAGGTTGAACAGCATCACAATGACGACGAGCCCATATGGAGTGGTGGTGAAAATGTTTCCATGGTACTTTTAGAAGCGGGTGTGTAAGATGCATATTTCTGATATACTCGTGATTTGCTATAAACATATTAGACATTCATGAAGAATTCGTCAGCAACATCATCAATCAGTTAGCGTCCAGTGCTGGGTAAAGTTCGCTTCTTAGAATTTTTCTTGAGTTACGATATTCAGCTTGCACGTGGATGTTATATGATGTTATCTATCCACCTTCGTTTCAGATGTCATTCCAATCTTTCCTTAGGTCTTGGAATGAGGCAAAGACCATGCTTCTCGTCTGGACACATGTTCCGCACGTTATACTTACATAACGATCATAATTAGTTTTTCCTCTCCAGTCTGTTCCATTATAATTTTATTTCTGTAGCAGTCCATCCTATTAATTCTCAAAATCCATTCCTTTAACTCTTGAAGGCTTTCTGAATCGATCTGCCGTTAAAAGGCCATATCTCATACAGTCAAAACACAGTGCTTCTAAACTTATCATTTCAGACACATTGAAATCTTTGTTTCGCTTTAGCGTAACTAAATAACTTCAGAAATTTTGCTTTTCTTTCATTTCTTTTGCTGTTCTTCGATTACTTTTTATTAACTGACGTAAACAGAAGAGAAATTATTAACTGGTTCTATGAGTTTAATGTTAATCTGTACAATTCTTTTTTATGTGTTAATTACACATTAATTTAATTTAATTTAATTTTAACTAATTATTAAGGCGTAGTTCCCACATTTTAGCAAGTTTCTACATTAATTATTGTAGTTAACATCTAGACTAGAGGCATACAGTACAATGTCATCAGAAAAACTAAGGTGGTACAGTTCTGTGTCATTAGCACGTACTCCTTGTTCGTTTTCATAGGTTAAGGATTGAGAATCTTGAATCTCTGGCGTATACCGTATTCTTCAGTATACCAACAAATATTGGATTAATTCCTTCTTTCTTAAGAATTGTTCACACAAATTTTGCTCAACTGGAGTCAATAGTTATCTCGAATTCTATGAATTCCATGTGTAGTGATAGTTCATTTTCATTATTCCGTCCCGTAATGTCATTCACGATCTGCCAATGGCCTATTGCGCTATATTTACATTGAAAATCTGCTTGGTGTACCCAAGGTAGCCATTAACATCGGAACTTTTTTGAGTCTAATAAACAAAATACAAAACATCTTATTGAAATGCGAGTCTGAACTGCTCAGTTCAGTCTGTTTGTTATGCATTGACACACTGGAATGTTCTAGCAGGTGATCAGTGACATCGCACATGGATAATCGTGTATGGACGAAGTCCAAGATGATAGTGTCCTGTGAGGCAATGAGCGCAGAGGCAAGTCGGAGACAAAGTCCTGCGAAGTGGTTTTTTTCAAATGCACGGACTACTAGGTGCGCCTGGCATAAAGCCCAGATTACTTTTCGTTACATTTGGTCGTTATCAAGTACATTTCTTATTAGTTTCCAGTTGGAACAATATGGAAGGATGTACATACTGTACCCTCAGTATATTCTATCTCTGTCATTTCTGTCATCGTGCTCATAGTTTCCACTTGACACACGCCATCGTACTGGACGCCTTCAATCGGAATCTGCCCCTCATCGAAACAGTTTGCCTCACGCATCCGGCTGAGAGGCCGGCACACTCAGTGTCATCTGTCCTTCCCCTGACGACTATGCCGCCGCACCTGTCGTCACCCTTTGGCACCACTCTTTAAAGTTGCACATCGCTTGCGTTCTTGCTATTGGGAATCATTGATTTACTCATAGGAATTGCTGGTGGAGCAGATGAACAGTATCACCTCATCCTTGAAAAGAAACTGAAGAACCATTGTTTGGTTTTTGTTCTACTTTAGCAAGAACTCCCCCAATATTTTGTAATGTTGTTTGCTATCATTTTCATTTTTTTAAGTTATTGTAAATATTTTCTTGATCATAAACCGAATGTGAACTCCGGAAACGTCATAATGCCAGAGCATCAGACATATTCCATAATCCTACAAGAAGTTGATGTCAGTGATACATGTCTGCAATTACGTGTATCTGTCCGACGGCGGTTCTTGAAAACAGTTGTTACATGCGCTTTTCTCCAGTCGATTGGTACTTTCCGACGGCCTGCTACTAGAAGAGTATCAGTTGATTACACATAATTCGGATAACATCTAACAGATACAGAACTGGACAATTGTAGTTTATTTCCAATTTCATCATGTCAGTATAAACTCTGATATACTACCAGTGGAACAGCCTAGTACGGTGTACCAGGTAATTAAAAGTCTACAATCATAATTTTCAGTTTTATTCACTGGTAAGCTGTTTTCGTTTTTAAACTTAAGCGTGCTGCTTGTATGGAATGAAGGTACCTAGGTAGGTATACGTCGCTTACCTTGTGGGACACCATACACTCATATCTAATTGGGAAAGCGCCTTCCACGAGGTGAAGCACAACGTTAAACCTTATGAGATAGCTCTTGGCAAGTGACATGTAACTACCTATGTATTAATTTACGTTCAGTGCATACTGGCAGCACACGTTGGTGCTTAAATAACCAAAATAAGTTGCCGGTGAATAAAATTGTATATTCTGATTCTAGACTTTTAATTACCTAGGAACTACATTAGTATCTGTCTTTTTGGCACTATGCGTTATTTGAAAGGTGGAGGCGTGTTACAGTCTTCCACGTTGAACCAATTTTGACAAACTGAATTCAATATTGCTGTATTTCCCTTATCATGTTCTGTTTTTTGCCAGTATGATGACTCAGTTACTGAATAGATAATTTCCATCGGATTATTCAATTCATGTACGACCAAAACTTCTTAAAGGTTTTTGTCAAATTGGACGATAAAATTTGCTTTTCTAAATTATTGAATACTTCTTCCATTACTCTCCTTATGCTCAATTTCATTTGATCTGCTTCTGTTTTTTAGTTAGACTTTGACTTCGCTTAAATCTCTGATGAAGTTTTCTTTTCTTTTGTAGCAACTTTCTGACACAACTATTGAACCACAGTGGGTTTTTCCCACCCCTGACAACCATCCTCGGCACATACAGCCCGAAGGCGAGTTGTACAATGATTCCGACTTTCATCTATTTTGCTCCATATCTCCGTCCTCAGAACAAAGGTCTTGCCCGTTAATTTGCAATTTCATATTTGCTCACAATGTTTTTGCTTTTCTTCAACGACGAGTTTATATTTGGATTCTTTGCTTGTTTACATTAAGATCAGTTTTGAGTAGTCCAAAAAAACAGTTTGAGGAATCTCTCTGTCTCCACTGTTGCATTTTGTATGTCTGGAGGCTAATTTAGATCATCAGTCAATAAAACGGGTTCATGATTTTGGTGTCATGAGGTGATATTGTTCGGACGAGATTTCTCCAATATGTTCCTGGTTTTCTGTTTGAGAAGCGATCCGGTTGGTTCTGATTTTTGTCTGATGTTGATGCAGCTGTATCTGAGGTTTTAAAATGAGGAAGAATATGCCTGACATCTTTTCAGTTATTTGTGGTGACTACTGGGCCAATGTATGGGTTACTCCAGAGTACATTCCAAATATTAGTACAGTTATCGTGAGGCTCGTGATGGTATCCTTCCGCGTTGTCAAACGTAAGTTCACATTCTGCTCACTTTTCATTAAATGGAACCTGATTATAGGACCGAATACTACTTTTTTCTATACATTGTTTTATGGGTTCAGGTTTATCGTTCTCTCTTGCATTATAAACAACTTATTTTCTTGCTAGAAGTCGTTTATTGAGAGCACGTAATTGCGTTGCCCATTGCGAGAATTTACTTTGTATTTAGTGCTTTAAGAACCCATGTGGGCTCTTTTGAGTCAGCAGGACTACCTGGATAACTACATATACACGTACATTCGTGGTCTTTTCTTTATATTATTTAGCTTTATTCAAATAATTTCATTTATTATCTTACATAACTTAGTTGCAGTCTGCAGTGCCGCGAGTTTGTGCACTGTTGTTGACACTGACCTGGTACGTAAAACTACTGAATCAATAACATTCCATTACTACAAACCATTAGCAATAAATACTCCGTTTCTTGCACGGATGTAGGTTTCAGATGGATAAAGGTGAGGCGCGGTTACTGTCGTGAATGGCTGACGTTTACTGAATGCAGTGCACAGTGACCTGGTACCTTAGTGAGATATTGTGTGGACTACATGATAGCGAGGAGAGCCCCGTTGGTAACAGCAGGCACAGAATTTGTTTTGACGTTGTATTCTGCTCTTAGTGGTTGAAGAAAGTATTTGTTTAATTATTACTTCAGGTATAAATTCAGTGGTTACAGATAAGAGGGAATATCCTCTTTTGCATTGCTTTGAGCTATAAATTGAAAGCAAACACACTACATTGTTTTTCGATCAGTCCTTGTGGATAATTAGTTTTCGTGGGCTTTCCGAAATTCATTCACGTTGCATTACGCGAGTGTGTGTCTATCGGTATATCGTTAACATTTGTGGTCAGTTTGCGTAATAATTTTTTTTTTTTGGGGAATAAATACCGATACATTACAGCACAGTTTAATAGTTCACAGCTTTACCTTCCTACTCATGTTAGTAGTTCATCTTTATTAGACAATACAACATTTACAAACTGAATAGTTGATGTTGACGACTCAGATATGAAGAGAGTTCAGTAAGTAATGCAACACATTTTTTTCTCGGCCAGTTTCGGTTGAGAAACTGCGTAAATGGCTGTGAGACATAGTGTATTACTCCCGTTTCAACCCCTATACTTTCGTGACGTTCCACAGGTGGCAACGCTATACATAGCCTTCAAAATGGAATCTGTAACGGAGGTGCCTTTCAAGCAGAGGTCTGTCATTGAATTTCTTTTGTCGGACAACAAGTGAATCAAAAATATTCATAGGCGATTGCAGAATGTCTACGGAGACTTGGTGGTAAACAAAACCACGGTGAGTTGTTGGGCGACGCGTCTATAATCATCGCAATAAGGTCGCGCAAACGTGTCTGATATTCCACGTGCCGGCAGGCCACGCACAGCTGTGACTCCTGCAATTTTGGACCGTGTGGACACTTACATTAGCGGTGATCGAAGGATCACAGTCAAACACCTCGCTGCTTAACTGGATGTTTCTGTTGGTAGTGGTGACACACTCGTCCACCGATTTGGGTACTGAATTATGTGTACGCGCTTAGTTTGTCGCCACCTAACAGAAGATCATGAAGAGCAACTAAGGACCATCTGTGTTGAGTTGCTTACGCGTTACGAAGTTCAAAGCTATACCCTCAGCCGGTAAAGTTATGGCAATTTTAGGGGCTCTGAAGGGGTTATCCTGTTTGATGTCCCTCCCCATGGAGCAACGATAGATTCTGAAGTGTATTGCGCTACCCTTAGAAAGTTGAAGAAACGGTTTCAGTGTTCGTCGCCTCGAAAATGTAAACGAACTCCTCCTTCTCTCACACAAGTCTGAGCACCTGACAGCAGCTCCTACAGCCAATATATCGCTCCTTCTGACTTCCACCTGTTTGGCCCACTGATAGAGGCACTTCACGGGAAGCAATACATGAATGACGGGGAGGTTATTGCTGCAGCGACACTTTGGCTCCGACATCGACCAGTAGAATAGTATTGTGCGACCACACAGGTTCTCCCAGTGAGGTGGCGTAAGGGAGTCGTATTGAATGGAGATTATGTTGAAAATAAGGTCTGTAGCCAAAAGAGTGGGGAGTAATATGTGCAATAGAATCCTGAATAAAAACGACATTCTTTTGGAAAAAAAATGCGTTGCATTACTTATTTAATGCCATTCGTACTATGGATTTCATTCCTGTCAATCTTGCTAGGCAAAAATATTGGCCTTTCTTAATATAACTTATAACACCAATACCCATTGATGCTGTAACAGCCGGCCGGAGTGGCCGAGCGGTTCTAGGCGCTACAGCCTGGAACTGCGCGACCGCTACGGTCGCAGGTTCGAATCCTGCCTCGGGCATGGATGTGCGTGAAGTCCTTAGGTTAGTTAGGTTTAAGTAGTTCTAAGTTCTAGAGGACTGGTGACCTCAGAAGTTAAGTCCCATAGTGCTCAGAGCCATTTGACCATGCTGTAACAGCTTTATGTCCTCTGAGGCCTACCTCTACGTTAACTGATTCGTAACGCTCATGTCTGTTACTTAGTAGGTGGTGTAAGGCGTTTCCTCCACGATGGCATCGTCTGACAATGTGCTCGAAGTATTTTTAGACACGGCATTCAGAACAATCTTACACGAATCCGGTTTTAACGTAAAAACGAAGATCAGTTAGAGTTAAAAGACGTTGTGGAAATAAACGGTTCTATGATAGTGAAATGGCAACGGTTTTGCCGCAGTGGATACACCGGTTCCCGTGAGATCACCGAAGTTAAGCGCTGTCGGGCGTGGTCAGCACTTGGATGGGTGACCATCCAGGCCGCCATGCGCTGTTGCCATTTTTCGGGGTGCACTCAGCCTCGTGATGCCAATTGAGGAGCTACTCGACCTAATAGTAGCGGCTTCGGTCAAGAATACCACCTTACGACCGGGAGAGCGGTGTGCTGACTCCACGCCCCTACTATCCGCATCCTCCACCGAGGATGACACGGCGGTCGGTTGGTCCCGGTAGGCCACTCGCGACCTGAAGACGGGGTGCTATGGTAATGAAAGCAACTCCAAAATTGTAGATTGCTTCAGTTCGTAAAATTCTTTAATTTTTATCTATACAGTTGTAGACAGATTAAGAGCATCTATATAAATTTATTACTACAACAAAGCACAGAAACAGAACAGCTGAATGTTTACTCTTACCGACCTGAAAACAAGAAAAATGAGATTTCATCTCGCAAGGAAAGCACAGACGCAATGGCTCTGGGATTTTACTCATGTTTCGCATGATTGTAATACGTATTTCGATTGAGAGAACGCATTTCATTACGATGCTCTTAACAGGTGTTTTCGAGAAATCTTGGTTCAAAGTTTAACAAGACTGTTGACCATTAGCCTACGAACAGCGGCGAAGCGCTACAAGTCCGCCTGTCCTGCATTCGAACCTAGTAATGTTCTTTTCTCAATCTTTCAAAAAGTATTCGCATTAGTACAATGAATTATTTTTATTCTAAAAGAAACAATAATAATGATGATGACGGCTGTTATAGTGGAACATTCTTGTAGCAAAGAACTGTGATGAAATGAACATTTTCATGTCGACACTTCCATGTAGGTATTAAAAAGTTCTTGCAGAGAAATCTTCACACTTTTGATTGTTCACCATTATTGATAAACCGACAACGTTTGCAATGGAATCCATGGCCAAAACGTGAGAAACATAAAGACATGTGCCTAGCACATCTTATGAATACCACTTCGTGACAAGGAAAGTTAATCTTTTTAATACTGATAGGAGAAAATACGCCTCATTAACATTTAAAAAGAATGGCCGTTTAGACTCAATTTTTGACGCAGACGAAGCATATTGGCACATAGGTACCAGTACCGGTGTTGTCAAATTATGAGTACCAGTGAGGGAAGAGTAATGCAGTCTTCACGAGATGATTTTTCTCTCTTGCCCCACAATACCGCATTCCGCAATGCTTTTACGAAAGTTTTGAATTGGGTGCGAAAGTATAGATAGGAAGGCGAACGGTATAGCGGCACGAGTCCTTACTATACGTCGATTAAACCTCACCACGATTGTGCCACTCTGATTGTTATTATTATTATTCGTTTCGAAAAAATATGTTTCTTTTGAACGATACAAGCGTTTTGCGGAATATAACAAAAGAGTGACGAGACTCGCTATACGGGCATTGTTCCAGAGGTCTGCCGCTACTAAAAGGGTAACGCTGTCGTACGGTATTTAACAGGCTCGTTAAACTTTGAAACTTGATTTTTCGAAAACGTTTAGTGGTGCAGCGTACTAGAACAGTATTGCTAGATCTGAGAACGTGCTACAACCGAGCGAAAGATAAGCAGAATCAGTGACCCGTTGGTACATGCTTCGCTTGTCATACCAGACCATTGATAGTGACCGGGCCAAATATCTCACAAAATAGGCGTCAAACGAAAAAACTACAAAGAACGAAACTCGTCTAGCTTGAAGGGGGAAACCAGATGGCGCTATGGTTGGCCCGCTAGATGGCGCTGCCATAGGTCAAACGGATATCAACTGTGTTTTTTTTAGAATAGAAACCCCCATTTTTATTACGTATTCGTGTAGTACGTAAAGAAATACGGACCACTTCTTTCGCTTTGTGACAGATGGCGCTGTAATAGTCACAAATATATGGCTCACAATTTTATACCAACAGCTGGTAACAGGTAGGTTTTTTAAATTAAAATACAAAACGTAGGTACGTTTGAACATTTTATTTCGGTTGTTCCAATGTGATACACGTACCTTTGCGAACTTAACATTTCTGAGAATGCATGCTGTTACAGCGTGATTACCTGTAAATACCACATTAATGCAATAAATGCTCAAAATGATGTCCGTCAACCGCAATGCATTTGGCAATACGTGTAATGACATTCCCTTCAACAGCGACTAGTTCGCCTTCCGTAATGTTCCCACATGCATTGACAATGCGCTGACGCATGTTGTCAGGCGTTGTCGGTGGATCACGATAGCAAATATCCTTCAACTCTCCTTACAGAAAGCAATCCAAGGGCACGTCAGATCCGGTGAACGTGCGGGCCATGGTATGTTGCTTCGATGATCAATCCACCTGTCATGAAATATGCTATTCAATACCGCTTCAACCGCACGCGAGCTATGTGCCGGACGCCGGCCGGTGTGGCCGTGCGGTTCTAGGCGCTTCAGTCTGGAACCGCGTGACCGCTACGGTCGCAGGTTCGAATCCTGCCTCTGGCATGGATGTGTGTGACGTCCTTAGGTTAGTTAGGTTTAAGTAGTTCTACGTTCTAGGGGGCTAATGACCACAGATGTTAAGTCCCATAGTGCTCAGAGCCATTTGAACCATATGTGCCGGACATCTATCATGTTGGAAGTACATCGCCATTCTGTCAAGCAGTGAAAAATCTTGTTGTAACAACGGTAGAACATTACGTAGGAAATCAGCATACACTGCACCATTTAGATTGCCATCGATAAAATGGGGACCAATTATCCTTCCTCCCATAATGCTGCACCATACATTAACCCGCCAAGGTCGCTGATGTTCCACTTGTCGCAGCCATCGTGGATTTTCCGTTGCCCAATAGTGCATATTATGCCGGTTTACGTTACCGCTGTTGGTGAATGACGCTCCGTCGCTAAATAGAACGCGTGCAAAAAATCTGTCATCGTCCCGTAATTTCTCTTGTATCCAGTGGCAGAACTGTACGCAACGTTCAAAGTAGTCGCCATGCAATTCCTGGTGCATAGAAATATGGTACGGGTGCAATCGATGTTGATGTAGAATTCTCAACACCGACGTTTCTGAGATTCCCGATTCTCGCTCAGTTTGTCCGTTACTGATGTACGGATTAGCCGCGACAGCAGCTAAAAGACCTACTTGGGCCTCATCATTTATTGCAGGTCGCGGTTGACGTTTCACATGTGGCTGAACACTTCCTGTTCTCTTAAATAACGTAACTATCCGGCGAACGGTCCAGAGAGTTGGATGATGTCGTCCAGGATAACGAGCAACATACATAGCACACGCCCGTTGGGCATTTTGATCACAATGGCCATACGTCAACACGATATCGACCTTTTCCGCAATTAGTAAACGGTATATTTTAACACGGGTAATGTATCACGAAGCAAATACCGTCCGCACTGGTGGAATGTTACGTGATACCACGTACTTATACGTTTGTGACTATTACAGCGCCATCTACCACAAAGCGAAAAAAGTGGTCCAACTAAAACATTCATATTTCTTTACGTACTACACGAATATGTAATAAGAAATGGGGGTTCCTATTTTTTAAAAAATGCAGTTGATATCCGTTTGACCTACGGCAGCGCCATCTAGCGGGATAACCATAGCGCCATCTAGTTTCCCTCTTCAAGCTAGTCGAGTTTCGTTCTTTGTAGTTTCTCCGTTTCATGCTTATTTCGTGAGATATTTGGCCCGGTCACTATCAATGGACCACCCTATATGACGTCTGTATTGGTGACACTATTTCATTAACAGTGGAAACTTATGTTGAGAGAGTTGAATACAAACCTGTATCATCACGATAACGAACTGTGGTAACAGTTCATCGATGGATCCGATGTCCTTAGAAAACCTATTGAGTATTCTGCCAGAGGGATTCGTGTCGAAGAAGCGCATAGCTGCTCTCAGTACGGAGTTGAACATGGTGTTGTGCAAGCTGCGAGATGCTCGCATGGACAGGATGAAAAACGCCACGGACCGGATCTGGTTGAGCAGGATGCAGCCCAGCACGAGGCCGCCATACAGCTCCAGGAAGAACTCGCTCGGCGGCAGCGACGCCAGTTCTTCAGACAGCGTCTGGTTGCGGCCGCCGCCGGCTTCCACCCGCTTCTGCAGGGACGTCCTCACTACCTCCGTACTAGACCTGCGAACATCAGTGTAGGTATGAGTCACCAGTACCTGATAAGAAATAGACATTCTTACAACTATTTGGAACATCAAATAGATAAACTAACAGACCTGACCTATTCTAAACTCACTGCATAAAATGCTAGTCTTTCCATTAAAAGAGAACACTGTATCCTTTGGAGCAATGTAGATGGAGCAGAACTGGTGACAAGTGGCACTGTGACTCCCCACCGCTGACGCAGGTCATAGCGGTGCACCGATGCGTGTGTCCCAGTCGGTTGTACGGAATCGCTGCAGAAATGTGGGACAGTGTAATAGATGGTGGGAAAGGGCTATTACGTTTGGACGCGTTCATGACCACGCCGTGAATGAAGTTGGCTGATTTGTTGGAGTGTCACCGTGAACTTCGAAGTACCTACCCGAGGACTGCCGTATCACTGGCAACATCGTAGCACGGAGAGGAGCAGCAGTTGCAAAATGGTCGGAAGTGACAGGTATATGCCCCGTCATGGTCAGTCGGTTTCAGACACGACAGGAACTGCTGCTGCCAGTAAATTCAGGTCAATATCAACCAGTTTAGGGCAAATGTTGCATTCTGTGGACATTTCGAGTCGAATACCTCACAAACGGTCATTGCTCACAGCGGCACATGAAGCCTGTGACTGTGAGGTTAGCTACGCTTACGGTCAATGAAAAAGTCAGAGTCCCCTTCAGTCATCCAACCAGTGGCTTTAATCAATGTGATGTCATGAATTTTAATGGGTTCAGTCAGTTCTACCTTTAAGGCCCCAGAGCTCACTTTTGCTATTAGATTTTTTGAACATATGCCATGTAATTACTGATAAGTCAAAACGTTTCGTACAGTGTTTATTTCGTAACCAATGTACAAAAGATAGCCACAGAAACAATTCACTTTAGACACGTGTATTAATTTTTGCCAACCAACATCTGGATGGCATTCACAAAAATTAAAAGTATTGCAGGTCTACACAACCCGCCACATTCAGTTCACTCTGAAGTGACACTTATCATCTCCCTAAAATCTACTTTTGGAAAATGTAAAGTGTCACATAGCTCTCAGTGTGCGTACGTGGTTCGAGGAGCACTACGATGAGTTTACCGTACTTTCCCGCCCTCAAAACTCCCTCTCCGCAGATTTAAATACAATCGAGAATTTGCGGAGCCTCGTGATCGGGCTGTTCACGCCATGGATCCTCAGCTGTGAAACCTGTCGCAGCTGGCCAAAGCATTGGAGTCGGTGCGGCTCCACATCCCTGCCGGTACCTCCCAGACCATCACTCACTCTTTTCCTTCACGTCCGCGCTGCAAAAGGTGGGTTATTCACGCTTTTGACAGGTGATGAAGAAAATCACCAAAAGATGTCCTCTCGTCTGGAAACTAACGACAGTATCCTTTTCGGAAATATTAGATGGATCGTATGCGGCTGATGAAATAGTTGCCTACGCAGGGGACTTCTTCATTGTGGCGTCTGGTGACTCCGGAGCTAAGCTAACGGAGAGAGCTAATAATGCACTATCGTGAATAGAGCAGTGTATGGGGGCAACAAATTAAAAACTGCTACATAAAAAGTACCATCTTCTGTTTAAGGGTAGTCTCCCTGTCAGAAGGTAATCTTATTCTTAGGTTGCACAGCATTTCAACTACAAGAAATACCGTATGCAGCCACGACAAAGAAAGTTTCGACGCATATAGCCACAGTTTCGCAGAAAGCAGTCAAAATTATGCACATGGTTTATCGTTAGCAAAATAATGCTCGACGTTGTTCTTGTGTATCATTACCCTATCTTCACTGCAGTAATCAGCGCTGGAGAGTCTGTATGGCCACATAAGCTACGACTGAAAGGCTGCATCACCATACTTACTCGAGCGCAACGAAGTGTACTCCTTAGACTCTGAGATCATTCAGCATTACATCGGCTGGAATCGTTTTTGTGTTCTTGGTATTTGTTTGCCACAGCGAGAAGACATAAACAGGTTTTATAAAATTACACGTTCCAGAATAATGGGCAAAGAGGTTCTAAAACTCTGCAAGGCGAACGAACAGCAGTGTGAGGGGACGACCATACAAAATGTAGAAGAGTGCATGGTATATTTGCTGATATCGGTGAAACATTAAAACTGAAACAAATTGAAGAGACAATAAACGCTTTCACAACCGGCCTGTTAAATGTGGGAAGATACACCAGCAACCAAGAAGGAACAAAATGTTTCGTAGGCCACCGCTATACACCCGGACGATTCACCAGGAACTGAAACATCTTAATCCAAGTCGGGGTATGGTACATCTCATCAGTGGCCCTCGTCGCTAGTCACAACACTTCTCTACAATAGGGAAACGAAACTCAGAAGTATGTGACAGTTGACAGTTTCGAACTTCCGAAGACGTAGGATTAGTTTGTTCTCTTATGGCAGATATTTGGGAGAAAGTTCCTTCCAAGATTTCTATAACATTATAACAAACCCCCTCCCCCCATGAACCATGGACCTTGCCGTTAGTGGGGAGGCTTGCGCGCCTCAGCGATACAGATAGCCGTACCGTAGTTTCAAATGGCTCTGAGCACTATGGGACTCAACTACTGAGGTCATTAGTCCCCTAGAACTTAGAACTAGTTAAACCTAATTAACCTAAGGACATCACAAACATCCATGCGCGAGGCAGGATTCGAACCTGCGACCGTAGCGGTCTTGCGGTTCCAGACTGCAGCGCCTTTAACCGCACGGCCACTTCGGCCGTACCGTAGGTGCAACCACAACGGAGCGGTATCTGTTGAGAGGCCAGACAAACGTGTGGTTACTGAAGAGGGGCTGCAGCCTTTTCAGTAGTTGCAAGGGCAACAGTCTGCATGATTGACTGATCTGGCCTTGTAACAATAATCAAAACGGCCTTGCTGTGCTGATACTGTGAACGGCTGAAAGCAAGGGGAAACTACGGCCGTAATTTTTCCCGAGGGCATGCAGCTTTACTGTATGGATAAATGATGATGGCGTCCTCTTGGGTAAAATATTCCGGAGGTAAAATAGTCCCCCATTCCGATCTCCGGGAGGGGACTACTCTAGAGGATGTCGTTATCAGGAGAAAGAAAACTGACGTTCTACGGATCGGAGCGTGGAATGTCAGATCCCTTAATCGGGCAGGTAGGTTAGAAAATTCAATAAGGGAAATGGATAGGTTAAAGATAGATATAGTGGGAATTAGTGAAGTTCGGTGGCAGGAGGAACAAGACTTCTGGTCAGGTGACTACAGGGTTATAAACACAAAATCAAGTAGGGGTAATGCAGGAGTAGGTTTAATAATGAATAGGAAAATAGGAATACGGGTAAGCTACTACAAACAGCATAGTGAACGCATTATTGTGGCCAAGATAGACACGAAGCCCACACCTACTACAGTAGTACAAGTTTATATGCCAACTAGCTCTGCAGATGACGAAGAAATTGAAGAAATGTATGATGAAATAAAAGAAATTATTCAGATAGTGAAGGGTGACGAAAATTTAATAGTCATGGGTGACTGGAATTCGGTAGTAGGAAAAGGGAGAGAAGGAAACGTAGTAGGTGAATATGGATTGGGGCTAAGATATGAAAGAAGAAGCCGCCTGGTAGAAATTTGCACACTGCACGACTTAATCATAGCTAACACTTGGTTTAAGAATCATGAAAGAAGGTTGTATACATGGAAGAACCCTGGAGGTACTAAAAGATATCAGATAGATTATATAATGGTAAGACAGAGATTTAGGAACCAGTTTTTAAATTGTAAGACATTTTCAGGGGCAGATGTGGACTCTGACCACAATCTATTGGTTATGGCCTGTAGATTAAAACTGAAGATAAGGAGATGGGACCTGGATAAACTGAAAGAACCAGAGGTTGTACAGAGTTTCAGGGAGAGCATAAGGGAACAATTGACAGGAATGGGGGAAAGAAATACAGTAGAAGAAGAATGGGTAGCTTTGAGGGATGAAGTAGTGAAGGCAGCAGAGGATCAAGTAGGTAAAAAGACGAGGGCTAGTAGATATCCTTGGGTAACAGAAGAAATATTGAATTTAATTGATGAAAGGAGAAAATATAAAAATTCAGTAAATGAAGCAGGCAAAAAGGAATACAAACGTCTCAAAAATGAGATCGACAGGAAGTGCAAAATGGCTAAGCAGGGATGGCTAGAGGACAAATGTAAAGATGTAGAGGCTTATCTCACTAGGGGTAAGATAGATACTGCCTACAGGAAAATTAAAGAGACCTTTGGAGATAAGAGAACATCAAGAGCTCAGATGGAAACACAGTTCTAAGCAAAGAATGGAAAGCAGAAAGGTGGAAGGAGTATATAGAGGGTCTATAGAACGGCGATGTACTTGAGGACAATATTATGGAAATGGAAGAGGATGTAGATGAAGATGAAATGGGAGATACGATACTGCGTGAAGAGTTTGACAGAGCACTGAAAGACGTGAGTCGAAACAAGGCCCCCGGAGTAGACAACATTCCATTGGAACTACTGACGGCCTTGGGAGAGCCACTACTGACAAAAATCTACCATCTGGTGAGCAAGATGTATGAGACAGGCGAAATACCCTCAGACTTCAAGAAGAATATAATAATCCCAATCCCAAAGAAAGCAGGTGTTGACAGATGTGAAAATTACCGAACAATCAGTTTAATAAGCCACAGCTGCAAAATACTAAAACGAATTCTTTGCAGAAGAATGGAAAAACTGGTAGAAGCTGACCTCGGGGAAGATCAGTTTAGATTCCGTAGAAATACTGGAACACGTGAGGCAATACTGACCTTACGACTTATCTTAGAACAAAGATTAAGGAAAGGCAAACCTACGTTTCTAGCATTTGTAGACTTAGAGAAAGCTTTTGACAATGTTGACTGAAATACTCTCTTTTAAATTCTAAAGGTGGCAGGGGTAAAATACAGGGAGCGAAAGGCTATTTACAATTCGTACAGAAACCAGATGGAGTTATAAGAGTCGAGGGACATGAAAGGGAAGCAGTTGTTGGGAAGGGAGTAAGACAGGGTTGTAGCCTCTCCCCGATGTTATTGAATCTGTATATTGAGCAAACAGTAAAGGAAACAAAAGAAAATTTCGGAGTAGGTATTAAAATCCATGGAGAAGAAAAAAAAACTTTAAGGTTCGCCGAAGACATTGTAATTCTGTCAGAGACAGCAAAGGACTTGGAAGAGCAGTTGAATGGAATGGATAGCGTCTTGAAAGGAGGATATAAGATGAACATCAACAAAAGCAAAACGAGGATAATGGAATGTAGTCGAATTAAGTCGGGTGATGCTGAGGGAATTAGATTAGGAAATGAGACACTTAAAGTAGTAAAGGAGTTTTGCTATTTGGGGAGCAAAATAACTGATGATGGTCGAAGTAGAGAGGATATAAAATGTAGACTGGCAATGGCAAGGAAAGCGTTTCTGAAGAAGAGAAATTTGTTAACATCGAGTATAGATCTAAGTATCAGGAAGTCATTTCTGAAAGTATTTGTATGGAGTGTAGCCATGTATGGAAGTGAAACGTGGACGATAAATAGTTTGGACAAGAAGAGAATAGAAGCCTTCGAAATGTGGTGCTACAGAAGAATGCTGAAGATTAGATGGGTAGATCACATAACTAATGAGGAAGTATTGAATAGGATTGGGGAGAAAAGAACTTTGTGGCACAGCTTGACCAGAAGAAGGGATCGGTTGGTAGGACATGTTCTGAGGCATCAAGGGATCACCAATTTAGTATTGGAGGGCAGCGTGGAGGGTAAAAATCGCAGAGGGAGACCAAGAGATGAATACACTAAACAGATTCAGAAGGATGTAGGTTGCAGTAGGTACTGGGAGATGAAGCAGCTTGCACAGGATAGAGTAGCATGGAGAGCTGCATCAAACCAGTCTCAGGACTGAAGACCACAACAACAACAACAACAACATAACAAACCCAGAATTATGTTCATCATTGAACACAGCTACACAGGGCTTCGAAAACAGAAATCCTTGCTCGACTCTTTCCAACAATATATATTACTTTATATTAAATATCACCAGCACGTAATTTTATAGTGTTATAGAAGTAGTGTGTAATATTTAGTAAGTGCGGTGTAAGGCGCTGCACTCATGGACTGTACGGCTCGTCCTGGCGGAGGTTCGAGTCCTCCCTCGGGCATGGGTGTGTGTGTTTGTCCTTAGTATACTTTAGGTTAATTTGTGTGTAAGCTTAGGGACTGATGACGTTAGTAGTTAAGTCCCATAATGTTTCACACACATTTGAACATTTTCTACTATTTAGTACAAAAATAATAACTTACGGACTTGCGAAGACTCTAGCAGCGCTGAGACATTTTACAGGAGGAGGATAACGTATAGAACAGATATAGTGTAGTTTAGGATGCGCGACTGGGGATTGGCAAGCCTCCAAGTCTTTTCAAGATAACCATGGAATCCTGAAAGTCTGTACAAGGGAAGGAAACATTGGTGTTATTTCGCTTTATTGCCATCATATACTTCTGTGCTGTTTTGTCCATTGTGTGGATTCGTTAATATACAATAATAAATGAGCAAAGGATAATAAACTACACGATAAGAGACTGTTTTGCTGCAGGTAATGATCATTTGTCACTGAAAAAAATTGAAATTTACTACCATCCAAAATGAATACTAGGGACATGGCAATCTAATGGGTTAACTTCAGTGTGATTTGCGGAAACAGCTGCATGCTTGAACATGTTTCTAGCCTGTGTGCTTCATGTCGGCAATGTATGACTGCCATACATGGCTAACAGAACGAGGGGCCTTCAGTAAGTAACGCAACAAACGTTTTCCTCGGACAGTTTAGGTTGTTGTGGGTTTTGGGAAACGTGAAATATTTCCTTTTCAGACCCTATGGTCTCATGAAGTTTTGAAAGGGTGACGTCGGTATACATAACCTTCAAAATTGCCTCTATAACGGAGGTGCGTCTGAAGTAGAGAGCTGTCACTGAGTTTCTCTTGGCGGGAGACCAGAGCATTGCAAATATTCATCGGCGCTTCAGTATGTCTGCAGAGAGCTGATACTGAACAAAAGTACTGCAAATCCGGCCGGCCAGTGTGGCCGAGCGGTCCTAGGCGCTTCAGTCTGGAACAGCGCGACCGCTACGGTCGCAGGTTCGAATCCTGCCTCCGGCATGGATGTGTGTGATGTCCTTAGCTTAGTTAGGTTTAAGTAGTTCTAAGTTCTAGGGGACTGATGACCTCAGATGTTAAGTCCCATAGTGCTCAGAGCCGTTTACTGCGAGTCCTTGGGCGAGGGATCAATCAACATCGAAACAAGATCGCGCAAACCTGTTCGATCTCCCCAGGGCTGGCCGACCGCACACAGTTTCGACTCCTGCAGTTTTGAAACTTGCTGACACTTGCATTCGATGTGATCGACGGATCAGAATGAAATACCTCGCAGCACAACTGGATGTCTCTGTAGGTAGTGGTGACCACTCGTCCACCAGTTGGTGTACTCAAAAAGTGTGTGCCCAATGGGTCTGTCGCCGCTTTCTTGTCGAACATCGTCACACGCCATGAAACATTGCTTCATCGCTTCCAACCGGAAGCAAAACGGCAATTCTTGGAGTGGCGCTATACACCTCCCCTCCAAAGAAAAATTTCAAAGCAGCACCCTCGGCCAGTTATCTCATAGCGGTGGCCTTCTGGGACTCTGAAGGGGTTATTGTGTTTGATGTCATTTGTTACGGGCTACGATCAACTCTGAAGTGTATTCCACTACCCTCAGGAATGTGAAGAAACGACTTCAGCGTGTTCGTCTCCTCAAAAATACAAACAGCCTTCTCCCTCTCCATGACAACGCATGGCGTCTCACAAGTCTGCGCACCCGAGAACAGCTCACAAAACTTCACTGGGCAGTTCTTCCTCGTCCACCCTACAGGCCGGATCCCGCACCTTGTAGCTTCCATGTGTTTGGTCTAATGAAAGATGTACTCTGCGGGAAGCAGTACATGGATGATGGAGATGTTACTGATGCAGCAAGGCGCTGGGTCCAACGCCGACAAGTAGAGTGGTGCCATGAGGCATGCAGGCCCTCCCAGTAAGGCGGCGTAAGGCCGTCGCATTGAACGTAGATTATACTGAAAATAGGATTTTGTAACCAAAAGAATGGGCAATGATATATGTACAAATTCGTACACAACAGAGAGGGAAGGTGAGCCACCGAGTGGTACAGCAACTTTTGTCGTAACAAACCTGGAGAGGAGCAGAAATGATTAGCGAACAAGTAAACACAGTAAAGAGAAGATTTACTTAACTTGTATTTATCCAAGTGTACGAAGACTTATTATAAATAATGCAACAAGAAGTCCATCTACCGATTTCAATGAGGATCTGTGTACTAAGCACGAACGATGGACTTGGAGCCGCAACTAGGTGGCGTCTGCGGCCCATAGCAAAGAGTGCAAGTGGGGACATATGGCACCTGCTGACCGTCCTGTCTCGTCATGGAGGAGGGCGCACATAGACCGGAGATGACGGAGATGTGGCTCGGAAGGCGTGCACCATCGTCTCCGCCAGATCCTGTGAGACCACTATGGGCGTCTACTGGAAACTGGCAATTCCGTTACCAAGTTAAAGACACCCCTGGGGTAAAAACACCGATTACGCTTTTTCGACTCCATACTGACGTAACCGAAAATGATGATGCAAGAAATTCTGCGTTAAAAACAAACGTACAAAACAGCGTTTCTACAGTGTGAAAACCTCAGTTTCAACCTGTTCACTCGTTCACATGAGGAGTGTAGACATTCTGTTAACAGTCAGAGACTATTCTAGACATGTGCTCGAACGAACTTCGTTCCCAGTTCTGAGTGACTGACAAATGTACGAAAGCTGTTCCGTGGGAAAGTCACACGAATACTAAAAGACACTGTAGCTTTTACATGAAATTATCAAGACATATTAGTGGAAATGTTGTACTGGAACATTACCAGGTTGGTTTAAAATAGGTATGGATCAAACAGCGAGCGAGTGAAATGCGAGTGTATGGCAGGAATGGAATCTGTAATTTACAGACTTAGCTTTTCGAGCTATAGCGCACGGACTGACTCCCCATGTAATAGCTGTGAATAATGCCAATAACATTTTGTAATCTCAGTGTAATATACCAGCAACATTTATCAAATGTGAGAAAGAGCTATTTGCAGAATACCCATTTCAGGAGGCTCATATGTGCCATTGGAAATGTTGGTAAACATTTTTGGAAAAACAAAGAGACATACTGTGCATACTGAATCACTTAAGAAATTGGTATAGGCATGCGTATTCAAATACAGACATATATGCAGAGGCAGAATATGGCGCAGCGGGCGGAAATGCCTATATAAGACAATAAGTGTCTGCCTCAGTTGTTCGGTTGCTGTTGCTGCAATGGCAGATTATCAAGATATAAGTGAGTAAGAATGTGGTGTTACAGTCGGCGCACGAGCGGTGGCACACAGCATATCCGAGGTAGCGATGGAGGGGATTTTCCCGTACGACCATTTCACGAGTGTACCGTTAATATCAGGAATCCGGTAAAACATCAGACCTCCGACGTCACTGCGGCAGGAAAAAGATCCTGCAAGAACGGGAGCAACAAGGACTGAAGAGAATAGTTCAACGTGACAGAAGTGCAACCCTTCCGAAAACTTTTGAAGATTTCAATGCTGGGCCATCAATAAGTGTCAGCGTGCGACCCATTCAATGAAACGTAATCGATATGGGCTTTTGGAACCGAAGGCCCAATCGCTTACCCTTGATGACTGCATAACATAGCTTTACGCCTCGCCCGGGGCCGTTAACACCTACAATGGACTGTTGATGACTGGAAACATGTTGCCGGTCGGGCTGGTCAGACGAGTCTCGTTTCAAATTGTATCGAGCGGATGGACGTGTATGGATACGGAGATAACCTCGTGAATCCATGGACCCTGTGTGTAAGCAGGGGACTGTTCAAGCTAGGGGAGGCTCTGTGGTGGTGTGGGAGTGTGCAGTTGGAGTGATATGAGACACCTGATACGTCTAGATACGACCCTGACAGGTGACACGTACGTAAGCACCCTGTCTGATCACCTGCATCCATCCATGTACCTTGTGCTTTCCGACGAACTTGGGCAATTCCAGAATTGCTACAGAGTGGCTCCAGGAACATTCTTCCGAGTTTAAACACTTCCACTGGCCACCAAACTCTCCAGACATGAGCACTGGTTCTTCAGTTTAGACAGATTCTGTAAGATAAAAATGATCTTCAGCTCACATTTGAGGTAGACCCACCAATTTAAGGAGGTTAACATACATTAAGGCTATATAGTATATGGCAAAGACTTTTTAATTGCTGACTTGTTCCACGAATCACGCTTAACCAGTTAAGCAACAATACCTATGTTTACTGATGAATTATTCATAGTGTAGAGCGGAGTATAGAAAATTTCATTTGCTGTTACAATTGTTAGTTGTCGCCCGTCGCCCCTGGTAGCTCAGTGGTCAGCGCGACAGACTGTCAATCCTAAGGGTACGGGTTCGATTCCTGGCTGGGTCGGAGATTTTATCCGCTCAGGGACCAGGTGTTGTGTTATTCTGGTCACCATCATTTCATCCCCCTCGACATGCAAATCGCCAAAGTGGCGTCAAATCGAAAGACTTGCACCCGGCGAAAGATCTACCCGATGGGAGGCCCAAGTCGAACGATATTTACATTTTATTACTTGATGCCTGAGTTGTAATATTCTGTTTATAACTTCAGTCACAACTACTGCTTTGCTTGACACCGCAGGTGCTCCCTTACCAGTAGGTTACGACGTAATCGGAGCCGCTGGTGATGACCTGCGCTATGAGCAGCAAGGCGACCACGGAGAGCAGCGGGCCCACGCCCCCGGCAGCCCCGTAGTACTGCCAGATGGTCGACCACCTGAACTCCGCGTCCAGCACCTTCTCGCTGTTGTCCTGCTCTGCCGGATCTCTGTGTAGCTTTCCTGTCTCTTCAGCAATCACATTCTGCACGAAAGAGGAAACAGTCATATTGTTCAGAAGCAGACATTCAACGTCTCACCTTACATGCGTGAAATTTTAAATGGTAAACATATTGACTACTAAGTCATAAAATGGGTGACGATTCTAAATTTTTTACAAAGAATACGGTGCGTTGAGTGTGAGAAGCGAAAATTTTTTGGCTGTTCAGAACTTCGATCCACTCCAATACATTCACCGAATAGGATGTATAGCCAAAACTTTCTAAAGTATCGTTTCTTCTGTTAGTTATAGTCCTACAGTTCAGTACATCTACATCACACAACAAAAATCACCTAACAGTGTGTCGCGGAGGGTACTTCTGGTACCACTAACAGTTCCCCCCTCCCTAACCCACTCGCGTGGAAAGAATAATTGCATATAAGCCACTCAATTAGCTCTTATTTCTCGAGATTTGTCTTCGCGGTAGTTTCGCGAGATGTATGTAGGTGGAAGCAATATAGTATCTCTCTCTTCCCGGAAAGTGTTCTGTCAAAATTTCAACAGCATTCATATTGCTTGTAATTATGGTATAATCATGCTATCATTTCATGCCCACAAGACTCCTCGTCTGTAGCCGATATACAGAACTTCCTTTAAAACACTGAGAACGGGTAGGAAGAAGTGCCATCTTCATTTCCACATTCATATCCTGACAGTCTCATAAAACAAGGTAACATTGCAGAACTTCTGGGAAATGCATACCCCAGATCTGTTCGTATGGCCATAGACTAAACGGTTTTAAGGCAACAAGCTTGTAACCATACGACAGAAATGTCTTCAAAGTGAGGAGCTTGTAACTTCTACCATACATGCCGTTGATCAAACAGACCAAGAATTGTCTCGTGGAACTGAAGCAACAACGCGAAAAGATGGACGTTTGCCTAACGTTGCAACACCACTCAACGATCAGTCTGGTCC
The DNA here is from genome assembly GCF_021461385.2 of Schistocerca piceifrons. Lineage (NCBI taxonomy): Eukaryota > Metazoa > Arthropoda > Insecta > Orthoptera > Acrididae > Schistocerca > Schistocerca piceifrons. Next base: position 442,645,779 of record NC_060139.1, on the reverse strand, counting down.
TTCTGCAGTGTCTCAACAACGTGGACCAGAAAAACAACATTGCAACAGTTGACGAAATTAAAGGTCAACAGATTAAGTCTTACTTGGACACCTTATATCCTGTGTCGTGTACAACAAAAGCTATCAAAAAAATTACGAAACGACCTAAATCAACAATGGGGTCAACTTCAAGTACTTACAGTAAGGAAATAGAAGCCAAAGAAAAGTCTAGTAAAACGACGAAATCTGTGCACAAACCCATAACAAGGAGACAGACGAATGAAAATTTTAACAAGAATAATACATAGACGACTGCGTGAACTGGTTATGTCAACCATGTGAGGGAGATCGAGAAGATATGTTTCACTGTATGAAATATAAAGTTTGGATACATAACCTATGCTCTGGCGTGGAAAGTAAAATTAAGAATTATATCTGAGAGATCTTTGTTCAAACTAACAGATTTTTTATATACCAATTTAAGCAATTTAATGTGTTAAGAGTTTATATTTTGTTTCCTAAACATAATTTCGTTACGTGTAACTACGGAAGTAACGTTAATCTGCACTTTGCACTTGCCTGTTCTTACCTATGACGTAGGCTATAGCAGGTATGCGTTAGGAAACCAAGCGCCTTAATCGCAACGAAGCGTAATATGGAAAGTTGGTAAAATTTATTTTGAGAAGATAATTTTGTATTTTTGTGGAAGTTGCCTGATAGATTAAAAAATAAAGATAAAGTGTACAGGAAACACAATTATTATTTAAATTACTCTCGCAAATACAGTAATTCTCGTTTAAGGGGTACAACTTGAGCAACCTTCCCCTACAACAGTTAGTAAATATTACAGTATGTGTTTACAAAGTATCAGCTGAGAAATATCGTATTTTGTAACATATTCAGCCTTAAGCGTTTGATACACACTACATAGCAGATGTGCAGTGCATAATGAATGTGCGTATATCCCAACACCCCCCCCCCCCCCCGCCCCATGAGCAATGGACCTTGCCGTTGGAGGGGAGGCTTCCGTGCCTCAACGATACAGATAGCCGTACCATAGGTGCAACCACAACGGAGGGGTATCTGTTGAGAGGCGAGACAAACATGTGGTTACTGAAGAGGGACAGTAGTCTTTTCACTCTGGATGATTGACTGATCTGGCCTTGTAACACTAACCAAAACGGCCTTGCTGTGCTGGTACTGCGAACGGCTGAAAGCAATTGGAAACTAACTACAGCCCTAATTTTTCCCGAGGGCATGCAGCTTTACTGTATGGTTAAATGATGATGGCGTCCTCTTGGGTAAAATATTCCGGAGGTAAAATAGTCCTCCATTCCGATCTCCGGGCGGGGACTACTCAGGAGGAAGTCCTTATCAGGAGAAACAAAACTGGCGTTCTACGGATCGGAGCGTGGAATGTCAGATCACTTAATCGGGCAGGTAGGTTAGAAAATTTAAAAAGGGAAATGGACAGGTTAAAGTTAGATATAGTGGGAATTAGTGAAGTTCGGTGGCAGTAGGAACAAGACTTTTGGTCAGGTGAAAACATGGCTATAAATACAAAATCAAGTAGGGGTAATGCAGGAGTAGGTTTAATAATGAATAAAAAAATAGGAGTGCGGGTAAGCTACTACAAACAGCACTGTGAAAGCATTATTGTGGCCAAGATAGACACGAAGCCCACACCAACTACAGTATTAGAAGTTTATATGCCAACTAGCTCTGCAGATGAAGAAGAAATTTGATGAAATGTATGATGAGATAAGAGAAATTATTCAGATAGTGAAGGGAGATGAAAATTTAGTAGTCATTGGTGACTGATTGTAGGGGAAGGGAGAGAAGGAAACATACTAGGTGAATATGGATTGGGGGGAAGAAATGAAAGAGGAAGCCACCTGGTAGAATTTTGCACAGAGCATAACTTAATCATGGGTAACACTTGGTTCAAGAATCATGAAAGAAGGTTGTATACATGGAAGAACCCTGGAGATACTAGAAGAACACAATAGTAGAAGAATGGGTATCTTTGAGAGATGAAATAATGAAGGAGCAGAGGTCAAGTAGGTAAAGAGACGAGGGCTAGTAGAAATCCTTGGGTAACAGAAGAGGTAATGAATTTAATTGATGAAAAGATAAAATACAAGAATGCAGTAAATGAAGCAGGCAAAAAGGAATATAAATGTCTTAAAAATGAGATCGACAGGAAGTGCAAAATGGCTAAGCAGGGATGGCCAGATGACAAATGTAAGGATGTAGAGGCTTATCTCGGTCGGGGTAAGACAGATACTGCCTACAGGAAAATTAAAGAGACCTTTGGAGAAAAGAGAACCACTTGTATGAATATCAAGAGCTCAGATGGAAACCCAGTTCTAAGCAAAGAAGGGAAAGCAGAAAGGTGGAAGGAATACATAGAGGGTCTGTACAAGGGCGATGTATTTGAGGGCAAAATTATGGAAATGGAAGAGGATGTAGATGAAGATGAAATGGGAAATAGGATACTGCGTGAAGATTTTGACACAGTACTGAAAGACCTGAGTCGTAACAAGGTCTCGGGAATAGACAACATTCAATTAGAACTACTGACAGCCTTGGGAGAGCCAGTCATGACAAAACTCTACCGTCTGGTGAGCAAGATGTATGAGACAGGTGAAATACCCTCAGACTTCAAGAAGAATATAATAATTCCAATCCCAAAGAAAGCAGGTGTTGACAGATTTGAAAATTACCGAACTATCAGTTTAATAAGTCACAGCTGCAAAATATTAACGCGAGTTGTTTACAGACGAATGGAAAAACTGGTAGAAGCCAACCTCGGGGAGCATCAGTTTGGCCGGCCGGAGTGGCCCGAGCGGTTCTAGACGCTACAGTCTGAAACCGCGCGACCGCTACGGTCGCAAGTTCAAATCGTGCCTCGGGCGTGGATATGTATGATGTCCTTAGATTAGTTAGGTTTAAGTAGTTCTAAGTTCTAGGGGACTGATGACCTCAGAAGTTAAGTCCCATAGTGCTCAGAGCCATTTGAACCATTTGAACCATTTGAACATCAGTTTGGATTCTGTAGGAATGTTGGAACACGTGAGGCAATACTGACCCTACGACTTATCTTAGAAGAAAGATTAAGAAAGGCAATCTTATGTTTCTAGCATTTGTAGACTTAGAGATAGCTTTTGACAATGTTGATTGTAATACTCTTTCAAACTCTGAAGGTGGCAGGGGTAAAAAACAGGGAGCGAAAGGCTATTTACAATTCGTACAGAAACCAGATGGCAGTTATAAGAGTCGAGGGACATGAAAGGGAAGCAGTGGTTGGGAAGAGAGTGTGACAGGGTTGAAGCCTCTCCCCAATGCTATTCTATCTGTATATTGAGCAAGCAGTAAAGGAAACAAAATGAAAGTTCCGAGTAGGTATTAAAATCCATGGAGAAGAAATAAAAACTTTGAGGTTCGCCGATGACATTGTAATTCTGTCAGAGACAGCAAAGGAGTTGGAGGAGCAGTTGAACGGAATGGACAGTGTCTTGAAAGGAGGGTATAAGATGAACATCAAAAACAACTTAACGAGGATAATGGAATGTAGTCGAATTAAGTCGGGTGATGTTGAGGGAATTAGATTAGGAAATGAGACACTTAAAGTAGTAAAGGAGTTTTGCTATTTGGGGAGCAAAATAACTGATGATGGTCGAAATAGAGAGGATATAAAATCTAGACTGGCAATGGCAAGGAAAGCATTTCTGAGGAAGAAAAATTTGTTACCATCAAGTACAGATTTAAATGTCTGGAAGTCGTTTCTGAAAGTATTTGTATGGAGTGTAGCCATGTATGGAAGTGAAACATGGACGATAAATAGTTTGGACAAGAAGAGAATAGAAGCTTTCGAAATGTGGTGCTATGGAAGAATGCTGAAGATTAGATGGGTAGATAACATAACTAATGAGGACGTTTTGAATAGAAATGGGGAGAAGAGTTTGTGGCACAACTTGACCAGAAGTAGGGATCGGTTGGTAGGACATGTCCTGAGGCATCAAGGGATCACCAATTTAGTATTGGAGGGCAGTGTGGATGGTAAAAATCGTACAGGGAGACCAGGATGTAGGGAAGCAGCCTACTCACGCCTTATAAAATTCTCATCAGTCTTTCCATTGTGTGCCAGCCTAGTCCGCTGTAACTAGCTCTGACGTCATAAATGTTGCGCAATACTTTAAAAATCAAGTAAATAACCTGAAACATTTCTAGCATGTCAGGAGTAATACTAAATTAATATGTGTTGAATGTCAGTTCAATAACTTTAATCATTTTCGAAATTTGGACGATTTTCTGTAAAATCATTAGCGCAACAGAAAAGAGCTAGAGATTTAAAAATTTATATTTAGATTCCTTTTTCATAATAATTTAGTAGAAACAGTATTCTGGATCCCACAAATTAAGATTTTAGTTGAAATTCATGTTTTTCTGGTTTTTGTCTTAAAAATTAAGGAAGCAAGATAGATTAAGTAGGCTAATAAATAAGGCTAGGATGTTTATATTTAAGTAGAATGGAGATCCGCTATAATCATAAAGATGTGAGAAGTTTCAATTGAATAACTATAAAACTATAGCGATAGCGTATCTCCAAAAGGCAAGTTGAGAGCTCGTCTACTGCGTGTAGTGTAATTAAATTAATTCTCTCGCCCAAAATATTTTACTTAGCCACGTCGGACTTTTATTATGATTACTTACCTATGTGCTGATTGCACATTTAAATTGAGAGCTTCATCGGCCATCAGCAAAGGAAGCGATGATTTATTCAATAACTTAAAGTGGTGCATTACTAGCCCAGCGGCTAGGCGGGAGAGCCGATTTGATCAGGCGTTCCCTTAGCCGTCCGCACCGCGGCTTTATATATAAGAACGCTGCGTGAGGAAGCAAGGCCCCAGTTCTCTCCAGACGCTGAATAGCACACCATCTGTGTCGGTATCATTGCTATAAACAGCCTCGGATGCAGTAATAAGTTACTCGGGATACGCGGAACCATGAAATCATTTTCGAGTGAAGTGTTAATTCTGGGATGACTTTAATGATCTATCTTCAGTTTCCGTATGTCGTATTTTCACGTGCTGTCGTGGGACAGACATTCTACCATTATTTAGCGTGGCGTTTGATGAACATTATCATCAAATTATGACGAGCATTCACTTAAACATTTAATTTGGACAGTTATTGTTGCATCAGCGCATTAGACTCTGAACTGCTCTGTTAGTCAGATTGTGTGGATTCTTTTTTTTTTCATCTGTGACGTTCAGAATATAGCGAACGTTATTACATGATCGTTTTTGATTATGAATCCCAGACAATCTCCTAATTCCTCAGAGCTATAAGCTGTAGCTATGAGTGTATTTCTCAGATGAAGTGGGCACTAGGAATTCTAATTACAGGCTTCACGTTTTGCTAATCACTTTCTGGTTGCCAATATTGTAGTTAGAGAGCCAGTGTTGAGAACGGAAAAAGACAGCATAAATAATAGGAACATTTATATAACAATTAATTCCGCCCGCCGCCCCACTTATGGTTAATCGACCGGGAAATGCATCTACATTACATTACAAACCAAACATTATATAGCTACATTAATTCCACCCGCCGCCCCACAAATGGTGCATCGGCCTGGAAATGCATTCTTTACTACATTACATTCTACCTACATATATTAACAATTAAATTCCACCTGCCGCCCCACAAAGAGATGAACACACTAAGCAGATTCAGAAGGATGTAGGCTGCAGTAGGTACTGGGAGATGCACAGGATAGAGTAGTATGGAGAGCTGCATCAAATCAAGACCACAACAATAACAACAACATATCCCAACATGAATTTCAAAGATTTGTCCATTCTTGGGAGAACATGTTATGTCGCTTGTGTGAGTGCCACTGTGTGTTTCCTAATGAGGGCTACAGTGCCCAGGACAAGACCAAGCAGTTCATCTCCTGTATTCAGCTTTCAGTCGTACACCTCATACTTCATCCAACCCCATGAATATAAGTTGACGTAAGTACAATGGAGAGATCCCAAGGGGAGTCCAACAGGGTTCAATTTTGCATCCACTCCTATTCCTTATAAAAGTTTTCTACCTTAGAAACTATTCGAATTAGGGCATTTGTTCATGTGTAGTTTATTATTATTGTTATTATTATTATTATTTTTCAAACTAGAGTTCGTGTCATATATCTGAATAATGACCATTCCTCATGGAACGCCCTGTATACACGAGTGGAGGTCCATTTTATGTATTTTCCCCATCGCTGTGAAGTACGTCAGGTTTATCAAGGGCTTATAAGAACATGCTAACGGCCGTTCCTGGTCATTCTGCGTCGAGTGGTCATGCTCTGTGGTCATCGTATGCCAGAGTGGCACTCAGATATCTTGCATGCTGGAGAGCAGTTGGCATGGCTTAGAACGTGTAGGGTAATAGGTTTTGGGTGGCAAATGACCACACGAATGGTTAAACTTTTATTTATATTTAGAATGAAACTTGGAATATGAGAAACAGTGGGAACTCCAACATTTTGCAAATGTTAGGCTATGAGCAGCGATAAACTCTGAATTATTTGGGTTACAGTTTTGGAATTGCTACTGGTTAGCCTTTTTATACTTATTGATAATTACGCACGTTTAGGGACGTTATCCGCTACATTGAACTTTATATATTTGTGAACCGGCGCTTATTTTGTGTACCATTTAGCGGGATGGGACTGAAGTTTAGTTAGTATTTGGTGAACTTGATGCCACTTAAATACGTAAATACACAATTTACTGAAACTGATTATTTTCGTTATTTTATTTCATGCTTATATGCGTATTTGTAGCACCACCATTTTAAATACTTATGTGTTTTTTACTCACGAAATCAATCATCACTCTGTTCAATCTCAATCCTTTGGTGGCACCTACACTCAATTACTTTAAAAAAATTTCAGCCTTTATAAATAATAATATATTTATTTCAACTTGCCAAATCTTGGACTGCAGGATCACAAGTTAAAAAAAATACTCCAGCTAATTCAACGGTTGAACATAAAAGAAGATGGTATGTGTTTGGATCATAAGGCAATATAGAGCTAATTTTTGAAATTGAGTGGTGCATTTGCCCATCTGAATATGTGTAAAGTATATTATTAACATATTAACATCACAAATGGTTGATCATTCGATATTTAACCTTAACACTACCAACGAATTTCCCATAATGCGTGTTACCAAATGGGGGGGGGGGGTGGATACTTTATGCTGAACACAAAAGAAATTCGCTAGTAGTAGAAGAATGATGTAACTGTTGTTGACTTACATTGAAAACATACTTTTTAAATACATACAACATAAGCAGGATCCAGAAGCTGAAAATATCTTTTAGCACACTCTTAGCATATCAACAAACTTTCAGTAATGTGTGATACCAGTGGGGGAGCGGTGTTTTACGGGTAATTTAAAAAATCAAAGGCAAAATTCGTTAACTGTTTTTGAGTTTACTCAAAACATTTTGTTTAAGGAGATAGTGATGTGTAAGTGTAACCTGACATGTAAGTGTAACCTGAAAATATTGAACACAACCTTCATTGGGCAAAGTGACATATACCACTAAGACTTAAATTTTTGGGTTAAGTTCAACTGAAAAATTTAAAACATATGCAATCTGGTAGAAGAATTCATTAAAAACAATAAATGTTTTTCAAAATATTAAATTATAACATAACTATCTAGATTACAATATTTTCGAATTTTCGAGTGGTGGGCACAAAGTACCCCACCCCTTTGGTATTATGAGGGATAACCATCAGTAGTAAGGTAGTAAGTATAGTCGGAATTGCTTTTGCTTTTCTGCATATTCAGTGATAGAGAGGATCACAGGGCGTTCTGGCTCAGAAGTTCAGAATTCCATCCTGCCCCTTCCCCTGTGACCAATGACGTTATATATGTTCACTGACGTCATCATTCTCTCAGCCAAATGTGTTGGGAGCAAGAGTGCTGATATTTCAGCCAATGAATTGAAAATTTAGCCCCCCCATCCTTTGCACAATTTTACTTTTTATAATTTGATTGCACGAGTGCTGTCATTTTAGGTCTACTGTGTTAAACCGACGAGATGGTTGCATTGAGTCAACAAGAATTTTAACGAGTCTATTTGTTGTAAACATCTATCAGAGAAATGTGCTCACCGCTTTCTGCATCAAGAGAAGAAACGCATGATAATGGAGGCGTATATTATTGTAGACAAGAGGAAAACTGTTCAACAAATAATGGCAAAACAACAGAAGGGTTAGAATTATGCCATATCTGATTGGGACTGCCAACACGACGTATTACATTTTTCTGGAATTTTTTAAATGCCTTCTAGTCCCCTACCACATAAGAAGTCAGTATTTCCCTCTTCTCTAAATATTGTTTCTGTTATTATTATTATTATTATTATTACATCATTATTCTTAGAGGTCTGTTGTCATTACTACAGCGCTAGCAGAACTATCTTTGCCTGAACTGGAAATGCAGTCTTCTACAATCAAGTTTATTAAGACCATCATGCAATACATATTAGTACCCGACACCCAGGTCGATAGCAGACAGGAATCGATTGTCGAGTGCTGCACGTGGCACTGAGACTAGTGTCGACTGGAAGGGGTTCTAGGAAGACGGGCAAGAAGCGTGGTCAAGCTGAGTACGGTGTCAATGGCGGACGTGCCGAGTGAGGAATAAATTGTAAATTCGCTGGAGTGTGACAAATGAGCGCGTCCCCCTGATCATCGTGGGGCTGACCCTCATCAATACGGATTCGCGAGTGATATAAAACCAAAAGTGACAAGTGTCGAATTACGTGTTTCGCGTGAACTGCGTCGGCCAGCAACAAGCGTGACGAAGTACTTAAAATCAGCAACCAATAACAGATATAACCGTAATTAAACGTGTAAGGCGAAGGTAGCAACTGCTTTAGAATTTGTGTGTCAATAGAAAATACATATCAGTTTGTAATCGCAACCTTTATGGTCTTTACTAATAGAGAAACTTTCAATCATTAACTATTCCGTCTCAAAACAACCGCACTCTGTTCAAATACCCCAGAAACCACAGCAGAAAAATCGATGGCCTTTCATCCCTTAAGCACCGGTCATATATTCATTATAATTAACAGTTTGGAGGCTTCAGTAAATCACACAAAACCCAATAAAGGCAATAACGTGGGTGTTTCAAAAGCTGTGGTTAAGTTATGCTCTGTGCAAAATTCTATCAGGCGGCTTCCTCTTTCATTCCTGACTCCCATTCCATATTCACCTACTACGTTTCCTTCTCTTCCTTTTCCAACTCTCGAGTTCCAGTCACCCATGACTATTAAATTTTCGTCTCCCTTCACTATATGAATAATTTCTTTTATCTCATCATACATTTCATCAATCTCTTCGTCATCTGCGGAGCTAGTTGGCATATAAACTTGTAGTGCTGTGGTAGGCGTGGGCTTCGTATCTATCTTGGCCATAATAATTCGTTCACTATGCTGTTTGTAGTAGCTTACCCGCACTCCTATTTTCCTATTCATTATTAAACCTACTCCTGCATTATCCCTATTTGATTTTGTATTTATAATCCTATATTCACCTAACCAGAAGTCTTGTTCCACCTGCCACCGAACTTCACTAATTCCCACTATATCTAACTTTAACCTATCCATTTTCCTTTTTAAATTTTCTAACCTACCCGCCCTATTAAGTGATCTGACATTCCACGCTCCGATCCGTAGAACGCCAGTTTTCTTTCTCCTGATAACAATGTCCTCCTGAGTAGTCCCCACTCGGAGATCCGAAAGGAGGACTATTTTACCTCCGGAATATTTTACACAAGAGGATGCCATCATCATTTAACCATATAGTAAAGCTGCATGCCCTGGGGAAAAATTAGGACTGTAGTTTCCCCTTGCTTTCAGCTGTTCGCAGTACTAGCACAGCAAGGCCGTTTTGGTTAGTGTTACAAGGCCATATCAGTCAATCATCCAGACTGTTGCCCCTGCAACTACTGAAAAGGCTGCTGCCCCTCTTCAGGAACATGTCCCACCAACGACAAGGTGCATGGTTCATGTTTGTGTGTGTGTGTGTGTGTGTGTGTGTGTGTGTGTGTGTGGGGGGGGGGGGGGGTGATGTAATGTACTGAAATGAAATGTGAACCAAATAAAAAGTAAACATTACTGTACATGTGATAACAGAAATAACATTATGTGTTTTAAATAATAAAGCACCCAAACCACTAGTGCTGTGTCCCAAACCACAGGTGTGATAGAAGATTGAAAAAATTACGCGAATTGTCTAAAAGATCCAGAACAAATTTTTTATTCAAAATGAAGATCATTGAATGTATATATAAATATTTTCCCAAATATGTATATAACATAAAGTCTTATTATTGTGACTGAACTACGAGTGTGAAAGCAGGGATAGAAAAGTACTGAGGGGAACAGGAAAAATTCACTGTGTAGCGTGCACGCCGAGGCAGGACTGGCTCGCGTCCACAGCTATCACTACACTGGCGGGAAAGGGTTAACTGGCTTCTTCGACGATGATAAATGCGTCATTATGAACGCTAAACAGGAGCTGATTCTAGTTAGAAGTGCTACTCATACATTGAAGAAGTGTCGGACAAAGAGAATACAGTAGTGTCGATGAATTGGTACGGAAAATACCGCATTTATCAGTATTAGCAGAACGCCCGAAGATTTTGTGTACTGCATGCAGATGCCCAGCTACCTTCCTTCATGCTTGCAGAGCAGTTTTGGAATGGAAGTTCTCTAAATCATCAACGACAAGCTGTAACCCACCATCACGTGTGAAACAGTTCTGTGCGGTCAGCTGACGCACCCTCCGGAAGAAGGCAGAAGTTCTGCAGAGAAAAAAAGCATTGTCGAAATTTTGGGGAAGTATGGTGTGGTATCACAGGGTGTGGGACGGCGGATGGATTTTAATTTAAAAAAAAAAAAATATTGTATTTGTTCGCTCGTCACCGTCTTTTACGAGAGCCTGAAAACTATTTTTGCGGTCACCCAGAAAGCGATGGAGAACATACTGACCATAGTTTCCAGTCTGCAAGTCCACATTCTTCTTGTGCTCATTGAAAGAAATGCTTCTATACTCTGTTTACTCAGCGGTATCAGGAACTATGATAACAAATAAGAGTTATAAGTGCTAACGGGTTCATATATTTAATACAATTTCACACGCACAACGTACTAATATTCTTGATAATAATAATAATCCTGGGTCACAGTCGAAGGATATCGGCTACATTCAAACACGACAACAGAAAAATACTCCAACACTCAAACAGACTTCCGCTAACGACAACTGAAGTTCTATGGACACATCATGAGACGGGATGAAAACAAAAAAAATTCTAATGTACTCACAGAAACTAGAAACGACAACAGTCTGGATCAAACAAGTTCAAACTGATCTAAAAAATGCTAACATCACATCCGCAGTCATCACAGAAAAATTTTCAGACAGCAGATCCACTGCAGGGAGGTTGCACCAGAAGAAAAACCTAAAAGATCTACGGGAAAATGGACGGAAGAATGTCGAGCTAAACATAGCGAGAGGATGAAACACTTTTGAAAGGACGAGAAAATGGCAACCACAGATAGTAGTTTGCTTTGTGTGATCCTCTATGGGTCTAACCAATTTAAATAAAATATTATAATAATAATAGTGTCTCTATCTTAAACAGCACTATAAGCAGTTCAGAAGCGACCTCTACAGTAAGTCCCCTTCAAAGGATCTTTCGCCCGGGATTCTAATAACCAAAATTAATTACTCGCCACAAACGTGGAAAATAATCTCACCACTTAACACGCGGTTTGGATAGCACTACGGGCGGCGCACAAGCAGTTACTTCGGTGAAATCTAAGCGATCCAGGACAGTGTACAGTCCTCAAGAGTTCACTTCCTAATTGTACCGAAAACATGCGTTTAGCAGCAGCCTGGCTATGACGTCATCCGAGGCAGCGCATAAGCCAGCGTTTGACAGACACGGATCGATGGATAGGTGGGTTCGAAGTCGGTGTCATTACCTTTCAGGCCATATTTATACATGGGCATAGCGGACGACCGAAGAGAACATCTGCTGTCATCTACTGTATGATCAGGTAGCGGCATCTAAATGACCTCTTTCTCGGACACATATTATTTAATAAATCTGTTGTGTATCCGTTTACAATCTTCGTAGTTCTTATATGAATAGAGTTAAACTGAGTTCAATTACAGAAAAAGTTTTTTAGCTGGACTGTATTTAAACTGTGTCATCTATAATTTTTTGAGCAGAACGGACAATAGAACATAACCTCTGAGCTACAACTTTAAGAGACCTCGTATTGATTGTTATTTACATTAACATCTTGAAACTTGTTGGAACTTTACCATTTAATGGATGTAATCAAGTGTTATAATTAGAACTTTCTATCTTTAATATAACTCATAGTTAATCTACTACAAACAAGAAAAGTTTTGTCCCAAATTTGGTTTTTAGTAAATCAGTTGAAAACTATTAGTGGTAGCTTAATGGGGTCACATTGTTAAGGTTTTTATATCAAACTGAAATTTCATACCACTTTTCATATATCTAAGTCAAATATTTATCGCCTTCAATTTTTCGTAAAAACACAGATTTTGACCGAAGTATTGCTCCAATGAAGCTGAGACTCGTAACAGTTAATTGTGATATACATTAGCACATCTTGAACAATTTTTGGCTTTCTAGCTTATTATTTAGTTCCCCTTGTTTCTTTTTTAAAACACTGTATTTTATGTAACATGTTGATCTGATCACTCTGAGATGTAACAATTTAAACATTAATATACTGAAGCATATGTTGACAAAGTTTGGAAAAGCCACTTTAATTTTTAATTTCATCCTTAGATTACGGCTCAATACTTTTTATGCTACCCACAGGCGCGGTACGATGGCGTGCTGCCAGTAGCAGTGAACTGGAGTAAGGCCCAGCACACACACTCGCCTCTGTATCTCTCAAATGATACAACATTTGTTTCAGCACAAGCATGAATCAATTGCAGAGTGGTATGGAACTTTTGCTGAGAGCATCATACTGAGCCGCTTTTTAGATATGCAGGCAAGAGAATCTGGAAGACATTCTGCCAGCAACCCACCTTCATATGTACTCACATGTTTTTGATCCCTTTAATGGGTAGTCCAGCTTCATCCCTCTTCCAGAAAATGCTAAAGAAGCACTCTGTCTTCAGGCCACAAGTGGCCCATCGGAACCATCCGACCGCCATGTCATCCTCAATGAGGATGTGGATAGGAGGGGCGTGTGGTCAGCACACTGCTCTCCCGGTCGTTTTGATAGTTTTCTGTGAGCGGAGCCGCTACTATTCGGTCGACTAGCTCCTCAGTTAGCATTACGAGGCTGAGTGCACCCCGAAAAATAGGAACAGCGCATGGCAGCCCGGATGGTCACCCATCCAAGAGCTGGCCGCGCCCAACAGCGCTTAACTTCAGTGATATGACTGGAACCGGTGTATCTACTGCGCCAAAGCCGCTGCCCGATGCTAAAGAAAGCACGTATTAATTTCTAGTGTATCGAAAAAGGGCATAAATATTGATTCGCATTGTCGATTATGGCTTGAGATATAAATTATTCGAAAAATGCAGTGTGTACTAATACATACAAGACATCTAATGTCTGCATGCATTATAACATTGAAGGCATGTGATTTCCTGTAACAATCCCAGATCTACCAAAATTCGAGACGCAGAACTCTAATTATTCGGTTCATGTTTACAGGCTGAATGCAGATAAGAAAAAGCGCAAGACACAAGTTGTGAAGCATAAAATAATAGGACCCCTCTGCTTTTCCAAAGTAGTCAGTCAGCATCCCAAACGCGTAGATTTACTGCTATTCTCCAATCATAAGGAAAGGCATTTCTGCCATGGAAGCCTAAACTATTTTACCATGTGAGTGTGTAGAAGGACATCCGATTGATGGCGTAAGTCAGGAACCAGTATGTGTGGAAATGGCCACTGAGAATAAAAAGTTTGTATAGCTTAAAAATTCTCACCACCAGGAAACCTGTCCCTTCACTGTGTATGCTGACTTTGAGTACTTACTAGTTCCTGTGGTGTATTGTGAAGGTGATCACAGTCTCTCACAACACTTTCACAGAAAGACATGCATCTTATGGGGGCAGTGTATCAAGTTGTATGCTCATATGACTCTAGCCTCAACAAATTGCAATCACGCATTAGGCATGAGCTTGTAAGATGGCTCTTCAGTGAGCTCGAAAAACATGAGTTGTTCATGACAGAAACATTCCAATGTCCAGGACGCAGGAGAATGTATATGAGCAAACTGTTGAATGTCGTAATTGTCAATTGCCACTGGATAGAAAAGCGAAAACTCCATGTAGAGACTGGTGTCATATAATGCGGGAGTTCTGTGGTGCAGCTCGCCACGCATGTGACTTGAAGTACCAACTGCCATGAGACATACCGATATTCTTCCATAATTTGAGTCTATGTAATGCTCACTTCCTTGTTGAGCACTAGGGTAATTTTTGGTGAAAGAATGATAAACTCAGTGTGATATTTGATGATGTAGAAAATATCATTTCATTCTACAAATGAATCATAGTATGATTAGCGCTCCTTTTCCTAGATTCGTTACGATTCGTACATGGGCCTCTTCAGAAACTTGCTGAAACAATGCATTGGTAGGACGTGCATGTGACTAGAACCACATATCGTGATGATGGATACGTCGATCGTGAGTCACTGTGAAACCACACTGCCCAGAACGATCAAGTTACCACCAAACTAACAGGCACTGTCATAATGGATGCGGGGTAGAGGCACATGGTGAATGTTCAGCAGGAGTTCAACATCTCTGATTGAGAGATATGTGATAAACTGTACACGGAGACACATGAGCGTTTGCTCATAGACGTTTCTGAGAAATTTCCAACTTTGGAAAAAACGACATTTTTGTCAATGGAGTGAGTAATTGATTATTTTGAATTTTTTTGTTTATTTATAGACGCAATCACATTCTTATGACACAGACATAAGAATGTGATTGCGTCTATAAATAAACAAAAAAAATTAAAAATTTCCGGCTGTTTGCCTGGTCACATACACTGTGGATCCTACCTTTTATTACACTACGCCAGGACTTCCGAGTCATCCAGTGTTGAATCAGACAGATAAATGTGAAACTGTTGACCAATGTTGCTAGGTTGCTTTTTTTCGAACGCGGGATTTGCAAGGAACTTCCCAAGTGCATGCACAGGTATGCAAGGATGAACGACCCGTGAATGAGTGGGGAGGAGTACAAGCCATCTGACTATTTAAGTGACATCCTTTACTTGGATGTAAAAATTCTCTATGGGTAATCCATGCAACGATCTATGCTACTTGGAGAGTTCTGATGGTTGTCTGTAGATCAAATCGTTAAACTGAAAGAAGAGATCCAAGATGTGGCTGCGAATGCTGGAGGCAGATCTGGAATACCCCATCCGTGTGTGACATGCACAGTGACTTGACTTGCTGCTATGTCCGAAGTACCTAGCCCCGTGCAGTGGTTCTGTCCATAAGCTGATAATCATGTTGGCGAACAAGCAGAGATACATTCTAGATTATATGAAACTCCAGCAAAGCTGTCAGGTTTGGGATGCGACTTATTAGATTCTCCAATAATACCTATTTCAAGCAGCATCCCTAGCTGAAGGAGTACTTTTATGTTAATGTTGAAAAGAGGGCTCTTTTGAAAGGGGTCTTTATTGATTAATGAATAATTCAGTTTTCGGTAAAACTATACAGAATCTTCGAAAACCTTGTGAAATTCATTTAGTTTACCTTTGGAATAGGCTTTATAGGGCAATAGATTACATCGCCAGGCCAAATTTTAAATGGGCAACAATCTTCAATTAAGGGCTAGTCGCTGAAGTGATTGCTAAGGTTCTGTTGGAGTTCATGAAGCCTATCGATTTCAGTATGAGTATTCTGTATCTTTTCAAACTCCACACGTACCAATTCCACCACGAGTTTGCAAACCAAACTTCGCTGATTCCTAGTTATCTTATATGGAAACAGACAGTTTCATCTATTGTAATTAGGTACAATCTCGAGGAATTCGACACGCCTAGATTTATGGCCAGTAATCGTTTCAGCATAACACCACAGAACAAGAAGGTTACCGAGCCGATGAAAGACGAGATAAATGGTTCGCAGCTTGAAGGGTTTGTGTGGCTCCAATCGAAAATGTATGTGAGCTGTGCGCGGCTCGTGTCGTTTATTGCTTGACACCTTGTCTTTGCAGTACTGCAGTCCCATTTCGTATTCGATTTACTGGCGTCACTAAGTTACTGGCTTGGTTCAAATGGCTCTGAGCACTATGGAACTTAACTGCTGAGGTCATCAGTCCCCTAGAACTTAGAACTACTTAAACCTAACTAACCTAAGAACATCACACACAGCCATGCCCGAGGCAGGATTCGAACCTGCGACCGTAGCAGTCGCGCGATTCCAGACTGAAGCGCCTAGAACAGCGTGGCCACTGCGGCCGGCGTTGCTGGCTTGCCTGCCCGTGAGTGGCAGCAGCAGCGCTTGTCGATAAGAGCATTGTCGTACTATCTTTGGAGCGACCGCTAGTATTTCCGGGTCGTCGTGTGTCGGCATTTCAGTGGAGATGGAGCAGCAGTGAGGGCCAGACAGCCATGACTCACCCGACCGTTGCTGGCACACGTGACTTCAGTAGGGATGACGCTGGTTGGTCGTTCGGTCGGTCGTCTCATCGGATGATGTGTATTTGGTCGCCGACCACTTCCGGGATTTTGTGTGTGTCGACTTGTGATTCCTCTTAGTTGTTCCACAGTGACTGGTTTTAGTATTGTTCGAGTTGTTTGTGGAAGTGTTTCGCGGAACCGTGGGTAGCTTGTGTGGTTTGACTGAGTAGTTATTTTAATACTGTGTGCATGCTGGATTGAGTCAGTCGGTTGGGATGGAGCAGCGAGGAAGTCTCCGTGGCGCAAGGCCAGGCCGGGACCACTGGCGGCGGGCACGCGCTATTGGATCGTGAGGCGTTACCTACGAGAGCGACAAAGTTTGTTTCCCACCGAAACTGAACACTGAAGTTGAATGATCAGTTAACCTGTTATGAAACCTCAACTATTGTGACATCTCTTCATCCATTTGCAGGTTGTTGCTCCCTGGGTCGTTTGGGCTAGCAGCAACGTATGATGTGTTGGAGTCAGCTAAATCTTGCAGCCGTCTTCCTATGTTGTGATTAATTATTAAATTGACTGTTACTTGCCAGTGAAGTTCACCAGCAGTATTTTCTGCCCTGTGGCCGTTAACGCCCCAGTTACCTGCCCTGGTCGTTAATGTAGTTTTCCGGCAGTGTGCCTTTCCTCGTAGTCTTGATGCTGTCCGGCACGGCGTGTAGTTCGACAGCCTTTTAAGTTGTTTGGTTCATATTTTGCTTAGAGTGGTTATTGTTCCCTTGACTGTTTTAGACGCCAATTTCTGAAGAGGTAGTGCTGTTCGTATCCTCGTCCTCGGCCGATATTTTCCATCGTTGTGCCGTTGGTCGGACGGAAGAGAATTGGTGAAATTGTTGGTCGGTCTTTGGGCCGTCCCTAGTTAGAACTGCCATCCGATTACTTAACTTCAACTCTTGGCTGCCTGTCTCACCTCATCTTACGTTTGAGCTACCTTCTCAGGGCGACACTTGAGCATGACTTGTTCTGTTTGTTTTAGATCGTGATTTTCATTTTTGTTTGAAGTATTGTGTGAGGCCTTCGGCTGTGTATTAATTCATTTCTTTTTAAATTTTACTTAAAGACCTTCAGTTGTGTTAAATTAAAATCTTGAAGATTGATTTTATTTAAATTTTTTTTCTTAAAATTTATTCTATCTGAAATTGTTGTAATCCAGGCCCTAAGCCGTTAGTGGTTCGCTGTGTTGTATGTGGCATTCAGCAGAGTATTTACGTGAACCCCTTTCGAGGCCATCAGTCGTGTCTATTCTTTAAAGGAAAATTTTTTATAAGAAGGAAGGGGTTTATTTAAATTGTTTGTCTGACTTGTTGTTCACGCCTTCAGTCATTGTTTCAAATTTGTTGTGGCCTTCAGCCATGCAATAAGTTAATATTTCTTTAATTAGATTTTCGACCGTTCTGTTGTAACTTTAAAAAGAAATTTCTTGGTTGTAAAAATTGTTTATTAATATGTTTTGATTGTAGTTGTCCTTCAGACGTGTAGTGTAGGTCTTCAGCCGCTAATTGTTTTCAATTGCATGTTTTTTAAAAAGGAAAAACATTTTTATCTTCTATTTTTAATTGCTTTTGATTTCTAAGCCAGACCTTCAGCCATTCTTGTTTTTGGTGTGGCTTTGGGCCTTCAGCCCAGAAAGCACCTGAAGTTTTCTTTAACTGGCCCTTCAACTGTATTGTTTAATTGAAATATTTTAAAGAAATGTGTAAATAAGTGGTTCTTAGAAAAGTAAAGTTCTGTGTTTGATTGTGCAACTTACAGTAACTGTTTATGGCCCCATCCACAATCATAACCTTATCCTGCGCGCTCTCTGAGTACCTACCAACCAGGTTTCAGTATGCATGCAGTATGAATGCAAGTGCCACCCAAAGACAGGATAAGGGAGTGCATCCTGTGGCTTTACACACTCTTACTTTCGAAGACTACAAGGAGTGCCTGCGTAGCGGTGATGGATACTGCTCTACATATGGTGTACAAAGTAATCTTTTGATCATGAAGCCGTGTGGTACATACTACACTGCAACTGAAAGGCGGTTCGTCGCGCTATAACGACAAATGCTTCATCCGTGCAGATGCTCGAGTGACTGAGTTGTTTGTTTTTCCGGTTACATTTGTGTGTGTGTGTGTGTGTGTGTGTGTGTGTGTGTGTGTGTGTGTACATGGAATAAACAGTGAGTCAAAAATCGCAGTACACCCTATATGTCAAAAACCTTACAGGAATGGGGAAACCAGAATATTCCAGTATGGTACGGGCAAAGTGGTCTATCTTTAACATTAACTACTGAACATGAGCGCCATCTTAAAATCGACCATCTTGAATCTAAGTAAATTTTTTAAGTGGGAAGGCGGCATTTTCTGACAGTTTCGTTCCTGTAAACATATTCGAAGTAGCAGTTATGAATCAACAGTTACTACGCTTTTTTTGCAGTTAATTGATGATTTCATTGACCACGGTGGAAAGAAATGAGGTCATTTTGATGCCTGGAGAACGGAGTTTCCTTGTCATTGCAGCTGATTTTAAAAATCGGCACCAAGAACAATCTCCAGTTTCACACAACGCTGCAGGTGCTTAATTTCGAAATTCCGAGAAACTGGGACCATAGTGGCTGACAAGGCCCGGAGTGGCCATCCAAACAGTGCTACTGATGAGACAACCTCAGCAATGGTTTTGGCGTCGCTTGTGAAGAGCCCACACTGCAGAACATGATATTTGTCAGCGGACTGTAGAATCAGCCAGTTACCGATCGTATGGATCCTTCATACTTGTCAATGGCACCCATTCAAGATTCAGCTGCTCCAGCATCAGGCATAGGATGGCCCAGACAGGCATATGCAGTTTTCCACTTGGGACCCAGAGCGAGTAACGAGACCTGCCTTTTGCACAAGGTATGTTGTTCAGTGATGAGACAAACTTTATTGTCAATGGTGAAGTCTACCATCACAAGCACAGATTCTGGAGTGACCAAAATCCCCACTGGATAGAACCTTCGAAGGTAGTTGGTTATGTAAAGGTATTGGTATGGTGTGGAATATGGGATACCCATATTCATTGACCAGAACCTAAATGCTCAAGGCTACTTGTAAATGCTGTAAGAAGTGGTGTTTCCCTTAGTTCTGAAAGAAGATGGGAGTTTCCCCTCTTACTTGCAACAGGATGAGGCTCCACACAATACGGAGCAGTTGTTTTTCAGTGGTTAAGTGGCCAGTTTCCTGGTCATTGGATTGGCCAATGTGGTTCTGTGGAATTGTCACCCAGATCACTTGATCTCACACCACCTACTTTTATCTCTGGGGTCATTTAAAGGAACTCATATATGTAGAGGAAATAAGATCTAGACCGGTCTGAAGCAAAGCACTGGAGAAGCGTGTGCCAGCATTTCTGTGGATATACTTGTGCAAGAGCATGGCAATCGCATTCAGCACCTTCAAATGTGCGTTGACTGAGAGGGACATCTCGTACATATTAAGTGACTGCCTTCATGGAGAACAGTCAAATCCGTAATTCCAAGCAAAATGTGTTGCAACTTTTGAACCATAATCATAACTGCTGTTTGCAGCAATGAACTTGTCAGTAGAGGCTGATGTAATCTGATACATCACACGAGCCAATTTCTATTTTAAAAAAATACTTAGGTTCCAGATACTTTATTTTAAGATGGCGCCCATGTTAGGTATATACCATAAAAGACAGACCACCTCACCCATAACTTACTGGAATATTCAGGTCTCCCATGCAGGGTTTAAGACACAACAGGGTGCACTGCACATTTTACTACATGCATGGTTTATATCACACACTTTGTGTGCTTGCGTATATTATATATATATATATATATATATATATATATATATATATATATATATATATATATATGCGTACACGTGAATGCATGTATGTGTGGTTCTTTTTCTTCACCTGCAGCTGCTAGTCTCCATACGGCGTAAAAAATGATTACAAAAATCCATAGCAATTATGGAAATAGTGTGATATATGTTAATAATCAGCTGCTTTCATTCATGTAACTATTGCATAAAAGAATGAAAAGTGGTGGTGTGATGTATCTCTGCAGGCAAGGAATCAGATTCTGCTAGTCATGTATAAAACAATGAATTGTATGTTAAATCGCTCTCCTCATCTCTTAGTGTTAGTGTGATGTACATCGGCCTGCCCAGTTAGCTGTGCAGTCTAACGCACTGGTTTCCGAGCAGGAAGGTGTGCCGGTCCCTACCACGAATCTGCCTGCCGGATTAGTGTCTAGGTCCGGTGTGCCAGCCAGTCTGTGGATCGTTTTTAAGACGGTTCTTCATCTGCCTCGGCGAATGCGGGCTGGTTCTCCTTAATCCACCTCAATTACATTATGTCGGCGACTGCTGCACAAACACTTTCTCCACGTATGCGTACACCGTAATTACTCTACCACGCAAACATTGGGATTACACTCGTTTGTTGTGAGACGTTCCCGGGGCCATCCACTGGGGACCGAACCACACAATAGCCCTGGGTTCGGTGTGGGGCGGCGGTGGGGTGAGTGGACTGCTGTAGCCTGTTGTGGGGTTGTGTACCACTGCAGGCTACGATGGGGACGAAGCCTCTCCATCGTTTCTAGGTGCCCAGTTCCACAGTTCCATACAATACAATTCAATGATGTACATCTGCATGTAAGCATCAAATGCTGATAGTCACGTATAAAACAATGAATTTTGTTAGTGTAACGTAGCTCTACACGTAAACAATCTCTTTTTGAGAGAAAAAGAGTAATTATTAAAAAACTATTGCAAATAACTATGAAAATATTACTGTTAATGATAGTAAATCCCAAGTTAATTTTTCATATCAGTGTTGTTCTTCATAAAAGACGCTAATCCTTTCGCCAGGAAAATTATTGTAGAGTGAAAACAAATGAGAACAATTTCTTCTGTACAACATTTATTTATTTACACATATACCTGATCGCCTTCATAAGAGTCGCCAGGCGCATTCGCTCTAATGTGTCGGCAGGTATTGGATGGAAACTGAGTTGATGCAGTGCATAGCTGGAAGTCAGCCCAAACAAATACTGCTCATAACTCTTTCGTGCAACGCCCTGTGTCGACAGAAAGGGTCGGTTTGTTTCCTGTTACGAAGTAAAGATTTTGAAACCGAAATCTTATGAGCCCGTTTAGTGCAACGGTCCCACATTAGTCTACTTGTCTTAGCGCCACGTATTAACAGGCGCAGTAAGACGAAGAACAGCAAGTACTCCAGCAGCGACTGTGCAGCGCTCCTGGATGGCGGTAGCAGTCAGCGCGGGCCATGGCGGTGCTATCACTGTGCGAGTAGTGGGTTACTACTCCTGTTTTACTCTATCTGTTAATACATTTCGATAAAACGAATATCTCACTAATTTGGGAACGCTCTACCTAATAGGCAGGTAGAATTCCGCTTTAAAACTGAAAAAAAAAACGCTTTCCATCGACAGTGGGTGTAGCATGAAAGACGTGATGAGTCATAATTGTCTTGGCTGACGGCAGCTACACATTGTAAAGAGGAAAGTGCTAATATCTGCCTAAACATAAGAGAAAATATCCCTAAGAACGACAAAATGACTAAGTTTTACAGCATTGACAAAATATTTATTTTCTGTATGCCCTGAATTCGGCCTGAATCATCTTCAGGCCAAAAGCTGCCCATAAGAGGGACGTTCCGTAGGTAATGGAATTTTTTTTCCTGAAAGCAAGTAGGCTTTATGCAGGACTCCAACACACTATATCATTCCCCACTCTTTTAGCTACAAAACTATATGTCCAGTGCGACAACCTTACGCCACCTTACTGTGAGGGCATATATACTTGCAGGTACCATTCTATTGGTCGGCATCGAAGCCAAACTCTTGCTACATCAATGACCTCCCCGTCATCACGTGTAACGTCGCGAATCAATACGGAATAGCTTTTATTGCACTACTCTGCAGTACAGCTCGTAGCTTTGGAGCCGTTGGCAGTGATAAAAACAGCCGCTTGTATCTTAGCGTGACTTATTCGCACCTGTCACTAGCCTAGCCGTGGGAAGCGTACCTGTGTCAATTCGAGCGACAGAATATTCAAGCCCCTAAGAATCTAAGTAAACTATATTAAATATTATTCAATTTGGTTAAAAGTCAATATACTGTCCTTTGTGTGTTAGTGTAAGAATCTCAGCTTTCTATCTGTCATAGTTTCAGAGTTAGAGGAAATCACCCCTAAAACACCCCAAACCGACAGTTGTAAGATTAAAGTCAGTTAGGACTCATAACAGTTTGTCTTTTAGTATCATTTGGAATCATTACTGAAGTTCACATAATGTCAGGTCAATTGATTTGAATAAATAAAAATGTTAACTATTTTTAATTTTCGTAATATAAAATTCAGAAAAGATCAGTATTTATTTAATGTGTTGTTGTGTGAGTAAATGAGAGCGAGTGAAAGTGTGTATGTGGGACATACGTAAAGATTCAATATTATGTGATGTACAGCATTACGTAACTGTGTCATGGGAAAGCTGTGTTTTCCCCACCCCGCTGATGACGTTTGTCTAAGGGAACTTGCTTTTGTAAGAAGGCAGCCAGAATAGCCATTTGCAGAATAATAATTTTCTAAAGTTATTTCAAGATTAGTTTTCTTTTCGTTTGGTTTTGTTAAACGTTTTATTAATATTTGCATGATGGAGTGACGTAAATGCATCTGTGAATGCTGATTGGCGTAAGACAGTTTTAACGCGAAAAAGAACCCGAAGGATTGTTTTGATTGGGTGGTCGTTTTCAACAACCAATCATAGTTAAGCATTTCCCACGCATTGCAAGTAGTTATATGCCCTGGAAGGAACGGCAGTCAGTCAGGCGCTGGCTAGCTATCGGACGTGCAGGTCATGTTGGACTTGTCCGTCTACATTAGGAGTAAAATGAAGAAGTTAGTGGTTTCTCGTGTCCAGATTATATTGCCATGAAAGAAGTTGCATTTACGGACAGATTATGAAAATTTGAGCTTGGTGAAGTGATTTGTTAGAGAGATAAACGCCTGTGAACTTTCGGCCTTTGTAAAATTCCGTGTGGCATGTTTCATACCCGTTTATGGAATAGTTGGCGACCAATTTCTTTATTAGAAATCAGCTGAGAAGTAGCGAAACTGATATACTGCAGCAAACTATTGACTGTAGATTCGACTGCTACGGTCGCAGGTTCGAATCCTGCCTCGGGCATGGATGTGTGTGTTGTCCTTAGGTTAGTTAGGTTTAAGTAGTTCTAACTTCTAGGGGACTTATGACCTCAGCAGTTGAGTCCCATAGTGCTCAGAGCCATTTGAACCATTGACTGTAGATCGCGTAACAATTCGGGTTGGACTTAAGTACATTTCTGGCTGCTTTGCATGTGTACTAAGTGTGAGCTGAGGACAGTGATGTTATCCATTAATTAAATTCGGGCTGATGACAAGTGTTTAATTTTGAACCTAAGGAAATAAAAGAACTCGTTGCAGAATATTGCCATTTTTCTAAAGAGATGAAGCAATTGCTCTCCACCTCAAAATTGTGTTATATTACAGGATAACTTGCCGCCAGAGTTTACGCGGACTTTGCAAACGTAAGTTTTGACGGTGTTTTTCTTCAACGCTGCTTTTAACATCGTATGAACAGTCTCTGCGTATGCAGAGAAACGGGCTGGTGATCTGACGCCGTACTGAGGTAGATGGAACTTTTGTAGTGCACAGTACGCCCAAGATAAGTGAACAAAGAAACATATACGCTACAATTTTAACCCGCCCCGCCGCACACGTACTACTTCCCACAGAGTGCCTCACTCACTTGGCCAAACAGATTGAAGTCGGAAGATATAAGGTCCAGACTGAACGGTAGATGAGAAGGAACAACCAAATGAAATTTTGTAAACTCTTCTCGGGTGTACAGAGTTGCGTGAAGCTATATGATATCATGGAGAAGAACAAGTTCGTTTGCATTTTTGTGGCAACGAACACACGAACCTGTTAAATGTCCTGAGGGTAGCATAACACACTTCAGAGGTAGTCGCTGCACCATGAGACAGAACACCAAACAGAATGTAAAGTGTAGGCTTTCATGGCCGGTATTGTCTTCACTTAAAACTTCCAGGCTGACAGGCCGGAAGTTTTAAGTGAAGACCAAAGAGAATAATTCCTTCAGAGCCCCAGACGAACTCCGCCATGAGTTTACTGGCTGAGGGAGCAGCTTTGAACTTTTTCTTCAGAGGAGGGGTGATGTGGCATCACTCCATGTACTGCCGTTTTACTTCTGATTCAAAGTGACGAACCTGTGTTTCATTGCCTGTGACAATGTTCGACAAAAAGTTGTCACAATCAGCCTCACAATGCGCAAACAAGCAATTCTGCACAGATGGTCCCCTGTTGTTCTTTGTGGTATTCTGTTACGTGGAGAGAAACCCAGAGGGCACATACTCAAACTGATGGACGAGTTTGTCAGCACTACCAACAGAGATATCAAGTTGTGCGGCGATCATTCCGAATGAGGGTATCCACACATTCTTGCTGTGTGTGGCTGGCCTGCACATGGGAGATCGGACAGGTTTGTACAACCTGGTTGAAATAATGACAGGCGCCTTTCCCAATGACTCACCTTGCTTTTGTTCACTGCCAGGTCTCCGTAGAAAGCCTGCAAGTGCCAATGAATACGTGTGATGGTCAGGTTTACGCCAGAGGAAATTCAATGACAGCTTATAGCTTGGAATGCACCTCTGTTACGACGTCATTTTTAAGAATACTTAAACACCACCGCTTATCGGACCTTCGTGAAAGTGTAGGGTCTGAAGTGGGACGTCCCACAATAAATTCCGCATTTTTTTCAATAGAAACTGCCTGAGACAAGAAAGATCTGTTGTATTACTTATTGAATACCCCTCATACATACACATGCATTATTTCAGTACGTTTGGCCTCCATAAGATTTGTGCTTATAGGGTTTTCAGATACATGTTTAGGTGTTGGATGAACTCAGGCATTTATACACCATTTTAATTGATTTATATTCACCCTGTGCACACACAAATAGTCAATAAAGTCATGGTATGCATCTCCAATAAAAGGACGCCAGTGGCTGAGCCTGCTGCAGTCAGTAAAATATTGTGCAAGTTATTTAAATGCACCACAATTGAATATTTAGTGTATATGAATGCAACTACAGATTTTAACTCAAACCACTGCCTCCCTATACATGTTGAAAATCGACGCTTCACCCTTTAACATACTAATATCAATAAAGGTATACCATGGGTGGTAATCGGTCGTCACCTTCGTCTCTATGAACATTATCATAGTACACAGGCAGTCCCATTAACACCATGCATACTGCACTCTGTTACCGAGACACTGAACGCTCTAATTGTACATATTGGTGAGTAGCAGTATTCTGCTAGTAATTAGCAGAAGCTCAGGTTGCAGCTTAGGCTCTGCTATGTCATGGTCAAATGACACCACGTCTTTAAGATCATGAAGATATCCTATGGAGAACAACTGATGCTACTGCTTCAGTTGAGATGTGATCATCTGTGTGTCCTCATCTGTAACAACGCTAACAAAATGCTAAGTATAGAAAAAACATAAATAATAATAGTAATAATAATAACAATAATAATAATTTGAGATTGATGGACAAAATACTTACTGATAGTCTTCTTCTTCCCAACTGATCACTATTCGTAGCACTTTGTGCTGGGCAAAATACAGACAGCATCCAAACAGTCAAATTATAAAAATTATAATTGCTCGAAGCGTGGGGGACTGAACTCCATTGACTGAAATGTCAGCACTTTGAGGCCCCAAAACAAATGGCTGAGAGCCTGATGATGGTACCCCACACACGTAGCACCACCGGCCAGATGGGAAAGCATGGCGCTGGGAGCAACTCTGCTTATGGCCGGTACAAGCGTTGTTTATTAAAACACAACTGATTTCATGGCTTAACCCTACATCATTACGTGCAACCTATGTGATAAAAAGCAAAGTACAATGTCACAAAATTCTGATGATATTAAAATTAAAAAAGAAGTGTCTAAAATATACTGACACCATTAAAAGATCATATGCACACCCATCGCTCCTAGTCAAATTTTACTATTCAGAGAATATCATGAGTACTACGTCGAGTGAAAGGTAAAGACGTGCTCCATTCCTTTATTAATTTTAATGTTCACTGCAGTTTGCTTTTTATTGTGTAGGTTGCACCTGACGATGTGGCTTTAATCCACGAAACCAGTTGTGTTATAATAAACAAAAATCGTACCAGCAAAATTTTAAACATGGCTGAAGCAGCAACTGTAGAAAATCTTCGCGGTAAATAATAACAGCCAAACAGTACAGGATAAAGATTTACTGAAATCCTTGACCACGATTTCGGTATATCTAAAAATAGTAAAATCCATAGCTACTAACATGGATACAACCCTATGTTAATTGACCAAATTGTTAGGAAACAAAACAGTAGTAAAATGTTCAACCTTAGGAGATAACAGGGCGATAAGGAGTGAGGACAATAACTTTATTTCTATTCCTTTTTTGGGGAACGTATCACGCAAGATAAGGAGACTCCTACAGAAGCAATACGGGTACAGAGTTGCCTTTTCCGTAAATAATAATTTAAAACAAAGAGTGATTCATATTATTGGGTCACGGGAAGAACTTGTCACTAAATCCGGAGTTTATAAGTTTACTTGTAACGACTTCCCCAAGTATTACGTTGGACAGACAGGTAGACCCATTAAAGAAAGACATAAAGAACACATGCTAGGTAAAAACGGGGAAAACGTGTACAATTCCACGTTTGCTGAACATCTATTGCTCTTACAGCATATGCCACGTAAACTTGATGACGTAGAATTGCTACACGAAGTGAGTAAGGGTTACAAACTGGACCTGTTCGAAGAATTAGAAATTTTCAAACATTTATCTCAGAAAGATGGATTTATTCTTAACGAGCGGGTGCAGGTTAGAAACAAAAAATTTTTCGATAGTTTCAAACCCCGTCTTGCTCTAACGTAATATAGTTTGGCTGACTAAAAGCAAGTTTTCGTATCTGTTGATGCTGGTGAGATGCTTCTTTCCTGTCTTGTTGGGATTTTACGTATTTTGATGATTGCTGTTCGCGGTTCTCGATGTGTATGTGTGGTTTAAATCATTCTGCTATGTTTTTTATTCATGATGACAGATGGTTTCGATTTACTATAACATTTTGTTCGTTTTTCGCTAGTATGTATCATAGTCTTTAATTTGCGCGAGATTCTCGCGCATAGCAATAGTGCCCTCTCTCGTTAGATGTGTTCCTTAGCGCAAGCTTCACCTACTTGACACTAGGACACAAGCAAGTTGGTGTTCATACTTTCTATTGTGTGTAGGTGTTTTAAATGGTTCTAATATGTTTTATTTATTAAGACACAGGGTTTGAATTAACACAACCTTTAAAATTATGATGCGCATGAGTATGTATGCCTGAGTTTTAATGTGCGCGAGTGTCTCGCGCATACCACAAGTGCCCTCTCTCGGTGGAACTGTCTGCCCTAGTGCTTCCACACCCTCTTCAAGCTAGTTCACAGGCTAAGTACTGATAATATGGCCGGCCAGTGTGGCCGCGCGGTTCTAGGCGCTTCAGTCTGGAACCGCGTGACCGCTACAGTCGCAGGCTCGAGTCCTGCCTCGGGCATGGATGTGTGTGATGTCCTTAGGTTAGTTAGGTTTAAGTAGTTCTAAGTTCTAGGGGACTGATGACCACAGATGTTAAGTCCCATAGTGGTCAGAGCCATTTTTTTGAACTGATAATATGCCGTGTTCGCGGACGGAGGTGATATTTTAACTACTGACGAAATCTTTGGCTCGATTGTTTTATGCACCTCCACTGCAGGATGTAATTTTAGCGACTAATAGTTTTTGTGCTTGTAATACTTTGGTAATTTTACGTTGCTAAATTTTTTGCTAATGAAGGTGTCTTCCTGTTCATGTGTATTTTTGCTTCTGATGGAGGTATATTTAGATACACCGAAACCGTCTGAAGGATTTTAATAAATCTTTATCCTGCAACTGTTTGGCTGTTATCATTTACCGTGAATTATACCAGGTGTAAGTGGTGCTCTTCCTAGCAGCATGCCTCTCAACAGCTGTACTTGCTCAGAATATTAAAAAAAAATTGTTTGTTGCAAGGGAGGGGTGGAGGGGAAGGGGATTTCGTGTTTGCTGATGCTGATATCAGAGAAATATAACAAGTACAACTGTCTGAGCACCAAATGCTGGCGTCGATGATTCCAGAAATGCTGATGGTGATGTCATGAATTCCACAAATGCTGATGTCAGCAACGTTTGGGCTTTAACTCCTAGTGATCCTCTACTTTCATTTCGTTACATAAGGCTATATCACACATTAGTAGAGTTGTATGACCCAGGTTTTAATGCAGGCTTGTAATGCAGGTTTTATTGTATGCGACCAGTCACATACACTTGACACAACAACTTGGATTAGGCCTAAGGCTCCTTTAAAATATATTTTATTTCCTTACATAATGTTGCACTTCACACGTACTATGCATGTGTGTGTGTTGAAACATTTCAAACTGACTTTTCTGGATTTAGGTATTTTCGGGTGCTGATAGCCTTGTAGGCAATAAATTGCCACATAGCTGATATCGAATCGAAGACAAAAAGTTCACCCTAGATAGATTTTCTTTTCTTTTAGTCTACTCCACCATCACAAAAACTGCTCTTAGATTATTGACTTCTCTCAGTGGTAACCATCCTCAAAACTGTCTATAACATATCCTAACATAATAAATACTTGACTACGAAAGATGGAAAACATTTTGCATAACCACGGAAGTGCTGATCTGTTATTACGAATATTAATCAATTTAAAACTTAGGAGTGGGAAATAGCCATTAATATATCAGTTGGGCTCACCACTTTAGACGAATTTGAAGTTTTTCTCTCGTAGGTGATCATGTTACTCTTCTCAGATCCAACAGTCATCGAACGATTAAAATTGTTTTCGCTTACCTGTAAACAAAATTAGTATGAGAGCAAGCAGACAAACTCAGCTTTATAAGATGAAAGTGCCCTTGATTACCAGCAATGATTTTCGAGCGCTCTGCGTGCGCCTCATACTCGCAGGATCCGTGTCTCCGTCCTCCTCCGAACTGCTCATCAGCTTTGAGAAGCTGACACCGCTCTGGATGATCTCGTCGAAGCTGCCCTGCTGTTCTATCCTTCCCTGCAGTAAATAATTCTTTTTTTCCCATACGTGTTAACCTAGGAAGATCATACAGCTCAGTTATGGAGTACTTTGGCCTACCTTGTTGAGCACCACGATGTTGTCAGCTCCCTGCACGTACTGAAGCTGGTGAGTTACCAGGATTCTGGTCTTGCTTCCCAGATAGGAGGTGATGCATTCATCAAAGAGGTGCTTCCCAACATGAGTATCGACCGCAGATAAAGGATCATCAAGCAAGTAAATATCCGCTTCACGGTAAACTGCTCTGTGAAAAGAAGAAAGGAAGTATTACAGCATTAAGTGACTCGACGTTAATAATATGCAATTTTGTTGTATATCATTTGATGTAACAGTCGTGAGGCACCTTCTCTCCGGTGTTGTTGCAGATATTTTCAGTCGAGTTTTCGTATTGTGTACGTAAAATGAGTCCAGCCATAGGATGCACATGCAGTATTCACGCCGACGGCAAGCATCTGTTTTTTCCAATTGGGAAGAAAATTATGTGTAAAATGTAAGTTGTACGTTCAATACGCAATATGGTGCAGATTAATCTGATGTGACATCCACTCTGAAGATATTTGTTGATGGGAAAAACGAAACACAAGAACTAAAAAAATTTCCATTGGCGATTAAGTAAGGTAGCTGTGTTGTGGGTTCATGAAGATAGAGCATTATAGTGCCAGAATTACAGCATCGATACACTTGAAGAGCCGAGCGGTCTAAGGAGTTGCAGTTATGGACTGTGCGGCTGGTCCCGGCGGAGATTCGAGTCCTCGCTCGGACATGGGTGTGTGTGTGTTTGTCCTTAGGATAATTTAGGTTAAGTAGTGTGTAAGCTTAGCGACCGATGACCTTAGCAGTTAAGTCCCATAAGATTTCACACACATTTGAACACTTGAAGAAATAATAGTTAACAGATCCTATTAGGTGTTCTATGTGTAACATCTTAGTGCCGAGAAGATTTTATTCAGGTAAGCCTCCGCAAAATATTCCGAGGACATGTTAATAACATTATTTTTATATGATACCTACTAAAGCTTCAGTATTAGGGATGAAATAATTTTGCAACATTATAAATTTCTTGGTCTCGTCATGGGTACCTGAATTCCACATACAATTTTGATTTAAACTGGAGGAGAATATTATAAGAAGTTACAATCATTCACTGACGCCAGTAATTACTGCCTAAAGTAACAGTGTGTGACGTAACGAGGTGAAATCCTCGTCAAACAATATGTTGCTATACACGAGCAGTATGACAGCGGTATAACAGCAGAATTACAGCTAGCGGCCACGTGGTGGTTTGTTCATTTACGAAAGGTGAGTCGCTGTACAAAAGTGAAGAACTGGTAGCTTCAGATAGACTGTAAAAGTGGCCCAGTGGCATTTTATATTGCTCTTATTAGTCCTTATATTTCACGCAAGAATAAATATATTCAATAGGCAAAAACGGCAGATAAAAATAGAGTTGAGACGGAAATACTCGTTTCCACCAGCGCTTCCAGAGTTGCAGTTGATCAAAGCGCAGATTTCATTACTGCATTTTTGAAATTAATTCATTCTTTTAATAAAACAAATACGACACTCAGCGAAGTGTCGACAGATGTGTCTTGGTGAGAGGTATCTACAAATATATTCAATAAAGAAATTCATTAGATTATTCACACTTTTCACTTAGCTGGTGGCAGCACGAAACCAATTACCATGTTTTATTACTTTTCAGACGCTACATAAGTAACAGAATGTTACACGCAGCAGCATGCATTCGTATCAAGAGATAACTATGGATATAAACGTAAATCTATGTGCTTTAATATAAATTAAGATCAAAATTAGATGAGCTAAATGCGTATTATTAATATCCTTAAGTACACGAGATCCAGAAGTGCTACGTCATTTCTTAGTCCAGAACTGGAAAGTCTCCCACAGATGAGACGCCCTGTAATGCGGAAAAATCGCGGTATAGTGTTTATGTTAGATGTCTAGTGTTTCGTCCCAGTTTGATCAGAAATTAAGCATGTACGTCATGGTACAGTTAATTTGTAAATATCATGTATTGTTCAAAACATATGAACTTTTCGAGTCTGGTTAATAAGGCTTGCGTCAATTAGAGAGCCATAGTGGGAATAAAGAATACGAATCATGAGGTGCGAATATTGGGAGGATGATGTTCGAAACGCTTTTGTGCCTGTATGTTTGTCAGTTTGGCTGCAGTTTAGCCGCGTTAGTGAAGTACTTCTAATGAAAAGCAATAAATTCATTACATACTCCTTCAGAGGGACTCGATGTTTCGCACATGATAAACAATTTAGGATACTTTTGACTTTCGAAGGGACTCAGCACTGAGAGCAGTGCTGGGATCCATACCGTATGCTGAAAGTTATTGAAACTTGTTAGAACAGTTAGATAGTGCTTCAATATATACGATGGGGACCTGGTAGAATTTATCATTAGTATATCAGTTAAGCCCGACTGGTCTTCTGCGCACATTTATGAGGATTATAAACAATTTATTGAACTTTAATTGTCACGTGTGTTAGCCATCGCAAATTGAACTAAGCTCTACATCATAATTTTTAGGAACACCTACACTTGTTTTTTATAGCAGTAGTGTGAGGGATAGAATGCGACGCTGCTCCGAAATTCCTTTGACACTGTGAGACATGAAAATAAAATTGTTATCCCTGCATCACGTTCCTCTCCAGGGTAAGGCGGTCTACACTAATAAAGTAAATTTCATTTCATTTAAAACCGTAGATAGAAGCAGAAGGATCTCATGTGTTGCTTCATGTCACCGTTTTATGAATAGGAAACCAATATATGCTGCACTACAGGACAATCAATTGCTAACGCAACAGATGCGAGAGAAAAAGTTACGCTGCCGCTGATGAAGTCCGTAATATGTCACGAGGATATAAAACTCCCAGGAAGCTATGTATTACCAAATCACATAAAAATTGTGATGTTGCCCAAACCTTTACGAAAAAGCTTTTTTCTTACTGGCTTACTGAACTCAAAAGGCTCACAATTGTTTACTACAACTGCCCATCAAGCAATAAGGTTGACAACTTAAAACATTTTAAAGCTACTTCCTTTTATGTTAATTTAACTTCTAATGTTTATTGTCAAATGAAAAAAAAACACTTCAGTTTTTCTAGAAGGGCTCAATACGCTTAATACAAAGGCTGGCACACTCGAGCGAATTATTTGAGCATTTATAAGCACATCGAACACTCTAAAGAAGTCTTACAAGTTTTAGCAATTAATTTGTTGCCAGGAAGCTAAGTTACTATATTTTGCTGCTGGTTTTGATATTATTACGCTCAGCTGTAGTCATCCATTTAGTTGTTTTATCCTTAACGCATAAACTTCTCTGCTGTCGTTGAAAATGAGGACGCTTAATTTTCTCTGTCACCGTCATCGCAATGACCCCTGTTCTGATTTTGACATGAAAAATTGAACTAGAAATAACAGGACAAGTAAAACGTTGAATGCCGCCTCTTCGTTTGTCAGTTGCGAATGCATTTCCATACTTTACGTCTATGGTCACAAACTTTTTGTCAACAGATTACCGGTTTCGGTCAATAATGACCATCTTCAGATCTGTTTTATAAAAACGATGTCCTAATGCACTGCGTCGTTTTTATAAAACAGATCTGAAGATGGTCATTATAGACCGAAACCGGTAATCTGTTGACAAAAAGTTTGTCACCGTAGATGTAAAGTAAAGGAAACTTATTCTATATTCGAGTCACTGTCTTATTCGCGACAATGTCTCAGCTTGTGGAGCTAGGAATGCCGCGCGCACTAAGAGGCACACGTTGGTGTCCATTAACAGATCTCCGTTACTGCAGTGATATTATTTTATTCCAGTCTAGATGTATACAATTAGCCTATAACGAAATATTCATTAAAAAGATTGCTCAAGAATTCATAAATCATTTAGTCACGTCAGTAGCAGCCTTTATACCAGAGTACGATTTGAGTAGTTCCAAAATCGACCGTGTTAGTATAGGGCGCTATATAGATAGAAAACAAGTTGGGCGGTAGGATGGAAGAAGACAGTCTGAACATGTAATACCTCAGAATGTCAGGTTATGTGTTGTTAGGGTTAACATTATTGGTAAAAAATTACACAACTAAAATGAGCGTCAAAAACATCCGTCTTAGGAGATTAGCAAGCATTAATTGTAACTGATTTTTTATCGCTTTCAAACTCTCATTCAAATTCTAAAGGTAGCAGGGGTAAAATACAGAGAGCGAAAGGCTATTTACAATTCGTACAGAAACCAGATGGCAGTTATAAGAGTCAAGGGGCATGAAAGGGAAGCAGTGGCTGGGAAGGGAGTAAGACAGGGTTGTACCCTCTCCCCGATGTTGTTCAATCTGTATATTGAGCAAGCAGTAAAGGAAACAAAAGAAAAATTCGGAGTAGGTATTAAAATCCATGGAGAAGAAATAAAAACGTTGAGGTTCGCCGATGACATTGTAATTCTGTCAGAGACAGCAAAGGACTTGGAAGAGCAGTTGAACGGAATGGACAGTGTCTTGAAAGGAGGATATAAGATGAACACCAACAAAAGCAAAACGAGAATAATAGAATGTAGTCGAATTACGTCAGGTGATGCTGAGGGAATTAGATTAGGAAATGAGACACTTAAAGTAGTAAAGGAGTTTTCCTATTTGGGGAGCAAAATAACTGATGATGGTCAAAGTAGAGAGGGTATAGAATGTAGACTGGCAATGGCAAGGAAAGCGTTTCTGAAGAAGAGAAATTTTTTAACATCGAGTATAGATTTAAATGTCAGGAAGTCTTTTCTGAAAGTATTTGTATGAATTGTAGCCATGTATGGAAGTGAAACATGGACGGTAAAATGTTTGGACAAGAAGAGAATAGATGCTTTCGAAATGTGGTGCTACAGAAGAATGCTGAAGATTAGATGGGTAGATCACATAACTAATGAGGAGGTATTGAATAGAATTGGGGAGAAGAGTAGTTTGTAGCACAACTTAACAAGAAGAAGGGAACGGCTAGTAGGACATGTTCTGAGGCATCAAGGGATCAGAAAATTAGCATTGGAGATCAGCGAGAAGGGTAAAAATCGTAGAGGGAGACCAAGAGATGAATACACTAAAAAGATTCAGAAGGATGTAGGTTGCAGTAAGTACTGGGAGATGAAGAAGCTTGCAGTGGATAGGGTAGCATGGAGAGCTGCATCAAACCAGTCTCAGGACTGAAGACCTGTTATTACAACAACAACAACAGTTAAAAAAAGTAATACGTCACTATCCCATATACTCTCTCTGGTTTACCGCTCAAATCGTTTCATCCTTACATATCTGTATCTATATGTACTCCCGTTCCAGTCGCATATTATTCGCGGGAAGAAGCCTCCGTGGGGCTCGACTCTCTAATATTATCTTCGTGGTCTTTCGCAAGTTATATGAGTTCGTAGAATGAAAGCAATGTATTGGTTGAGTCTCCTAGCAACGTGCGTTCGCGGAACTTCGACAATTTACGAGTAATACGAGTACCACACCGTGATGCAGAACGCCTCTCTTGCTACGTCTACAAACAGAGTCTCCGCGACACTTTCGCACTTACTTAATGAACCTGTAACGAAACGTGTTGCTCTTATTCAGATTTTGCGTCTTCCTCTATCAGCCCTATCTGGTACGGATCCCTGTCTGACGAGCAGTATTCGAGTGTTAGTCAAACGAGTGTTTTATAAGTTACTTCTTTTGTTTGTGAACTACATTTATGAATATTCTTTCAATGAATCTCAATCTGTCATCTTTCTTACGCGTGATTGCTTAATGTGGTCGTTCGGCTTCAGGTCGTTGCCTACGCATAGCCATAGATATGTTATAGTAGTAACAGCTTTCAGTGATTGTTCTGCAGTTGTGAAATTATTCTCTGTATACTACAGCGTCCTCCGTAAAACGTCACATGGAATTTCCCACGTTATCTACTAGGTGATTTATACGTATTTTGTAAATTAACGGTCCCACCTTACGCCCGGGTTCCCGGGTTCGATTCCCGGCGGGGTCAGGGATTTTCTCTGCCTCGTGATGACTGGGTGTTGTGTGATGTCCTTAGGTTGGTTAGGTTTAAGTAGTTCTAAGTTCTAGGGGACTGATGACCATAGATGTTAAGTCCCATAGTGCTCAGAGCCATTTGAACCATTTGAACGGTCCCACAACGCTCCAATGGTGCACTTCCGGAGCGACTTATACTTTTGAAGACTTTCCACTGTTCAGAATGATATTCTATGTTCTGTTTGCTAGAAGCTCTTCAGTCCAGTTACACAGATGGCCTGATTTTCCGTAAGCTTATATTTTGTTCATTAGATGGTAATGCGGAATTGTATCGAACTCCTTCCGGAACACCGAGCTGCAGCTTACTGGGTGTCGTGGACGAATAGAGCGAATTTGGTTTCACACAAGCTATGTTTTCGGGACACATGTTGATTCCTCCGGAAGTTTCACAATAAACACCGTTCGAACAGGTCTGGAAGGCCCAACCGTACCGACCGGCCGCCACCTCGTCCTCAGCCCATAAGTGTCACCCGATGCGGATATGGAGGGCCCTGTGGTAGGCACACCGCTCTCCCAGCCATTGTTACTTACCGCGACCGGTGCCGCTACTTCTGAATCAAGTAGCGCCTCACTTGGCCTCACAAGGGCTGAGTGCACCCCGCTTGCCAACAGTACTCATCAGACCCGGACGGTGACCCATCTAAGTGCTATCCAGGCTCGACAGCGCTTGAGTTCGGTGATCTGACGGGAACCGGTTTCACCAATGCGGCGTAATACGCGACCATAAAACGTGTTCCAAAATTCTACAACAGACCGACATCAGGAATATAGCCATACAGTTCTGTATGTATGTTCCATGACCTTCTTGAAAACTGGAATGCCCTGTGCTTTTTTTCAGTCAC
Organism: Schistocerca piceifrons; assembly: GCF_021461385.2. NCBI lineage: Eukaryota > Metazoa > Arthropoda > Insecta > Orthoptera > Acrididae > Schistocerca > Schistocerca piceifrons. The sequence goes on along the minus strand of NC_060139.1, from coordinate 442,608,823 downwards.
TAGGTACGCTTCGCTAGAGGCGTACGGTACACTACTGCTAGAAGAGGACGTTCTTTCGCATTGTCTGTGTAAACTCTAATTGGTATCCTAAGGTCCAGTAGCCTTTATCTCTGTTCAGCGATCCCATTTCCTTTTCTGTCCCTTTGTCACTCATTTCGATATGTGTCATTCTATCATTCATGCATCGATTTAAAGGAGGAACTGCACTGCTGTCTTCCTGAGCGAAATAGCGTTGGAAAAAAAGACTAGAGTTCTGGTCTTCCCTGTGTGATCCTCTTTGGCAGTTCCAGTGTGGTCTTAGCAATAGCTTCGATCCGTTTATTGGCTTAAAATAAGACCAAAACTTTTTAGGACTAACTGTGAGGTCAATAAACACAAGTTTGCTTTCGAATTCACTAAACGCTTTGCATGTAGCCCACCTTTGGTTAATTTTGATTCGTTTGGTTTTTGTTTGAGAGGCTTTAGCTAAGTTCAAATTTGCAGCGATGCCCTTTTTGCTTTCGTAGCAGCTTCCTAACACGGCTGTCGAACCACGATGGGCCTTTCCATCCATATAATTTTGGTCGGCACATACCTGTCTAAATCTTATAGATATAATGGCTCTTGAACTTTGTCCAGTACTGTCAGTGCTGGAGATAAATTTTTCCTGTTGATAATCCGAAATGTCTCTCGTCGCTCTTGCTAAACAGGAAAGAGTCGTAAAGTTCAGCTCTGGTTAAAATGGCTCTGATCACTATGGGACTTAACTGCTGAGGTCATCAGTCCCCTAGAACGTAGAACTACTTAAACCTAACAAACCTAAGACATCACACACATCCATTCCCGAGGCAGGATTCTAACTTGCGACCGTAGCAGTCGCGCGGTTCCAGACTATAGCGCCTAGAACCGCTCGGCTGCACCGGCCGGCTCAGCTCTGGTTGTCATCAAAATGTCTAAGAGGTAATTTCGGATAAGGCATTTAGAGTAATTCTCTGTTCCTACTATTCGTCCTAATCACTTGAATCTCGTAGTTTATACTGGTAAGTTAAAATCTCCACCTGAAATTATAATATGATCAGGACACTTAAGCGAAATACGCTCCAAGTTTCCCCTCAGATGTTCCGTCACTACTGCTGCTGAGGCAGAGGGTCCATAAAAGCATCCGACATCCATGTTTGATTACCAAAAACATTGTGTATTCTTAATCTGTACTTACCTCATTAGACATTATCGTATTTTTTATTTCTACAAACACAGTCCCACCACCAGCTTTCAACATATCTTTGCAATATATATTCCAGTTGGTGTTCAGAGTTTCGTTGCTATTGACATCTAGTTACAGCTAACTTTCTGTCTCTTGTACTATTTCAGCACTATTATCGTTCATAGCTGATACTAGATCCGAGTCCTATCTACGAAAGCTCCTCCAGTTAATTAAGACAGTATTAACATTTTTTTCTCCTACCTGCTATGAAGACTGCTACCCTGTCTGTACTCAGAACGCGTCATCAGGTCTGTGGAGGGTGTCGTTTATCATAAAAAACTAGTAGCTGCTAGCTGGTCGCTGCGTGTAGTGCACATTTCTCCATCCGATAATGGAATTGAGAAGTTTGCATCCGATATTGTCGAAGAATCATATGAGCCTATGGCTCAGACATTCCACTCTGTTCCAAACCAGAAAACCACGATCGGTTCTGGGAACGATACTGCAGTACGATTGTTCTACTTCCAACTGCAGCGACTGCCAGGAACCAAGCCTGAAGCCAGCTGGCACGCGCCATCCTCGCGAACTTGAGCCACGATTTGCAACCGGACGCATCCACCGAGCTCAGTCGCTGCCGGCAGAACCTGCTCCACATCTCGGACGACGCATCCCGCCCCCCCCCCCCCCCCCAAGAAAGCAAGCAAATTCGCTGATGGACTCCATTACCCACCTAACGTGAAGCTCCTAACAACAAGCAATCACATCCAGTGCGCTTGTCCGGACCTCTCAGGAAGATCGGCCACGGTCGCAACAGGCGAGCCATCCCATGCAGATTTTAGAAGTACTTTGAGCAGTGGGTAATACCTCAGACATTTGTTAGGCGTAAAGGGACAGCGGTGCGACCGGTACCGACTTTCACATCCCGGCCTGAGCCTCGCGACACTGCTACTGTTCGGCAGTCACCGTCGAGCAAGTGTCTGCCACTAGGGATGTGCGAATCGGAAGGAGCAAGAATTCCAGAAAGCGGAATGACCTCTAGAGGTTCTCAAGCACTCGTCTTAGGTGTCCGAGCGCCATCGAAGTCCAGCCTGAAGCATGCTGACCGTGACCAACGCAGCTTTCAGCTGTTTACAGACAATAGCCAATTTCCCCTGGACCAGAACACAACAGGAGCAGTCCGTACCCATTTCAATCACTTTTCCTTTTTTTATGTAGGAAGTCAAGTGGCAGTAACCCGAGAAGTCGCTGAGTGCAATCCAAATTTGCTGCTACGCTACTGCTTGTGTGCACTACCCTGAAAAGTCGCCTAACGCAAGGATAGCGCAATAAATTTACGGAAGCAACTAAGAGTAAGTTAGTGAATAGCAGTCCACGCTGTAAAATGGACAGGCACAATTCACTTCTTCGCAGGAAAATGTTTGAAAATCAGGAACAGTATTAAATTACTTGTTATTAGTCAAACAGCTATAGCTATGGGCAAGTTTTGTCGCCTCTATGACAGCTGCTGCACAGGCATTTATAGATTATTTATCACCAAATTTACTATGCATTTTCAACATTTGCATAGTAAAATGGCTACTGAAAGGATTAAATAAGAAAATGAGTCGAGCATACAGAACGTCCATGTTGATGCACGGGTAACAGACGCAACTGAATAATTCTGGGCTTACAAAGGACATCAACTAATTGTGAATACCACAAAATAATCACAATGAGCGAAAGGCAAGTTTTCGGGATTGTGTCTTGGTCCGGCAAACGATTGTGATCTGCTACGAGATTTCAAAAGAACTGAGGCAACTTTGCAGACTGGATGACTCATCCAGGAAATTTAATTCTATCTGCATAGTGGAGCGTTTGTTCTAAAAACAGTTTAGTTCGACAATAACATCAAAACGATTACAATTGAAATTATACGACTCTCTATTAGTATATAGCTGGTTGACAAAAATAAGGTTTTTTTTGGTAACTGGCTGAAGTACCTGGCGAGGCTGACCCTGGCCCTCTGTCCGCCGCTGAGGGTGATGCCCTTCTCGCCCACCAGCGTCTGGTCGCCGTACGGCAGCAGCTCAAAGTCCTTGGACAGGGCGCACGCCTCCACCACGCGCTGGTACTTCTTCCGGTCGTACGGCTGTCCGAACAGGATGTTCTGCCGCACGCTGCCCACGAATACCCACGGCTCCTGGCTCGCGTACGACACTTTTCCACCAATCCTTAGGTTTCCAGACGACGGAGCGAGCTCATTTATCAGCAGGTACAACAGGGAACTCTAAGACATAAAAGAACAAATAAATTAAAAAATTACTAGTTTAATTCGTGATGATTATACGTTGTTGAAAACTGGTTTCTTGGAGCTCTCACTGCTAGTCTATCTTACAAAAGAATCCTCATCTCTGAATAACTACCACACCTGCATCCATTTGAACTTGCTTTCTCTATTCATCACTTGGCGTCTCTCTACAGTTTTTACATCTCACACTTACTTCCGTTACCAAATTGTCAGTTTCGTGATGTCTCATGTTATGTCCTATCAACCGATCTCTTCTTCTAGTTAGGTTGTTCAACAAATTTTTTTTTCTCTCCAATTCGATTCAGTACCTCCTCATTAGTTACGTGATCTACCAATCTAATCTTCAGAATTCTTCTGTAGAACCACATTTCAAAAGCATCAGTTCCCGTTTTGTCTGAAGTGCTTACTCTCCACGTTTCACATTCATAAAAGGGTATACTCCAGATAGACGCCTCTAGAAAACACTTCCTAACACTTAAATTGATATTAGATGTTAAAAAATCGGCTGTCATCACTTATTTTGCTGCCTAGAAATGCCTACTACTTCAAATGTCTCATTTCCTCATCTTCTTTCCTCAGTATCGCCCTAGCAGGCATACGTTATGTCAGGTGCTGCAAGGTTTCTTGGGGAATAGCAGCCCATTCTTCACGGAGTGCTGCTGAGGAGAGGTATCGATGTCGGTCGGTGAGGTCTGGCACGAAGTTGGCGTTCCGAAACATCCCAAACGTTTCTTACGATTCAGGTCAGGACTCTATGCAGGCTAGTCCATGGCAGGGGTGGTATGGTCGTGTAGCCACTCCGCCACAGGCCGTGCATTATGAACAGGTGGTCGATCGCGTTGAAAGATGCAATCGCCGTCCCCGAAATGCTTTTCAACAGTGGAAAGCAAGAAGGTACTTAAAACATGGGTGTAGGCCTGTGCTGTGATACTGCCACGCAAAACAACGAAAGGTGTAAGCCCCCGCCATGAGAAACACGACCACACCATAACACCACCACCTCCAAATTTTGCTGTTGGCACTACATGCGGTGACAGATGATGTTCACTGTGCATTCGCCATAGCCAGACCCTGCCATCGGATCGCCACATTGTGTACCGTGATTTGTCACTCCACACAACCTTTTTTTACTGTTCAATCGTCCAATGTTTACGCTCCTTACACCAAGCAAGTCGTCGTTTAGTACTCGTATTAACTGGCGTGAAATGTGGTTTATGAACAGCCCCTCGACCGTGAATACAAGTTTTCTCAGCTCGCGCCTAACTGTCACAGTACTAGCAGTGGATCCTGATGCAGTTTGGAATCCCTGTGTGATGGTCGGGACAGATGTCTGCCTATTACACATTATTACCCTCTTGAACTGTCGGCGGTCTCTGTCAGTCAACAGACGAGATCGGCCTGTACACGTACGCTTTTGTGCTGTACGTGTCCCTTCACGTTACCACTACACTATCACATCGGACACAGTGGACCTAGGGATGTTTAGGAGTGTGGAAATCTCGCGTACAGACGTATGACACAAGTGACACCCAATCACCTCTCTACGTTCGAAGTCCGTGAGTTCCACGGAGCGCCCCATTCTGCTCTCTCACGATGTGTTGTGACTACTGAGGTCGCTGATATGGGTTACCTGGCAGTGGGTAGCAGCTCAGTGCACCTAATATGAAGAACGTATCCTTTTCGTGGTGTCCGGATACTTTTGATCACATAGTGTATCATACCTCACACGTCACCTTTCAGCTTTCTCTTCTATGATTAGTGTTCCGTTTCATATCTGAGCTTTCGATATTCATACAACTGCTTCGCTATTTTCCAAGTGTCTCTTTAATTTTTCCATAGATGTCATCCACTTTTCTCTAGTTATGAATGCTTCTACAGCCTTGCATTTGTCCCCTAACCATTTCGGTTTGACCACTCTGCAGTTTTTGTCAATCTCATTTTTTAGACGTCTATATTCTCATTTACGTGCTTCTTTTTCTGCCTTTTTATACTTTCTTCTTGCCTCAGTTAAATTCAATACCTCCTCTGTTAGCCAGGGATTTGTACTAGACCTTATCTTTTTACGTATGTTATCCTCTGCTGCCTTCGCTACTTCATCTCTCAAAGATACTCACTCGTCTTCTGTTGTATTCCTTTCTCCTATTTCAGACAATCACGTTAATTTCCTACCTGTCTGCAATTCCTTCAGTTTGAATCAACAGTTCAAAACCAATAAATTACAGTTAGAGTACACATCTGCTCTTAGACTCCACGTCTGCCGCTGGAACTATCGTACAACTTACAATCTGGTTTTGAAATCCGTCTTACCATTATACAGTCAATCAGTTCCCAAGTTTGTTTTTTGCATAAACCTTCTTTTATTATACTTAAACCAAGCGATTAAATCATGCTCTGTGCAAAATTCTACGAGATGGCTTCTTCTTTCACTCCTTTCCGCCACACCATGCTTTCTTACTACTTTTTCTTCTCTACTTTTTCATGCTGTCGAATTCCAGTCCCACGTCAGAATGGACTTTTCACCTTGCTTATCTGAATAATTTCTCTTGTCTCATCATGTATTCTTTCAATCTCTTTATCATCTACAGAGCTATGTGCTGTAAAATGATGGGTGTTGGCCTCGGGCCTGCCTTGGCCACGATAATGCGTTCACTGCACTGTTCATAGTAACTTACCCGCTTTCCTATTTTCTATTTCATTACCAGCTGGGGTAGCTGGCTTCGCTCAGGGGTTGATAGTGTGGTAGTTGAAATAGAAGGATAAACTTTAAAGTATAAAAGGTAAAAAAGAGTATTGAAAACATTTTCCAACTATGTGTAATACTTGTTTACAAACTACATTTTTCATTTTGTTATCCGAGGTACATATGTACAATTTTTTCCAATTTCCTACTAGAGAGAAAGCTATGTAGAGCTGACCGTGAGAGAAGCAGGAGCCGGCCGGTGGGGCCGAGCGGTTCTAGGCGCTTCAGTCTGGAACCGAGCGACCGCTACGGTCGCAGGTTCGAATCCTGCCTCGGGCATGGATGTGTGTGATGTCCTTAGGTTAGTTAGGTTTAAGCAGTTTTAAGTTCTAGGGGACTGATGACCTCAGACGTTAAGTTCCATAGTGCTCAGAGCCATTTGAACCATTTTTAGAAGCAGGAGTCTTGATGCCGCAATATTTTAAAGTTTGTCCTTGCTCTTTGTTAATTGTGAAACTGTAGTCTAAATTGATTGTAAACTGCGGACATTGGAATGGCAGTTCAGTAGATATCAGTGGTATTCTTGGGATAAATAGTGTGTGTTCTATGTACTTTCCACTCGTGAGGTCTGCTTCGACGATGGTATTCGACTGCTGTTGGACTATCATTCTGGTTCCATTACACAGTTTAGGTGAGATAATATTTATGAGTAGTGTGATTGGAGATACCAATAACGGCATTCCTGGTATTGCGAAGAGTTTAGAACTTCTGTAGGGAAGTTCACACTTCCTTCAATGTTTATTATCGTGTCGATTGATTTGTACAGTCCCTCTTCACAGGGAATTTTCTTTTGAAATTTAAAGTTGACGTCGTCGACAGTATTACTTTTAGTTGCCAAATTTCTCTTTCAAATAAACAGTTCGGATTGGTACAGTTGAGAACAATATTTGGATAAATTTGGTCTATGAGTTCGTTTTCAGCAGTGGCTATGCTGCAGAAATCACTGTCGAGTTTAATGAGGCTGGTCGTCTGGTCAGTAGTATATCTACATCTACATGGATACTCTGCAAATCACATACACGTATATCTTTCCGTACGAGCTCTGATTTCCCTTATTTTATCTTGCCTTCCCCTGTTTGTAAAAGCTGCTGAGCAAAATGTGCTGTTGTTTCGTCTTTCGATAGTTCAGCTCTCACATTCTTTGTCAGTCGTAGTTTTTGTATGTATGGCCTGAGATCTGATTTGTTTTAAGTAGGAATTGATCTCGTCTGCTAGTGTTGACTTGGGGTAACTGGAAGTGTTTGTTGAAAATCTTCCAAGTGTGAATAGAGTTCCACCCACCACTTCTAAGTTTTCTTGTAATGTTCTATCCATGGTTTCGAGTGTTTTTTTATGTGCCATTGCGCATTCGTCCCAGAAGATAATTTTAGCTTGCTTTAGAAGTTCACACTGTCCAGATGCTACTGAGATTTTACATACCAGGAATTGTTTTTTTGGCTATATTCAACGGTAGCTGTAGGGCGCAATGGGCAGTTCGTCCTCCTACCATAAGTGTGGCTGCAATGCCGGATGATGCCAGTGCAAGTGCGATGTGTTGCTTAGCACGTATTTCCGCCATCGACGGATTTATTATAAACGTTTTCCCGGTACTGCCTGGTACGTCCAAGTGAATGATTCCCCCAGTGTTGTTGCCGATACGGTTCATGATAACGTTGTAATTTCCTTTTGATTGTTATTGAGGAGCGGTTTGTTGTGAGAAATGTATTCAAGTATTTCGTCGATGTTGTGCTTTTTTCCTTTGTACTTTCGAAGTTTAGATCACTGATAGCATCTTTTCATGGTGCTTGCATCCCAAGTTGTACTAAAGTCTGGTTGTTTATTGCTAAATATTTATCTTCTAGGCGAATGAGTGTTCCGTTGAAGATGTCGTCATTGAATACGATGGTCAGTTCAGGATGAGCTCGTCGGATTTGGTACAGTATGTCATCACTCATACTTCGACACGCAAGTCGCCGAAGTGGCGTCAACTCGAAAGACTTGCACCAAGCGAACGGTCTATCCGACGGAAGGCCCTAGCCACACGGCATTTACATTTTACATCACCCATACTTTCTTTGAACCAAATCTGTTTTGGATTCGATGGGTTACATGTTGTCAGAATTATGGCGAATAAGTCTCTCATTTATTCAGCTGAGGCTTTAAGTAAGGCTCCTTGTAGTGTTAATTGCCAGTGGTTCTCGTTTTTCAGTAGTCCTAACAGTTAGCGTGCTTCTCTGTACGCCTGGCATAGGTAACTGTCAACAGTCTTGAGATCTGTGAAACATGTTAGTCCGTGTATTTCGTTTACTAACATCCGGAGATACAAACATTCGGCGTCGGCGTTGTTCGGATATACACTCCTGGAAATGGAAAAAAGAACACATTGACACCGGTGTGTCAGACCCACCATACTTGCTCCGGACACTGCGAGAGGGCTGTACAAGCAATGATCACACGCACGGCACAGCGGACACACCAGGAACCGCGGTGTTGGCCGTCGAATGGCGCTAGCTGCGCAGCATTTGTGCACCGCCGCCGTCAGTGTCAGCCAGTTTGCCATGGCATACGGAGCTCCATCGCAGTCTTTAACACTGGTAGCATGCCGCGACAGCGTGGACGTGAACCGTATCTGCACTTGACGGACTTTGAGCGAGGGCGTATAGTGGGCATGCGGGAGGCCGGGTGGACGTACCGCCGAATTGCTCAACACGTGGGGCGTGAGGTCTCCACAGTACATCGATGTTGTCGCCAGTGGTCGGCGGAAGGTGCACGTGCCCGTCAACCTGGGACCGGACCGCAGCGACGCACGGATGCACGCCAAGACCGTAGGATCCTACACAGTGCCAATGATGGTCGTATGCGTGTTTGGCGCCGTGCAGGTGAGCGCCACAATCAGGACTGCATACGACCGAGGCACACAGGGCCAACACCCGGCATCATGGTGTGGGGAGCGATCTCCTACACTGGCCGTACACCACTGGTGATCGTCGAGGGGACACTGAATAGTGCACGGTACATCCAAACCGTCATCGAACCCATCGTTCTACCATTCCTAGACCGGCAAGGGAACTTGCTGTTCCAACAGGACAATGCACGTCCGCATGTATCCCGTGCCACCCAACGTGCTCTAGAAGGTGTAAGTCAACTACCCTGGCCAGCAAGATCTCCGGATCTGTCCCCCATTGAGCATGTTTGGGACTGGATGAAGCGTCGTCTCACGCGGTCTGCACGTCCAGCACGAACGCTGGTCCAACTGAGGCGCCAGGTGGAAATGGCATGGCAAGCCGTTCCACAGGACTACATCCAGCATCTCTACGATCGTCTCCATGGGAGAATAGCAGCCTGCATTGCTGCGAAAGGTGGATATACACTGTACTAGTGCCGACATTGTGCATGCTCTGTTGCCTGTGTCTATGTGCCTGTGGTTCTGTCAGTGTGATCATGTGAGGTATCTGACCCCAGGAATGTGTCAATAAAGTTTCCCCTTCCTGGGGCAATGAATTCACGGTGTTCTTATTTCAATTTCCAGGAGTGTACAATGTACACTCGGCCTAGTGCGCAAGTATTCATGATTCCTAGATGATCTTCTACTGGAATTCCTTCTTCTCGTCGTTGAAAGGTTTTCCTTGTTGTGTTCCATGTATAGTAGGTACGGACGTCGAAATATAATAATGTTTACGCGAATGGATTCGTTTGGTACAGTGGGTAAAAGCTGTTAATGTTGCGTTCTGAGGTGGTTCGCTTGCAGTTTTTCTGGTAGTGTCTTTTGTGAAGTAAACTCTTGTCCATTCTCCAAATGTACTGCTAGACGTTGCACAGTTGGTTCGCGTTCGTGTATGGGACAGTCAAAAATCCGCTGCGCTGGTTCGTTACTGGTGATGTTTCTTCCCCTTTGGTACATGTGGATCTCATCGTTTCTGCTTTGTTCTTCGTTGTCTTTGGCTGCCATGTCACTGCCTTTGTTCACATATTTACAGACATATTCGATGGATTTCACTGAATTGCAGTATTCTACGTTTATGTATGCTTGGAACATTTTGGAAAGTAGTGAATTATGTAGTACTACTCTTTAGTTATCAATTTCCAGTTCGTCGCTGCCTCGTATTCGTATTTCTGCTATGGGGCCATCGTTTTTTGGTGATCGTCTTCTGCGTTTGGGATCGCCACAACTCCGTTTTCTGTGTCGTTCAAGTATGGTTTTGGGCATTTTCTTACTTTTTGAACGTTTTCCATCACTCATACATGACGAATTGTAGTTTAATTGCCCGCAAGGTTCGTGAATCATATTTTTCACTACTATGTCGTACAGCTCCGAATCTTCTTGTGTTTTGGGAAATTCAGCTTGTATTATTTTGTCAATATCCGTGGGATGAGTTCTGTCGTGTGACCATATGAGATTGCGTGAGTGAGGCAGTCCTCATTTTTGCCATTCGATTGTGTACATCAAACATCTAAAGGTTCCAAAGATGTGGTATTTTGTGATAACTTCAATAACTGTCATTTGTTTTTGTAGGAAAACGCAGGCTATTACGTCGTGTCTACGCATGGGGACTTGTACGTATCTTAGTTGTTCTTTGAGTTATGGCCACGAAGAGTTACATGTGAATGTTATGAAGAAGATAGGTCGTCCATATTTTCTTATGTAGGTCATGGCATCTTGTGTGTATTCGTGCATGTGTCTCGGACTTACAATGTATGATGAGGATAAGATTACCATTGTTCCAATGTCCTCAATGTTTCCGTCATTTACGATTGCTCCTCAAACATGGATGTACTCTTCTGTGTGCAGTTTCTTCTGATTCAGTCTTATGTAAAGCATCCGTTCCGCTTCTATTTTTGCATACATACCTACCAGGAATTGTTGGAGTAAACGGTGAATGTTGAGACTGTGATTGTATCTTTCATTGTCTCAGATCATAAAGCGGCATGCAAAGAACTCCTTGAAATGAATTTTTTGTTTGTTTCAACGCCTGTTTCAAGTTGGATTCGTTCCACATTAAAATCATATTCATCCCCTCTGTGCAGAAATATTAATCAAATATTGGAGGGCATCATATGAAAGGTGTGTTTCGGCAGTGCGGCTTGTGTTTTCACGGTCTAAAATTACTATGGCGACTTTGTCTATCTGAGGGGCATAAAATCTCGTTTGTGTTCTCCAGATGGTCTCTTTTCCGCTCGAAGTACAATTTATAGTCATCAGAAATTATTCGGTCTGTGTTGCTGTGTGCCGGTTTGAATATGTGAATCAGTTGACTCTACTTCTGTAAGATCCTCTGTAGATCTAGGACTACTTCTCGTCTCAATCCAGTGATATTTGGGCATCGTTGATTATTTTCTGTTTCTTCCTTTCCGATATAATATAATTCCACAAATTTATGATCTTCCGCGGGTAGTGGTACTAATGATCTCATGTTTTGATAGATATATCCTTCGATGGAAAAAACATCGATTTCATCTCTGTTAGTGTTGATCGAAGTTACATCGAAAAAAGTCATATGGAAGCAGGTGTTGTACGCTTTTATATTTTGAAGAAAATGTTTTGATTCTGGAGTTTCCCGATCATAAAAGTAAAAATTCCCGCGAAGGTGCTTCCAGCGGGGGTAATCATTCTAGTGGTGGCAGTCATTCCAGTGGTGGTAATCACTTCATTCATACAACAGAATCCTGGGGTTTCTCCACTGAATTTTTTCCATTGCGAAATTGTTATCCACTTCTCCGATTACCGCTGGTTTGCTACATCCTGTCGTCGGGACGCAGTGAAAAGCTTCACTTGTTAGGTCGTACTGTCTACTTGTCCTCGTCCGCACTTCTCGTAGGGTGATATTTTCATGGCTGGCTTGAGTTTACAGTCTTTCATTACAAGACTGTGTAGCAAGTCTTGATTCTTCAGTCCGTTCATTTCGTTGTTCTTCGATTTCTATGCTTCTCTCAGTGCTCATTGTAGTTCGTTGAGAACTTAAACGAGTTCGCGCTTCTCCTCTGTTTCATTTTTTCGCTGTTCCTTTTGTTTTCGCCGTTTTCCTTCAGAACTGTCAAGATCTCCTACTCTTTTATGCTCGGGTATTATCCAAAACATAAATCAAATCAACTTTTTATTAGAAAATACACTAAGTGCGATTTACACACATTTCACACTCTATCCGATTTATATCCAGTGACGGTATCGCTTTAACTACTCACACTTCACTCATTGCACTACCTTTCGGTTCCTTCCCTCGTCATCCTATCAATGGGTAACCCCATCAATGGTGAATTCCAGAACGAACCCAAAAGCTTTGAATGGTCCCAATGTTCCAGAACATTCCACAACATTCGAGAGTGTTCTGGAACGTTCCATAATGATCTGTTATGTTCCGGGATGTTCCCGAACATTCTGGAATCTTCCCGAAGGTTGGAGACCATTCCCAAACATTCCAGAAAATCCAGGATCATTGTGGAATATTCTGGAATGTAATGGAATGCTCTCGAATAGTGCGGAATGTTCTCGAATACTCTCGAATGTTCTCTAACGTTCTAAAAATTTGTAGAAGACGAAACTTCCCAACTTCAAAAACACGCCCTTCTGGTAAAAACAGGAACCTTCTTCACGGATGGGGAATAGTGGGCTACTACACCATATTACTCTCTTGATCGTACCGGGCTCGTTTCTGAGTTTTAGCGGCACGCACATTTCAGAGTTACTATTCCTATGTTTCGCAATCTGATTTAATATTAATAACATTATTATTCTTGCCAACGCACTTCACTAGTTCCCACAAACTTAACTACAATCTATCCATTTCCCTTTTTAAATTAGCCAACGTACCTAATCGATTAAGAGATCAAACACTGCATGCTCTGACCTGAAGTATACCAATCTTATTTCCAGGTCTCTCGGGTGTTCAGCCGGATGCGATCGTTGAAGTCCCACGACATTTCGGCGAATAACCTTTCCGACATCATCAGGTGGTTCTCATGGAATAGCCTGTCTGCTCTCTCTCTCTCTCACACACACACCTTTTACTTTCACTCATTGGCGCAGTGTATGGAGGAGTTTATAACCTTTGGATTTCACTTCGCAATGTGTGTTGTGTGTGTGTGACTTTCTTTGACTGTTTTGGCTGTCTGTGTATTGTGGTGGTGTTCTGGTGGTGTCTAGTACTTACCTGAGGTTGGTGGGATGTTGGATGTTTTAAGGATTGGTATTAGGACTTGGAGTTTTTGGGATTTCTCTCTTCGACTTAGTCGCTGAAGATCGTCATAGGGCGTTTGTGTTTATCACGGGACACGTCATACCGACCTAAGGAGTGGATAAGGTTATTTCAAGATCTGGGCGAGCTCGTTGAAAGCCCTTGCCAGATCTTGGAATCTTTCTTTGAGGAGGGGGATTTCGGCAGCGGCGTGCAGATCGTCGCTGGGGAATCCCATGCGTAGGTGCAGTGCCCTCCTGGGGGCGTGGTTCTGCAGCCTCTGGAGTTTGTCCAGATACTGCTTCGCTGCGTATCCCCAGACAGGACATTACTGAACATATAAGGAACAGAAGGAACAGATAGGTATTTACTCCAATAGACCAGGGAGGGGAGCTGGTTGTGTTAACGACTGGGTATAGGATGGACATTCTGGCACAGACCTTCCTGTGGACCTTGTCTATGTGGGGTTTCCACGTTAAGTCTCGAGTCCAAGGTTACGCCGAGATACTTGGTGAATCTGCGACAAGGGGGTCGGGATCTATGTAGGTGGAGGTGTAGAGTGTGTGTGTGGGGGGGAGGGGGGGGGGGCTTGAGGCGGTCCACCTCTCCCAAGTCTCTGGGTGATCAGTATAGCCTGTGTCATTTCAGGATTGATGATGGTGCGCCACCGACAGGCCCAGATTTCTGTGTTATCTAAATCCCTTTGTAGCTTACGAATGACAAGTTCCTTATCCACATTATGAGTCAAAAAGGCTGTGTCGTCAATGTACTGTGCAGTGTGCACCAGGGGGGCCGTGGGAATGTCCGCAGTGTACAGACTGTACAAAACGGGCCCTAGGACCGGTCCCAGTGGCACCCCAGCACGAATAGGCCTTTTAGTGGAGGTGGTTGTTTTTGCCTTGACAGAGAACTATTAGCGAGATAGCTTTGGATTAACCTGACTATGCTCCTGGGTAACCGCTGTGTGTATAACTTGTATAACAGCCCTTTATGTCATACTGAGTCGAAGGCTTTGGGTACATCAAGTAGCACTATCCCACAGTAGCCTCTGTGGTTGATGCCCTATGTGACTGCTTCCACCAGTATCATGATCTGTCGTGGGGTGGAGTGCTTCTGTCGGAATCCGAATTGGAAATCCGGCAGAAGTCTCTCGTTGGTGATGTGGTCTCGTATGGGAATAAGTAGGAGAAGTTCATAGATCTTGCTGAGAGTTGGCAAGCGGCTAATCGGCCTGTAGGGTTACGGGAATAAAGGGTCTTTCCCTGGTTTGTGTTTCGCGACCACGTCTGCGTGTTTCCAGTATGCTGGAAACTCGCGGGTATGAGTAATCTCGTTGAAGGCATTCGCGAGGTGTTCGACAGCCGAGGGCGGGAGGTTATTAACTAGCTTGTAGCTGGAAGGGTCCTGGCGCCTTTTTCGTAGGGACCTAATTACTTTTGTCACATGTTCGGGGGCCATGTGACGCCATCCACCCATTCCCAGGAATGATCTTGAAGCGTAGATGCAAATCCTACATCGGTCAAAACGATCCGAACCGTTGAAAACAGCTGCAAAGATCACCAACGCCACATGCCCCTGGGCCAGCCCAACAAATCGGCACTGGCAGAACACTGCTTGGAAACTGGGCACAAGGCGAAATACGAAGAGACCAAGATTCTGGTCCCAATCAGCTTCTACTGCGACAACATCTTCAAGGAGGCCATTGAAATTCTCATAAAGCGAGACACAGGTTTTCAAGTGAGCAAGGCATGGAAACCCTTACTTAGCTCTATCGTGGAGTCACGCCTCAAGCGAACACAAGATCTTTCCATGACGGCCGCCATGGACACTCCACCTGCACCTACGTCGATCCCGGCTCCCCTGGCGCAGATTCACCAAGTATCTCGGCGTAACTTTGGACTCGAGACTAACGTGGAAACCCCACATGGACAAAGTCCACAGGAAGGTCTGTGCCAGAATGTCCATTCTATACCCAGCTCCCTTCCCTGCTCTATTGGAGTAAATGCCTATCTGTTCCTTATATGTTCAGTAATGTCCTGTCTGGGGATACGCAGCGAAGCAGTATCTGGACAAACTCCAGAGGCTGCAGAACCACGCCCCCAGGAGGGCACTGCACCTACGCATGGGATTCCCCAGCGACGATCTGCACGCCGCTGCCGAAATCCCCCTCCTCAAAGAAAGATTCCAAGATCTGGCAAGGGCTTTCAACAAGCTCTCCCAGATCTCGAAATAACCTTATCCACTCCGTAGGTCGGTATGACGTGTCCCGTGATAAACACAAACGCCCTATGACGATCTTCAGCGACTAAGTCGAAGAGAGAAATCCCAAAAACTCCAAGTCCTAATACCAATCCTTAAAACATCCAACATCCCACCAACCTCAGGTAAGTACTAGACACCACCAGAACACCACCACAATACACAGACAGCCAAAACAGTCAAAGAAAATCACACACACACAACACACATTGTGGAGTAAAAGCCAACAGGCTATAAACTCTTCCATGCACTTCCACAAGGAGGGGAAAGTAAAAGATGAGAGAGAGAGAGAGAGAGAGAGAGCAGACGCACGTGGCGGCACTCGCGCTGTGGCTGCCGAAGCGCGCGGACGCTCTATGCAAACGCTGCCGAGGCTAACCCTACGCTTGTGATTTCGTTGCGCTCGCGCGGGTTCACACAGTTGGCTACTCGCCTTGTGTGTCCTCGCTTACCAGCATTCTCCCGGGATTGACATCAGCCTGCCAGGGCCTTTAGGGACTCGGGTGGCAAAATCCACGTGGCGTGACGCCCTATCAAAGAAAGCAAAATTGTCGTCGCTTTCTAAAAAAAGCAAAGTTGTCGTGTTGGGGGCACGACATGGAGGAGGAGTCGAAACGAGGAGATCACTTCCGCTAGACGCAGGGTGTGGCAGATGACCGTCCAAATGAGATTTTCCGGACGGCTGCAGCATCTGACCCCCCACCACTGACGAAGACGACGAGCGAGAGTGATACGCGCGGCCGCCGGGTGGACGTGGAAATTGCCTCCAATGTTCGGCGCTGAGCCCGCACATATGACGGAGACGACACACAGAGCCGCCAGTCCCCCTGACAAAAGAGGAAATTGCCGCCGCCATCGCCAGGCTGGCCCCTCAGTACAGTTGCAGCTACATGCACCGTTGGGTATGGGTACAGAAGAGGACAGGGAGGAGGTACTTCCTAGACTCCGGTCCTTGGTACTCGTGGGTGGCGACAGCCAAGCCATGTCGCAGCCGCCACGACAGCTGCCGGACCAGGAGTCGCACCCAAACCAACCACGTTTGCAACAGAAGCTGCCACGCCCTCGCCAGTGTCCAATCTGGCAACACCACACAAGCCTGCAGAGGCCGAGCAAACCTCGCGGAAGAGGCCAGCCGTGGCTATAGGGGACACTCCGTCCACCAGGCAAGTTCTGGTGGTTCCAGACAGAGGAAGAGGAGGGTGCATGGCAGGACGACCGCATCACCGAGGAAACCCGATGAAGAAGGCTTCATCGCGCCCTCCTGCCGCCACACACCGAGAGCCAGGGCGTCCGAACTGGTGACGCCATAACAGGTCGAGGCCGCAAACAGGTATGCAGATCTGCCGGAAGTAGCCGAGACTGACGGGGACGTGACCACTCCGACCACGGCGCCGAAACCACCCCGCCGCCCGCCGCGGATCACCATCCATTGGCGCGAGGGCTAAGGTAAGCTGCGAGAGAAGCTCTACTCGGTCGTAAAACAGCGAAAGATGATCGCGGAAACCGACACCTACACGGTTAGAGCAGAGTGCATCAAGGATCGCACGAAACTCATGCAGCACTGTGAAACCGAGAAGTGGCACTGCTTCACGCAATGTACTGAACAGCTGAAGCAGCTAATGGTCATCTTTCGCCACCTGCCGATGAAGATGAAACCGGCGTTTCTACAGCGGTATCTGGAGGAGATCGGCTTCCAGTCCCACCTCGTCAGCCTGATGTGAACGCCCAGGACCCACAGGGACACGCTCTTGTTCCTAGTGGTATTGGTTGACAACGTTGACAACCGGAAAATTTTTCAGGTTGACAACATTGCCAACTTCGGCGTAAAAGTCGAATAACTCCGTGCGAAAGGCAGGGGAGCCCAGTGCTTCAACTGCCACTGCATGGATCACGTGACAAAATTTTGCAGGATGGCTGAGCGCTGCTACAAGTGCGCCGAGGAGCACTGTCACCGCAGCCGTCGCAGCTGCCTTTGCCGGCGGCTTTGCCTGTAGTCGAGGGAGCCGACTTGCCGGCGCCCGCGGCTGCGAGGAGGTTTGCTGAACGCGCAGGGCGTTCCCAGCACGCCGCTCCGCTGCCGACTACGGGAAACGTCGCGATGGGGTCAAACCTTCACGAAATAGAAAAGGAAGACATCACCGAGCTGCCCGCGCTTCTGCGGTCGCTCAACCATCTGATGGCATAGCTACCTTTGCTCGTGGGAGCAGTGACGGCGGCCCTCCAGGCCACCACCGGGAGAAGCCAGCCTTAAAATGGATAACGACCATATTTATGGGTTAACCATTTGCCGTTTCAACGCTAGGGGTCTCCTCCCCCAGCAGGGCGAATTTCGCCATTTCCTACGGAACGAGGCGGTCGGCATCTGCCTTGCGCAGGAGACCTTCCTCCAACCTGGGGTCGACGTGCGAGCAGCAAATTTTTGTTGCTACCGAGATGACAGAGCCACCCACGGGGTGGCACTGCCATCTACGTGAAGGAGTCACTGTGCCATCACCGGGTCCAACTGCCGGCGCTTAATGCGTTGGAGGCCACAGGAGTGGCTGTCAACACCACCGGCGGAAAGATTCTTTTCGTGTCGGTGTACTGGCAGCCCGGAAGACCCCCTGATGAAGCGGACTGCGACGCCCTGCTGTCGTTGGAGGGCGACCTTTCATTGCCGGGGATTACAATGCAAAACACACCGAGTGGAACTCGCAAACTGTCAACCGCAGCGGTCGACGCCTCTCCCGCGCTGTTCACCGTAAGGGCGAGATCATCGTGTGGCCGTTTGACTCCGCGAACTTCCCTGTACGGGGACAACCGGACGTGCTCAATATTGTTCTTCTAAAGGGAATAGCGCAATTTGCGACCGCCGAGACGCAATAACGTTCCGGTTATTTTTGGCCTCGACGTGGTCGGAGCTTCTCTTCCAGAGAGCCGTCCGAGCTATCGCAGGCTGGACACTGAGCGCTTTCAGACGAAAGGCCTCGAACTCCTCGAGGACACGCCAAACCCCACAGAGGTGGGGGCCGCCCTAGCATTCTTCACCTGAAGAATACGAGCAGCAGATGAAGCCATGCCGAGACACCGCCAAGGGCCACGAGACTTCTCGCGTCAGCTACGGCGCCCTATTCTGGTCGCGATCACGGAAAAGAACCGACTGTTTCGTGAATGGAGGCTGATTCGCCAACCAGACACGAAGTGCTGCTTAAACCGCAGGAGACGGCAGATTAAGGCAACAGTCGAGCAACACCGGATCCTGGAATGGGCATACCTTGTGTATACGCTCAATCCTGAGGATGGCAGTGCAGGGAGGGTGGTAAAGTCCTTCCTACGCGGCGACAGCGAATACCGCCCTTACAAGTTGGGAACGACTTAGCCAGGGACCGGACGCGAAAGTCAGGGCTCTGGCTGACGCGTTCACAGCGAACTTCACACCGGTGGCCGACGTCATAGACGTGGAGCACATATGGTCCAAGAGCAACTACCAACCTTCCGCGCCGCAAGGGAGTACGGAGACGTTATCGACCCGATAACGGAGGAAGAAGTTGCTGCACTGCTTCACTCGCTGAACCCCAGGACGGCTGGAGGCAGCGATGGCGTCACAAACCTCCTGCTGAAGAACCTTCTGCCGGGAATACACCGGCAACTTGCCAATGTTTTCAGCGGGATCCTCAGATTAGGTGTCTACCCCTCTGCGCGGAAACATGCGGAGGTTGTGACCATCTTGAAATCCGCCAAGGACACACGCCAGGCATCCAGCTACCGACCCATCAGCCTGCTCCAGAGAAGACTGATGCAACACGTCACCCACGGGGGCACCATCCCGGACGAGCAGTTCGGGTTTCGGGAAGAACATGCCACTTCCCAACAGCTCCTACGGGTGGTAGAACCGGTGATGAGAGCCTTGGAAACAAGGGAATACCTTAGGGCAGTGTTCCTCGACGTCTGCCTAGCACTTGACTCGGTGCGGCACGACGGTTCCGAGTTCAAACTATTTGAACAAGGGATACCGACGTCCCACATGACGCTACTGTGGTCGTACCTGTCTGAACGAACCTTCACGTCAGGACTGACGGCGGTACGTCCACAGACCGGCAGATACGTGCAGGGGTGCCACAGAGGTCGGTGCTCGGCCCCTTGCTGTACTCCCTGTACATTGCCGACGCCCCTAAAGTGGCAGGAGTTGAACTGGCCCTGTACGAGGATGATACAGCCCTGTCCACTCTTAGCATGATCGCCCAAGTGCTGAGAAACCGCCTTCTACGTGGGTGCGACGCCTTGGGATCATGGGCAACAAAATGGCGGCTGAAATTCAATGCCACGAAGAGCCAGGCAGTTGTCTTCACCCGAAGACTCCTGCCGCCAGGGCTTACGCCAGTCGAAATCCTGGGAGAACGTATCCCATGGAGTGGGACG
The DNA here is from genome assembly GCF_021461385.2 of Schistocerca piceifrons. NCBI lineage: Eukaryota > Metazoa > Arthropoda > Insecta > Orthoptera > Acrididae > Schistocerca > Schistocerca piceifrons. Next base: position 442,588,808 of record NC_060139.1, on the reverse strand, counting down.
GCGAAATACCTAGGGGTCACCTGGGAGCATTACATCCATGATGTCAAACGGAGAGCAATAGGACGCCTTCGCGTCCTGTATATGCTGCTAAATCCGCAGTCGTCATTGCCACCGCAACACGGCATCACGCTATACCTAACATTGGTCCGCCCGCTGTTAGAGTATGCAGCCGTGGCCTGGAGGAAGCCGCAAATGTTCACATTGTGACTCTGCAGTGGATACAGAACCGCGCCCTGAAGACTGCCATGCATCTTCCGAGGCGCTACTCGACGCGCCAGCTCCACGAGGACACCGGGATCCTGCCGCTCCGAGATAGGATCCGCGCCATCGCAAAGAAGCTTTACGGGACAGCGGGTCACTCCCGCAACCGGCTCATACGAGGACTGCGCCAACAACCGCACGTCAGGGCAACAACGCGTTGGCCTGAGCTGTTGAGGGATTAAGTTTTACTAATCCCCCAGCGGAATGGGTTTACTTCTGTTTTTACAGGTACCCACCAGCAAGGACCAATCAAGAAGAAAGGTAATATTTATTCTCTCCTCCTTAGGAACCGCAGGAATGACAATTTCTGTCTAAACAGCACCACCTTGAGCCAAGGACAGGCTCGCCTTTTTCAGCGTCAACAGACAGACCATTCCATCAGAACCACCTGATGATGGCGGAAAGGTTATTCGCCGAAATATCGTGGGACTTCAACGATCGCATCCAACTGGACACCCGAGAGCCCTGAAAACAACACATACGCCGGGAAAGCCTCCGATCACATATACCGGTCTTGTTTTCCCTATTAACGACATCCTTCTGATTATTTACCGCTGTAAGGTCCAAATAGGAGGCTTATTTACTTCCAGAATATTCTACCCAAGACGATGCCATCATTATTAAGCCATTTCTCTGGCGAAAACATAACGGTTGTAACTTACTATTGCTTACAGCTGTTCGCAGTACCAGATCAGCAAGGCCACATACAAACGACATGCCTCTGTAACGACTGAAACAGCTGATGCCCCTCTTCAGGATCCACGAGCGAGTCTGGCCTCTCCAAAGATACGCTTCCGTTGTGGTTGTACCTCCGGTACGGCTATCTGTATCGTTTAGAAAAGTGAACCAGCTCCGCTCGGCATGGCCCATCGTTCATTTTTTGGTTACACTCTCACTGGTGTTCTTCGATTTGAAACGATTCTCCTCGTCTGTCTCCTCGGAGCTTATGCAGAGTCTGGTAAAGTCGCCTTGCGCCCGCTGCCATAGTCCACGAACTCTTAGTGCCGTGCGGTGCGCGAGACCAATCACGCGATGTTACTGTTCCGTAGACTTCCTCCCAGCCGTTTGTTGTCTCACCTAAGTAATTTCTGTGTCCTGATATACATGTGGTAACTAGCAAAATAAGTGTCGACAGCATCGTTTAGACAGGCGAGTGAGAGTTAAAACTGTTACCACATCGTCATCAACCGGTGTCTTCCATCTATTATGTAAACAAAACAAGAGCATAGTAAAAGTCCATGACGGTACGTACATACACGAGAACACGACACTTTAAATTTCTGTTGCAGTACAACTGAATTTATTCTTCTTCTAAAAACCGTCGGGAGGTCCATTCGTCCGCTACACACCGCCTCCAGCTAGTTACTGTAGTTGTTCCACACTCTGCTAGGCAACCTCTTACTTAACAGCCCGTGTATGTTTGCTAACATCAAGACCCACCTCGATAAGCTATGCGCACGAAAGCGAACGCACTTCCGAGCACTTCTGAAGTTTCCACAGCTAGAAAAAAACCTTACGGTTCTCAAACTACTAAACTTCGGAAATGCACTTCCACATAACTTCTGCCCTATAGGCTTCAATTCGCCTCCTGCCACTGACCGATTCCTCGATTTCGCGAGCTGTCCACAGGTCCACGACATTAGTTTCACCTGCCGACACTTTGGATAATCAGCCTCCACAGAAGAAAATAGTCACTGCGGTTGGCTATTCCTTCCTAACACTCAGAGTTCTTCTGTAAAGTGCTGCTGCCTACCGCCTCTTTCAGAAGTTTGTTCCACAAAGACTACCACGAAACGCTAGCCATTCTGTCGGAAAACACTCGCCTTTGAGGACCAGCCAGTCGGGTCAGGACAGCGCCCTACAGTCGGATTAGTGGGACACAACCCATTACGTTCAGGCTGGAGAAACGGATACTGGAAAACCGGCGTTGTCACTCACAGTAGCGGTCAGCACTCTGCGACTGTCGCGGCAGGTAAATGATTCCTTACACAATCGATACCACAGAATCGCATGCCACGATGCCGTGACGGCACGGAAGTTAGAGGACGCTACTTTCTTTAACTGTTGTGTATGTACCATCTTGAATAACACAGATTAAACCGTAAACCGTTATTAGAAATGCCTACTAGTATGGATGCCACTGGTAGCACTGAAATACCCTGTTGTGCCTTTCGTTTTAGTTGTTTCTAGACCACACTTTTTTTTAAATTGTAGAAGGTACTTAAATAAATTTGCATTGTAGACTGAAGATTGGAATAAGTGCTAACGTAACTACTGTCATTCAACTCGAAATTACATGAGATGAAGAAGTGAGGGAGGACTGGTCCTAAATCATCAACTGCGTTTCGCCATGACCCACCTCCCATCTTATTGGCCTCAAACCGACTTCCAATAATACACACAAACCCGAATGGGTAAAGAGTGGCACTCTAAAAACTTACCGTTTCTTCAAAAATTTGTGCCTACACCAGGCACGCAGGCTGGCAGGAACAGATAATTCCTGCATCTGATCTCTCTGATTTAGAAGGCAGTTCTCCGAACTCGATACGCTAATGCTCAGATAGGTTTAAATTCATTTAATTCATGATTTTCCTCTTCATCGTTACCAGACTGTTCTATACCTCGCCTTAAGCATAAGGTCACTGATTCAGAATTCTTCAGTATCTTTCAAATACTGCAAATGTTTTGCATGAGAGCTAAAATAGTTTCTACTACCTTTCCGCAACCAACGGGGCCCACAATCGCACACAGCTTGCCGGCGGGGACGTTGAGGTTTATGGCGGCCAGAGCAGGACTCGCGGCATCCCACGTGGCGGTCACGTGCTGCAAGGAGACGTCCCCACGTGCTGCTCCTACGCTGCTGGCCTCGGTTGTGGACTCGGGCTTCAACAGGAACTCCTGGGACACACGATGGTGATTACCACAAAGCTTGGCTGCCAGAATATCGGCATTGTTCGGTGAAGTAGGATTATAAAATATTCCACGAATTCTTTCTCATTTCTTTTTTTGTTGTTGTTTAATGAAGGAAGTGCCACGCTAATACCTCCCAAATAGGACTCCAGGCTCTCAGATCTCTAGTTACATTAAAGGAAACAATCAAACCATAAACATCATTACACCTGGTTGCATCTTAAAAAGTTATCATTACACAGAGCTGACTAATGATGTCGATAACGTTGCATTTATCCCCAAGTTACAAATATATACATTTTGTAAGTGTACACAGATATAACGAATTACACACAATTATAGAGAAGCTATGGATACGATGGAATAACAGAGTTATAAGATAATTAGAATCTACTGAAGATAAAAACGAAATAAAATAAAACAGAAAATAAATACAATATCAAATCGATGATTCACATGCGGCCCGCAATGTGAGAAGACTAGAGAAATCAAAATAATATGTAAAGTACCAGTGATGGGAACTGCTGAGCGAAATTTAATCGCTTAAAAGTAAGTGTGACCAGTGTGCCAACTGATTGTTTATCTCATAAGTTTACAACAGCGTTAGTTTTCGTCCTTAGTCTGCCAGGTGGAGAACATGGAATTGTGTTGGGCAACTGTCGCACACATCCGCTGCATGATCGGCAAACGTAGAGTCAGAGTAGAGCAATTTACTTCAACTTTCAGCGAATCTAATTACTATTTATAACACCGGAATAGCTGATGGAAAATTAATTCCACTCAAGAAAAGTTATTGCACTGCGGTACTTGTAATGTAATATCATGGTGCGAAGCTACAAGATTGTAATGTTTTTGGCACCTCCTTGAAACTACAATATGGGATGGCGTACCAGTTACTGAAAGGAACTGCAGATGGGGAAAAACATAGAGCAGGGAAATATTTTTTTTTTTAGTTCATGTTTCTTATGGAAGATGTAAATGCATATACATATACTCGTATATTTACTAATCTGTAACCTCGTCTACACACATGTTTTGCATGTCACTGCACGAAGCCTAGGGGAGGGTACTTTGCTAGATATTCCATTTCCTGTTCCACTCGCAAAAGGAGCGAGATGAAAAAAGATTCCCTTTATGTTGCTATACGAGCCCCACTCTCCCTGTTTTATTCTTAGGATCCTTACAGGAGACGTGCGTAAGGAGTAGGAGAATCGATCTGCAGTCCGTCGCGAATATTGATCCTCTAAATTTCCTCCATAGCTTTTCGTGAAAATATAGTCTTCTTTCCTTCAATATTCCTATCTAAGCACATGGATCATTTTTGCAAAACTCTCATACTGAACGAAAAACCGGTAACAAATTTAGCAGCACGCCTCCGAGATGCTAAGATGTCTTTGTTTAGTCTGACAGGTGGAGATCTCAAACATTCCAGTAGTGCTCAAGAATGGGTCGGACAATGCTGCTGCATGCATTCTCCTTTACAGGTCCATCACACTTTCCCAGTGCTCCCCATAAGCTGCAGTTGGCCATTCAGCATTCCTATACCTGGCGTAACATACTCATTCCGAGTTCATCTCTTCTAGCAGTGTTATGTCTAGATACGAAATCGACCATTACAAGATCTCCCATACACGGGAGCAAGATGCTTTCGCAACATTCCTCCCCCTCCCCTTCGATGCCCCCCTCTAGCTCTCAGGCCTGCTGTAACTGATAAGAATATTGGTGATGAAATTGTTATTTTCTAGTGTCATGATTTTCGTAAATGCTATGGCACGACAAAAGGAAATAGTACTTTCAACTACAAGCCCCAGGTTAAATCGGCCTAATTTTTGGCTTAAATAACAGATGGAGGGACACCTTCTCGGCAAATGCTTCTACAATATTTACTTCACACTAATGAACAGAAATGCATAAGTGTTCCATATTTGATGAATATTATTAAGCTTTCTTCAACAGTTTTTTTTCTTTGTTTGCCTTGTTTGTATTTACTACACAAGGTATGAAAGGGTTTAGCTCATTTTATATAACTAGCAAGTTGTTCACGTTTTTGTAAAAGGCAACTTAGGGACTTGATTGAAATTTTTTCCTTTAATGTAGTCGTGTATATCAAAATTCGCATTACATATGTGAAGATGCACAGTCTATGTCTTAAAGTCTGTCTATTTAAAGTTTCGCGACTCATTGAGTTTGACTCTGGTAGCACTTTGTAAGGTTAACTTTGTTGATTGTCTATCGATACGTGAACTGCGGTATTGATGGTATCTATGTCGACCCACACAGCGCCCCAACAACATCTCTGCAAGAGACGAATCATTGAAATGGGCATTCAGCAGAGCCACCACGAACCACGCTTTTGATAGTGCTCGCCGTATTCCGATGGGAGGCGCTATGGATGCCACAAGAGGATGCCGTCTCCGCACTTACATGCCGAATGCAAATGTATCCTTCCATGCGACTTTTCAAGACACCGCACACGGAGTTCCGCCTCGAGATCAAGGAAGACTCGCAGTGAGACTACTACGAACAGTGCACGACATTACTTACACTTCCAGCTCTATACACCGACGAATACTACAGCTACATTGGTGGAAAAGAGTGTCAGAGTGGTTCAAAATTTACTTTAAATTCATCATTTTGCACATACTGTAAATAAATATGGTGATGTTCTATTGATACGCAGCCGAAAAAAATAGTACATCTGGAAATATGACGTCGATTTTGATCCGATGGCCGGCCAGGGTGGCCGAGCGGTTCTAGGCGCTACAGTCTGGAACCGCGTGACCGTTACAGTCGCAGGTTCGAATCCTGCCTCGGGCATGGATGTGTGTGATGTCCTTGGGTTAGTTAGGTATAAGTAGTTCTAAGTTCTAGGGGACTGATGACCTCAGAAGTAAAGTCCCATAGTGCTCAGAGCCATTTGAACCATTTTTTTGATCCGATGACAGCACATGCGAAATGGTTAATAAATGTTTTGATAGGTATCATCGTCGTCCGCCAACAGATAGCGTAGTGGCATAGCTACTAGAGCGCCATCTGTGGCCACCATTTAATAGGGAATGCTCACAGCCAGATGGCTCTGTGGAAACGTCTGAAGCAAGCAGGCAGCTATTCCACCTAGACGCACTTGCTTCCTACAGCCAACTTAGAGAGTCTGAAAGAGGTCATATTGTGGCTTCCGAATGGCAGGATGTACTTTCGGAGAAATGCCACACAAGTTGACGTGCTACATCACTTGTGAAACGATGTTTCTGTCTGTGGTCACGTGAACGTTCTCACAGATAGTGACGTGGCTCTGGACGCCCACGCAGCACAGACGCCCGTCAGGGCACCAGCGGCAGATAGTACAGGTACCACAGCATAGGTAAAGTCGCTTGTGAGCTCAGCCGTGTCAAAAAATGGTTCAAGTGGCTCTGAGCACTATGGGACTTAACTGCTGAGGTCATCAGTCCCCTATAACTTAGAATTAATTAAACCTACCTAACCTAAGGACATCACACACATCCATGCCCGAGGCAGGATTCAAACCTGCGACCGTAGCGGCCGCGCGGTTCCAGACTGTAGCGCATATAGGAAAAAAATTTAATTCATTCTCACAAACAATAATTCATATTAAAAATTTACTGGCTCTCCAGTTCAGTGTATTTTATTATAGAACGTGAATGTAAGTAAATAAATAAACACTGTTCAATTTTTTACCCTTAATTTTTCTAACTATATCTTCTTGAGCACCCATAAGATTTTAATGAACTGCCAACTGTAAACAGTTTTTGAGAGGAGGCTAATTTACAGTTTTACCACATTCACAAATAACTTTTGTTTTTATGTATTTAGTTTTACACTCTGTACAAGTCCAGCAATATCCATATTTTCAATATTTAGCTGTATAAAGTTCATTAATAATCTTTTTTTCTAGGCAGTCACCATGCTGCTTTTGCTGTTTGGTATTGTAAATTTAAAGATTATAAATTTTAATAGGAAAAAATAAAATTTTTAGAAAGTTTCAGAGAGTGCATTCCAGATCAAGAAATTCATTATTTCTATTTTTGAGTTTCGTCATTCCTTTGTATTTCAGTTTCAGCTGCTCTTTTTCAACTAACTGAAAATGCCAATCAGTAATTAATTTAAAATATCTATCTACAAAAAAAATCTTAAACTCATTATGAAGCGCTATACAAATTTCTTCTCCATATCTACTATTTAAATATTCACATATAGTAATATGGAATAAAACATTTACTTCTCATTTACTTAACATTTTAATCTCTTTCGACACACTTGCATTGTTGAGTTTCTTGATTAAACTCTCCATTTCTATAGAAAAATTTTTATTAGAGTTTTTAATAATTTGTGATGCCTATATGGTAATATATCTGTTTTATTTTCCAAGACATCTTTTGTCATCATGAAGACTCAAAATTTTTTTGTTTATTTCAACTTTATAAACATCATGTTTTTCATTTCAAATCATATAAAATTTTCTTGATTGGTTCCTATTGTTAAACAAACAACTTTTATGATGTCCTACTGTTATTCAATTTTTAATAATACTTTCTTAATTCATTTAGACTTTTCCTCTACTTTATCATCCAATTTATAAGTATACATTTCTGCTCTTAAACCCAGTAAATTCTTCCATTATTTTTCCATTGCACTCACTTTTAATTTTTCCTAAAAGTCCTGTTTACTTCTGGAATTCCATAAATATTATTTTCAGGATAATCATATATATCAAAGTAGCCTATGTATGATTTCCTATCTTTATAAAAATTGCAAGTTTTAATAATGTAATGTAATGTCCATATCTTCACAACACAATTTAATATTTTTTCCATATTTCGGTTTCATTGTTACTAGTGACAATTAAATATCAGTTTTTAGATAAATTAGGTGTACTCCTAACAACATAGATGAATTTATTAAACGGAATTTTTGTTTGATTCATATGAGTAGCTACAAGATTTTCATTAAATATATTTCTTCCCTTAAAGTTGGGTTTACCTATACATTTATCACATTTATAACACTCTCACACATATTTTATACCCACTCTGTTTCTTATGTCTTCTATCGTTTTTCCAAACACTGAATTATTCATCACTTTATAAAATCTTTTTCAAAATAATTTTTGGCTTTAGTTCTCATTGATATAATTAAATGTATATGCTTCTTCTAGCAATACATTTGTTTAAATTTTAAAATTCTGTGTGTTTTTGTTATTTGCATTCCAAGAGACAGATTTCTATAATGAACTATATAAATATGTTTCTAAATTGGAATTGTTAACAACTTCCTTACTTTAGTTCCTTGTACAGTTTCACATTCAGGAGCTAATGGTAAATCTCTACATAAACCATGCAATTCTTTTGGATATTCTAAATCTACTTTGAAGATGTATCCAGTTTTAGCAGTATCTGAAATTTCTCTTATTTTTCCACAGTCAAAGTTATTTGGCTCATCCTATGCAAATCCACCATATAGTAACTATTGACTAATAATATAAACATATAAACTGTTCTTATGCAAATATGCTAAATAATTTGATATAGTTTAATCATCAGAATCGTTCATATATTTATTATTTGCCTTGGCATATCTTTTACAGCAGTGTTATATTCCTCCTCTTATTCCCTTTGCAACAACTAAAATTATTTCATAATTATGTAACAAATCAAGAAGTTGTTAAGTCATATTCAACATTGAATCCCAAGATAATCCTGGGGCTGTAAAACATCAAGATGGATCAAGATCATAATTTTTATACTGGTTTTTCTAAAATTTTCAAACATATAAGCCAATAAAAATAGATAAGTTTTTAGATACAGATCATGATATTTACCAAGCTTTTTCATATCAAATTTTTCCCCAACTACTTTTGCATATTTATATTTTTCATCACTTATTTCCACAAAATTCTTCTACTGCTGTAAGTCAGAATTTTTCCACATCTTTTCTTTTAAGTGTTCTGTAACACTTTCAACAGGTTCTTTCAATTCTGTAAAAGCTGAATAATGATAAATAATATATTTTTCATCAATTATTGAAAATCGTTATTATAAAATTCTTCACCATTTCTGTGTCTAACTATTTTTTCAAAGATATTAACTAAATTCTTCCTTGATTTAGATTTAACAGGAATAGCCCACTCAAATTTTGAAAAACTATTTGTAACATTTACTATATATTTAATCTTGGAATTCCTTTCAAATTACATAAATCCATTTGTACTAGATCTGCTTGTCATAAATCATCAATACCAAGAGAAATTACATCCCTTCTGTTAAAATTTTTTATCGTTGCAATCTTGTAATTGATTAATTATTTCTTAGTGGGTGAACAATTTGTTCACCTTAGCAGCTGCTACAGTGTTTTTTAAGGGCTCTTGGGGATCCTATTTAGAGTTTCATCATGTACATTTACAAAAATATTTCAACAAATTTACACAACTCACTTTTACATGCTGTATAAAGCCCTTCAATTCTTGTCTTCCATTTTTAGTTGTTACTCTGAGAGGTGTTTCAGTAAGTTACTTGACTTTAAACAGTAAATGTGATTCTGTATTTCTATAGATGAAAAATTTAATAAGGTTTAAATTATTCTTCCAGTTAATATCAACATTTGATGCAGAGATATAAATATCTTATCTTTCATTCTCATCGCAAGTAATGGATTTTTGAACTGTGTAGGATATAAAATTTCTAATTCACTGATATTATGTACTTTACCTCTATTTTAAAATCAGGTATTTGACAAATCACCGTCTGCATTGGCCCCAAATAAAGTAATTCTGTTGATTTTTACACTGTACTGATATGTATATGCAATATTTCATCACCTCTAACAAAATAATTTTCAGTTTTTTGCTTGTCACACATTCTTTTTTGAAGATTACTTAACTGATTTGGGTATGGCGTCATATAATAGTTTGAGAATTACATATATAATATTTGATAAATAATCTGTGAAAGCTTTTTCGATTTCCTTTTTGTAAAGGAATTAGTTAGATCGTTTTATTAAATTGTAGTAGTTGTAAAGAAAATGCCTTTTTTGCATGCTGCACATCAAAATTTTTATTTTTATTTATGCATCCAGATGCATTTAGCCTTTTTTACAAGGCATCTTCAGTGGTTGTCCTGAAATATTACATGATTTGTCCGTTTTTAAGCATAGGTTACGGTTTAACATATAGGTTATAGATTTAAAACTGTTCCTTAACTTTTTTGATGAAATGGAAAGGTACTTACAGGTAACTTCTAATTCATTACATCTAAGCAAACTGATTTTTCTCATCTGGCAACCAGGTATAGATCTTACAGTTCGCTTTCAGTTCACTATTTACATTAGACATCACTGTAACTGCCATCTTTTTAATACAGAGTTTCATTTGTTTTTCTAAGCGTTACCAACATTCTCAGTTATCTGCATTCAACTGTTTTGTGACTGTGTGTGTGTGTGTGTGTGTGTGTGTGTGTGTGTGTGTGTGTGTATTAGAGAGGGAGACAGATTTCCTTTTATTAATTAAACAAAAATTATATATTTTATTTTTATTACTATTTTTTATTCATTTATTTATTCTTAATAATAATAATAATTGCTATTACATTTTCCTGTATATACTTATGAGAGGAAACAGAGGTGCAATCATTTGTTGAGATTTCTGTATATTATACGATCAGTCAGTGTAAACAGTGAGTTGTTGGTCATATTTACTTGGTCATTTCGTAGTTGTTTCTTATCAGCCTTTGGTTTGTATATGTGATAATTTTCTTGTAGTGTTAGGAGATATCTTTCATTATTTCTTCTAATTATTTTGGTATCATTTTCTCTTGTAGTAGGTTTGCGGTTATTTCTCTCAAATGTTCTGCGAAAGTTGAGTGGCTCGTCCCATATTTTCATGCTCTGATATGTTCTTTGTACCGTGTGTCAAATGTTCTGCTGGTTTGTCCTGTTTCCTTCTATCACCTGTGTTGCACTGTAGTTGGTATATTCCTGCTTTTTGCTAGATATCTGTGTTTTTTGTTATTTTTTTAATGTTCCTTTGGATTGAATTTCCTTGTCTTTTGAAAATCTTTGTTATTTTATGTATGAGTTTGTGCTTGTATGTCACTGTGTACTATCTTGAATCTTCTTTCTTGTTTTTCTATATTCTTTGTGTCGTTATTGTTCTGTCACTGTTTGTGCCTGTTTGTGCAGTGTTTTGTTGTACTGTTTATATACTTTGTTCACTGACTTATTTTGTTTTTTTAATTTTTTTTGTATAATTTGGTGACTAGATCTCTATTGTACCCATTGTTTGTTGCTATTTGTCTTATTGGGATATTTGCTTAATGTTTTTTGTTGGCATTGGAGGGTGGCTGCTGTAGGATTGTTCTGTATTAATTTGCCTTTTTCTCTGTCATCTGGTGTGTAGTCTATATTTTTTAACATATTCTTTACCTTGGACTGAAATCTGTTTGTTCAGTTTGATTTCAGTTTTTTAATATCATTTAGTAAAATGAACTCTTGTGTTCTGTCAATGTACTGTTGTATGGGCATAAGAACAACTGTATTTCCTTTGTGTGCCTTAGTAATAATTATGTTTTAATTTTGGAGTTTCTTTCTGAGTTTTCTGAGTGTTTCGGATCCTGTGTTTTTACTGTTTTTGATAAAAAAAGATATAGATAAAATTATTACTGATACAAAAAAAGCATACTGACAAAAACAGTAAAATCACAGAATCTGAAACACTCAGAAAACTCAGAAAGAAACTCCAAAATGAAAACATCATTCTTACTGAAGCAGACAAAAGAAGTACAGTAGTTCTTACACTGAAACAACAACACCTTGACAAAACACAAGTGTTAATTTTACAAAATAGTATTAAAAATTGAAATCAGACCCAACAAACAGATTTCAGGTTAAGGTAAAGAATATGTTAAAAATATAGACTATGCACTGGATGACAGAAAAAAGGTAAATTAATACAGAACAATCCTACAATAACCACCCTCTGATGCCAGCAAAAAATCAATATAAAAAATCCCAGTAAACCCATTGTAAACTTCAAAAATGCTCCAACTTACAAACTTGCAGGAAACATGTTGAAATTACTAACAGAAACTTATAAAATAGAAGATTACAGAACTGTAAGGAACACCTCACAGTTAATACAACTTGTAAAAGATACAAAAATCCCAGACACAGCTACTCTACTAACATAGAAAACATCTACTCTAACATTCCAATAGCAAAAACAATAAATATCATAGTACAAAACCTGAAGGACAACAGCCAGCTACCAGATGAACACAACAAAGAAATACACAAGTTGCTAGAAGTGATAACTGAACAGAACTACTTTTATTTCAATGATGAATGCTATTTACTGGAAGATAGGTTACCAATGAGATCCCCAGTATCAGGTTTGCTAACAAACATTTTCATAAACCATGTAGAAAACTTAATTTTCAAAAATGTTCAAATGGTTCAAATGGCTCTGAGCACTACGGGACTTAACATCTATGGTCATCAGGCCCCTTTCAAAAATGTTATCAAACAGAATACTTTATTAGGTCAGATAAATAGATGACATCCTTTGTTTAATAGATGAAACTCAGGCAAAAATTGACCAATTGTATACAGATATAAACACAATACACAGAAAGATAAGATTCAGAATGAAAAAAAAAACAGAACAACCAAATAATTTTTTAGATATGACCACTGAAAAAGAAAACAATCAGCATAGCTTTGAAATCTACCGTAAACCTACAACAACTGACACAATCCTACATCAGACTTCTAATCACCCACACTTACAAAAACAATCAGCACTCAGATACATGCTTCATAGACTCAACACAGTACCACTCAGCACAGAAAATTACCAGAAAGAACTGGACATCATCTCACAAATAGCAACAAACAATGGGTACAATAGGGATCTAGTCACCAAAGTAAACAAAAAAACTAAAAAACAAATCCACCCGTAAACAACAGTAACATGACACAAAGAATACAGAAAAACAAGAAAGAGGATTGAAAATGGTACACAAAGACACACAAGCACAAACTCATACATAAAATAACAAACATTTTCAAAAGACAAGGGATAAATATAGAATTCAAAACAGACAATTCAATCCAAAGAGGCACTCCAAAAATAAAAAAACACAGGTATCTACCAAAAAGCAGGAGTATTCCAGCTACAGTGCAACACATGTGATGGAAGGTATATAGGACAAACCAGCTGAACATTTGACACCCAGTACAAAGAACATATCAGAGAATGGAAATATGGATCGAGCCACTCAATTTTTGCAGAACATTTGAGAGGAAATAACCACAAACCTACAAGAGAAAGTGATATGAAAATAATTAGAATAAATACTGAAAGACATCTCTTAACATTACAGGAAAATTATCATATATACAAAACAAAGGTGGAAAACAGACAGCTACTAAATGACCAAGTAAATATGACTAACATTTCAATGTTTACACTGGCTGATCATATAATTATACAGAAATCACAACAAATGTTTACACATCTGATTCCTCTCATAAGTATATACAGGAAAATATAGTAATAATAATAATAATTATTATTATTTTTAAGAATAAATAAATGAATAAAAATAGTAATAAAATAAGATAAAAAAATTATTTAAGAATCTACGAAATATCTCTACCTCTCTAATAGACACACACACACACACACACACACACACACACACACACACACACACACACACACACACGCATTCACAAAACAGTTGAATGCAGAAAACTGAGATTATAGGTAACACTTAGAAAACCAAATGAAACTCTGTATTAAAAAGATGTCAGTTACAGTGACGTGTAATGTAAACAGTGAACTGTAAGATGTCCATCTTGTTGCTAGATGAGAAATAGTAGTTTGCTTGGATGCAATTAATTAGAAGGTACCTATAAGTACCTTTCTATTTCATAAAAACAACGTTAAGCAACTGTTTTTAGATCTACAATATAGATGTGAAACCATAACCTATGTTTAAAAATAGACAAATCATGTAATATTTCAGGACATCCACTGAAGATGCCTTGTAAAAAAAGGTAAGACACATCTGGGAGCATAAACAAAAATAAAAATTTTGATCTGCAGCATGCAAAAAAGCAATTTTCTTTGAAACAATCACAATTTATATACAGTTACTGCGAAAATGGCCACTACAAGAAATGTGTCATTTTTATTAAGTTGATTAATTTTGTCAATATGTTGTTTAGTACTGACATAAATACAGAGTTGTGTTAGAATACTTGTGTATTCAGGTTTTGTAACAAGAATGTTTAATTCATTTTCTTAACACTGTTTTGTAACAGCATCATAACGATCTACTGGATCTATTACATCTATTTTTTTCTACCTTTAGAATCAATATATCGTTTAGTTACTTTCAAAATGTTACATAATTACTTATGAAGCTGATTAATTAAACTTTCTATTTTTGGATCAATTTTTCCTTCTAATATCCAAGGAAATGAAGCTGGGCTATATTAATACTATATTTAACAAAGTGGATCACAAAAACTTCTTGAACTGCTGGGGAATTACTGTTATAAATACATTAATCAGAATGTTTGGGAAAATAATTAAAATTAAGGTCGAAATAAATGTTAAAAACTAGGACAAACCACATGTCTTCACAGCTGGTAGATCATTCATAGACCACGTTACAATAGATCTTAGAGAAACATAGGGAAAAATAAAAAAATATAGGATGAATTTTGATAGATTTAGAAAAAGCATATGATACTGTCCCAAGAAAATTAGTTTGGACAGCATTACATCTGGCAAATGTAAATAGTCCTTTAGTTAAAATAATGCATGAAATGTATTAAAATAAATCAAGTTGAAATTGATAGTACAGGCAAGGGACTGTTACATGGCTCTCCCATGTCACCAACGTTATTTAAAATCTATATGGATTTCAGTCATCAATAATGGTCTCATAAATGCAGTGGGATTGGGTTAGAAATTAAAGATGGGGTTTATTTACATCAACTACACTTCCTGATGATCAAGAAGTTGTAGCACAAGACAGTGAGGTTGCAAATACTCCAAATGAGTTATACATAGAGGGAAAGAAAATTATGAAGGTCAAACTTTCTGTTATTTGGGATTTATTTTAGAGTTGGAAGGAAAATCAGAGGTAGAAATCAATAAAGGAATAAGCTGTGGGGAGGTCACTGGGATGCTTAACTCAATCTGATACAGCAGAAATGTAATAATCCAAACCAAAAAAAATCATTTATACATTGATACTAGAGAGCATAGTTACGTATAGAGTGAAGACTTGGACTACAAATCTGAAACACATTAAAAATCTGCAAGCAGTAGAAAAGGCCTTCTGGAGATGATCAGCAAGAACTTCTAGAAAAGAGAAAGTAAGAAATCCGAAATAATAAAGAGAAAGGAAGTAAGAAGAAGAGTGCATGACGTTATGAATAAGAAGGATGTTACAATGGTTTGGGCATGTAGGAAGAATGGAGGAAGCCATAACTTCGAAAATGATCCTGGAATTGAAACCAGATGGGAAGAAGAGAAGAGAACGTCCTATGACCACATAACTCCAAAATATACAATTAACAATGACAAGGCTTTGTGCAGAGGAACAAGATCTACAAGACCAGAACACCTGGTGGAATGTTGTGAGGAGATAAATTAAGATCTTGTGTAAAAGATGCAATAATACCTGGGTATCTGTTATAATGGAGAAAAATCTTTATATAGAGGAAACTCAATAAATAAATAAAATAAATAATTCATTTTGCATGTTTCCTGAATTTATTTGATCATAAATTGTGTGACTTTTAGGCTGAAACCTATTTCGAAAAATTCCCAATTATCTCAACACAGTTTTAAAACAGACACAAATGACCACAAATTGCTTCATCAAAGTTCTGCCCATACTGCAGTATAGATCATTTTCTCCGAAGTAGTTGATTAGTGGTTTTGGTATATTACCACCAAATGAATCAAAAACAACTTTTATATCTTTATTCTTATAATAACAAATCTAATGAGCTCCAGGAGGATCAGATGTATCTAAATTTAGTAGTCAAGATTAAGTTCTTTGGTTCATTAGGTAATTAATCAAACATGTATCCTCCATGAAAGGATTTAATTATTAATTGCTTAGCAAGTTTTTCTAGATCAAAATTACTTTATGGACCAGGATATATATGGATTATTTTTCTCAATTTTTTTTACTCCACTTCCCTTATTCTCCAGTGCAACTTTATATCTTTTTTTCTAATACTTTATCAGCTTTTCTCTTGTTTATTACTGTTTTTGTGATTACTGCAGAACAACCAGCAAGTGAACCAATAGTCACTAGATATGGTTATAATGCTATTAGTAATGGTAAAAATCTACCTTCATGTTCTGTTACTCCATAACCTCTCTCTTTTCTGTTAGATATTCAATGATTTTTACACAACTGGAATAAATAATGTAATAAGCAAATTTCCACTAGTTTTTTATCTTTCTTTCTTTTTGTGCATCAGTTCATAACTGATCAATACTACGTAACTATTCATTATTTAATTTAATTTTTATAGCTTTTGGTTTAGTTTTGCCACTTGGTAGCAAAGTAAAATCGAACTAAAGTTTTTTATCAATAAAGATAAAAAATTTATAAGGATTAATAACTTTATAATTCCCAAACATTTTCATCAACATCTAAACCAATTCCTAACTTTCGTTTTCCATAGATTATTCCTCATTCTGCAGTTGCAGCTATTTTTTCTCTTAAGGAAACATCACTTGAATGCATTCCTTCCTTTGCAGCTAACTGAAATTCTTTGTCAGCTTCATGTCTAGATTCTCGATAACACCTTTTGAATCTGGCCACATGGCAGTGACACGCTGCAACAGTTCGTCGAACATTTTAATAGTGTGCATCCAAACATAAAATTTACAATGGAAGTAGAGAAGGAAGGGAAGTTACCTTTTTCAGATGTGTTGGTGGAGCGAAAACAGGATGGATGACTGGGCCATTCTGTGTACAGGAAGCCAATGCATACAGACTTATATCTGCATAGCCACAGCTTCCCTCATCTGTCTCAGAAGAGAGCAATGCTGAATGCTTTAGTACACAGAGCCAGGACTATTTCCGACAAGGACCACCTCAGTCCCAAGATTAACCATTTGACGACTGTTTTCAAGAGGAATGGTTATTCTGCCAGTGAAATTAAATCAGTATTGTCCAAGAAAGTAAGACACGATTCCATCCATAAACAAGAAGAGGACCAACACATAGCATGGCTTCCATTTTGCGGTGCTACAACAAGCAGGATAGACAGAGTCCTAAAGAGGCAAGAAATAAAACCAGTTTTCTGGCCACCTAGGAAAATTAAGGAAATGTTGAGACCAGTCAAAGGTAGTCTCGGCTTAAGGGTGCAGGGAATTTATAGTATTCCTTGCGAATGCGGCAAGAATTACATGGTCCAGTCGGTAAGAACGGTTGCCAAACGTTACAACGAGCACCAGCGCCACCTGAAATATAGGTATTTGGAAAAATCTGCGGTAGCTGGGCATAGCCTGCTTAACAAGCATAACATTCTATTTGAAGAAATGAGTTACAGGGACTCTGTGATCCGGGAAGCAATCGAAATTAGACTTAACGATAATAACTTCAACAGAGGCAACGGTTATGCACCTAGCAACACCTGGAAGTGTGCACTTGATGAAGAAAAATCGCAGAGGAAAGCTTCCCGCACTTTACCTTCTGATTCGAGGGATGGCGCTGCAAGCAATGCGGGATAGAAACTGCATCTATGGAGGTAGAGGGTACCACTCCACTACGCGCCATATCACTGTTGCTACGACGTATTCCAGCCAATCAGAAGCCGTCCTTTGATATAAAAGTGGGAGCCTCGCCAGTTCACGACAGTCAGTTTTAGCCTTGACGACGACCATGGAGGTAGTGGTTGAAAGCTTGGAGTTTTATCCTAAATTGACATGGCATGTACACCGAGATACTTTTATTCAAGAAATACGTGGAAATTTGTAGACTTAGAGAAACCTTATGATAATGTTGACTGGAATACCCTCTTTCAAATTCTGAAGGTGGCAGGGGTAAAATACAGGGAGCGAAAGGCTATTTACAATTTGCACAGAAAGCAGTTGGCAGATATAAGAGTCGAGGGACATGAAAAGGAAGCAGTGGTTGGGAACGGAGTGAGACAGGGTTGTAACCTCTACCCAACGTTATTCAATCTGTATATTGAGCAAGCAGTGAAGGAAACAAATGAAAAATTCGGAGTAGGTATTAAAATCCATGGAGAAGAAATAAAAACTTTGAGGTTCGCCGATGACATTGAAATTCTATCAGAGACAGCAAAGGACTTGGAAGAGCAGTTGAACGGAATGGATAGTGTCTTGAAAGGAGGATATAAGATGAACGTCAACAAAAGCAAAACGAGGATAATGGAATGTAGTCGAATTAAGTAGGGTGATTCTGAGGGGATTAGATTAGGAAATGAGACACTTAAAGTAGTAAAGGAGTTTGGCTATTTGGGAAGCAAAATAACTGATGATGGTCGAAGTAGAGAGGATATCAAATGTAGACTGGCAATGGCAAGGAAAGCGTTTCTCAAGAAGAGAAATTTGTTAACATCGAGTATAGATTTAAATGCCAGGAAGTCGTTTCTGAAAGTATTTGTATGGAGTGTAGCCATGTATGGAAGTGAAATATTGACTTTCAATAGTTTGGACAAGAAGAGAATAGAAGCTTTTGAAATGTGGTGCTACAGAAGAATGCTGAAGATTAGATGGGTAGATGACATAACTAATGAGGAGGTATTGAATAGGATTGGGGAGAAGAGAAATTTGTGGCACAGCTTGACTAGAAGAAGGGATCGGTTGGTAGGACATGTTCTGAGGCATCAAGGGATCACAAATTTAGTATTGGAGGGCAGCTTGGAGGGTAAAAAGGGTAGAGGGAGGCCCAGAGATGAATACACAAAGCAGATTCAGAAGGATGTAGGTTGCTGTAGTTACTGGGAGATGAAGAAACTTGCACAGGATAGAGTAACATGGAGAGCTGCATCAAACCAGTCTCAGGACTGAAGACCACAACAGCAACAACATTATTTCACTAACATTTATTTTTTTAGCATTACTATCCATTATTTTTTTGTAGTGCCTGTTCTGTTTTTACTTTTAGTCTGTTCTTCATACTTCTCCAATACACCCTGTGTTTCTGACTCACTGAATGTCTAATCACGTTGTGGACTTCAATCAGATTTAATATCTGGTATTTCTCCAAAATCTTCTGTGATGATAGGGAATCATTTGTTTTTCATCCTCTGTGTTTTCTTCAATAGCTTTCAGAATATTATCATCTAAACCTTTGATTCCTTATTTTGGTGCTTCAGTACTATCGATTAGTGGTTGATCTTCTTTTTTATATTTTTCATATTCTGTTCTTGGTTATATTTTCAGAGCTTTAACTGTTATTTCTGTTATGCTTTCTTGCTGTTTTGTTTAGTTTTTTAGCAACTTCTGTGTCATATGTTCCAAACATTTATTCGAAATGAAAAAACAATGAACTGTTTAACGTTTGTTATGTTTAAAGCTTACATTTGGTGTTTATGTCGTCCTGAAAATCTGAATTTTATTTCTGAACTTACCTTGCACAAGTACTGCTATTGAATTATCTAGACATTGATATAATGGGAAAATTTCATCACTATTTCCAACAAAAGTAGGAGTTTTGTTCATTATGATTGTCTTCAAATTTTTAAAGCTTTTTGTAAATTCTGAGTGTTTTGGTTGATCTAAACTTTTGGAGTAAATGTACAATAATTTTATTCCAATTCAACCTTCCAGAAGCTAGAAAATAATTATCAATCATTAATGTAATATTTCCACAACCATTTGGTCCTATTATTGCACATCAAATAGAATTAGGTAAAAGCTTAGTTTTTTTATTTCTTTTCTGGAATTCTTATTTTTGGTTCCCAATTTTTCATCTATTTAAATAAATTTTTACTAATATACTTCGTTTATCTATTTGAGTTGAGGGATAAATCATCTGTTCTTAATAAAATTATTAACTGTTCCAATATGAGAAACTTAAAACCCAAATACTCACATTAAAACTGATTAAATCTTAAACAGGATTACTCTTGAGAGTGATGTTAAGTTGTATATGGATATCATAGAAGATAATATTGCAAGTGTGCTAGATTTTAATAATCAAATTATTGAAGCTAATAAAAAGACTGTTGGAAACGATTTTCCCATAATTATTCCAGTTGGATGAATAAACATAAATTTTAATCAAGCTGATTAAATTTTTGTTAAACTGGTCATTTTCATAGAGAAACTGGTATTATTTCTTCATGTAAACCAAATGCTGGATTGGGAAGACCAATAATTTATGAACCATGTTATCCTGTTGACATTCCTATTGTTGAAACCTATTTAAAAATTGGTATAGCCGATCAAAATGAGAACATGATTGACTTCAATGGTGCTTGTGTAAAATTGTTTTAAAAATGTCATAATAAGTTTTATCCTTAATAGATCATGAGCAAAATCGAGAGTTATCAGTTTTACTCATTTCCTGTGAAATAAAGAACAAAAAATACTTTAAAT
Source organism: Schistocerca piceifrons (assembly GCF_021461385.2). Lineage (NCBI taxonomy): Eukaryota > Metazoa > Arthropoda > Insecta > Orthoptera > Acrididae > Schistocerca > Schistocerca piceifrons. Next base: position 442,568,014 of record NC_060139.1, on the reverse strand, counting down.
ACACCCAACAAGGATACAGAGATTGAAATAAATATTGATGATAGATGCATGCACAATTGTACATGAACTTTAAAATTGGTATAGCTAATTGTGAGGGATCAGAATCAGTTACTAAACATATGACAAAAAATCCAATTAAAAATTAATAGGTAATTATGTGGAAAAACTTCGATTTTGTGACCATAAAAACGGAAAATTTTTATCCAAAACTGAACAGCCTCTTATTTCCATCAACAGCTTTGATATATTTGAATTCATCTGTTACTGATAAAATAAGCTTCAACATATTCTTAATAATGGTAAAATATGGAGTAATAAAAACGAGGTACTTTATCCACTTGGACTACTTGGCAGATTTCTTAAAGATTGTAAAGAAATTATGTGGGAAGATCATCTGAATCTGATTTGGACTAGGTCTTCTAGTGCGGGATATGCAATTCTTAGGTGGCCTGATTATAATGGTGCTGGAGTTGAAATTAAAGGTACACTTCCTCAAAAAGGAGGAATTCTAATGAAATCGATGGATATTCGTGTACCAATAGTTAAATATGAACCAAATTACCAGTTACAACAATGAGAAATTATTCTGAAAAATCCAAAAATTTCTATACCTTTTTATGAACTACAAACTGTAAAAGTTGCACGATTGAGTGGTAAGAGAAATTTTGAACTTGATATCACAAATTACTATAAGTCTACAGAGATTGATATGGTGGTATGCCATATTTTTTATTTGTTATATTTCAGACCAAATGTAAGAATAATCAGTTATTTGACTGCTCATTATTCGACCATGTTAAGTACAGAATATGTACTTGAAAAATGGAGGAATCAGAGTTCTCTCCCAGGGCATGTGGAATATTAAATCACCAAATAATTTTCTCAGTGCATATGATGCATTTCTCGATTTTAAACGATTTACACTTCTAAAATCTGACACTGAGATAACTCGATATGATTTGATTTCAAATTCTTCGATCTATGTGTTTAACATAACTTGCAGAAAGAATGTTGTAACTACACAGAAAGCGACTATGAAACTTTGCACAATTTTTAATAAAAAAATTTCTTCAGACACTTTAGCATATGTAACAATGTACGGTAACAAAAATTAACTTACAATGCACAGCACAGAATACTTACTAACAATTCTTAACTACACAAATGAATAAAAAATTTGAAACAATTACAGAAATGTTAACTTCATGTTTACATTTCCTTTGGAAGTATTTCCAGAAAGACAGAGAAAATAAAAACTGAAAAAATTACTATATCAGTCTTAATATGATATTTCCGATAGCTTTGTTATGAAGATTACAATAGTATTTTGCTGACCGGTGTGGCTGAGTGGTTCTAGGCGCTACAGTCTGGAATCGCGCGACCGTTACGGTCGCAGGTTCGAATCCTGCGTTGGGCATGGACGTGTGTGATGTCCTTAGGTTAGTTAGGTTTAAGTAGTTCTAAATTCTAGGGGACTGATGACCTCAGGAATTAAGTCCCATAGTGCTCAGAGCCATTTGAATCATTTCCTTTTCTTTTCTTTTTTTTTTCTAGAATAGCATTTCGAATTTCAAACTAGGTTAATATTTGCATGAGATCGATGTTTGTTCCCTACATATCCATAATACAACATAGGTCTTGCCAATGCAACTCTTCTCAGACCACTGACAGCTCTGGGCATTTACAGCTTGTGTTTATCTGGCAATGTAAGGCCTCTAGATAAGATAATACTGACCTAGTGCAACAGTGTTGACAGGGCTGACGTCAGAGGAAATGACATGATACGATGTGCACTGGCTCTGTCTCCCTTACATGTTCTGTCTTCGCCATTTGCTAAGCGGTTCACTCAGAGATGGTGCCGGAGCAATTATAATTTGCAAAAGTACAGTAATATACTTCGTTTTTAAGATGTAATATTCTTTTTAAATCTGATTTTGAGTGTTGTAAGAGAATGTTACACGTTATGTATATTTCATCACTTCAAATTAAATACAAAAACGTGAAGAAAATAAATTACTTACACTCAAAATAAACTGATGAAAATAACATTTTTAGAATATACTCTGTGATTCAGGTTCCAACAATACATACAAACTGTGATCAAATACATTTTCTCCAGGAGTGTCCCAGGTCAAGAGTGGGCTGTCCACCCAAGCAGTCAGGATCATGCATTATCAAGTCACTGCTGTTCGAGCTCTGTCCCCTCAATTAAAGACGACGGGACCAGATGCAAAGAAGGACAGCTACCTGGACTTCGAGGATGGAAATGAAATAAAGACAGTAAACACAAGAAAAAGCAGTCCAGCTTTTCTTCAGATAGCGCCGAAGGTTTTTGGATTTTCTAAGAACGAATATTTTATTTAAATTAATGTAAATGTCGTGTGACTAGGGCCTCCCATTGGGTAGACCGTTCGCCGGGTGCAAGTCTTTCTATTTGACGCCACTTCGGCGACTTGCTCGTCGATGGCGATGAAATGATGATGATTGAGCGTAGAAAATCCCCGATCCAATCGGGAATCGAACCCGGGCCCTTAGGAATGACTTTCTGTCGTGCAGACCACTCAGCTACTGGGGGCAGACATTTAAATTAATGCTAGCTGCCTAGTTAAATAATAAAATATGCTGATCTAGAAAGCCAGTAAATTTTTAATATGAATCATTCTTTGTGAGAATGAATTAAATTTTTTTCTTACATGCATTTTTTATAAAAAAATATTAAATTCATTTTCTTACTTTCAACCTTCGATAAAAAATAATTGTTTTATAATAAGTGAATGAGATAAGTAAAAATATTCACTGTAATTAATTTTTTAAGTAATTGATAGTAAAATAGACGTTTTTAAATGAAAATAAGTGAATTTTGAAATAAAATGGGTGTATAGTATGTACAAAGTACCGGTCCTGGGTAACTTGAATCAGTCCTGACACTAGCCAGGAATTAGCCATGTGGGCTAGGAGCAGTACTTTGTATCTAATCATCTGTCTGTATGCTAGATACACTGCACCTGTACCTGGAGCTATGGCTTGCGATGGGATTTCATGTGACAGCAGAAGCACTTGTCGTGATTATCCCAGACACACTGAATATAGATTTGTTCGTCAGTCTGGTGGTTCGACCTGTTGTGCTGCCACTCATGATCAGCAATCCACGGGTGTTTTCCAACAGGATAACGCCCGCCCACATACCGCTGTTGTTGATGTGTTGCCTTGGCCTGCTAGATCACGACGTCCCCAATGGTACACATATGGGACATCATCAGACGACTACTACAGCGTCATCGACAAACAGCATTAACCGTCCCTGTATTGACCGGCCAAGTGCAACAGGCATGGAACTCCATCCCACAAACTGAGGTCCGGCATCTGTACAACACAGTGCATACACGTTTGCATGCTTACATTCAACATTATGGCGGCTACAACAGTTATTAATGTACCAGCCTTTCAGATTTTCAATAGTTTATCTCGCGCTTACATTAATCTGTGATCTTGCGATGTTAATCACTTAAACATACTGTCTAGGCAAATTTATTCCTGAAATATCTGATTCTTCATTAATTATGTTTTGGTGTTGCGGTTTTTGTGATATTTTGTCTAGAATTGTCAGCCTATGCAAAGAATAATGTGCTGATATTCCTGCTATTATCTGGCAGACTAAGAGCCCAAGTCTCTAAAAACGACAGCCTTTTGACAATTTCCGAATACGCTTCTTTCTATTCGGCATTCCTAGTACTATTAACTGACATGGCACCTACGGTCAGCACATGACCTTAACCCATTAACACCAACAGACTTTGAAAGTGGATTGTATCTGGAAAGTGGGTACTTACCTCGATACGGCGGACAGAAATTCGAGCCTCTTGTACTGTTGCAATGCCCATGGGAAACATAATGGCTAAGGAAGCGTTGAGGACGTTGTAGAAACGAGCCATTGCGAATATCTAGAATACAAAAGAAACAAAGCAGCTGTGTTATTAGTGCGTTACTTGTAGAATAAATCTGTAACAAAGACACATGCGTATGTACCTGATCAGGGCCTGCAATTTTGCCTCCCAAGAAGTATGCCAGTAATGTGACGAGGAGAGAGGACCTCTCTATGAAGACGGCCGATGCCAAAAGAAAGCTTCTCAGGTAGGCTGCGTGTAACAGCTTGTGCACTTCAGACCTAAAAGCAGTCAACAGGCAAGTCCAATTTTCAAGTTGCTGTTTAGTAGTTTGGGTGCGTGTCAGGCCAAGTTAATTGTCCATTCATGTGCTAATTCGTTCCTTCCCTCATTCATTCATTGATAATATTCTATGGATACCTTTATGGAGGATGTTCTTCTGGGAACTGAAATGAACCAAGATGTACATTAGTAATGGGAAACACCATGTATTTCTTTCTTTCTTTCTCGAGACCTTTGTCCCGCTCCAACGCGGGGTCGGCTTTGTTATGACGGATATGGCAGTGTTAACTGCAGAGGGTGGCCGGATGCCCTTCCTGACGCCTGGGATGGGAGTAGTGTACCCCAGCTGTCCATGTCCAGTGTAAGTCATGAAATAGTGCGAACGTTTGCAAATGTCTGTAAGTCGTGTAACTGAGGCGGAACTTGGGGACCAGCCCCATATTCACCTAGCAGGATATGGAAAACCGCCTAAAAACCACATCCAGGCTGGCTGGCATACCGGCTCTCGCGTTAAGCCGCAGGGCGGATTCGATTCAGGGCCGGCGCATCTACCCGAGTCCACGAAGCAGCGCATTAGCGCTCTCGGCTACCCTTGTGTGTTGAGAAACACCATGTATGAATTGTGTTAATGATTAGGTATATTTGAACAGCTAGCTGTTTGTGGCTACCCGAGACACAGTTAACGTACGAGGGCATGCTGAAAAGTAACGTCTCCCAATTTTTATGAAAACATTTTAAGAGTTTTAAAATACAACTGGCGATGAAAAAGTTTCCGCTTCCTGCTGCGGATGTGCAACGTAGGGATTCTGATGCTCGCATATAAGCAGCGACATGTAAGCTAGGTATTAGTGTGGCATTCGTGTCTTCACGACGTGCGTGCGGTGAACGCGGTTATGTGAACTATGGCAACGTTATTACCAAAGGCTTTCAAATAAGACCAATTGGCTGCTGACCCCAACATTGGTAGACATCGGAGAGTATGGTGCAGCATATCTGTCGAAAATCACCGTTGGGGAATAGTGTGCGACGAGGAGTGCTGTTGTTTCATGAGAAGGCACGTCCCAGTATAGTAAATGTCGTAACGCAGAAGTTACTCCAGCTCAAGTGGGTGATATTCGAGCACTCGCCCTGTAGTCCTAATCTTTCCCCGTGCTATTATCATAGGGTCGGTTACTGAAAGGAAGTCTTGAATGATCAGCGATTCCTGTCGGACGAGGATGTGTAGCAAGCAGTTTTACGGACTTCTTCACGCATCAGACCACGCTGTTTTACAAAAGGAGTATCTTCAACCTGATGCGTCTGTGGGGTGATTGCCTTTACGCTTACGGCAATTTTGCCTGACTGGCATACTGTTTCTGGTCTGTACGGCCTTCGAAGAGAAACTTTTTGATCGCTCCTAATAAAACGAACGTTATTAACATTCTACATCCTTATTCGTGATGTCTACAGATAACCGCGTGGGATTAGGCCAGCGGCGTAAGGCGCTGCAGTCATGAACCGTGCGGCTGGTCCCGGCGGAGGTTCGAGTCCTCCTTCGGGCGTGGGTTGTGTGTTTGTCCTTAGGATAATTTAGGTTAAGTAGTGTGTAAGCTTAGGGACTGATGATCTTAGCAGTTAAGTCCCATAAGATTTCACACACATTTGAACATTTTATTAACTTTTTTTTTTGTCTACAGATAAACAACTCCCTGCTGCTAGAGGGCTACAACGCTAGAGGGCGTGTAACATGGCGCTGCTAACGTAACTATGTCGGTGTGTGAGAAACAGCGTGCTGTAATCGAGGAAAGTTCATTCACACACGAAGCCCTCTTCTTTAGTATGAGAATGCCTGACCACACACGAACGCTGCGAATCTGCAACAATCCGACATTGGCACCGACCATCCTCCATACAGTCCCAACGTGGCCCCCTCCGATTTTCATTTGTTTCAACATCTTCGAAGACCGCGTTGTCAATAGATAAAATTGTCCGATGTTTTAGCTATTATTGCAAGTGGCCTTCCTCAGGGCTTCGTACTGAGCTGACTCTTGAATGAGAGAGAGACTTAAGACGCACCAGGTCAGCAGTATCGGAACACCAGGATGAATGCGATAAAGAGATAATATTCTGTGAAGTCCACGTACTGGTAAAGCAGCCATTTACATTGAGAAGGAAGATCAGAGAGGCCATAGAAATAGCCAAGCGACCCGCCAACATGAACGGAGAGGACGAGTATAGGCTTCCGGCACCATGTCTGCCAACACTGACAACGCAATGGGAAGACGGCGCAGGAAGCATCTCACAAAGAGGCCGGGAGACCACAGTGGTTGCACCTACACAGATCACACCTGGCAACAAGTAAACAGCGCTACGTCACAGCCACCGCCCGTTTCTTACTCGCCGGTTTCCACCAATGGAAAGAAATAACGTAAAAACAAATCAAGTACGTCTCTATCCATCATTGACAAGGAATAACACAAAGATCAATAAGGAAGGCCTAACATCTCTCCTCCTATCCTCAAGTACCCTATCAAATTACGTAAACAGCTTCCTTCGTTACTATACAAATCTAAAGACTCTTCATTCAGCAATCAGCTCAGCACAAAGCCCTGAGGAAGGTCACTTACAGTAGTGGCCGAAATGTCGGACAATTTTGTAGATTGACAACGCGGTCAACAGCCCAGAAGAATTTTATTGACAGTGACAACGACCGCGGAAGCCTACGCTTACATCTTCCTACACTTCACTTTGATAGTGATGAAGCGGAGGAAGCAGAACTGAGGTTGTGGCTTTGTCAGCAATGTCAAACATTTTACAGTCACCGAGTCAACAAACTCGTTTCTTGTTCGGAGAAACGTGTTCGTCTCCAGACTAACTATGTTGAGAAATAAATCTGTAGACTAGAAGAAAGATTGTTCACACAAAAACTACGAGGCGTTTCCTTTCAGAACAGCCTCGTAGTAACACCAACAAGAAAGCTGACACTTTGGAAAAATCTGCTGACTCTTCATTTTAGATATTCAGGTGTCTACCATCTCCTGTTGTTACATGTTTTTATCGATATAATTAAGAGGAATCGTCAGTCCTTGATTCTAAGTAATCAGATAATTTACAGAAGCAGTCACTAGAGAAACATGATTTCAGTTTTCGTCTGAAATAATAGATTCGCTCTATTTCTTGCTCTGTAGCAGAATCCACAGTGCTGTTTTGAAGGCCTTTTTCCACAAGGGAAACCTGCATTGGCATTATCTTCTATTCTAGAAGTTTTACACCACAAAACAACTGAAAGAAATTTTAGTTAATAGCAAAGAATGCATATAGTAGATGATAACTAACCAAGACTAAAGAGCGTGAAATTAGCCAGCACGTTAGCGACTGACAAATATGTCTAATTGAACTTCCTGATTACGTCTACTTACGCATACGTGCTCTCTCTGCCACCATACGGTCCGTGACGTAGGGCATCTTATTCCACTGCTAGTCATTTTCTTTCCTGTTCCACTCGCAAATGAAGGGAGGGAAGCACATCTGTATATATATGCCTCCGTGAGTACCCTAATTTTTCATATCTCGCCTTTGCTGCCCGTACGGTAAATGTACATTGGTGAGACGGTACAATTTCTTCCGTCAGTTTCATATGCCTGTCCTCTAAACTTTCTCAATAGCGTGTCTAGAAAAGAAAGTCGTCCTCCCTCCGGAGATTCCTTCTTGAGTTTCTGTCTTACTTGGATTGATGCTAATGAATCTAGTACCAAGCCAGTGAATTGCTCCAATTACTCAAGAATGGGTCACACAATTGTTCTATACGTGATCTTTATAGACATGCTGTACTTTCCTAGAATTCTCCGAATAGTCGAAGTTGACGGTTCGCCTTACCTACAACCGACCTTATTTGCTCGTTCCAATAAATATCTGTTTGCTACGTTACACCCAGATTTTTAATCGACGTGACTCTGTCACTGTATTTAGACATTACAGGATTGTTTCTCCTGCTCATCTGTGTTAGCTTGCATTTCTTTACATTTAGAGCAAGCCGCCGTTCATCATGTCAAATGGGAATTCCAAGTCATCCTGTATCCTCCTGCAGTCACACAACCACGACGCTTTCCCGTATACTACACCGTCATCAAAAAACAGTCACAGATTACTGCTCATCCTGTCCTTTAGATCGATTACGTATATAAAGAACAAGAGTGGTCCTGTTACACTGCCCTGGGCCATTCCTGGCGATACCCTTCTTCTGCTGTACGGTCGCCATCCAGGAGACTGTACTGACTTCTATTACTTCAGAAGTCTTCGAGCCACTTAAGTATTTGACAATTAGTTCTGTTTTCTGGGACTTCCTTAATACGTTGCAGTGAAGCAACACGTCAGATGCTTTAAGCAAATTTAGGAACTTGCGGCCTGTCTGATCTCCTCCATCCACCCATGGTCCTCAGGATATCATGAGAGAAAACAGCAAGCTGTTTCGCACGACCTTTCTACATCCGCGTTTTTTGTGGCCAAAAGTTTTTCTGTTTCAAGGAAAATTATTACATTCGAACTAAGAATATGCTCAAGAATTCTGCAGAAGAGGGATGTTAAAGATATTGGTCTGTAAAAGTAATGTATTAAGTTATTTAAGGAATAATGCACTAAAGTAGCAATGAACTACATGCTTTTTCTACTGACAAATTTACAAGCATAAGTGTATTTCTCATGTAAAGCTAAAATTCATGTATTCCATGTATCAAATGCTCAGTCAGTATTTTATTTGTATAATACCAGGTGTGTGTATCCAAGGTATCACATAGAATATACCGCAACTACCAACAATAGAACAAACAAACAGCTACTGAATATCATGTACTGTTCTGCTTTGCAACACCCCCAGTAATATACCAATACACACAAACACACTAAACATACTTGAACACAAACCATTTCAGATGAGAATAGCTCGAGGTTCTACCTTCTCACCTGAAATAGGTAGAAATAGGCCATTACTAACCAACATGCTACATAGGCTATATTACACATCCAGATACAGTATATCATTTCCCTCTACATATTGCAAATTATTTCCACCACGCTCATTGTATTACATTTTTCTTTTATTTTTCTTCGACATTTGCATGTATAAATTATATTCTCATCAGCTAGGCAGAAACAAATTATATAGAACCACTTTAACAGCTGTTAAGCATTCAGTTCGCTGTAACCTTAGAGAAATTTTTATATGTTCTTTATATTATTTATAAAACATTAACAACTGTGTACCAATAACATTGTAATAATGAGAAGTGTTTGCTGTTGGATTCAGAAGCATCCGATCCACCTCACATTTCAAGGCGGTGGGTTACTCTGTACTGTTAATGAAATAAATAAATAAACATTGGTCTGCAATTCTGCGGTCCCATTCTTTTGCCCCTTCATGTACAGGAATCACTTTCTCTTCTGTCCAATCGCTTGCACCTTTGATATGGGCGAGAGATTTGCGATAAATGCAAGCAGTTAGGCACCATAACAGAATTGGAATTGCTTATTTGTTTTCACCTTATTGACTTATTTGTGACTTGTTTCCAAATTTTTCATTTGCTCCTCATCGCAGAGTGTATGTATTTCTATGGGATTTTGTGCGGTGGTTAAACGATGGTATGTCTGTAGGATCGTTCTAAGTGAATGATTTTTAAACGCGGAATTTAAGACTCCGGGTTCTCTTTTGCTATCTTCTGTTGCCACACCAGAATGTTCGACGAGAGACTGAACAGAATCGTTTGACCCGCTTAACAATTTTACCTAGGACCAGAAATTCTCGGCAAGATTTTTCGCTAATACGTGTTGGTGAAGCAACTGTGCTCTTCACGTATTGGTCTTTTTATATGTGCAGCAATTTCTAGTGACTTTCGCCTGTCGACATTTATCTGGGTTCCTTTACGAACCGAGAGTAAACCTGTCTCTATACCTCACCGTTTGCTGGATTTTGTTATTAAAACGTCGACATTTCTGATTTCTTTTTTGAACTAAGAGTACAACAGTCTCTGCTTTCTCGGTATTTTCAGAATTTTGTTATTGATACATGGTTGGTCTTTTTCGTCCTTAATTCACTACTCGCTACATACTACTCCACAGATCGATACACAATTTAAACTTTGCCCATGCTTCCCCTATATCCATCATATTGAAAATAAATGACACCCATTCACTGTTTAAGTACGATGCTGACAACTGATTAGGTGTTCTTTCCAGGACAAAAGCTCCCGTAGCCTTCTTGGTGGATTTATTAAGTTTAGCAAGCATCGCAGCTATGATGACATCATGACCAGTGACCACTAATTCCTGTCTCCATACTGGGTCGGTCCTTAACGTCAAGACTTTTTGTAGCTTCAAGGACTAAAATATTTCCATTGTGGATTGTCGAACTAGCTACTCAAATCAGCTACAGCGGTATCGCTGAGGTGGCAGAAGTCAAGAGACAGCGATATGCGCACATACAGCTAGCAGTAGTGCCACGTACACAATATATAAAAGGACACTGCATTGGCGGAGCTATCATTTGTACACAAGTGATTCACGCGCAAAGCTTTCCGCCTTCATTATGGCTGCACGACGGGCAGTAACAGACTTTTATTGCGGAATGGCAGGTGGAGGTGGGATCATTTCATTTCGGAAACAGTAAAGGAATTCCATATTCCTCGATCCAACGCCAACAGTGTGTCGAGAATACCAAATTTCAGGCATTATTTCTCACCAAGAACAAAACAGTGGCCGACAGCCATTGCACAACGACCCATAGCAGCTGCGTTCACGTAGAGTTTTCAGTGCTGATAGATAAGCAACACTGCGTTAAATAACAGCAGAAATCAACGTGAGACGTACGACCAACGTATCGTTAGGAAAGCGCAGCGAAATTTGTCCTTAAAGGGCTATGGCAGTAGACGACTGACATGAGTGCCTTTCTTAATGGCACGACGTCCTCTGCAGTGCCTTTCCTGGGCTCGGTTGGGCCCTAGACGACTGAAAAACCATGCCTTTGTCAAATGAGTCCTTATCTTAGTTGGTAAGAGCTCATGGTAGGGCCAGAGTGTGGCGCAGACCAGACGAAGACGTGGCCCCAAGGCACTGTGCAAGCTGGTGTCTGCTACATAATGGTGAGAGCTGTGTTTACATGGAATAGACTGGGTACTCTGGTCCAACTGAACGAATCATTGACAGGAAATAGCTACCTTCGGTTACGTGGAGACCACATGCAGTCAGTCATGGACTTGGTGTTCCCAAACAACGTTGAAATTTTTATGGATGACAATGTGCCATGTCACCGAGTCATAATTGTTCGTGATTGGTTTGAAGAACATTCTGGGCAGTTCGAACGAATGATTTTTGCACGCAGATCGGCCGACATGAGTCACACCGAACATTTTTGAGACATAATCGAGAGGTCAGTTCATGCACAAAGTCCTGCACCGGCAACAGTTCCGCAGTTATGGAGGGCTATAGAGGCAGCATGGCTCAATATTTCTGCAGGGACCTCTCAAGGACTTGTTGAGTCAATGCCACGTCGAGATGCTGCACTATGCCGAGAAAAGGGAGTCCCACACGATATTAGGAGGTCTCCCATGACTTTTGCCACCTCAGTGCATAAATACAGGTGAGGAGTATATTCTTGTCAGTAGAGAAGTAGAAGTAGTAACAGTAGAATGGCTCAGTCAGGAGAGCTCTGTGACTTCCAACTAGACTGGTTATTGGATGTCACTTGAGTAACCTTCTAAAATAGCCCAAGTCCACTGCTGATGACGTGATTGTGAAGTAGAAACGTTAAGGCACACACAGTTAAACAAGACTAGACAGACCTCCTGTACTGAGGGAGGCTGTAAAAACTCACATGAAATCAGCGGAAGGAATCACTTGTCAGTTGAAAAATGCTACCAGCAGTCGAGTTAGTACAATACTTTCATGGAGTTAAAACGGAATGGTGTCGATGGTCCAGCAGCTCCCCATAAACCATGTATCTCTGTGTTAATGCCAAATGACACTTGAGGTGGAGTAAAGAGCGACGACACTGAACAGTGGATAAAGAGAAACGAGTGATTTGCACCGATCAGTTTTGCTATATCCAGCAGCAATCCGAAGAAAGGGTTTGAGTTTGGCAAATTTCTAGAGATCGTTACCTACCATCATGTGTAGTACCAACAGAGAAGTATGCAGGAGGCTGATTGTCGTAAGGTGGTGTTTTTATGATTATCAGTCTTCATCATTTCCAGCAGCCACCTTTGTGAACTGAGGATGGCTTCAGAACCCAACTGAAAGGAGTCTTTGGTGTTGACATGAGCGCCAACATGCTTACGACAGCACCCTGTAACCTCAATAGCTGCACGCAGTGTCTCTTCCACACCTGGGATGAGGCCCCCTGCAAACATATCGAGCTCACTTTGCGTTTCTTTCCAACCCTCAAGTTCCTGGTAACTATCAAACCCGTTCTCCTGTGTGTGTATTCTGGAGCTACTGAAATAGCTACCACTTGTCGGCTTGTAGAAAGAATGGGACAATCCCCCACATTTATTGTATGCCCCAGGGATGCAAACAGCTTGCAAAATGCCACTCACCCTGCTGTGAGTGTAGTTCCCCAACATCGTCTGTGGTGGAAGGTGCCTCGGCAGCAGAGCCCATGAGCGAAATAAGCGACACTTGAGGTGCGCCATGCAACGCACCAGCTTCGCCACCAAAATTATATCCCAAGGCAGCAGCCTGAACACGGCAGACTGTGGACAACAGCGCCTCAGCTGTTAGCTAACTGTGGCTGTAGTCGAGTCAGTATAAAAAGATCCTTGATAGTTTCATTAGGCTGGGTCTGGCAGTTTCTCATGCCCACTTCTGCCATCACGTAATACGATTTTGTAAGTATTAACGGATCTCTGTAGATGGCTATTGCTTTCGCCTGTAGCCATTTGCTGTTCACAGATGAAATCTGGCAACAGTGTTGCCAGCTCTCAGGTATCTTCTTACGCTAGCTCGATTACAGCTTCTCGTGCTTCTGAACCAATACCCAGATGCCCTCTTCATAATACTTAGCTAGAATAACTATAATAGGTAACAAAAAGCGAACCCTGTGGTCCTTCAGACAAGAATTTGTAGTATGCACGTTATTAAAAACACCAACGAAAGCTAGTACAGTGAGACTGTCATTGAAACCATTTCTTCGAACGCTGACAGACAAGTAATTTTTCTATGTGGTGACTTCGGTTCGTCGCGTTAAGAGAATTAGCCTTCACTGAAGTTTACATAATTTTTCATGTAATATATCATTATTAATGTTTATTTCTGCTCCCAATGCTTTCGACTGTCAGCTGGAATGTGGGTGTATTTATGATGTTCATTAGTAAACTTCATCTGCAGCAAAAACTGCAGTTCAGTTGAAACTAAACGTTCACTGTTAACGTTCATAATTAATTTTGTTTCAACTACGCGTTTCAGAAGCCTAAACCTTGAGTAGGAGGTGGATTTATGTCTATTAATAAGACATGTATGGATTATGTGTACGACTTTTAGGTTACAGCTGGGACTTTCTCCAGTGGTCACAGGTTCCTCTTCCTCTCGTGTGGCCACTGGCGGCACAGGTTACTCTGAAGTCGCACACGCAGAACACACATGTCTTATTAATCGGCATAAATCTGTCTAATAATGAAGGTTTTGAATGTTTTTTTTAAAGAAACAGTGTTGATCATTTTTGTAGGTTATAAGCGAAAGTGAACTCAAAAGAGAAGTTTGTGGGGCTTAATATTTCACGTTACCACATCGTGAGATAATTTTTATTCCTCTGGTGTAGTTGGCTGATGTGACATTCTGGTCACAGTTTTGATGATAAGACTCCATCCGTCCATGGGGGGAAACGTGAATGCCGCAACATTTTAATTTACAATTAGAATGTTATAGTCTCATGAAGAGCTTGACAAGCTTGTAGAATACCCAGCAGGATAGTTCTTTTTGACACGCAGGGACAGTTAAAATAATTCAGGTGTAATAGTCGTGGAAATAACTCCCCCTTGCCACTATTCAGAAAGGAGTATTTAGTATTTTTGTGCAGCACCGTGTCATCAACCGGGTGCAGAATAAGTTATAACTAGGAAGTAATTTGAATCGTATGACGTGCATACTTAAAAACAGACGCCATCAGATGAGCTCAGTCTGGTACTGGTTATGTATAAATGAAATTTAACGAAACACTTGGTAACATCGAGTGTTACATACTGACGTCCATGGGCTCAGAATGTCTATGTGCATTGTAATTTCATAAATACTGTGGTTTGTTACTATACAGACACTTACTTCCTGGCCATGGCCACGAGCTTGGCGAAGGGCTTCTCCCAGGCGTACATCTTGACCACCTGTATGCCCTGCACCAGCTCGTTCATCATCCTCATCCTCTCGTCAGTGCGGACGGCCACTCGCTTACGGAATCGCGCTGACAGTCTCCCCATATAAGCTGCCAACATAAACCACGGAATGTGCTGCAGGTATTACCTGAAACATTACTTACAACAACAAAATCGTCAAGTGAAAGAGCTACGGATCACGCTAGTTAATGGGTGTCAAACATGGCATGTTACTTACATAAGGCTTTGAGGCAAGTTACACAGTTACAAATCATACTATAAATAACGAATGAAAATATTTGTGGTATTAGACACGAATCTGAAAAAAACCGTTAGAAATCTGAGTAGTACAGTGTAACTGGAAACTGACTTCTAATCAATGGAACTTTCATTGACAAAAGCAGATTCTTTTGTTTAATAAAGCGAGAAATTGCTTGTAAGGAAATCATAGTGCATATGGCTGTAGGAGACACAACATTTTCAGAGCAATTAAAGATTTTGTGGATGTATCAACCGTGCAACAAGAGAAAGTTTCGAATGAAATATGTAAAAGGATGCAAATGGGGACGCAAATCAGGTTTTCTTTAAGTACACGCTGTAACGATCGTGATCATCAGTTACTTTTGAGGCAGGACGTGCTGACTCGGTGCTAGTCAGGAAAGCCTTTAAAGTGACAAAGACGCTATTATCAACAACTTACTGAACTGGAACGAAGTTGTGTAATAGGACTGCGATAAGTTGGATGTTCCTTCTGCGATGCTGCAAACAGACTTGGCAAGAATATAGCCACTGTGCATGATTGCTGGCAGCGGTGGTCACGAGAATGTATGGTCACAAGAAGACCGGGTTCTGGACGGCCACGTGGCACTACCGAGAGGGATGAATATCACGTTCTGTTTATTACTCTGGCGCATCGTACTGCGTCTATAGCAGCAATTTGAGCAGTAGCTGACCCACAGTGACACAACGAACTGTTACGAATCAGTTACTTCAAGCACAGCTCCAAACCAGGTGCGCTGAAGCGATGCCCCGTAGCGTGCATTCCACTGACTGCAAACAACCGCCATTTGTGACCAGCGGCGTCAAACGAGAGCTCATTGGAGGGCATGGTGAAGATCTGTTGTGTTCTCTGATGAAAGCTGGTTCTACCTCGGGTCCACTGATGGTCATGTGTTGGTTAGAAGGAGGTCAGTTGAGGGCCTGCAACCAACCTATCTGGTTGCTAGACACACTGGACCTACACCTGGTGCAATGATTTGAGGTGTGATTTCCCATGACAGCAGAAGCGCTCTCGTGGTTATCCCACTCACCCCGACTACAAATCTGTACGTCAATCTCGTGATTCGGCCTGCTGTGTAGCTATTCATGAACAGCATTCCAAGGGGTGTTTTCCAACAGGATAATGCTCACCCACATATCGCTATTGTAACTCAACGGTCTACAGGGTTTCGACATGTTGCCTTGTCCTGTTCGATCAACAGATCAGTCTCCAGTCGAGCAGATATGGGATATACCTGGACGACAATACCAGTGTCATCGACAAACAGCCTTAATCGCCCCCGTGTTGACCGACAAAGTGCAACGGGAACGGATCTTCATCCCACAAATGGATATCTGGCTCCTGTACGACACAACCAATGAACATTTGCATGCTTGCATTCAACATTGTGGTGGATACACCCCTTTTTAAGTACCAGTATTTCACATTTTCAGTGACTTATGTCGCACTCACATTAACCCGTGAAACCCATGATCTTGCGAAGTTAATCGCTTAAATGTGTTACCTAGACAAACGTATCCCCAAAATTACATTACTCTCCATTAATTATTTTTTCGAGGTGCAATTTTTTTTCCATCACTGTATATACTTAGTACCTGAACTGTAAAGTTGTTCAGTTGTTTTCTGAGTTTTTTGTAAGTAATAGAATTGTGACAAAATACGCTAAAGCTTCTCGATGTATACAACAAAGAGACACAGAGAGAAACAACGATGGGACAAGTAAATCTGAAGCAGGAAGCAAGCAAGTGGATCACAAGTGTAGCTCAGGAATAGTGGGTACCCAGATAGTCTTGACTTAAGCATATGTTATATGTCCAAGAAACAGCTGGAGAAGAATCTCTTTTACGATATTATGTCCATAATTAGTCTTTCTTGCTGATATTACATATTGCAACTAAGAAAGCAGTACTCCCACTTTCTAGAGTACATGAGTTTGAAGTTTTCGCTGTCACAGCAAGTGAATATTAGTCCATTGCATGACATCGTCTAAGTAGAATAATACACGTAACGTAATGTATACATAACTTATTCTACTCTTGAATTAACTGATCCTGCTATAAACATCATAGTATAAACTTCAATGTTTTCATATCTTAATTCCAACGTAGGGCCCAAGTTATTTTTCTGTCCGAGTTATAGCTTAATCCTGTGCATCATATCAACTTAAGTAGCATTTAATACTGATTCGTTTACTAGTATTATGACAGGAAATAAAAAAAATTCCGTTGTAAATGGCCCATTGCAAAATATTTATTGACAATTTGAGACATAGCACAGATACGTCTGTCAACTGCACGTGAACATTGCTCTCCTTGCCAATAAATTAATACATTAAAATAACGAAGGAGAAAAATATTCTGATGTAATCATATCTAGATGTATGGAAAATTTTATTAGAATAACTTTGGCGAAAATAGTATCGTGGTCCATTAGGAGAATCACGAGGTATTCGAATTTTAGTTGAGCTATTGAAATGAATTCATGCGAGGCAGAGGCGAGTGTTGTGTAGCAGGGCGGCGTTGGTCACAATAGCTTAAGTCACCAGTGATGGGGACTCAGACCACGCCGTTGGGAGTGCTGAACGTTGATAGAGCAACACTGACGGTCCCCTAAGCAGAAATATTGCGTAATGTGCAGAAGCAGACACCTCTTCACTAAGAACTGGAGGAAGAGTCCAATGTAACTTAGAATGGCGGAGGAAAATTAGGCCATCATAAAATTACGTATTGTCATAAGTAGGAGAATAAATTGTGTCAAATATCATTTAGAATTTGTCTCCCATGAAACGATCGATGTAAGTTTTTACAATATAAAAACGATTAACAAATCTTCGGGTGTACTATGTGACGTCATAGACAGCTGAGACAGACAGCAGTTGGGAGTGACACGCCATTATTAGGAGCAAACGGCTGGCAGTTGCTGTGGTTGGATATGCGCATATTGAGCCAATAACGTCTGACCAAGTAGAGACACGTAGGAAGTAAATGAATTTGATGTTGCCACAGTATATTTTGATCTTGATAACTTAGATAGACAATGCACAAAAATTTGTTCCACACGCGACGCCATCACTACAATTAATGTTGTAACCTGGATGATTTGACTCTTCCAGTGTATACTGCCTCAGTAATGAGATTTAATCGTCACTGAAGATCACTTGGTTCCGACAGTGACGTTATTTTATACCTTTGTGTCTAGAGAATATCAGTAATTCCTGAACCACCCTGGCGTTGCATGGGGAGACACGCGTGGAAGGCAGCAACAGTCCTATCCTGCATAACACAGCAGAGTTGTGTCAGCTTAGCAGTGTAAATTCGTGCACGAGAAACCTCTCCTCAAGTATATTTATAGAATGTAGCTGTTAAAGTGATACATATTGTTTCGTAGGCGTCTGAGGGAAAAGGGAAACGCCGGATGGTAATAGAATATCTGAACTGAAACTTTCGAAAAGTGTGCGCATCACCACTCGCATTTACGTTAAATATTTTGCTACGACTAAATTCTCTAGAATTGTAGGGTTTAAACATAATATTTAACAATCGGTGCTGCAACAAGATATATTTTACTTCTGTGTATTCTCTGTTTTGTGCATATTTATACATGAATGAATCTGAATTGCTATCGTGGAATTAACAACGTTGAGTGTTAATGTTTATTACATGCAGCAATGATAAAATTTCTTAGTTGTATTTTGTCTTTTTCTGTACAACTAATGGTATCACGAAATTAATGGTTCCTATGTATTCTGTAATTCTGCCTGCTATTTGAAGTACTTCAGAGGTCATTACAGACTTGAGTTCACGTGTAGTTTCTAGTCTGTATATAATTCAACAAAGTTACAGGCGAATTTGCCGTATAGAGGATTTAATTTTGAGTTATTTTTATTTCCATTTATCAACGCCTACGTTCCACTGCCGGCCCATTGGCTAATTGGCTAACAAGAACCACATGTTCTAAAGAACCCGATCTACTCCTTGGAACGATAAATGAAAAGAGAGAGAAAATAGCACATACTTGTTACTAGGTACACTGCAATTTTTGGGAAAGTCATCCCTTTAACGCCCTTACACAGATAAACAGTTACACAAACAAACACTTGAACTAGGCCTTTACATTCCCTTGCCTGGGTTGTATTGTCCTACAAGTAAATGAAAAATGGCTCAAATCTCTTTACCCCTCCTCATTACAACTCAGTACACCGTTTTGGGAGATACCCTTCGGATGAAAAGAAAATGCACTAACTGGAAACCTCCCCCCACACTGGACTTCCTGCGCCCCACTCTCAACTCGAATCTTATGTGGCTGACAAGGTCCGTGTATACTGTGGGTCACATCTTCAGCAGTCTGTTCCACCTCTCAGGTTTCTTCGCGTTTCAGTCGGAAGTTTCTCATCGATGTGTCAGAAAGCATATCCTCTCCTTTACGTCTTCCAGCGTAGGTAGACTAAAGCGGTCGGATATCTGAGGAGATTTGATTGCAGGTCATCTGCAATGTAACTTTCTTACACACACACACACACACACACACACACACACACACACATACACACACAAACAGCCACGAGGTTTTCACGTTTCCGTGTAGGATTTATTGTCTCAGAAATAAATTACGAATACCTCCAAACCCTTAACTGTGCCGAAATTTTACATAGATTTCCTTGGCTGTAATGAAAATGCGAGAAATGACAATCCCCTCCAAAGTATTATGAAATGGGATCACCTGTGCTCCGTTCCCAGTGCTTTCGGATTGGGCTGAAGAGCTGTAATGGGGGCAGATCCCAAATATCGTGCCATCATTCAGCTAAGTAATTAAAAGTGAAACAATGATACACATTATTAAAAGTATATTGTGATTCTGGTCAATGCAAATCATTAACGTTATTCTCTCATATACACATTCCATGCATTTATTTTTTCTGGACTATATGTTCAAAAACGAAATTCAAGAAAGCTCCAATGCCCCACTAGCGAGCAAGATTTTCAGATGGTTTTTCTTTGTTACAAGAACTTGATTGCGGAGCTGAAAATCCGTTCTCAAATATTCATTTTTGGCAAATCTTCCGTCCTAGTTTCAGAACTGACTGTGCAAGAACCGACAGATGCAATGAGCTGAATCTCAAACGTCATGTTCTAGATTATTACTTGTACCGTAGATCATGAATACGACACTTCGTAATGATGTGGAACGTGTCAGGTTAATAAAAGGTGTCTATACAAGATATTACATTACACAAAATATTACATGACACTTAATATTTTTTAATTTTTTTGGGACGGGGCTGTGGAAACTACCCACTTACTATATCCAAAAATTCATCTAATGAGTAGAAGGAGTTGCCATTCAGAAATTCTTTTAATTTCCTTTTAAATGCTATATGGCTATCTGTCAGACTTTTGATGCTATTAGGTAAGTGACCAAAGACTTTTGTGGCAGCATAATTTACCCCTTCTGAGCCAAAGCTAGATTTAACCTCGAGTAATGAAATCATCCTTTCTCCTAGTGTTGTAGCCATGTACACTGCTATTACATTT
Organism: Schistocerca piceifrons; assembly: GCF_021461385.2. Classification (NCBI taxonomy): domain Eukaryota; kingdom Metazoa; phylum Arthropoda; class Insecta; order Orthoptera; family Acrididae; genus Schistocerca; species Schistocerca piceifrons. The sequence goes on along the minus strand of NC_060139.1, from coordinate 442,547,709 downwards.
GAATTCGTTGTTAATAACAAATTACATAAGTGAATATATATATATATATATATATATATATATATATATATATATATATATATATATATATATTTTGTGAGGTTACAGTAAAGATCCCTTGCTCTTTAAATAAGTGTCTGTAGGATGATCTTGGATGAGCTCCAGCAATTATTCTGATTACACGCTTTTGTGCAATGAACACTCTTTTACTCAGTGATGAGTTATCCCAGAATATGATGTCATACAAAAGCAGAGGATGAAAATAGGCGTGGTAAGCTAATTTACTGAGATGTATATCGCCAAAATTTGCAATGACTCTAATAGCATAAGTAGCTGAACTCAAACGTTTGAGCAGATATTCAGTGTGTTTTTTCCAGTTCAACCCCTCATCAATGCATACACCTAGAAATTTTGAATATTCTACCTTAGCTACCGATTTCTGACCGAAGTCTGTATTTATTAATAGTGTCATTCCATTTACTGTGTGGAACTGTATATACTGACCATTTGGTCATGGACTGAAAAATAAAGTAAATAGCATTTGTTGACTTAATATAATTAGGCGTTCATTAACAGATGTGCCATTCTGTTGCACCATCGTAGGCAGCAAATAAGCAGCCTGGAACAACCATCCCGACAGCGATCAGGACGCGATACTAGGTCAGCAGAATGTTTTATTCCCTTGGTTGGGCATTTTAAAAAGCACTACATTCTAGACTGAGTCAATGCGTATTTTTCGAAGCATTACAAACATCCTTTTAAGGTCTGAAATTAAAATTACTGATTAGTGAGTGAATCAGACTTCACCCATGAGAAATGCTGTAAAACTTTCACTCTTAAACTGAGCTGTTTGAGCTTTACACACTCGTGTATGACGTTTACTGTTCCACTTTCTAACCTACATATTCATACAGGACTGCTCCATATGTTTATTTCGTTTCTTTTCTTTTACTTTGTCTAAAAAAATGAGAGAAACGCGTTAAAAAACGAAAGAAATCAGCTTTTGTACTGGTATGATGCCATTCTCAATTTCTTTCTATTTTACGCTTATCTTTTCATTTATAGGTATCTGCTACTCTTAACATCCTCCATAATTTACTCTATATTTCCCAGTCTGTATCTGTGCTACATATTCCACCTCTAGCACTTGGTCCAGGCCCAAGGAAACGAATATATTAAGTTGTTAGCGACTAGCTACTGAAACATTTACAAAATCGCTCTAGACACAGTTTTGTAGTGACATACTCTGTGGCGGCACTGTCATCAGAACGACGTAGACGACACCGGCGAAGGCAGCCCAGGACACGTAGCGGTACAAGCAGTAAGTGACGAGCGCCAGCTGCAGGAAGCTCAGCCAAAGGAAGTTGCCGTATACCGACGCCACGTCGAAGCGGGCCACGTCGTTAGACATCAGGTTGATCACCTGGCCGGTGGCAGTGGCGTCCATCGACTGCTTGTTGATGCGCAGCACCTGGAACAAAATTTGAAAACGTCAGTACTTTTTCACAATGGGCCTATTAGTCAGATTAACCACTTCATTTGCACTACTAGTTGTTTGAACCAAACTCACACCGTTACTCAATAAACACAGGGGACAATATATGGTTCAAATGGCTCTGAGCACTATGGGACTTAACTTCTGAGGTCATCAGTCCCCTAGAACTTAGAACTACTTAAACCTAACTAACCTAAGGACATCACACACATCCATGCCCGAGGCAGGATTCGAACCTGCGACCGTAGCGGACGCCCGGTTCCAGACTGTAGCGCCTAGAGCCGCTCGGCCATCCCGGCCGGCAACAATATGTGGTTTCCTAGTTGAACTCTATGGCAAGATTGTAGTGCAAGTGGTTTCTCTTTAAGTTTCTCCAGCTTATCACTGTCAAAACGTACAGACGGATATTGATTGAAAGGAAAGAAGATAAAGAAAATCGATGTAGGCACTGAATTATGTGGTACGGAAGTTTAATCAGTCGACTCGTATTTTAGTGGAATTAGATTCAACCCCCACCGGCAACCGATATTTGCAATTAGACTGAATCATATTGTGCAGCAAGAGTGAAGTGACAGCCTTTGTGATCGTCGATAGCTATGTAGAGTCCGCGCAGGATGCACAGTGACCAATTTCAGTCCAAAGTGCTGAGGGAGTACATTCGTTTATCCGAAAGGAGAGGCAGTCAGTTTTGCAGCTTTCGGCTGGTCGGCGATGACAGAATCGAGACGCACGCCCTGTAATCTTTCTCAAAGGATTTTGGTAGAGACTATTCCGTAAAAAAATTCACTTTTGTCTTGCTTATACCCATATATGTCAGGTACATGATGATGTGCCCATCATTTCGCTCCCGCCCGCTGTGGCCGAGCGGTTCTAGGCGCTTCAGTCTGCAATCGCGCGACCGCTACGTCGCAGGTTCGAATCCTGCCTCGCGCATGGATGTGTGTGATGTCCTTAGGTTAGTTAGTTTAAGTAGTTCTAAGTTCTAGGGGACTGATGACCTCAGATGTTAAGTCCCATAGTGCTCAGAGCCATTTGAACCATCATTTCGTTAATGATCATGTTGTTGTTGTTGTTGTGGTTTTCAGTCCAGAGACTGGTTTGATGCAGCTCTCCATGCTACTCTATCCTGTGCAAGCTTCTTCATCTCCTAGTACTTAGTGCAACCTACATCCTTCTGAATCTGCTTAGTGTATTGATCTCTTAGTCTCCCTCTACGATTTTTACCCTCTACGCTGCCCTGCAATGCTAAATTTGTGATCCCTTGATGCCTCAGAACATGTCCTACCAACCGATCCCTACCTCTAGTCAAGTTGTGCCACAAACTCCTCTTCTCCCCAACCCTATTCAGTACCTCCTCATTAGCCTCCCATCTAATCTTCAGCATTCTTCTGTAGCACCACATTTCGAAAGCTTCAATTCTCTTCTTGTCCAAATTACACTCCTGGAAATGGAAAAAAGAACACATTGACACCGGTGTGTCAGACCCACCATACTTGCTCCGGACACTGCGAGCACGCACGGCACAGCGGACACACCAGGAACCGCGGTGTTGGCCGTCGAATGGCGGTAGCTGCGCAGCATTTGTGCACCGCCGCCGTCAGTGTCAGCCAGTTTGCCGTGGCATACGGAGCTCCATCGCAGTCTTTAACACTGGTAGCATGCCGCGACAGCGTGGACGTGAACCGTATGTGCAGTTGACGGACTTTGAGCGAGGGCGTATAGTGGGCATGCGGGAGGCCGGGTGGACGTACCACCGAATTGCTCAACACGTGGGGCGTGAGGTCTCCACAGTACATCGATGTTGTCGCCAGTGGTCGGCGGAAGGTGCACGTGCCCGTCGACCTGGCACCGGACCGCAGCGACGCACGGATGCACGCCAAGACCGTAGGATCCTACGCAGTGCCGTAGGGGACCGCACCGCCACTTCCCAGCAAATTAGGGACACTGTTGCTCCTGGGGTATCGGCGAGGACCATTCGCAACCGTCTCCATGAAGCTGGGCTACGGTCCCGCACACCGCTAGGCCGTCTTCCGCTCACGCCCCAACATCGTGCAGCCCGCCTCCAGTGGTGTCGCGACAGGCGTGAATGGAGGGACGAATGGAGACGTGTCGTCTTCAGCGATGAGAGTCGCTTCTACCTTGGTGCCAATGATGGTCGTATGCGTGTTTGGCGCCGTGCAGGTGAGCGCCACAATCAGGACTGCATACGACCGAGGCACACAGGGCCAACACCCGGCATCATGGTGTGGGGAGCGATCTCCTACACTGGCCGTACACCACTGGTGATCGTCGAGGGGACACTGATAGTGCACGGTACATCTAAACCGTCATCGAACCCATCGTTCTACCATTCCTAGACCGGCAAGGGAACTTGCTGTTCCAACAGGACAATGCACGTCCGCATGTATCCCGTGCCACCCAACGTGCTCTAGAAGGTGTAAGTCAACTACCCTGGCCAGCAAGATCTCCGGATCTGTCCCCCATTGAGCATGTTTGGGACTGGATGAAGCGTCGTCTCACGCGGTCTGCACGTCCAGCACGAACGCTGGTCCAACTGAGGCGCCAGGTGGAAATGGCATGGCAAGCCGTTCCACAGGACTACATCCAGCATCTCTACGATCGTCTCCATGGGAGAATAGCAGCCTGCATTGCTGCGAAAGGTGGATATACACTGTACTAGTGCCGACATTGTGCATGCTCTGTTGCCTGTGTCTATGTGCCTGTGGTTCTGTCAGTGTGATCATGTGATGTATCTGACCCCAGGAATGTGTCAATAAAGTTTCCCCTTCCTGGGACAATGAATTCACGGTGTTCTTATTTCAATTTCCAAGAGTGTATTTATCGTCCATGTTTCACTTCCATACAAGGCCACACTCCATACAAAAACTTTCAGAAACGGCTTCCTGACACTTAAATCTATGCTCGATGCTAACAAATTTTTATTCTTCAGAAACGCTTTCCTTGCCATTGCCAGCCTACATTTTATATCCTCTCTACTTCGACCATAATCAGTTATTTTGCTCCCCAAATAGGAAAACTCCTTTACTGCTTTAAGTGTCTCATTTCCTAATCTAATTCCCTCAGCATCACCTGATTTAATTTGACTACATTCCATTGTCCTCATTTTGCTTTTGTTGATGTTCATCTTATATCCTCCTTTCAAGACACTGTCCATTCCGTTCAACTGCTCTTCCTAGTCCTTTTCTGTCTCTGACAGAATTACAATGTCGTCGGCGAACCTTAAAGTTTTCACTTTTTACTCCATGGATTTTAATACCCACTTCGAATTTTTCTTTTGTTTCCTTTACTGCTTGCTCAATGTACAGATTGAACAACATCGGGGAGAGGCTACAACCCTGTCTCACTCCCTTCCCAACCACTGCTTCCCGTTCATGTCCCTCGACTTTTATAACTGCCATTTGCTTTTTGTACAAATTGTAAATAGCCTTTCGCTCTCTGTATTTTATCCCTGCCACCTTCAGAATTTGAATGAGAGTATTCCAGTCAACAATGTCAAAAGCTTTCTCTACGTCTACAAATGCTAGAAACGTAGGTTTACCTCAACTTAATCTAGCTTCTAAAATAAGTCGTAGAGACAGTTTTGCCTCACGTCTTCCCATATTTCTACGGAGTCCAAACTGATCTTCCCCGAGGTCAGCTTCTACCAATTTCTCCATTCGTCTGTAAAGAATTCGCGTTAGTATTTTGCAGCTGTGACTAATTTAACTCATAGTTCGGCAATTTTCACATCTGTCAGCGTCTGCTTTCTTTGGGATTGGAATTATTATATTCTTCTTGAAGTCTGAGGGTATTTCGCCTGTCTCATACATCTTGCTCATCAGATGGTAGAGTTTTGTCAGAAATGGCTCTCCCAAGGCTGTCAGTAGTTCTAATGGAATATTGTCTACTCCCGGCGCCTTGTTTCGGCTTAGGTCTTTCAGTGCTCTATCAAACTCTTCACCCAATATCATATCTCCCATTTCATCTTCATCATCTTCCATTTCTATAACATTGCCCTCAAGTAAATCGCCCTTGTATAGACCCTCTATATACTCCTTCCACCTTTCTGCTTTCCCTTCTTTGCTTAGAACTGGGTTTCCATCTGAGCTCTTAATATCCATACAAGTGGTTCTCTTTTCTCCAAAGGTCTCTTTAATTTTCCTATAGGCAGTATCTATTTTACCCCTGGTGAGATAAGCCTCTACATCCTTACATTTTTCCTCTAGCCATCCCTGCTTAACCACTTTGCACTTCCTGTCGATCTCATTTTTGAGACGTTTGTATTCCTTTTTGCCTGCTTCATTTACTGCATTTTTATATTTTCTCCTTTCATCAATTAAATTCAATATTCCTTCTGTCACCCAAGGATTTCTACTAGCCCTCGTCTTTTTACCCACTTGAGCCTCTGCTGCCTTCACTACTTCATTCCTCAAAGCTACCCATTCTTCTTCTACTGTATTTCTGTCCCCCATTCTTGTCAATTGTTCCCTTATGCTCTCCCTGAAACTCTGTACAACGTCTGGTTTAGTCAGTTTATCCAGGTCCCATCTCCTAAAATTCCCACCTTTTTGCAGTTTCTTCAGTTTTAATCTTCATAAGCAGTAGATTGTGGTCAGAGTCCACATCTGACCCTGGAAATGTCTTAAATTTAAAACCTGGTTCCTAAATCTCTGTCTTACCATTATATAATCTATCTGAAACCTGTCACTATCTCCAGGCTTCTTGCATTTATACAACCTTCTTTCATGATTCTTAAACCAAGTGTTAGCTATGATTAAGTTTTGCTCTGCGCAAAATTCTACCAGGCGGCTTCCTCTTTCATTTCTTAGCCCCAATCCATTTTCACCTACTATGTTTCCTTCTCTCCCTTTTCCTACTCTTGATTTCCAGTCACCCATGACTATTAAATTTTCGTCTCCCTTCACTACCTGAATAATTTCTTTTATCTCATCATACATTTCATCAATTTCTTCGTCATATGCAGCGCTAGTTGGCATATAAACTTGCACTATTGTAGTAGGCGTGGGCTTCCTGTCTGTCTTGGCCACAATAATGCGTTCACTATGCTGTTTGTAGTAGCTTACCCGCACTCCTATTTTTTTATTCATTATTAAACCTAATCCTGCATTACCCCTATTTGATTTTGCATTTATAACCCTGCATTCACCTGACCAAAAGTCTTGTTTCTCCTGCCACCGAACTTCACTAATTCCCACTATATACAACTTTAACCTATCCATTTCCCTTTTTAAATTTTCTAACCTATCTGCCCGATTAAGGGATCTGACATTACACGCCCCGATCCGTAGAAGGGCAGTTTTCTTTCTCCTGATAACGACGTCCTCTTGAGTAGTTCCCGCCCGGAGATCCGAATGGGGGACTATTTTAACTCCGGAATATTTTACCCAAGAGGACGCCATCATCATTTATCCATACAGTAGAGCTGCATGCCCTCGGGAAAAATTACGGCCGTAGTGTGCCCTTGCTTTCAGCCGTTCGCAGTACCAGCACAGCAAGGCCGTTTTGGTTAGTGTTACAAGGCCAGATCAGTCAATCATCCAGACTGTTGCCCCTGCAACTACTGAAAAAGCTGCTGCCCCTCTTCAGGAACCATACGTTTGTGTGGCCTCTCAACAGATAGATATCCCTCCGTTGTGGTTGCACCTACGGTACGGCTATCTGTATCGCTGAGGCACGCAAGCCTCCCCACCAACGGCAAGGTCTATGGTTCATGGGGGGAGGTTAATGATTATAGTTATTGCGATATTAATATGGAAGTAGGAGACAATGCGCGAAATTAGAAAATGTTTGCAATGAAAGATAGGGGTCGCTATGATATTGCGTTTGGTGCATGTTACATAACGCATTGCTGTGTATTAAACGTAGCGGGCATATTGAATTTTTCTTTAGACCTGGATGGAGGTCTCTATCTGTCACCAATATCGAGAAAATTAATCTGTTGTAGCATACTCATTTGCCATGGCGCCGCGACAACGATGTAGCCAGAGGGTATACAGCTATATGGTTATTATGGAAAAGTTAATTATCCGCCCTGTTACTCCACAGTGCAGTTGCGTCTGCACAGCGTGTTGGTGAGGTGACGCTGTGTAAACTCCGCTGTGTTACGGCAAAAGAAACAAATTTTAACACGGAAACGAGAGAAGTGTGTAGGTTTTACTCAAATTTCGCTAATCATGTCGCTTCTCTGAAAGTTATTAATGTTTAACAAGGCAGGTGAAAATAGATCGCTGCATCTGCAGCGGAATTCTTTTTAGATACTAACCAAAGCAGAAGTGACAGAACTTTTTGAATGGTCATCATGCAAGGGTGGTCGTCGAGGGACTGCACTTAATATCTGGAAAAAATGTGAGCATTTCAGTTTAAAATGTCGCTTCCCCTCCAGCGGTCGGCATTTCCCATATAGCGCCTGCCGGTAACCCTCACCACTACTGCCCTGCAGACGTCCATTCCTCTTTTCCTTTTTACTGGTTGTATTTGTCCCTGTACTTAGTTGTCTGGCTGTGATGCTGTAACAAACAAATCAGTTACAACTGCTTACCACCTCAGTCATTCTGTATGTGTCGATTCAGACTGTGCAGGTATCAAATCAAGATCAGTGATTCTGTGGAGTGAGAACACTCAAAGAGCGGAATAGAGCCCTATTATTCCCCCTGAGGAACAACAGATCTGGATCTTCCAGCGGTGTTATCGAAAGTCACGTGCCACGAGCGCTAAATGGCATCTTTAACGTAGCATTGCATTTCAAAAAAATATTCAGTAGGCTGTTCCAGCAACCTGCAGATACTGAATCATTCGAAACAGGGAAACAGGGCTTACACGCCAGGTATGGAGGAGCGAGAGTTAAGACGTCTAGAAGATGATGCTGAAAGAAATGTGCAGGGACGTGGAGCAGCTGTCTAATATCCACGCCAGCGGGTGATATAGATAGCGCTTCATAGGCTTTGCAACTTGTGAGTACAGAGCGCCACCAGAGGCTCGTTAGTCGGTGGCTGTGACTATACCCCCATTGGCTTTCATTGCTTTGAATAAGTCTTCGGACAGCTGGGAAGGCTCCCTGCGCCGTTTTGTACGGTACTTTTTGCTTATGGCATTTCTGGGCAGCAAAGTACATTGCTCCTGTCCTCTGCTAGTAGTTTATATGAAGCAGTGCAGAATTTGCACTCACTCTGGGCCATAGTGATTTGTGTTTCAGTGATATATGTGCTCTCATAAATAAACACTACGGTTAACAAACGCACCTCGTTACTGCTGCGCTACAGTTTAATTAGTGTCATAAATAATATGGACAGTCAGACGCCACATCAGTGGCTGACTCGCAGTGTCTCATATGCAGGTAAAATACCACGTGTCTGAGCTGTAAAGCGTCGTATAACAGTCGTCGATTCGGGATATGGTGATGTGCCTTGTCCTTAACAGACAGGTCACTGCAAAAGCTTTGGGTATGTCTGATCCTAGTCTAGGTGAAGTGCTTACAACTGCTAAATCCTTTAAGATTGCTTCGCCAGCTAAGCCTGCTTTTAAAAATTAATTCAAGTTTTTCAAATTGTCAGTCACCATCGCAAACAGCGGTTAACTAATGATTGCTACACATCATTCTCTAATTCTGCCTCTAAAATCGCCTATTCACAGCCTGACTTGTCAGTCAACCCCCCAGCCCCTACTAAGTAGGTCGCCAACCCACCTGACTGCGTTTTGGTACGCTGTGCCTACGTGACAGGCGCTACCCGCTTTGAGTGACGACGGGTTAGATGGTAGGCAGCCGTAAGGGCAAGCAGCTAGATGTCTGCCAGTGAGCCGAGCATGGACCTAAATGCTGTAAAGCTGCCCACAGGTGCACTCAGCTGAGGGTGTCTGTTATTTGGTCAGCCTGTGTATGTTAATCAGGTGGGTCAGAAACACTCTCCCTCCTTAGCGTTGCATCATTCGTCATGCACGCTGAAGAAACTCCAGTCCACTCTGGCCCTAACCGTGGCCCGCGGGCACAACAGAAGCTGTTACCCATATAATGAGGGACAATGTTAGGCCTGCAGCAAGTGTGGTCGCCCAGAAACTGCGTACAGCAAGCAGAAGGAAGGAAGAAACATTTGGGTTTAACGTCTGGTCAACACTGAGATCATTACAGTCAGAGCGGATTATTTCAAGGATGGGGAAGGAAATGCCCTTTCAAAGGACCTGTCCTGTAATTTTCCTGTAGTGATTCAGGGAAATCACAGAAAATCTGAATTTGGATGGCCAAACAGAGATTTGAACCGCCATCCTCCTGAATGCGATTAACAATCAGCCCACCAGCAGCATGGTCAGCCGCAGTGAGAGTACACTGCTGTGATCTATTATCACCATGGCTGTGGGGCAGGAGGGCACCACGAAAGTTCACTTTGGACTTCACACTGTGGCTTGACAATCAATGGCTTGGTTTGTCTCCACAACGAAAGGCCCAGCGCCTGTCCTGCCCTATTTCTGTAGGCCATTCCTCTCCTCAGATAAATGTCGCTGGCAGCTAAGTACAAAAACACTGAACACATACTAACCAACTACTAACATTCACGGCTTACACACATTTACCTGCATGGGTTCACAGTAGAGGAGCAAGTTAATTTAATGTGCAGTACCTTTTGCTGATCTTTATGCCCTGACTGCTTCTTGTAGGAAGATTTTTGAACTAACACTTGGGTTTGCACGCAGCTTTTACCTCTCACATTTCTCTAAAGCCTTCTGAAGTGGCAAAATTTTGCTGAGCTCGCCTGCTTTTTTTGCAATTACTGAGGCTCTTCAGTCTAAACACGCAGGTCTTCTCGAGCAATGTGTTATTTCCCAGGTTTCCATCAGTCACGGGCAACGCCTACGGTGGTCATTAAGAAACCGAACAGTTCATCACGCATTTGTAGTGATCTGAAGCCCACCATTAATTCGCCTAATGCTGATCTCTACGCATTGTCTTGCGTGGTGGAGTTGTTGGCTGAACTGGCCACGGGCCGTTGTAATTCCAAGACAGATTGAAAGAATGTGTATCTCCAGCTGCTGCTTGATGATGCTTCAAACAATTTACTAGTTTTAAGTATGCCACGCAGGTTATTCAGGTAAGGTCGCTTACCGCTTGGGGCTGAGGATGCATCCGCCATTTCTCAAAAGTACTTGTAACAACTGAGTCAATGTATTCCGCACTGTGTTAATTATTTGGACGAGATTATCACTAAGGGGTCGCCCCACATGGAAAATCACAAGAAACTAGAATCCTTTTTTAAGCGGCTCCAGGAAAATGATTTACGCTGTCAATTGGAAAAGTGTAGTTTCCTTGCCGCCATCATCAAACACTTGCGTCACATTCTTAGTCATAACGATATCACACCTACGCACAACAGACGTATCCCACTTTGGCACTGCGGAAGTTTTGTCCCACAAGTTGTCAGATCGCTCTGAGAGCATAATCGACTGTCCCACCG